>NW_024429184.1:99257058-99974558 GCF_017639785.1 Mesocricetus auratus | reverse complement strand
TAAAGAGCATCCAAGTCGGTTCCCTAATGTAGCTATTGTGAGCAGTGTTGCAATAAACATCAATGTGTTGTTGATACTGTCATGTGTACAAGGGATTGACTGACAGAAAAGAAATGAATACTCAGAGATCTGCTTTCACTCAGACCCATGTGTTCCATTTAAAGGATGATAAAGCTTACACATCACCCAATCGTGGGATAATTGCCAATGCGTAAAACACAACTCTCACCAAAAGCACCTCCATGGGAAATAAGAGATAGTTTATTATGGAGTCATTTTGAATGACCATGTCCCAGGAATACAGATGTAGAAGCAGTTCTAACAGAGCTTTATAGTTTTACAGAATAAAGAAAGCCATAAATTGAGGCGAGTTTAAAATACATTGGTAGGTGCATCAGAGAGGCCATTTCAGCAAGATGGGGGAAGTTTCCCAATAGGCCTCAGGTGCTGATGATATTATCTGGTGTTTGTGCTGGTGGAAGCTAGTGGTCTGATAACAAAACCCAGAAGGGTTTTGTTGACTAGTCACAGGATGTTAGTTCCAACACAGAGGTGGGTAAAGCCTGCACAAGCTAAGGTAATGAACCCCTGGACTTGCAACATTCCAACCTCTCCGCACCATTGAAGTTTTAATTAGTTAATCAATCATTGCAGATTCAGTTTCTTTTGAAGAATTCTCATTCACATGAATGTGGAAATGTGCTGCTGTTATTGCCATGTGTACCAGAGCTTGAGAGCAAAAACAGGTAGCCATTTCAATTAAGGATGATAAAGCTTGTGTATCATCTAATCAGTAGGTAATACTTTATAGAAAAGAGACAAGACAGTAGCTAACGGGGTTGGCCTTCAAATGGCTCTACACGTGAGAAACGGAGTGAAAAGCTAATGGCAGTTGGGACACTTCACTTGGACTTGCTGGTGCAGATTCATCTTGGTGTGCCTTTGTCATGGTGTGAAATTCCCCAAGGAGAAGATTTACAATACTTTTTAAGGAATTTCTACTTTAGTTAGAGGGTGTTGCTTTGACTGAATCTGATTCTCTGGTGGCTTCAGTTCAACATACCTACCATACCTATCCAATTATGTCAAAGCAGTATATCAGGGAATATCACAGTTTGATCCTCTTACTTCAAATGAGTTTACTTTTGACATTTTAAACAATTAATAATGGAATCTTCCTGAAACAGAGTGGTCCTAGGCTGCTCTGGAGATCTGTAGTTAGGTTGGCCTGCTAGAAGACTGGTGGTTTGGATGAAAATTGCCCTCATAGACTCATAGGGAGTGGCATTATTAGAGGTGTGGCCTTGTTGGAGTAGAATGTGGCCTTGTTGGATGAAGTGTATCACTGGGGATGGGTTTTGAAGTTTCAGAAGTTCAAGCCAGGTCACTCTCTCTCTTTCTGCTGACTGCAAATCAGGATGTAGAATTCTTAGCTCATTTTTCCAGTACCATATCTGCTTGAAGACCATCATACTTCATGCCATGATGATAATGGAATGAACGTATAAGCCAGTCCCCCAATTAGATGTTTAATAAGAGTTGCCATGGTCATGGTGTCTCTTCACAACAACAAATAGTATGCCCAGGCAGGCCTTGAATTTGCCATTCTCACACCTCAGCCTTACAAGCAGCTGAGATTACAGCTTGTACCCTGAAGTTGGTTTGGCGCTTTCTGGACCCTTCAGAGCACAAGGCCTGCCTCTGTCCTGGCTGTTTAAACTGAAAGTAGACAGAACCTAAGTCCATTCCCTGTCCTGGAGGATTTTTCCTTCTTAGGAATGGCCTTCTGTGTCTCACATATTCGGTAAGTGAGCCTCTGTGGAATGTTCTCACCAGAAGTGCTTTTGTCCACAGCCTCCAAACAAGCCTATGGAATGGTCAGTTATCTTCGCTGATTCACGGTAACCAGTCAGCCTCAAAAAAGCCAATACGTTTTGTGAAAGTGGCCAAAGTACATTGTTTAGCAGGTGTCTGTGTTTCAGGATCACCAAATATGGTAAAATATTTACATAATAGATATACATGTCCATATATGATATCTTATAAAATTACATCCACACACATATATTTTAATTTGTATAATTGCATATTATGTGCTTGAAATCCAGATGATTCGGCTTGTATTTACTAAAGTTTTCTCGGAAAGCATATATATACCCTGAACTTGTACTGGAATCTGAAGTAAATATTTTTATAAGCTATATGAAAGTGGTAAGCATACAGTTAAACTAGATAACCAATAATAATGTGTAACAATCAAAGTTCAGCAATAATATAGGCAATTCTTATCTTTTATGATATTCCTAAACCTCAAATAAGTGTTCTAAATAATTAATTTTACTTTAATTAATGCACATAACTCTTTTAATAAATTTAATTTAAATGCCTATTTAAGATTTAATTTAAAGTGCCAGTCTTTAATACATACAGCCCCACCATACAAATGTTCTTAATGCCAGAGATGATTTACACTCTAAAATCCTCAGGGGGAAAAATAGATAAAAAGCAAAAAGGATCAGCACATCTTGAGTAGCTAAACCATTATTTACTGACTAGGCTAAGTACACGAGAGGGATATTGTCAAAACGTTTGCCACTGCAATAAAATTTAATCATGTCAGCATTTTTCACAGCCAACCAAAGAAACATGTAATATGTAGAGAACTGTACTTCTTTTTAAAGGGAAAAAATTCATCTGCTCAGCTCAATAGCCTACCTTTATCTAGTGATTAAATCCTAAGGATGTGAGATCCCAAGCCTCCATAAAAATATAAAGTGTATCCACATACTGGATTCTATTAATCTCTTGATTTGGATCGTCTTGGTTTTATTCTTGGAATAAAACGGGAAGTCTCTTTGTGCTTGCATTCTAAGGCATAATTACTATGATTTAAAAGTTGCGGTAACTTATGAGCTGTAAAACTAGTAAATTATATCCAGCCTGTAAGTAGAACTAATTATAAAGCTGTTGCTTGATTAAGGTGTTTATACTAAAGAGTATTAAAGGGATTAGTTCAAAGCTTTACATCCTGCAGCATAGAATTAATATGCGGGATTTAAACACTCAAATTAATTCAGGTACAGCAAACAATTATATGAAATAGGAACACTCGACCCAGCTAATGACCACACTAGTCCACCAAGCTAATTTATAATCATGTACTTATTGACCTCTCGGCATGTTCACAAAGGACTGTGCTCTAGCTAATTCCTGCCTGGGAGCCACTGTCTGCTTTAGCTCTGCATTGCTGTTGGAGCCAAACATGAAGCACACACCCCCTACTTTCCGCAAACCACTGCCTGCTTTGTAAAGGAAACACCTTATCTTTCAAGTAGTTGCCCAAGAATAATAAACTATATTATCATCATTGGAAAAATGAATTTACTAAGAACTTTCTATGAACATTCCTAGTTTCTTCAACAGTCTCATTACACTCTAAACTTGACCTTTCAGAAGCCTATCAGCTAATTGGAATAAATAAATTAGAAGCAGAAGGACTAGGTTAAAATAATAGCCAAGCAAATGTAAAAGGCTTAAGGCTCCCATGTCTAATAGAGACTCATGCAATGCTGCAGCCTACTGCCTCGCCCTTTTCCAGAATTTAGTGATAAAAACTTAGATCAGAGCTCTGACAATCCACTCATTCATGATATTTACCCAGCAACCATAAAGCTGTATCTTGTCCAGTGTACAACCTTTGAAGAAGGAAATTGATAGTGTGCCCTTGTTTCATTGAACCAATAAACATGCAATTTAATAGGAAGCAAAGGCGAACACACATTTAATGATACACAGGTTTAAGGGAGCACGGGATGGTCGAGCCACAAAGATTAGTTGAGTCAGATGCAGGATGGCCCTATAGGTAATGTGGCTATAATACAGGAAATATTAGACCCAAAGGCTGGGGTCAGACTTCAGGCTTGCTTGTCTTACTATATCTTTAAATTTAAACAATTGCTTCAAGATACGTAAGACTCATTGATTAAAATAATTATTTTATGCATAACTAACAATTTTCTTCCTTCCTTCCTTTCCTCCCTTTCTCCTTTCCCTCCCTCCTTCCTTCCTTTCTTCCTCCTTCTTTTTTTTCTTTTGGTTTATATGAGACACAGTTTCTCTGTGTGGCTCTGGGCTGTCCTGGAACTTGGTTTGTAGACCGGGCTGGCCTCAAACTCAGAGATCTGCCTGCCTCCTGTGTTCTGGGTTAAAGGCGTGCATCACAAAGCCCAGCTCAAGATCTAACAACTTTCTGCTTACAGTCACTGGGTATCCTATGAACTGCATGGATGGCAATGTGGTTCCCCCCTCCTCCTGTTTTATAATATCCCAAGCTGACCTTGATCTCTTACTCTTCCATCTCAGACTTCTGATTCTGGGATTGTAGGCATGTACTTCCATGGGCACCTTTATTTTCTTAAACTTAAGAATTCATTCATTCAGTACTTCCATTAGCATCTTTGGCAATACAGTCTTCTGTCTGAAGAGATAATATCACAGCAACCAATGACTATGTTATAATAATTATCTTTATCCAAAAGGAAGCTTGTTTTTTTAAGTGCTTTCATGAGCAATAGAAAGTTCTACATAATGGACCATCTGAAAACAGCAGACTAAGGACAGTGGGAAAGGAGTCCTGAAGGAAGGATTTTTAGTCCAGGCTCCAGACTCCCAGGTCTGGATGTGGCCCTCAGCTGCTGTATGGTGATTGAAATACTGAAAACACTATGGTGCTGCCAGACAGGAAAACAGACTCCAGCTCCCCAGAGATGCTTTCAATCACCTGGGTCAAGCAAAGGCCAACTGAAAATGACACATTATAGGCTGATGTATCGGGAACTTTGTGTGTGTGTGTGTGTGTGTGTGTGTGTGTGTGTGTGTGTGTGTGTGTGTGTGTGTGTCTATGTGTATGGGGATGCCATCTATAGAAGTCAAGGTGGGCATTGGTTTCTTTGTAGCTGGAGTTACAGGCATTTGTGAGTTTCCCGGTGCGGATGCTGGCATCTGAACTCTGGTTCTCTGAAAAAGCAGTACGTGATCTTACCAATGAACCACCTCTCCAACACGAGGGCTGCTTTTGGTTTATTCCTTTCTCTTTTTCTTTTTGTTTGCAAGAGCAGACCTTTCCCCACCTTGAGTCATAACTGTACCCTCATCCTGACTGGAACATGGTGTTGTATAGGATGCTAGGATGCTAGGCAATAAAGATCTGGGTTTGAATTGACTTCTATGACCTCTGTCCAAGTGATTAGAAATTACCATGAAGGGACCAGAGAAGAAGCACAGTTGCCAGGGCTCTTGCTTAGTATGCACTATGTTCCTGACTCTGGGACCTCGCTCCATGGAAAGCCTGAGTGGTTATGCGTATCTTTAATTGTAGACCTGGAGGTTACAGCTATTACATGTTGTCCTCTAAGCAAAGCAGTCCTTGTGTTCTCCTTTCTGTGTTGTTATTTTAATTGTTGTTTTTGATAGGTTTGTTTAATATTCATAATGTATCTTTGGAATGTCCATTTCATTCATTTGTATTCAATTTTTATTGACCTTTTACTTATATAAAATGAATGATGCAATGGGATTAAAATTTTGTTTTATAATAACTTTAATCTGTCTGTGTGCACATGCATATACACATGGTTGTATATTTGCATATATATATATATATATATGTAATTGGTAAGCTTGCAAAATGTGATGTTGTTGAGTCACTGTCAGTCAAAACATCCAAAATGAGATGTTTAGATAGAATAAGTGTGGAAAATGTTGGTGAAATGCAGAGATAACTGTCTATGGATCACTTCCAGGGAAAAAATGTCATTTGAAAAGATTCCAAAAGGAAAGGAAAGCAGCAGACTCTTTTGTCATATTGGACTTCATTTCCATAATATTTCAGCCTCAGGTAATGCAGATGACTCTGCATTGAAAGTGCAGAACACTGATCCTCAATGTTTGGTATATAGACAGTTCTCACTGTTGGTTAAAGTATATTTCTCTCTTAAAAGTATTGGGGGAAATCGTGGCACACATGATAGATCATGAACGACAAAATGAACATTGCAGAATGCTTTATTCTAGCCATCTGTCAATGTTTTCTCATAGACTATAGGATTTTTCCAGTGTTAAGATGAAATGGGAAAGCATCATAAAGTAGTTAAGATTTTAAAGAATTTTATTTAGCTAGTAACTACACACAACAGATGCAATTATGAAGCCTAAGTAAAAGTGATGTTTTCTGTAAGTTAATACTTCAATGGAATGACTATTTCAAGTGTAAGTAAACCTAAACTACATAATTAAATTGTACTAGCATCATTGAAATTCTGGTTTTATGTGTATTTCCTTTCTTGTGATAAAATATGCCAAGTACTACACTGGTGTGTGTGTGTGTGTGTGTGTGTGTGTGTGTGTGTGTGTGTGTGTGTGTGTGTGTGCCTGTATGTGTTTTAAAACATTGCTTTTTAAGATGTATCATCAAAAAAGATCTTTTAAATGAAAGGCATGTAATATTTGGCATGAAATAGTTCCAAGAAAAGAGAAGAAACAGTAAAAAAGAAGGGAAATGGTAAAGAACAAATAATAATAAAGAGAGAAATTAAAAGAAAGAAAATACAGAGAAGTATAAATTTATTTCTTTCCCAAAGACAGCACTCAAGATTCTGTATTAACATTTATTAGTAACGAATTCCAGGTTCTAACAATGAAGATATCCTGTACATAGGTGAACAATCACCCTTTACAAAGCTTGCCTACTGAGACCCATCATTCAGCCTCAGAGTAATTCAGGTATCAGGAGCAGAGACCTCATGTGTAGACATCCAAACTCTTCACTCTAATAATCTGCAGTCTATGAATGGGCTAAAGTCACTTTTACCCAAGTACAGGGATACCAGTTTTATTCAGGCTACTCTTTGATGAATTAGTAATGTACAAACTCCTTGTTTACTTCCAACAGTGTGCTCATGTGATATACTTCAGTTCATCAATAGACAAAAATAAACTATACAAGAATAGAAGAAAATACACTATATACAGTTTATAAACTAATATGCTAAAATGATTCTTAGCAATAATTTTATTCTCCTCCCCCTCCCTTCCTAACACCCTACTCTCTGACTGACACCATTGACCTCAGTTCCCACAGGTACCATTGTCCCATTGAGTTCATACCTGAGGAGTCTGCCCTGACTGCACTGTGGGGTAGTCCCCTCTCACCAAACTTCTCTCTAGTTTACCTCATGTGAAAAGACTTCTTTTTGGCACCTTGGGTATACAAGTAGTCGAGGCCTTATTAGGAGTCAATAGAATATAGGGAACAAAGTGTCTTAGATAGGTTTTCTACTGCTGTGATGAAATACTTATCAAAAGTAATGCAGGGAGGAAAGGGTTTATTTCATCTTATATTTCCAGGTCACCCTCCATCACTGAGGGAAGTCAGGGTAGGAACTCAAGGTAGGAACCTAGAGCCAGAAACTGATGCAGAAGCCTCAGAGAGTTGCTGCGTATTGTGTCATTCCCCATGGCTTTCTCTATCTAATTATTACACCCCTAGAATCACTTGCCCATAGGTAGCCTCATCTGCAGTGGGTTGGGCCCTCACACATTAATCAAGAAAAAGTAATAATTTAAAATGATATAAAAGTATGTGAAAATAAATACATTCTGTCTCCATATGTGAACCACAAACAGGTTTACATTCCTTGTCTCTGAGTCAGAAGCAGCTTTTGTAAAGTAATGCATACCATCACTGACTCCTTTTCACAGTGTAGAGTTGGAAATGAGCAGCCCTCGATTTTGAACACATTCTTGCAATGTTACTTAGCAAAAATTTCTACCAACAAAAGAGTTTTATGGTAAGAGGTTCCTTTGCCAAAATTTTGCTTCAATTAGAGAAAAAAGCTCTGGGCTGAGCTTCTCAACAGAGACTTCCCTGAATTTACCATCAGCAGTGTATGGAAGCTGCAACTGAGGCACAAGGCAACACCAAGACCCTTCATCAGACCCTAGGTCTCATTAAAATAAAATAAGTGATTCTTCTGTCATCTCTTCTATGTGGTGAGATGACGAGAGCTAATTCAGGCTTCATTTCTGCTTAAAACCCAGGGCAGGTCTGCTTCAGCATGTGTACACATAGACACACACACATACATAACAGGCACAGGAGTTGGCAGTGACAGGTTAGCACAGGATGGGGCCTGGAAATGGCACTGATAAGGACTTACAGGTGTACAGTCCTCCCATTCCAGAGGTCTGAGAGCAGGAAGAGCTCACAGCAGGAGCTCATCAAAGTCTACATCTGCTGGGCATCTCATGCAAAATTGATCATCTCTCCCACTTTGTGTGTGCTAGTTGCTGCTCTTTTCCCTGAGGTTGGCTAGTGTCCTTCTATCTGAGATGCTCTTTTGAGGTCTGTACTGACAGCCAACGCTGTAGACAGAGGGGGACTTGTAAACAGAACACCTCTGCAGATGGCAGGTGTTCAGTTGCCAAAGATTATTTCCTGATTCCGGCTCCACTGGTCCCTGCAGTAGGCTACATTCTGGTGGAAGAGTCAGGTTTATTGCAAGTTTGATGGCCATGGCTTTATCTTCCAGGTCACACAGTGAGTTCGGAGAGCATGATGCGTAAAGCTCCGTTCAGGAGTCAATCTGTTTCAAAAAAAAAGTTGTCTAGGCACTTTTCTGAAGTCACACAATAATAGACCCCAAGAACCCAAGCCCGTTAAAGTTGATCCTGATTATACTGGATGACCAGCGACTCCCTGCACATGTTTCCTTCCTGAAGGACACTGTGTGAACAGAACTCAGTACCCAGACTGGCCTCCCACCCCTCCCATCTGCCTCTTTAAGTATATGGTGCCAGTGTTTTTTCCGCAATAGATGAAAATTGGTGCGATCTTCTTCAGTATCAGATTGGTTTTGAGACATCCAGATTATCTGAATGATGTCCCTTTCAGAGAGCCACTTCCTTGCAGAGGTTTTGACAACATTGGAGTTCCTCTGAGGGATAGATAACGATTGCCGAGCAAAGGCATCTGAGCTTTGAATTGAGCATCAGTTATCCTAGTTAGCTATTTTATCTGTTTCTCCTAAGGCCACTGACTATCCATCAAAAGGCAAGCTATGCTCTTGATTCATCATCTAAGGAAGGGCAGGTATGTTTATTATATCAAGTGTCATATGTGTTACCAATGGGGAGGTTTCCCATCAAATAATTTCGTCTTTCAAAAATCACTGTTTTGTCTACTGGGAAATGGAGATAATTAACATGTCCTATACTAAATGGAGAATAAGTCAAGATCAAGAGGAAGTTGAACAGCAATATTTACACTTAGATCTGAATCTTGGGAAGTTTTAGACTTAGTTCTGTTGTTAATTTTGGCTGGTAAATTAAGATATGAGCTATTTTTTATGTTTAATAATCATTGCCTTATGCAGTTAGCTGGAAAAGTAGCTAATGTGCATTAAAACTAAAGGTCTTAGTATTTGGTTTTTCCTGAAACAAATTTCATACCTTGCAAAAGCAGTAACAATCATAAGATCTTTAGAGTCAAAAGCAAAACTGTGAGACATTCCAAAGCAAGAACATGAGTGTCCGTCTGTATGAACTGTATGGGACAATAGACCCAGAAACAGAAGTCATTTATGAAGTGTGTGATCTTAGATAGCCAGTTTACATTAAACACTGAAAGCCCAAAGGCAAAGAATACCAGCCTCTTCAGACACCCTCATCTTATCTTTCAATAGACCTTTTTCATCTCCTCAGTCAATTTCCCCATCTGCCCTGGGTATTAAGAAATCTTTATTGTTATAGTGCTAAACAGCTGTCAGACCCTATATTTTTATCTTTATTATACCAATTTTGATATCTGTAATTCTAGTTAACACTTTCTAAAACACATTGACTGGTATATTAACTTTTTTTGGTTTGAGATTTAATATAATTACATTTCTTCCTTCCCTTTCCTTCTTCCAAACCCTCCCTTATACCCCACCACACTCTCCATCAAATTTCTGGTCTCTTTTTTCATTAATCGTTATGGCATGCATATACACATATATGCATATACATATATGCTTCTAAATAAAATGTGTTGAGTCCACAATGCTACTTCCATGAAAGTTTTCAGGGATGACCATTTGGCACAGACAACCAGTTGGTATGGTCTTCCCTGGCGAGATGTTTCCCAGCTCTCGGGTTTTCTCAGATGCTTGTAGCTCTTTTCATAGGGTTGAGGCCTTGTGGGCTTTCCCCTGTATAATTTAGCCCATCCATTGGTATTATCCTTTTTAAATTAACATTTGGGCAGAGTTAAACCGTACCTTACATCATTTGAACTTAGAAAACATCTAAAAAATTCTCTCCAACAGGAAAAGAATACACACCCATTAAAGCCAAACTTACTCTCCTAGACATAGACACAACCAAAAGAGAACATAGTAGGGGCTTAATCTTGGTAAACATAAATGTAAGAATTCTTCAACAGAAGACCCTAATCAACCAAATCAAATAGCATATTAAAATATTTACCATAGTCAAGGGGGGGTCCTGCTCAAGTATTCAAAGATGTTTCTATATATGTAACATAATTCAATAAATGTGGTGTTATAGAAACAGAATAAAAGAGGATTATATAATCATGTTAATAGAGGAGAAAATGGTCGATAAAATTTAACATCCCTTCATGATTAAAAACTGAAAGCTAATGAAGTATATAAGAAGTCTGACTTGCCGGGCTTGGTGGCGCACGCCTTTAATCCCAGCACTGGGGAGGCAGAGGCGGGCAGATCTCTGTGAGTTCAAGGTCAGCCTGGTCTACAGAGTGAGTTCCAGGACAGCCCCCAAAACAATACAGAGAAACCCAGTCTTGAAAAAACAAAAAATAAAACAAAAAAAAAAGAAAATAGAGAAATGTGACTCAACATAATAACAGCCAAATACAATACATCAACAACTAGGAAATGCCAAAATTTCTCCAAGACCTGGAACTAAATGAGAATACCTTTCTGTGTTGGTTATCTTTGTCACACATAGGAAGCTCCACTGTAGAATTGCCTCCATCAGACTGGCCTGTGGGAATGTCTGTGAGCTATTTTCTTGATTAATGATTGATGATGGTACAGCCTACCATGGGAGTGCCCTTGAACTAGTGCACCAAATAGCATAAGAAAGCTGAGTAAAGCCGGGTAAGCAAACCAGTAAGCAGTATTTTCCCTGTGGTCTCCACTTCAGCTCCAGCCTCAATCTCCCACCTCAGCTCTCCCTCCATGATGGACTACAAACTGTAATCCAAGTAAGAACTTTCTTCCTCTGCTTTGCTTTAGGTCAGAGTTTTCTCACAGCAACAGAAGCATATTAGGACAGCATTCTTTCAATTTTTATTCAGCATAATACTGAAAGAGCTGTCATAAAAGTTAGGTGAAAGAAAGCAACAAAAACTATCTGACTAGAAAAGGAAGTAAAATTGTTTTTTTTTTGATGCCTTGATCTAGTCAAGGGAAAACTCCAAAGATGGAACCAGAGAAACTCTTTAGAATGACTGAAAGACTTTGGCTAAGCTCCAAAGTGCAATCATCAATGTGCAGAAATCAGTAGTGTCAATAACAAATTAGCATGAAAATAACTCCATTTATAATAATCACATAATAAAAGCATATCTGAGTCTAAATTTAAGAAAAGGGTAAAGAAACTTTATAAGGAAAACAAAAAAAGTCAGTGAAAGATACTGAATAAGACACAGAGAAAAATGAAAAGCCACTGAATGTTCCCAGATAAGGATAAACAATATTCTCAAAATAGCTGTACTATTCGAGGTGCTCTACATACGTAGTGCCCTTCCTAACAACATGCCAAGATACCCATTATGGAAAAGAAAAGAGCAGTCCTTGATCAAGACCCCCTGAATGGGGGTGTCAGTGAGGAGGCCTAGGTAATCTATTGAGCCTTGGGGCAGCAGATCAGTACCCATCCCGAGTATACACACAGACTTTGGACTCCCATCCAACAATGTGAGATGAACTCTCACCCTGAACTCCTGGGGGAGGGTCTAGGCCCTGCCCTGGATGAAATGACAGACTATGGACACCCCCATGGAGGGCCTCACCCTCCCTGGGGAAATGAGGGGATGATGGGGGGGTTGGGAGGAGGGCATGGGAGGAGAGGAGGGGAAGGGAGAGGGACCTGGAACTGACCTGTGAAGCAACCTTGTTTCTAATCTAGATTTAAACTTAAAAATAAGTTAAAAAAAGAAAAAGAAAAGAGCAATCCTAAAGTTCCTATTAGGACTACCAAACACTGAGAAACAGAGATATTCAGGTAGCCAAGGCAAGTCTGAGCAAAAACAATAACAAAACAGGAGTCACTATACTACCTGACTTTATGTGGCTTTTAATTTTTTTCATATCATGCATTTTAATCACATTATTTCCCCTCCTACAATTCCTCCCAGATTTTCCCCACCTACTTACATTTATTAATTTATTTTACATCTGACCAGTTTTCCTTCCCATTCCCTCTCTCTCTAGTTCCCCCCAGTCCACTCCTCCAAAAGGAGCAGCCCTCCCATGGATGTCAACAAAACATGGCATATCAAGTTGAGGTAGGACTAAACTCCTCCCCTTGTATTAAGGCTGGCCAAGCCAATCCAGTAAGAGGAATAGGTTCCTGGAAACCAACCAAAGTGTTAGGGACAGGCCCTAACCCCACTACTAGGAGTCCCACAAGGAGTTCAAGCCACACAACAGTCACACTTATGTAGAGGGTCTAGGTTGGTCCCAGCAGGCTACGTAGCTGTTGGTCCAGAGTTTGTGAATTCCTATGAACCCAGGTCATTTGTTTCTGTGGGTTCCGTTGTGATGACCTTGACACCCATGGCTCATACAATCCTTCCTCCCTCTCTTCAACAGAATTCCTCAAGCTCAGACCAGTGTTAGACTGTATCTCTTCATCTGTTTCCACCAGTAACTGGATGAAGACTTTCTGAGGATAATTGGGGTACTTACCAGTCTGACTACAGGATATAGCCAGTTCAGGCTACCAATGCGCTATTTTTAGGAGTCATAACTGTGGTTATCCTTGTAGTTTCAAGAGAGGTTTCTCTTGCACCAGCTTTCTATCTGACCCCAAAATGCACCCCATCAAGATGTCTCTCATTACTCTCCCCTTCTATCTACCCCTTCATGTTCCCATCCCCACCACCCACAGTCTACCTGGATATCTCATCTATTTCCCCTTCTTAGGAAAATCCTTGTGCCCCCATTCCCCTTTGGGCCTTCCTTGTTATCTAGCTTCTGTGGGGCTGTGGATTAAGCAAAGTTATCCTTTACTTTACAGATAATATCCACTTATAAATGACTACATACCATGTTTGTCTTTCTGGGTCTGGGTTACCTCACCCAGGATGATTTTTTTTCTAGTTCCATCTCTTTGCCTTCAAATTTCTTAATGTCATTGTTTTTAAGAGCTGAGTAATCTCCATTGTATAAACCCATCATGTTTTCTTAATCTGTTCTTCAGTTGGTGGGCATCTACATTGCTTCCAGGTTCTGCTATTACAAATAAAGCTACTATAAACATAGTTGAGCAAGTGTCCCTGAAGAATGATTGAGCATTCTTTGCCTATATACCCAAGAGTGGTATTGCTGAGTCTTCAGGTAGATTGATTCCCAATTTCCTGAGAAATCTCCATATTGATTTCCAATGTAGCTGTACAAGTTTCACTCTCACCTGCAGTGGAGGAGTGTTTCCTTTGCTCCACATCCTCTCCAGCATAAGCTGTCATTAGTGTTTTTGATCTTAGCCATTCTGACACATAGAAGATGGAATCTGAGTCATGTTGATTTGCATTTACATGATGTCTTAGAATACTGAACAATTCTTTAAGTGTTTTTCAGCCATTTGAGATTCTTCTGTTCAGAATTATCTGTCTAGATCTGTACCCCATTATTTTTTGATATTTTTTGTTTCTTGAGTTCTTTATGTATTTTGGAGATTTCTATATTCTGTCAGATGTGGTGTTGTGAAGATGTTTTCCCATTATCTAGGGTGCCATTTTGTCTTATTGGCATTGTCCTTTGCTTTACACCAGATTTTCAGTTTCATGAGGTTCCATTTATTAATTATTTATCTCAGTGCCTATGCTACTGATATTCTATTCAGGAAGTTATCTCCTCTACCAATGCATTCAAGGTTCTTTCCCACTTTCTCTTCTATTAACTTCAGATTTATGTTGAGGTCTTTGATCTACTTGGACTTGAGTCTTATGCAAGGCAATAGATATGGATCTATTTGCATTTTTCTACATGCCCATATCCAGTTATGTCAACACCATTTGTTGAAGATGCTTTCTTTTTTCCATTGTATGATTTTGGCTTCTTAGTAAAAAAATCACATGTTCACAGGTGCGTAGATTTATGTCAGGGTCTTTGATTGATTCCACTGACCCACCTCTCTGTGTTTATTCCAATACCATACCATTTTTTATTACTACTGTAGCTCTGGAATAGAGTTCAAAATCAGGGATAGTGATACCTCTGGGAGTTCCTTTCTTGTACAGGATTGTTTTAACTATCCTAGGTTTTTTGATTTTCCATATGAGGTTGATTATAGTTCTTTCAAAATCTGTAAAGAATTGTGCTGGAATTTTGATTTGCATTGAATCTTTAGATTACTTTTGGTAAGACGACCATTTTTACTGTTAATCTTACTTAGCCATGAGCATGGGAGATTTTTCCAATTTCTGATACCTTCTCAAATTTCTTTACACTAAAACTTGAAGTTCTTGTCATATAGGTCTTTTACCAGTTTATATTATTTGTGGTTATTGTGAAGCATGTTATTTCCCTTATTTCTTTCTCAGCCCATTTATTATTTTTATATAGGAGGGCTACTGATTTTTTTAGTTAATCTTGTATCCTGCCACATTACTGAAGGTGTTTATCAGCTGTTGGAGTTCCCTGGTATAATTTTTGGGGTTACTTATGCATGCTGTTATGTCATCTGAAAATAGCAATACTTTGACTTCTTCCTTTCCAATTTCCATCCCCTTGATCACCTTTTCATGTTTTGTGCTCTAACTAGAACTTTGAGTACTATATTAAATAGACATGGAGAGAGTGAACAGTCTTTTCTTGTTCCTGATTTTATGGAATTATGAAGTAACCTGGTCCTGGGCTTTTTTTTTTTTTTTTGACTGGGAGAATTTTAATGACTGGTCTATTTCCTTAGATGCTATAGATCTATTTAAATTGTTTATTTGGTGTTGATTAGTTTTGTTATGTGATACCTATCAAGAAATCTAACCATTGATATTTTCCAATTTCTGGAGTACAGGTTTTTGTAGTATGACCTAATGATTCTCTGGATTTCCATGAAGTCTGTTGTTATGTCTCCTTTTTCATTTCTGATTTTTCTAATTTGGACATTCTGTCTCTGCCTTTTAGTTAGCTTGGATAAGGGTTTGTCTATCTTGCTGATTTTCTCAAAGAACCAGCTCTTGTTTCATTGATTCTTTTTATTGTTCTTTTTGTTTCTAGTTTATTGATTTCAGCCCTTACTTTAATTATTTCCTGGTATCTACTCCTCTTAGGTGTGTTTGCTTCCTTTTGTTCTAGAGCTTTCAGGTGGGCTGTTAATTTTCTAGTGTGAGATTTCTCCAATTGGTGCAATGAACTATTCTGTTGGCACTGCTTTCATAGTGTCCCATACGTTTGGGTATGTTGTGCATTCATTTTCATTGAATTTTAGGAAGTCTTTAATTTCGTTCTTTATTCCTTCTTTGATCCAGTGGTAATTTAGTGGAGATTTGTACAATTTTGTGGCTTTCTCTAGTTTGTGTTGTTGCTTAGCTCTAACTTTAACCCATGGTGATTCAATGAGATACAGGGGGTTATTACAATTATTTTGTATTTGTTGAAATTTGCTTTGTGACCTAGTATGCTGTCAGTTTTAAAGAAGGTTCCATGAGGCACTGAGAAGAAGGTATATTCTTTTGTGTTTGGGTGAAATGTTCTGCAGATGTCTGGTAGGTCCATTTGAGTCATAGCATCTGTTAGTTCCCTTATTTCTCTGTTTAGTTTCTGTCTGGAATACAATTCAGTTGGTAAGAGTGAGCATGAGAGATCTTTCCATTTTCTGGTATCTTCCCAATTTCTTTGTTCAATGTCTTAAATTTTTTAATTGTACAAGGCCTTCACTAGCTGTGTTAGCACTATCCCAAGATGTTTTCTTTATGCTATTGTAAAAGGTGTTATTTCCTTGACTCTTTCTTAATATGCTTGTCATTTGTATATAAAAAGGCTACTGTTTTTGTGTTAATTTTGTATCCAGTTACTTTATAGAAAATGCTTGTCAGCTATAGAGGCTCCCATGGAGTCTTTAGGGTCTTATGTATAAAATCACATCATCTGCAGATAAAGATGTTCTGACTTCTTCCTTTCATACTTGTATCCCCCTTGATCTCCTTCAGCTGTCTTATTTCTCTGGCAGTAAGACTTCAAGTTCTGTATTGAATGGGTATAGAGAGGGTAGACATATCTTAGAAATATTAAGCTACACAAAATGAGGATGTCATATGATATTTTATTGAGGGAGAAGTCACTTACATGAGAATCCAAGAAAGCCAAGAACCAAAGGTCCACTTGCTACTCTCCGAGACTCGACCGGAACCCAAAGAGACTGTGTCTCCTTTTACCAGCTCTTTTATCCCCCAAATGTTCCATGTAACTGTGACCATGCCCAAACGCGTGTGGTCAGTGCTACTGGTACATAAGATCTCTCTGTACATAGACATCTTTGTCATTTTCCTGATTTGATGAGGGATGCTTTGACTTTCTCTCCATTTAGTTTGATATTGGCTATGAATTTACTGTGTTGCCTTCATTTTACTGAGGTATGTCCTCTGTATTCCTAATCTATCCAGCACTTTTATCAAAAAGGGATGGTACATTTTGTCAAAAGCCTTTTCTGTGTTGAATGAGAGAGCTATGTGTCTTTCTTTTTCAGTCTGTTTGTGTGGTGGGTTATAAGAAATATTGGCTTACAGTTTTCTTTCTTTTTGTTGGATATTGTGGTTTTGGTGTCAGGGCTATTGTGGTTTCATGCAAAGAATTAGTAAATGTTCCTTTGGTTTCTGTATTGAAGAATACTAAGAGGCATATTGGTATTAGTTTCTCTTTGAAAGTCTGCAAGCTATACATCTGGCAAGGAGTTAACAACAGGAACATAAGAAAATTTTAAAACTGGGTAGAAGGAAACATCCAGTTTTAAAAACAGACAATTCATATAAGCATTTATCCAAGGAAGACATACAATACCTAACAGGTCCATGAAAATAACTCAGTATCTCTTATTATTTGATAAAACCATAAAGAGAACCCTGGAAATGTAGTTCAGCAATACATCAGTTTCCTTTCCTATTATAAATGGCCCTATAAGAGCAACTTAAGAGATGAAAGGTATTATTCCAGCTCACACTTCCAAAGTATAGTCCATCAGGTTGGGGGACATCACGATAGTGATGCTGAGAGCAGGTTTTATTTATCTACTTTTCTTTTTAGCTTACTGCTGAAACATTTGTATTTCTAGGATCAGAAGTTTAGGAGTTTGTTCTAACTGTAACTTTTCTTGTTCAGTCTAAATAAAGATAAAAAACCAACATCTTATATCTACAGTCAGGAAGCAGAGGAGATAAATACTCAGTGCTCATGCTCAGCCCCCATTCTCCTTTCCCTGCTGCCTGGGACCCCAGTCCATGGAATGCTACTGTACCCAGCCTGTAGAATGGTAGCATCTCTTCTACCTCAGTTAACCCACTCAATAACATTCTTTACAGGCATGCTCCCTCTTGGGTTAATGACAGTAAGAAGTTTTGATGTTCTGCCATACAATAAAGGAAGTATAGATACTGACAATGTACTGCTGATTTTTAAAAAGTCACTATAAGAATTTTAAATTTTTCTCCATAACGAAAAACTTTTTGAGGTAACAAATGTACCCTGATATGAATGATACAACATATACATATATCTTTCTTCCAAATGAATACATTTTTTGTGTATCAGTTTAAAAATAAAACCAATCTTTACTGTAAATATATATCAGAACACTGAATTATGCCAGCCTAATTAATTTAATATTGTGTCAAAAAAAGCTCATAAAAGACTGATTCTCTGAATTCAGTCAAGTGAACAACCATTCCGCGTTATCTGCAATACAATTTCAGAGATGACTCCTCTTTAACTGTATACCTTCAGGTATAGTATCTGCATGGTGTCTGATATGGTTTGAAGATAGGCTTAGTGACAATGAACGACATGGCATTAATTGTGCTATGTACTAGAACAATCCATAAGACACTAGTTGGAAATATCTACTAAATCTCCACTATCAGTTTCCCTTCCTTGATATCATGGAGGAAAAGAGAACCAGAAAGCTATTTGGGTGAATATCCATTAACATTATAATTTGCTTAAACCAAGCTTCATCTTCAATGTGGCCATATTTCCCATTCATCAGTTCAAATGCAACTTCAGAAAAGATAAAACACCATAGATCCATTTTATAACTAAGTTAATGACAAATGTGTGGCTTTGAGGTTCTTATGGCAGCTGCAGTTTTGTAACACATTAGAGCCAAAAATCAAGGTGGTTGTATATTTTGCCTTGATCTCGTGATTGTTTTTCAGTTACCGTATCTGTTGTCTTTGGATCAATCTAGTTTCTGCCAGTATTGTGATCCTATTATATTGAAGGTATCTGACTAGCTACCCTGGTATCCAGACTGTAAGTATTTTGGAGCCAGGTACCATCTTATTAACCTGTTCCTCTGGGAAAACCCTTGGGGACTTGGTCCCTTGGGGACCAACATAATGGTAACACAAGTACCCAACAAAAAATTGCACGTTTACCTTCCTAACAAGTGAACAAACTGTTTTCTAGAATATCTGCACTATTTTCCATTACCACCATCAAAGTGAGTAACCCAGTTATTCCGTGTGCTCAGCGGGGTCTGGGATTACTGCTATTTTTCATTTTAATTATTTCTGTGACTACACAGTGATATTTCACTGTGGTTTTAATTTTCTTGTCCCTCTTGACTGATGATGTTAAACATCTTTTCATGCGCTTATTTGTCATTCATGTCATTTCACAGGCTTGTTTGTATATCCTCTTTGTTGACATATTTTCTCAAGTCTTTTGCTAATCTGATCATTTGTTTTACCATTGAAGGATCTGAATATTCTTTATATATCCTAGATAATACTCCTTTGAGAGATTTGCAATTTAAATTTTTTAATAAGACCTTTCAAGGGGAAAACCATTAAAATTGAAGAACTCTGACATATCAGTTTTTCCTTTTACAAATTATCCTTTGTTTTCAAGACTAAGAATATTTTATCTAGATCCTAAGTGTGTCCCTGGTTTTTACTGAAATGTTTTATAGTTTGATATTTAACTTTTATGGAAAGTTGTATTAGGCCAATGCTTCCTAATTCTCTTTTATATAAGAACATCACTCTCCCCAGAAGCATATGTTGAGTCTGTCTTTCCTCAAAGAAATTGTGTTTGTATTCCTCACTGGGCAGGGGCTGGAGAGATGGCCCAGAGGTTAAGGGTGCATACTGCTCTTGCAAAAGACGTGAGTTTTGCTCCTAGCACTCACATCAGGTAACTCACAACTGTCTGTATGTCCAGCTCCAGGGTCATCTGATACCTACACATGCACACTTGAGCTTTCAAATGTGCACACATACACACACACACACACACACACACACACATGCACACACACACACACAATTTAAAAATTACTTTTTAAAAAAGAAAAAGAATTGGACATATTTGAATGGATCTATTTCTGTGTTTTCTATTCCACTTCATTGATCTAGGTGTCTGTCTGCTCTTTTGGTCATGAGTGCTGTCTAAATACTAGATTTCCTTACTTTGTCCTCATTCAGACATTAGGTACACTATCTACATGCACATGAGCATGAGCTCATGCATGTATGTGAGTGTGTGCACACATGCACATTCATGAACACATGCATGTACTCCTATGTGTAATGCTGAGATTTGAGCAAGCTAATCAACCACACTACTGATGAGATATACCCCAAATCCCTGACTATTTTAATTATAAGTGTTTTTTTCCTCCAGAGAAAACACACTAATCTTTTCCGCCTTTACTAAGGGTCCTGCTGGAATTCTAGGACAAATAAGTGTATTATTCTGGAGAAAACAGAAAGGCTGCCATGTTTAGTCTTCCAAGCCAAGCTGTATCTGTCTGTTTAGATCTTTGATTTCTATCATCAGGGTTCTGTAGTTTTCATGGCACAAATACCGTCCATGACTTATTAGAGTTTCCCAAGTTTGTCTTTTGGTATGATTGTAAGCTGTGTTGCACTTTTAATTTTGATGTCTAAATATTTTGAAGAATTATTCAAGTTCACTGTCATTTTTTCTGAGAAAACTCAACTTTCTCTGATTTCATGTCCCTGGCAACATTCACTGTTACCAGGAAAATTCTGACTTTACCTGTTTTTTTAACATCTTCTATTGCCTAAGACCTTGGAATCAACACCAAGATTAAGAAGCTTATTGTGGAGTGGCCACCCAAGTGGAGATTCAAAAGCTGTCTGCAGTCATGCAAGTGGTGAATTATCAGAAGGTTCAAGGACTGTTCATTGAGAAATGTTGACATGGAAAATTAGGAGGAACAGAAAGGGAAGGAGGGGCTAACAGTACAATGATGACAAGGAAAGAAAGACAGAGTGAAATACAGACTCTCTTCCCAATGGACTCCATGAAGGTCCTTTCTCCAATTATACTTGCTGTCCAAGGAAGTGGGACTCAGAGCTCAGACATATGAATTCTGGAAGACAGGAATTTACTCCATCAAAATTAGAAATCTGACACTGACTGAAACCACCACACATACACATACACCATACACACACACCACACACACACCACACACACACACATATCACCCCCACAAACTACACACACACACACATACTGCTCATCCCCCACACATACATACACACACCATCCATACACATATCACCCCCCACACACATCATATGCACACATCACCCACCCACGTACACACCAAACTATATACACACATACTGCATACACACATACACTCACACACACAATTTCATAATGCATTCCCTGTGCTTTCCTCTATAGTACATTCCCTATATTTACAGCTTTTTGAATTTCAGGTTTTAGATTAAGGTCTTCGACCCACTTTGAAGTGATCCTTATACATGGTAAGATAATGGATCAAATTGCATTCCTTAGCAGGTAGATATCCGGTTTTACCAGCACCATAAGTTGATTGGGATGTGATTTTTCTGATGTAAATTTTTGGCAACTTTATCAAAAATTAGGTTTCCGTAGGTGTATACACTTGTTTTGAATCATGTAGTTTATCCCACTGGTGTACATGTCTGTTTTGGTGCCAATACCATTTTATTTGTCACTATGTCTCTATGTTATTATTTGGGGTGAGGGATTGTGATATCTCAAGTGTTTATGCTAATGAATGACTTGGCTATTCTCTCTTCGTGTGTGTATGTGTGTGTGTGTGATGAAATAAAACATATGTGACATGAATTTAAAAGGGAAGTTATAGGGAGATATTGAAGGGTGCAAGACTGGGTCATGAGAATGGGGGAGAAAGGAGGAAGAGAACTATTAAAAGCAAATATTTCTTGAAAATGCCAAAATGAAACCTTATGTTGTGTAAGTCAATTAAGTTTTTAAACACACACACATATACACACAAACATATATATACACACACACATACACACACATACTTACATACATATATAACTGCTTTGAGTTGTTGTAACATAGCCTTTGAGTTAATACATGCTCTTTCTCTTTACTATCAGATTCACTTTGGAATTAGACCCAAGACTGAGAAAACACAGGAGACATGTACTCTATGTGATAAAGACCAATTCAAACTATTAAGAGATACTTATACTCCTTTTTATGAATGATATCATTCCCACTGCTAACAAAATGTATTTTTTCTGTGGTTTTCAAAAATAAGTAGCCTATCATGAGTAGTTCTAAGTTCTCAGAGGAATTGAGCAACCAGCATGGCATCCCTGATTTTCTCTTCTTTCCAGTCCCAGATTTCCCAGTTATTAACATCACCACTGACCAGGTCGGACTAAAATATTATCACTAGATTCCACAGCTTACATTACTATTTTCGCCCTGTGTCCTACACAATCTATGGGTTTTGCTAAATGTACAAAGGCATTAATCCACTATTAGAATATTATACGGAATAAATTTGAAAGAAAGCATTTTAAAAGGACTTATACAAATATTTTGTTCTACTTTAATCCTAGTGGTTTATATGAACCCAAGGTAAAGAATTATACAGTCCATACATATCACACTTCAATATATGGTTGCCATAGCAATACATGTAAACAATCATTTTATATAAAATATATGACAATATTGTCTTAGTTGATATTGTATTGCTACGAAGAGAAAACATGACCATGGAAACTCTTACAAAGGAAAGCATTTAAAAGAGGCTTGCTTATAGTTTCAGAGATTTAGTCCATTGTCATAATGGTGTATAGCATGGTGGCATACAGGTAGAATGATGCTAGAGATATAGCTGAGAGTTCTATATCTGTATCCACAGGCGGAAGGAAGAGAAAAACTCTAAGCTTGGAATGGGCTTTTTGAAACCTCAAGGCCCACCCCAATGACACCCTTCCTCTGACAAGGTTATAACTCCTAATCCTTTCATATAGTGTCACTCGATGATGATCAAGTATTGAAATCTATGAGCCTATGGGAACTAGTCTCATTCAAATCACCCTAGTAATTTTAAATGTTCCCCATAATGAACCATTACTATACAAACCAGTTCGACGTTCTCAAGCAAATAAAGTCACATAAGTTCTAGAAGTTAAAATCACTGTCACAATCATATTGATAATATTTTATCTAACTATAAATGAAGGCTACAGAAAGCACATAACTCAGTATTATTCTTTGGTAGAATTTATGAGCTCAACACGATGACTGTTCCAACGAAACATTTTGAAAGTGTATAGAGAAGTATTCTCAACAGATTTCATTTCCATATACTCAGGCTACTGGCTAAGTCCTTGGGAGAACTCTAATATACCTTGCAGTGGCCTTGGAGTTAGATAGATTGTGCCTGCAATCAATGTTAGTAAGATACAGCTTTGAGAAGCTATCTCAGATATTATCAGCTATGAACCAAACTATGTTTTACTACTTGGAGTGGGGAATATTTATAACAGTATGATATTATGTTGACTTTTGCCATGATGTCACAAAAACAAATATTATTATTCCTCCTAGCACTACAACAGCTACAGGAATAAAGCAATAATGTATCGAACTAATTGTCTATTAGGTGTGAAATGCTATGCATACCTTTTCTTCTATTTAGGTTGGAAAGACAAGCTATTCTATGGTATTCGTGATGGGAACACAGGATACAGGGGCAGTATTAGGAGGCTAAGAAGGCCTTCTGGATGACCAACAACATGAGTAAGAGAAGTCATTCAGGGCAGGCAATGAAAGAGCATCTAAGACATAGGTACCAGTATGCATAGAGGATTTCAGGCAGAAAACTGTGGTGCCTGGAAGCACCCTCACCAATGTTCAGTTTACTACAATTCTAGAGGCTGAAACACAAGAAATAAGAATGACACCATAAGTGGAAATAAGAACAAGGATGGCCCATTCTTAAGCTGTTTGGATGGACATGGAAAGAGAAATGGATTTATTTTAAAGGGGAAAATCTGCATGACAATTTATTTCTGGAAGGCGCAAAGTGGAGAGAGAAGGAAAGCACCCTTGGGAAGTGTTGTGACCAAACAGACCAGTGAGTCAATAAGATGTGGCCAGATGTGATTAAAAAAGAGCATGGTTTTCATTTATGGAATTACCAAGGAATACAAGGAATAAGTGAATATATGTTTAAGAAGACCAACCACGAGGGGAGGAAAGAAGACTCATATACTGTCATTAACAAAGGGAGTGGGAGGTGAAGAAAGTCAGAGTAAACCCGTGCAAGCAAAGGAATACATTTGGCTTTGGACAAGCTTGCTGATGTGGAAATACCTAACAGATAACTAGCAGTCGGATCAATTCACGTTGTATCTCAGCAGAGACTTCTCTAGTAACATTTATCTTTAAATAATTACATTCTAGCCTGAATCCATGCAACAACAGAGAGTCAAGGTGATCCTTAGGCATTAAATTAGCAAGCTCTGACTTGGGAGTAACAATGAGTCAACTTAATAGGAAAATGTCTGTAAGTATTGAAAGTCAGAAAGAATCAATATGTAAGTAGCTATGCAGATAGATAGACACATACATATGGATTTAAATTGTTTGTATGAGTGTGTGTGTGTGTGTGTGTGTGTGTGTGTGTGTGTGTGTGTGAAGTTCAATAAAAATAAACGTAAGTGGAATGTTCTGGCCACCATCGTCCTGCAAGGAACTGAGAATTCAATATACCATATATGACTGATGTAGGAATTCCCTCCTTTTCACTTGAAATAAATAAAATAATGAAAAAAACAAAAAATTAAACATACAGTCAAACTTCTAAGAAAGGAAAATATTTGCCAAGACTGCGGTCAGAACTGGAAGCTGAAGTGAAGACTGCCAATGAAACATGGTTTACCTATAGGGTACTGTCACCAAGACTGGGAAAGAGACTGACACTTAGATATTCTTTGGAGAAAGTGAGATCAATCTCATGCATAACAGGCTGTTATGAACAGAGCTTTCTGCATGAGTTTAGTACCACCCACCACAAAAGGCAGAATTACAAATATTTACTCAACAGTTATTATCCTAAATGACTCATAAGTAATTATAATCACAAACCTATAATGTATGCAAATGAGAACTCCATATACAAACTACCAGAGAAGCCCTGAAGCTCAAAGTGAGAAATCAGTATGCAAATAGGTCTTGCTTCTTAAAAATGTGTATGATCCCAGGATGAAGGCAATTCTATCTCTAAAGTCACTTCCATATCTCATTGTACATGAGACTTAGAGAGAAAACGCCCTTTATGGCAAAGTATCCCTGAAGATGACAAAAACACAGGGAGGCAGCATTCACTGTGGTGGAATCATGAAAACAAAATCATGAGATTATTTTTAGTGTATTATTAATTGTTTCCAGAAGTTGGATGGTGAGAACAGAGAAGGCATGACGTTAATGAGTGGGCATTTAAGAGTGAGATATATTTAATTATACTTACATGGTAATAAGAACAAAAAGTTATGAGGAAGGTGAAAATTCATTTGAAAACTGGGGGTGGGGCCACTGCTCAAATATCTCTTTGGAAATAGTGTGTAAGTAGAGAAATTCGCTTCAAAGGAAGAGCAAGAGAACTTTTGCAAAGAAATGAATGCACATAAGGATAAGTTGACAGAGGTATGAAAAGAAATAGAGTTCTACAATATCATAATCACACCTAATCCCTGCCCATGGTGAGGCATGTTATATTTGCTACTCTTAGAGAGCTAAAAATTATCAAGCATACTAAGAAGCTTTAAGACACAATCTCTAATGAGAAAATTAATCAATAGAAACAGATCCAGAATTGGAAGCAGTAGGCATTAGGAGGAGTCAGGAATGTCAACTGTAAGGAATGAAGTTCCTATACTTGAAAAATTGAGGAAAGAGTGAGCGCGATAAGAAAAATCATGAGGGATTAAGTAACAAATATATAACATGTCACTTACATGGTTTTGACAGTAGATGATAGGAGACAAAAATCAATGATCCTAAAAATACAGTAATAGCAATTATTCAAAATAAAAGAGAAAGTAATAGAAAAATCGTGAGTATAGCAAGCTATGAGATACCATCAGAATCTGACATGTGTGCAGCTAGGAAATAGTGGTTGAAAATATTCAGACTTGGTGCAAAGAATAAACCTACCAATAGGACACTAAGCAGTAAATGAGCCTGGCAACCAAATGCTGAGCATAACATGGAGAAAAATAGTTATAGCCAAGTGCATTATAATTAAGTTGCTTAAAACCAGAGATAAAGATAAAACATTGCCTGTGGTTACAGGAAGGATGACACCAGGGGACAGGGGTGGGAGGGGGGGCAGAGAAGATGATGACTTACTACATGGAAGCATAGGATGGAAAAGATGGTTCACTTCTCTGTACAAATAATGCCAGCCAGAGGACAGTGAATCTTCCCACATTATTTACAGGAAAGAAAAAAGAACTTAAGTTTATTAGCAGAATACCTGTCAAAAGAAGGCAGTGAATGCTGAAGTCCTTTGGGTCCAACAAAAATGTTGCAAAACGAAAACCTGAAAGTAAAAAAGGATGATGTGGAACAGAAGTGGAAGTCACACAATTACATTGTTTTTGCCTTATGCTGAAACTCTCTAGATAATGGTTGGCTACAAAAAACAGAAACAACACTAGCTATTAAGTGTGGCCTGTATGTGAAATGAACCTAGTGACAGCAGTGACACAGGGTAGAGGGTGAAAGGCTCACAGACTGTTGTTGTGTTCTTGTATGACAGTGCGTTCATCAGTGAGAACACGCTGGAAATACATTCCAGTATACAAAACCAAAGCTGCTCAATACACACAAAAACTATAGTTGTGAGTCAATTATAATATATAAAATCTTAACTAATACTCAAGGCTGGAGATATGAATTAGAGGGTAAGGGTTTGGTGGAAGATTATGTCTCAAAAGATGGAGAGCAACTGGAGAAGACAACTGATGTTGACATCTGTCAACCACATGGGACACACTTATGAACAACACACGCAGAAAATACTTAGTCTGAAAGAGAAAGGTTGTTATGAAAAAAAGAAACAATAATATAGCAAGATAGTAGTTTAAACCAAACTCTGTTATTGAGCACCTTAAATGCTAATGGTTGTATTACATAAATAAGCAAGCATGATCCCTATAAGAAACCCATCAAACTATGAATGTATAAAGAGATAGAAATTAAAGATAAGTTAATAGCAATCCGTAATAAATCATGGATCTCAGACTTTGTTGATTCTCAAAATCTACAAGCTTCTATAGAGAACTAAAGAACTGAAATTATGAGAGGAGACTTGGAAAGCATCACTGACAATCAGTCTAAACAAGAAATCAGGGACTCAGTAGCTTCTTGGGGTACATACATACATACGTGTGTATATATGTATATATATTGTATGTATGCATATTGTATATATAATTATCTGTATGAGTGTATACATGGGCACCATGTTAGTGGCTGGTGGATGGTTTCCATGGAGTTTGGAAGAGAACATCAGATCCCCTGGAACCAGAGTTAAGGATGGTTATGAGCCACCACCATGAGAGTGCTTGGAATTGTACCCCAGTTCCCTGTAGGAAAAACAAGCACCACTGAGCCACCTCTTTTTATCCCCAAGCCAAATTTTATTCAACTTTATTAAAGATACCTTTTATAAACAATTATCAACTATTTCAGATGGGATGTGGGCAGGAAACCATTAACAGTACTTGGGAAATTCCAAACTCCCTTCTTATATAGACCACCAAAATCAGAAAGCCAAGGTAAAATTCAATAAAGCCTTCTTTTGATGTTATGAAAGTGGGGGGGGGCTTAGAGCATGGTTTGACATTTCACATTAAGGATGTTGTTTAATAACTTTTCACAGGCTGACTCTGACTTTCGGAATGAAATGAAAATGACAGAATTATCCACCTAAAGATCCATACTGCTTTAGAAAAGGAACAACTTCTCTGTTGAGGACATTCAATGATGTCTGCTGCAAAGTCTATATTTTCCAAGAGACTGGAAAACCAATTTTTAAAGGTCCCAGCAAGTCTCTGGTTTTTGTTTTGTTTGGTTTTGTTTTTGTTTTTTGGGTCTATGATTTTAAGGAAATATATTCTATGTTGATGACAGAGGGGAAAGAGGGTATAGAAAAGAATTCAGAGTTTTTCCATACGACAAGGCATTTTGTGCTATGGTGACTATGTATGGCAACACCAGAAAGTCTATTCTGAGAGTCAAGAGGATTTTTTTCAAAATTATCAGGGAAAGATGTTTTCTCATCAATCCAGCTTGGGAGACACTTTGTTAGTGACGCGTGTTCCATCCCCACAAACAATCATGTGTTTTATGTGGTAACAACATAGACTTTAGAAAGATAAAAAAAATTCTGCATTTTTATAAAACTTGATAAAGAATAGTATTTCAAACTTTACAGTCACTAGAAGTGTGTGTCCTTTTGATAGCTATAGTTCTGGTGACTGAGTCATATCTGGAACCCTGAAGCTTCCCGTTTTTAAAGAATGAGTTAGATTATCAATAATAAGAAGAACCAGGAAATACTCTTGAAGTTAGTTCTCCCATAAAGGAAAATGAAAATTAATTATTAAAGTTAAAACATGCTTAAGAAAGTGATTATTTAAACAACAACAACAAAAACTACCCTAAATATAGCACGATTTGGAGCAACTGTGTGTAGGAGTAGAACACAATTGAGTATAAATAACTGCTGTTCTTAATGGCTTGCAGGCCAGAGTATTAGAATCATAAAGAAAATAAACACTTAGTAAATTTCCAGTTTTATTAGGTATGATCATTTTCATGGTATTAATTTAAACAGTGCATATTGGTTTTCAAGCCCTGGGTTATTTGCAGCAGTAATAGGTTTAAATTTAGTTAAACAGAAAGATATTGTTTTATTAACTATTGATAATGTCAGAAGGGATACAAAGAGAAAACAATAAGCTGGTTATAAAAAGCAAAAGAATTTTATATTTATAACAGCAGAAATACACTATGGAGAAAACAAGTCATCCATATGTCTATAATTAATAGTGTTGGTGAAAAGTTAAATCCCCCTTCTACAGCACAAATACAATTCAGTTGATCATAGATACATCAGGAAATCCTCAAGTATCTTCTAAAGAGAGAGTGGAAGAACAGAGCAGAACTTCACCAATATACGTGTCTTCATGTAATCTTTCACAAAATCTATATTTTGCTTTCATTTATTTTGTCTAGCAAGGTAAGGAAACACTTCATAATATACTTACTTTATTCCCTTGCCACAAGGTCTTCCTTGTTTTACTTATAAATAGTCAGTGCTTTTTAAATTCTCCCAGGTTTTGTTCTGGGAAATTAATTGTTTATGAGCCACTATACAAATATGTAGAGAAATTGATATAACATATATAACATACATATATACATAGAGGTAGAAAATGATAGATTATAGGTAGTAGATGACAAAATATTGGCTGACTTTTAATCACAAACTTCAATAAATGTAATACATCCTTTCACTGGCTGACTTAAAAAGTTTTATTTCAATCTTATGTAAAATGCTAAGTTGATTGTCATTTCTTAAGTCATAAAATCACAACCCTCAAATGTTGTCACCAGTGAAAACTGGTTGGCTTAGCTGAAAGAGCAGTTTATGTGTATCCATTAGTTTTGTCTTTTTTACATTTGCATATTTTTTATTATTTGACAAATTCATACATTTGATGAGAGAAGTTTAGTCGTTTTCATGACTCATCTCCCTCTGTCACTGACACCTTTCTCAACAAGTCACCCTTTTACTTTCAGGGTTTTGTTGTTGTTGTTGTTGTTGAATTAGTTTCCTGCTTGAGTATGGGTTTGAGTTAAGTCCTGGAGCAAGGGCAATTTACCAATGGCTACAACACTGAAAAGAAAAATGATACCTACTCCCTAACAACTAATAATTGCCAATAGTCCTCAGGAAAGGGTGGGACCACAAGAGTCAACATCTTTTATAGACATCCATGTAAAATACTAATCTCTCATCAAAAATTATTCCACATGTAACTATTCTTAAGACAGTTTCTCAAGATAACTTGTATTATGAATGCTGCATTTTCAATAAATACCTACAGTAAAGGAGGTTATTTTGAGATTCAAAGTCCTTTGCATTAAGAGCTTAATGAATTTTCAATTTTATATTCCTTTTCAGAAATCATTTTTCACTGCCACAATGAGGCCATTTGTATCTGTTTACCACTCATATGCACGTTCAAAGTCATACTGAGTACTAATGGTATTCAGGTCACTGGAACCATAGTTTACAAGAAGATGTAAAACATAGTTGCATCATGAAATATACAACAAAGGGGATTTATTCAAGGGTCATGCATGGCAGAGCCCACAAACACTGTCATGGAGAAGCAGAAGTCTAAGCTGAAGGAAAATGGGTGTCTTAGTCACATCAACTAGCTTAACACTGTGCCTCGAGTGCAAATGTTATACAGTACAGAGCTTTCCCTTAGAAAAAGTGTAATCCACCAGTGGGATGCTATGTTCAACCTTAATGCATGGTTGAGAGGCTTGGTCCTAACCAAACCCATTGTGCTAGACTTTACTGTCTCCTGATGGGAGTCCTTACCTGTGGGGAGAAGTAGACTGGGGGTGGGCTGAGGGGTGGCAAAGGTGGGCAGGAGAAGGGATAGGAGTGAGAACTGTGGTTGGAATATAAAATGAAACTGAAAAGAATAAATAACAAAAAGAAAAAAGTGTAACTGCATATAGAGTTGTCTACAGGAAGTCTTCTGGGAAAGAGTAACTGGAAGTATTAAGACAATGAGTTTCAGTTCCTGTACTAAGCCACGCTTTCACCTGAAGCCTTTACCTAGGTAGCTCCTGTTCAGAGGCCATTGCCTCTCAAAGCAAGACTCACTCATCTGCTCCTGTCCTCCATCATGCTTAACAGCTTTGCCAGGAAGTGCATGTTATCTCCTTTTTGTTTAGAACTTCCCATGTGTGCAAATGCATTTTCAGTATAGAGACAGGACTGTGTTCTAAGCTTCTTTGCTCCAAATAAAGTGTCTAGATAATTTGTCTTTTAGATAAAAGATGATTAACTATTAATACACTGGTCCAATTAATATTAATGACAAGTTGCTGATAATGAGCAATTCGACAGATTCCCCTATTAATAACTCATTTAAAAACACAGTGAAAGTTACTAATTAATGCTTTTTAAACTATTATCAGTTGCTTGATGCTAAATAGACACAGCCGCCAAAGACCAATAGAGGCAGTTATCCTCTCATTCAATTGTTTTATACAAAATAAGGAATTTTGAACCAGAACCTAGTAGATGCGCTTGTCAATCATGTAGGACAATTTTGACAAGTTATTATGTCTACAATAAAGGTTCATAAATTATAAGCTTAAAACAGTTAAAATTTCCAATAGTGGGTTATAATTTGTGTCATGAGGATATTGTCTTCCTTTATGTGCTAGATATGTGAACAACAGATGACAATATTTTATTCTATAAGATGTTAATATATTACCTCACTACTGGGTTATCTTTTAATAAAAGTGAATATCATGAGCCTGTGGGTACTGTGTTGCCCCTAATTACGATTTAGGGATGTCTGCATCAGAGACGTGAACATTTAAGACTTGCATTTGTCATGTGTGTTGATCATAGCTACGAAACAGAGAAAGTGATCACTAGATTATCTCCACCCTTTAGGAAATGTGCATTTCAATGAGGCAGCATCTGGGCCGTGAGATGACTTGGGAAAGCACGGTACTGTGGGTAGCACAAAGAGCTCAAGAAAATGCAAACTTTCTGAGGTACAAGTCAAAGGAAGATCTCAGAGAAATACCTCCTACTTGTTAAGGAAGAGAAGCTGTGCAGAGACAGCGTCCTCTGGTTAACAAACAGTCTGAAAGGACTATAGTATAGTGTTCCCTACAATTGCAAAGGAAGTAGAATCACAACCAAATAGGAACTGAATGATTCATCACATTATCGAGTAACCTGGTGACAGGCAGACAGCTGGAATGGGATACACTGGCCGAAATTTGTTCAGAATACCTAAAAGGGCTTGCAACCTGCCAAGAAGTTCACTTAAATTTATTTGTTTACTAGGCACTCAACTTGACTTAAAAAGCCTGTGCTCTCACTGAGAAGATAAAAATCCATTGTCAAAGAATGGCCCAGAAGCAATCAATAGGAAATAGGGAGGATTTCCCTCTGGGTTTTAACTAAGGATGAAGCATGTGTCTTCCTCATGGCAGAGTATGTGATCTCACTTTGACTCTGAGGGCATCCAAATGAAAATCATTGAGAATTGACTGGGAATGAGCTTCCCCCCAATAAATAAAGAAAATAACGAACCATTCATATGTATTTTTGACTAAAAGAAACCCTGAAAAGGCAATCAGAAAAAAAAATAGTCGTAGAAAAATAGAGAGGCTGTTCATCCTTAGACAGCAGACTGAGTGATGCAATAATCCCAAGAGACTACCATGAACATGCAGGGTTTGACAGGGTTCTTTCTAACAGAATCCTTTGTAATTCTTTATAACGTTGCCTACTACAAAAGCATTTAAGTAATCTAAATATTTGTTTTATGATTTCTAAGTGTGTGTGTGTGTGTGTGTGTTTACATGAATTCAAGTTTCCATGGAGACCAGAAGAGGGCATCTGATACCCTAGAGTCAGAATTACAGGCATTTGTCAGCCACCTGACATGGTTACTGGGAGACAATTTCCCAGTCTCTGTAAGAGCAGTATGTGTTCTTAACCACCACATCGTCATGCCCAGTGTAAGTAACCTTTGCTTCTGGGGATACAAAAGTAAGCCAGGGTCCTGTCACATGGAAAGCAGAGGAAATAGCCTCTTGGGGAACTCTGCTGTTCCCGTCTTGCACACCAGTGAACACCTCTCTATAGGACCCAGAGGCTTAAGGTTTTGTACGCAATGCCTAAAGACAACATGAAATCTGGAAACTCTCCCTACATGGGCTAGATTAGGAAGTGCAGCTCTGGGCCTTTGGGTATCACCATGCAGACACTCATTTTCCCACAGTAGAAGAAGCAAGGTCACCCACTGTGCCAATTCCCATGGGAGAGTTTGACAGAGGCCAGAGAGAGGACACAGTAGAATGTGATTATGCTGTTACCAGGGTGAAAGACCGAAAGTCAAAATTAAAGCCATACACCTGCTGGGTTTCATTTAGTCACCCAAGAAGGACTTATTTGTATTTCTTTCCAGTGTTAACCCAGGTTAACCAATATGACAGCCTTCTTAAAAATCCAAGCCTTTATTTTTACCGCCATTGTTCCTTTGTTATTATTAATGTGATTAGTTTTCTTGTTATAATCTGATGTGAATAACAATAACCCTACTGGCAAAAGTCCCCAAACCATATTTGACTATAGTTATAAAGTTGGTTCCCACTCAGTAACTTAGGAAATTAAAAACACTAAATCTACGATTTTCTCCACCGGGACCTAATCCAGTCCAATTTAGAAGTTGAGGATTTATAAAGGCTTTTCTGAAAGAAATGGGGAAATGTCAGCTACAATTTCTTGCTAGAGTTGAACTGAATCTATTAACCTTGCCCAGAGAATATAATGTTACAGTTATCTCATTTACAATGTTATTGTATATGATTTATGGCCACAGTATCAAGCCTCAAACGAGGTTTTGTAGTTTTAAGTTAAATTTACATGTCTGTAATATGAATGGTTTTTTTCTTATTCAGATAAAAAGATATTAAAAAGTGATTTATAACATTTCAGTTGGGTGGGAATATACAGTATGACTTAGTCTACTGAGGGGGAAAACATTAGTTAGACAGCTATTATGAATATGTATGCTCACACTGCTTAATGCTTCCTGCCTTTTAATATATGCCTGGTTATCAGCCACTAGACATCTTTTGAATCACATTATATTTAGACTACAATGGGACACAAATCTTTATGAAAATCAGATTTGAAAGAACCACCAAAGAGACAAGGAAAAAATATATCTTCCATACAGTTCACCTTAGATCACAAATGTTAAAACTTAGGCACCTGGCTTGACCTAACTCCATGTTTCACTGTGTCACAGAAAAACCACTCTGACAGTGCCACCATTATTGAAACCCAAGAGAGTCTGCTTTGCCATGAAATGTGGAAGCTTGAGATTGGGGGTGCTGTGTTGCATTGAATATGGTTCTTCAATGGTGCCTCAAAGACACCGTGACCGGCTGCTGCTACTCATCAGCAGCAGCCCAAGGATTTAGCCATGCCATGGCTAGCAATAAATACACTACACCGGTGTGCTGCAGAGTGCAATGAAAAGAAGTGTGACTCTGTGTGTCCTCTACACAAATCATGTGATATTCTCAAGTACTTTTTCAATTACACAACATAAAATTAATCTCAAAATCTGAGTGCAATTAGAAACAAAAGCTCTGCTTCTTGACATGACTGTTAAACATTCTCCTTTCTCCCTGTTAGTGTTCATCTGGTTCCCATCTACACAGTTCTGCATTGTTCACCTTGTCAGTTCAGCTGAGCTTCATGTAAAGTGTACTAAGGGGTGTTATTTCTTGACTTGCTTTAGCCTCATCTTTTAGTGAAGGGTACAGTATGATCATATTCACTGTAAGGACCACAACACATAATTTTATTGTTCACATCGTAAGTTCATTTCATCATATTTCTCTTTTTATTTATTTCTATGTCGGTTGAAAACTTCCTGTAATTTATTATAGCCTCCTCTTACTGATGCAGAAGTTTAGCTAAGGCTTGTTTTTGTTTTTGTTTTCAATTAATTTGTGGGAATTTTTCTTTTCTTTTTTCAGTCTTATATGGCAGTATGGGCTATGTGCTATATTACCATGTTAATTTTCTTTCTTAATTGAAAAGCCTTGAAACTTAGCAAGGGGTGACTCAATAAGATGCAAAGAGAGACTGTTGGATTCTCTGAATGTCTTTGAAAGGAACCAGTTTAATTGGGAATGATGCTGTCTGTCTCTCTTCACGCCTAAGTCTCCTATGACATCTGAGCCCTGAAAACCATCCTAAAGCAAGGGATAAATTTGAAAATATTCACAGGAAGGATGGCAGAACCAAAGGTAGAGGATACGTGGGTCCTGAAGATGGAGTGTCATTTTTCAGGGCAGTCTTGGAAAGCAATGAACTTCTGTGTACAAGAGAAGATGAGAAAGACAGGTTTGTTTAATGAGTATGTTTTATGAATGGAGGGCTCTTCAGAGTGTGTACAATGGCTTGTTTCACACTTTTAACTGGTTGAGTACTTATTGTTCTAAGTGATGTCACTTGTGTTATTGTTTTTCTTTCCTTACAAAATCTTTGTCTTCCCTGGATCTCTCCCATTCAAATACTATAAATTGGACTACCTCTATCACTCAGCTCCTCTGTGTCCTCATTACCAAAGACTTTTCAACTTGTTTGTGTCCATTCTTTTTGTCCATATGTTTCCATATCTGTAAGGTAATCTGGAAATCTTTAAAAGTTTTCTTACAGAATCTCTATTTTCAGGAGGTTGTTTGGAACAGGCATTGTCCAGTTGTCAGTGGCTCGCTAGATCAAACTGCTGCTTTCGTCTTCACCTTCCTCTTACTCTTCCTCAATGTTTGAGCATGTTTCTATTCTGAATGGGCTTATCCTTGCTGTTTCAGATGGAATAGTTGCGCAATAAGCCTTGACATCTTGCATGGCCACAAGTAATTTCCCTTCATTCAGATAGATTCATGATTGATTGCAATTTAAATCCGAGGCTCTTGGATTTCAGTTCCCATTTCTCAATGTCTAGAGATGCTTGCTACTGCCTTCCAGGTCTGAGTGCTGTAAATGGCTTTTAATGTCCTTTGTTCACTTTTCAAACCCCTGTTGTTGTACTACTACTTATGGCTTGTCATGTCTTGTTTTTAAAATGTTTTATATTTAGCATCTTTATGTATCTCTGTTTCCATTTGCATTATCTCTTTCATCATCTATATATTTTAACAGCTCTCCTTTCATGTGGTGATTTTTAATCAAATAATTTGGAACACTTTTCCATGGTTTACCTATAATCCTTGGGTGTGCACTCATATTTCTGTGTAGGTACGTAGGAGCTGAAACTAAGCTTTACCTACAATAGCTTAGATTGCTAAATAGTGGATCCAGGTGGAAAGGAGCAGAGGGAAATTAGGTATTTTACTCTGGACCATATGTTGGCAACACAGTCTGTGTTTTCTTTCTGATTTCTGATATTTTATTCATTGGATAGGCATTTTGCTGGTATTGCTCATTTGTGGCACGGGGACAGAGTGGCTGGGGTCTGGTTACTGTGTATTTAACTCTTGGCCATACTTCCTGTAATGTCTGAGTTCCAGGCCTCTCCTTTTCAAATTTTCTCCAGAGGAGAATGCTTTGTCTCCCTCCTATAATATTCACTTTCTTTGCATTAAGGCAAAATTTCTCTAGAAATAGGGAATTTGCAAACCAAACTCAAATTTAGATTATTCGATAGGATTTGTGGTTACTTTGATTTGGTAAATTTTCTCATTTGTTACTTGAAAACAGTTTTTTTTATTTTATTCAAAGTATGTATATTAGAGATTGTGGGTTTCATAAAAAGGGTTTAAATGATTGACAAAGGTGCACTGTATCACAAAGTAGGTCAATAATGAGTTGAATGTTTTATCCTGAGTTAATTTCATAATTGAAAGTTTAGGTAAGTCAAGTCAAATTTAAACTTTCTAAATAGTAACACAAAGACAATTTTTAAGTTTTTTCTTTTTATTTGTTCTTTGTGTCTTTCTCAACTTGATCCCATCCATTTCGCTGCCCTATCTTCCCTCTGCTCTTGCAACCTCCCCCACAAAACAAAATAAGAGAAAATGGAAAACAAAAGGAAAAAATCAGTCTCATCATAGAAGCAGTGTGACACAGTGATTCACACAGTAAACCCTTTTATCCACACATCATTACTTGCAAGTGTTCATTGCAGAGAATCATTGGTGTTGTTGGAGGCCTCTGGTTTCTGCTACACTGTCAATGCTGGACCCTTACTGAGGCTCCTCTTGGTTACCTTGCTGTTGCCCTGTGTCGTGGAGATCCTGTAACTTTGTGTCTGCAGAACCAATCCCTTCATGTGTTCCAGGAGATCATGGATGGGGTGGATTTTGGGATGCACCAGCTCATAACCCTGGTTCTGGGCCTGCGTAGTTGTAGGATTGGTCAGCGCGCCAGATCCCCCCTGTCTTCACCACCATAATGAACTCTCCAGCATTGCCCTGGCTAGTTCACCACTTACAGCAATGAGCAAAGGGCGGAGCCAGTTCCCCTGCTTTCCTGTCCTCGGGGTGGGTTCTCCCATACCTACACCATCAGGACCAGCCCTACTGTGCTGCCCCGGTGAACTGCAGGGACCACTCTCCCAAGTGCTGCAGCAGATGAGGGGCAGAGATAGCTCTCCCACTTATATGACCCCAAGGCCACCCATCACAGGTGGTAGGGGGCAGTGGAGGAATCTTTCCCTCCAACCCACACCAGCATATGACAATGAGGGGCAGGACCAGATCTCTCCAACACACACACTAGGGCCAGTTCACCAGCACCCCAGACAGTAGGTAATGGGATAGTCAGCTCCCTCACCCAACACGCATAGTAGGGGCAAGGGTGGGGGCATCTTTCCCTTGCCCTTACCACCACATGGCAGACAAGGGGAGATGTGGTCAGCCATCCCACTCTCATGCTCTCAGCGACAGTTCACCTGTGCCTCTGCCAACAGGGTCAGCTCTACTGTGCTGTCTAGGCTAGGAGCAGGGCATGCTTTCCTGGGTGCTGCAACTGATAAGAGGGAGAGTCCGGTCTAGCCTTCCACATGACATACAAGGAGTGGGGACAGTTCTCTCAAGCTCACAACTTCAGGGCTGACTCACCCACAGGGTCGGCTCTACTGAGTTTTCTGGAGGAGGTGAAGAGCCTGCTTTTGTGAGTGAAGACAACAATTCTTTAAACTAAAGCAGCCAATACACACAGTGGAGTTTATTTGGCCATAAGAAGCATAAAACTGTGCCATTTCTCAAGAAAATGAATGGCATTGGAGATCATCATATTAAGTAACAAAATAAATATGGGTCAGAAAGATAAATATCACATTTTTCTCTCATATGTAGAATTGTGGTTTATATGGGCATCATGTTCACACACGCATGTACACACACCATGAGATGTAGATGGAGGAGTGTTTAAGAAAGGTAAGAAGATGAGTGGAAAGCAGTATGGCAGAGCACAGTGGGGAGTAAATCCAGCCAAAGCCTATGCTATACTAAGGCAAAGGGGTCATAATAAAAACCATCACTTTGTACAATGAAAAAAATTACAAAACGTACAAATACAAAGATGAAAGTATGTGGTCTGACCAAGATGAGATTAAATCAATAATATTGAAGTGTCTAGTAAAAACTGATATGAGTGAAAAAAATAATAAACACCAGTGCATCCAAGAAGAATCTCAAAGAAAAGCAGTAAATAACTTATGTGAAACCGATAGCCTCAACATGCAGTACATTTTCATAACGGTTATATCTCTGCGATGAACTACTCCCTTTATTAATATGTAGTGGCTTGCTTTATCTAGTTATGTGTTGAAGTCTACTTTCTCAGATAAGAGAGCACCCTGCTGCCTTGTTTATGGCTTCCATTTGCTCAGGGGCTGATTTCCATCTTTTGCCAGTGAGGTGTGTTTCGTGGAGATAAAAGATAGCTGGACCACATTTTTAAACCAGTCAGCACGTGTATGTTTTTTAGCTGTCATTCAAGGCTTCTTGAACTTAAGACCACCATTCAGGGGGACAGGGGGTACGCTACTTCCCATGGTTTTGTTGGTATCCTGGTTGGTGGTTAGAATCTCATTTCTCCCTTCTCTGTGAGTGTTAGGACTTGACTGACTCAGCTCATTTGACATGATTGATTCCTGCACTGGGCATGATAGACTTGCTCTGACTTCTCCTTATGCAGTGTATTCATTCCTGTGTTCTCAGAGATGAAGTATTCTTTATTCATCCTCTGTGAAGCATATTCCTTTAAATAGTTTTCTTGCTTGGTGTTCACTAATTTCCTTAACTTGCATTTCTCTTTAAATGTTATTATTTCTCCATCAAACAAGAAAACCAGGCCAGAAAATATATTGGACACATCAGATGGAACAAAGTATGTAATTCCCTCATGTGGGTCCCCTAAAGAGGAGAATACCTAACACTGTGACCTGCCATCTGACAATCTTGTGTGTCAAGTGGTCACAGACAACTTCCAACTGGCCCATATCTTCAGCTCTGCTCAGTCCCCACAGTTCACAGGCCCTACTCAAATTAGCATCTGCTCATTCTGTCTGCTGGCTTAGTCCCATTGCCTTGGTCCTGAGTGCTATTCCACTTTGCTCCTACAGTTTGACATTGACCCTGCAACTCTTTTCCACAACAGCCATGACTCATTCTCCAGCAAAAGCCTTCAAATCACTTCGGTCCTAATCTTATCTATACAGACTCTGCTTGCGTTTCTATCAGCCTCCCTCTTTCTAATGACTTTAGAAACCTGTTGAGCACGTGTCCTCTTAGTCCTTATTGCCAATCTGTAATGAACCTGTGTTTATTTTGGTCAGGGATATCAAGAAACATAGGTTATCTGGAAAACTGAAGTCCCTGAAACTGCCATGCTTTATGAATTTATTGTTACTCAAAATATTCTGACATTGTAGAAAGGCAAGGTTGTTCATTTGTGTTTCTGAGAAAAACCACATATCATACATTTTTTACACATAAAGGGGCTAAGAAGGAACCTAACAGCTTGTCTGAGGAACAATGTTTCAGAGGCTAAAGTCAAAGGTTCCTTCCCACAAACAAAACAAGCAAACAAAAATGTCATGCAAGTGGGGAAAATATAATTCTACACTCTTGTACAGCCTGTTCTAAAGTTTCAACTTCTTCACTGTTTGCAATGGTAGTTAGCAAGCACAGGGTCTTATGCACCATAGGCATCTACCTGTGAGCTACCACTGAGCGTCATCTCTGTCCCATAAGGAAGTGATTAAATCCCACTGTTTATAAATTTTTATTTTATTATTTTTTCATTGTTGTTTTGTTTTTCTTTGCTTTGTTTCCATTGTTGTTATTAATTGCTTGTTTGCTTTTGAAACCACATCTTTTCCAGATCTCATGATGGCTTGAAGACTTAATCCTGTTGCCTTAGCCTCCTGGTTGCTTAGATCATCTGTGTACCTCACCACACGTGGTTTAAAGTAACAAATCCTTAATGCAACCATGCCACTTGGTTTCTTTGCCAACTTGACACAGGCTAGGGTCATCTTGGTAGTAAAAACCTCATTTGAGAAAATGCCTCCATCAGATTGGCCTTTGGGTCAAATTCTTAATAGATGATTGATATAGGTGAAGCCAATAGGTGCTTCTGGTTTTTACAGGAAAGTAGGCTGAGCAAGTCATGGGGAGCAAGCTACTAAGCAGCATTCTTTCATGGCTTCTGTTTCAGTTCCTTCCGTGAGTTCTTCCCTTTATTCCCCTTCATGACAAAATACAACTATAAGGTAAAATACACCATTTCCTCCCCAAGTTGCTTTTGCTCATAATATTTACCATAGCAACAGAAAACAAAGGCAATAATTTCACCTTGTAATCTTTTGGTAAAATAATTGCAAACAACACAAATTGATATACAACTTAACTTAAAATATACTGGCTGGGTTCCAGAGTCTGTCCACATCACAGTCTTGGTGCCCCTATACATTCTGCTTGAGATGAGTCTGGATTCTGCCTAGGCCCAACTCCCCCCATGCCCTCCTTTTCTCTTCCTGGGTCTGTTCCACGTGTAGTGGATCTGCCCAGGCAGCCCAGACAATCCAGAGTCTACATTGCAGTCTTGGGCCCTCTAAGCCCTCAACTAAGCCTGTGCTTGAGTCATGGCACCCCTACAACCTCTGCATGAGGAGAACACCAGCAGAGGCTGGACCAGCCAGAGTTTCTGACATCAAAGTCTTGACACACCTATACTCACCAGGAGACAAGAGGAGAGGGAGAGAACCCACCTACACCCACTGAAAGAAGGGATGGGAAGACGACAGTATAAGTACACATTCAACAACAGAAAGACCAATATGACACCACCAGGATCTAGGGACTCTTCACCAACAAGACCTTAACACTCCAACGCAGTTCAAGCAGAAGAAAAGGACCTTAAAAACAACTTTATGACTATATTAGAGAACCTCAAAGAGGAAATGAGAAAATCATTAAAGAAATGGAAGGAAAAACAAAAAAATTACAGGAAATGGAGGAAAAGACAAAATAAGAAATTCAAGAAATAAATCTCTTAAAGAAAGCAAGGCAAACCAAGAATTAACAACTTAACAAGTGAAGGAAACAATACAAACAATTCAAGCCTTGAAAGCTGAAATAGAAATAATAAATAAAACACAGAATGAGGGAATGCTGGAAATAGAAAAGCTGGGCAAATGATCAGGAGTTACAGATATAAGTATAACCAATAGAATACAAGAGACAGATGAGTATTTCAGGTGTTGAAAACTAACTAGAGGAAATAGAGTCATCTGCCTAAGAAAATCTTAAGTCCAACAAATCCCTAACACAGACTATCCAGGAAATATGGTACACTGTGAAAGGGCCAACCTAAGAATGATAGGTATAGAGGAAGGCCAAGAAATAAAGCTCAAGGGTACAGAAAACATTCAACAAAATCATAGAAGAAAACTTTCCCAACTTAAAGAAGGATATGCCTGTGAAAATACAAGAAGCTTACAGAACACCAAATAGATTGGATTCCAAAAAAGTCCCCTCACCACATAATAATCAAAACACCAAACTTACAGAATAAAGACGAAATATTAAGAGCAACAAAGGAAAAAGTTCATGTAACATGTAAAGACAGACCTATTAGAATAACACCTGACTTCTCAATGGAAACTCTGAAAGCCAGAAGGTCCTGGATAGATATTCTCCAAACACTAATAGACCGCAGATGTCAGCCCAGACTACTATACCCAGCAAAGCTTTCAATCACTGTAGATGGAGAAAATGAGATATTCTATGACAAACCAGATTTAAACAATACATTTCCACAAATCCAGCCCTACAGAAAGTACTGGAAGGAAAATTCCAACCCAAGGAAGCTAACTACACTCAGAAAAACAAAGGCAATAGATATTTCAATTTTACCAAACACCAAAAGAAAAAAAGGGGTGGAGAATCCACACAAAATACCACCAACACCACCAACTCCCCCCCCAAAACAACAAGAATTAACAATCAATGATCATTAATATACTTTCATTTCAATGGTCCTAACTCGCCTTTAAAAAGACACAGGCTAACAGAATGGACATGAAGACTGAATCCATCCTTCTACTGCATACAAGAAACATACCTCAACTACAAAAACAGACTTTACCTCAGAGTAAAGGGTTGGGAAAAGATTCCAATCAAATGGACCCCATAAACAAGATGATGTAGCAATCCTAATATCTAGCAAATTAGACTTTACACTAAAATCAATCAAAAGAGGTGAAGAAGGTAATTTCATATTCATCACAGGAAAAATCCATCAACATGAAGTCCCAATTCTGAACATCTATGCCCCAAATACAAAGGCACCCATATTTGTAAAAGAAACGTTACAAAACCTTAATCACACATAACACCCCACGCACACACTTGTAGTGGGAGACTTCAACACCCCCCTCTAACCACTAGATAGGACCACCAGACAGAAACTTAACAAACAAAGTCATTAACAGAAGTTATAACCCAATCGGATTTAACAAACATCTATAGAACATCCATCCAAACACAAAAGTATATACCTTCTACTCAGCACCATATAGAACATTCTCTAAAATTGCCCACATACTTGCAACATAGCAAATCTTAACAGATACAAAAAAAATAGGAATTACCCACTGCATCTAATCAGACCACTATGCTATAAAGTTAGAATTCAACAACAACACAAATTGCAGAAACTCTAAAAACCCATGTAAATTAAACAATGCACAATTGCACCATTTCTGGGTTAAGGAAGAAATAAAAAAATTAAACATTTCCTAGAATTCAATGATAATGAAGACACACATACCCGAAGTCATGGCACACTTTGAAAGCAATGCTAAGAGGAAAGTTCATAGCACTAAGTGCCCCCATGAAGAAACTGGAGAATAGTCACACTAGAGAATTAACAGCACAACTGAAAGCTCTAGAACAGAAAGAAGCAAACTCACCCCAGAGAAGTAGACACCAGGAAATAATCAAATTGAGGGCTGAAATCAATAAAGTAGAAACAAAAAAAATAATACAAAGAATCAGTATAACAAACAGTTAGTTCTTCTAGAAAATCCACAAGAAAAACATATGTTTATCCAAATTAACCAAATGGCAGAGAGAAAACATGGAAATTAACAAAATCAAAAATGAAAAGGGGAACATAACAATGGATGCTGAGGAAATCCAGAGAATCATCAAGTAATACTTTGCAAACCTGTACTCCACAAAACTTGAAAATTTAAAGGAAATGGACAATTTTCTGGATAGATATCACTTACCAAAATTAAATCAAGAACATATAAGCAATTTAAATAGACCTATAACCCCTATTGAAATAGAAGCAGTCATCAAAAAAAAAAAAAAAAAAAAAAGTCTCCCAACCAAAAAAAAGCCCAGACCCAGATGGCCTCAGTACAGAATTCTACCAGAAATTCAAAGAACAGTTAATACCAATTCTCCTCAAAGTATTCCACACAATAGAAGCAGAAGGGTCATTGCCAAACTCTTTTTATGAGGCAGAATTTTACCAGAAATTCAAAGAAAAGCTAATAGCACTACTCTTTAAAGTGTTCCACACAATAGAAGCAGAAGGATCATTGCCAAACCCCTTTTTACAAGGTTACAATTATCTTGGTACTCAAGCCACACAAAGACACAACTAAGAAACAGAACTCAGACCAATATCCCTCTTGAACATTGATACAAAAATACTCAATAAAATACTGACAAATTGGATCCAAGAACACAACAAAACAATCATCCACCATGATCAGGTAGGCTTTATCCCAGGGATGCAGGGATGGGTCAACATATGAAAATCCATCAATGTAATCCACCATATAAACAAACTGAAAAAGACAAACCACATGATCATCTCACTAGATGCTGAAAAAGCCTTTGACAAAAGGCAACAACCATTCATGATAAATGTCTTGGAGATAACAGGAACATACCTGAACATAATAAAAGCAATATACAGCAAACCAATAGTCAATATCAAACTAAATGGAAAGAAACTCAAGGCAATTCCTCTAAAATCAGGAACAAGACAAGGCTGTCCACTCTCTCCATACATCTTCAATATTGTAATTGAAGTTATAGCTAGAGCATCAAGACAACAAAAGGAGATCAAGGGGATACAAGGTAGAAAGAAAGAAGTCAAACTTTCACTATTTGCAGGTGATATGATAGTTTCCACAAGTGACCCAAAAAACTCTACCAGGGAACTCCTACAGATGATAAATATCTTCAGCAAAGTGGCAGGATACAAGATTAACTCAAAAAAAAATCAGTAGCCCTACTATATGCAGACAATAAATGGACTGAGAAAGAAACCAGAGAAACATCACCCTTAACAATTGCCACAAACAACATAAAATATCTTCGGGAAATGCTAACCAAACAAGTGAAGACCTGCATAGCAAGAACTTTGTGTTTTTAAAGAAATAAATTAAAGAAGATACCAGAAAATGGAAAGATCTTCCATGCTCTTGGATAGGTAGGATCAACATAGTAAAAAATGGTAATTTATCCAAAAGCAATCTACAGATTCAATACAATCCCCTTTAAAATCCCAACACAATTCTTCACAGACCTTGAAAGAACAATACTCAACTTTACATGGAAAAACAAAAGACCCAGGATAGCCAAAACAACCGTGTACAATACAGGAACTTCCAGAGCCATCACCATCCTTGACTTCAAGCTCTACTATAGAGCTATAGTAATGAAAACAGTTTAGTATTGGCGCAAAAACAAACAGGTAGACCAATGGAATCCAATTGAAGACCCTGATATTAACCCAAACGCATATGAATGCCTAATATTTGACTAAGAAGCTAAACTATACAATGGAAAAAAGAAAGCATCTTCAACAAATGGTACTGGCATAACTGGATGCGGACATGTAAAAGATTGCAAATAGATACATATATATTGCCATGCATAAAACTTAAGTCCAAATGGATCAAAGACCTCAATATAAATATAGCAACACTGATCCTCTTAGAAGAGAAAGGGTGAGCTACCCTGGAACTGATTGGTACAGGAAATCACTTCATGAACAAAACTCCACTAGCATAGACACTGAGTTGACAATAAATGAGACCTCCTGAAACTGAGAAGCTTCTGCAAGGCAAAGGACACAGTCAACAAGGCAAAACAGCAGCCAACAGAATGGAAAAAGAGCTTCACCAACCCCACATCTAACAGAGGGCTGGTTTGAACTCAAGAAGCTAGTCACCAAAACACCAACAAGTCAATGAAAAAGTGGATTCAGAACTAAATAGAGGCATTTTCTCAAATGAGGTTTTTACTACCAAGATGACCCTAGTCTGTGTCAAGTTGGCAAAAAAACAAAACAAAAAAACAAAACAAACAAAAAAAAAACAAGAGAAATCTGGCACTAGGGAAATGTTCATAGATCCACAAAGATGACCTCAGCTAAGAATCTAGGCAGTAGTGGAGAGGCTGCCTTTGATGCCCTTCCCCTGTAATGAGATTGATGACTACCTTAATTGCCATCCTTGAGTCTTCATCCAGTTGCTGATGGAAGCAGAAGCAGGTGCCCACAGTCATTGAGCCATACTCCTGGAATTCAGTTGTAGGGAGGGAGGACTGATGAACAAAGGAGTCAACAAGACCGTGATGGAGAAACCTACACTACCAGTTGACCTGACCTAGTGAGAGTACAGGGAACCTAGTCGTAAAACTGGGGATCCAGAGTTGTACTGAACCAAACCCTCTGAATGTGGGTGCCAGTTAGAAGGCCTGGTCAGTCTATGGGACTTCAAACAACAGAACCAGTAGTTATCCCTAGTGCACAAATGGATTTTAGGAGCCCATTCCCTATGGAGGGATATTATTTCAGCCCAGATACATGGAAAAGGGTCTGGGCCCTCCCCCCAAATGTGACAGACTTGGATGATCCCCCATAGAAGGCCTCACCGTCCTTGGGGAGCGGGTGGGGGTGGGTTGTGGGGAGTTGGTAGGGAGCATGAGAGGTTGGTAGAGAGAGGGAAGGGGGGCAGAATTGATATGTAAAATGATTGTTTCTAATATACATATAGGTTTTTGTTAAGATGACAGTAAGCAGCACTCCCCCATACGTTCTGCTTCAGTTTCAGTCTTAAATTTCCTGCTCTGGGCTCCTTGGATGATGGTTGGTGATATGGAAGTCTATATGATAAGCCATATAAACCCTTTCCTTCCCAACTTGCTATTGATCATGGTGTTTTATTACAGCAATTAAAAACAAAACCAAATAACTAAAGCATCAATCATTTTCAATATGCAAAAAGAAAGATAATAGGAAGGGAGGACGATGAAGACGGGGAAATAAAGAAGAATCAGGAGAACAAATTATGTCCAAGAGGACTGTAGGATCAGGTGCCAAAAGTACTCATTTGTCTTGCAGAGGACCCGGGGTTGACTCCCAGATCCCACATGGCATCTCACAACTCTCTGTAACACCAGTGACATCCTTCCAGGTACCCACAGGGCCTAGGCACACAGGTGTACACATCCACACATCCAGGCAAAACATTCATGCATATAAAATAATAAAATTACCCTAAAATAAATATAAATTACTTCCTGATCATTTACAATTTTCTTTTTGTGTATGCTGGCCTTCTTCAACCTGTTTACCTACATTTGTATTCCAACATAATTGTTCTTGAAAAGAAAATTGCCTGTCCCTTTCTGGTAGCTTTTTCTAGAAATAAAGACACGTAGTTTCTAAACCCTGCAAGTATAACACCAGACACTAAGCATTGTTTGAGGGTGTTCCTCTCTGCAATGAGACAGACAAAATGCAAAGGACAAAATGACACACTCAGTTTGGGGGTTGCTGACCTATATATGGGCATGGAGTCAGTACAGCAGTGTATGCAGAAATAGAATAATGTCGTGATGAATGAGAAGTAACTTATAGACAGCAGAGGGCAGGAGGACAATTTAAATATTAAATATTCATACATAAATTTCTCTTCCAGTTGCTAGTAATGAGGTACCTATTGTGACACCATTAACCACTGAGGACACACATTTTGATCCTATGTAACCTTTGCCACAGAGCTAGGCATAAAAACCACAGCTACGCAGTGACTCAGCAATAATATACAGCTATTGACTAGGCAGCCTTGCCCTCCTGTCTCTCTAATCAATCAAGTGTATGATAGGTCAGGAGGTCTTATAACTCTTGAGTGCCCCTTTGGATTCGAAACTCTGGTGCTTGTATCCACACTGTCAGTCAAGCAGGCTGATGTGGTATACACACTAAGCAAGAGACAGACAGACATGCAAACACTGGGAGTCCAATGCACTGGTAAAGGGCTCCATCTGCCCTACGATTAGTAGTGTAAGTATGCATCACTACTTCCCTTTGGTGCATGTTATAGTTTGAAAACTGGTTAAACAAGATCTGTGATTTGAGCATCTATGCTCAGTGAGACTGGCCTGCAACACCCAGGGTCAGACTCTATGACAGCTACTGCAACAGGTGATCTCCTACCATGGTGGATGCCTGGGCTACCCAATTGTTCCAAGAAGTTAACAAACTCATACTGTACTTTAGGGCATGTATGATAATTGATGATTGGCTTTAGACCAAAAAGCTGAATCTGCTTTATGTCCTGTATGTACTGATAACACAATACACTCACAACGAAGCCTGTAAAGAAATCGGAGTCAAATGGCCCAAATTCATCTTGTCGGTTTTAAAAATGATCTGGGGTCTTGTTATCAGTTGGATGACTTCAAGTCATGCTAAATAAACTACCAGCAGTGCTCACACACATATAGACATGATGAGCACACACTAGCAACAACAAAGGTTTTCTTAATGCAAATACAAGAATTGAATACAGCATTAAATGTTGAGACAGGAAACTCCACTAACCTGTAGCTCACAGAAATTTCAATTATCTTGGACAGTCTTTGTTTCTGTTTATCCCTGCCTCCTGGATAGCATTTTGGTTAGATTATACATTGTTATCTTTTTAATTTAAATGATTGAAAGGACAAAAATATCAGCCCATTTTATCTTTTCTAAGCAGACATGTACCTCCAGTCATAGAAAGTGTTAGTTTCAAATATTTAGTAGTTTAAGTACTGAGAGGTAGCCTGTCTTTGAGCAAAATTTTCCTTAATCTCTCCCAATAGAATTGGATAAATTGACTGTTCATAACAGATACATGAGTCTTTTTTTATTTTAGAAACAATCTTATTTTACATATCAACCCCCCATCATGAGTCTTACACTAGAGGTTTTCCCTTTCATAAAATTTGCCATGGTAAGATTTTTGTATGTTTATAGAATTGAGTTTTGATGTATTAACTCTCCAAAATAAAATGCAGCTTATCTTTGAAATTCATAGGAGAATGGTGATTCTAAATGGAGACAGCCTAAGGAATTTCATGCCATATTTAAAAATACCATACACAGGAGAAAGTTGAATAAAACTGACTGAAGGGTAAACTAGGCATAATTGTTACATGGAATGCACAGAGCAAGTAAAATTGACCATTACCAAATATTGTCAGGCAAAATACCTTTGTGAAAAACTGCTGAGACTATAGATAAAAATGGTGTTGGTGGTGGGACACAGCTCAGTCAAAGTGCTTGTCCTACAATGATGGATACTTGAGTTTGATCCCCAGAACACATATTTTTTTTAAAAAGCCCAGTATATTGACATGTACTTGTAATCCTAGCACTAGGAAGATGGAGACAGGCAGCCTCCTTGGGCCTCACTGGACAGTTAGTCTAGATTATGTGGCCATCTCTAAGTCAATGAGAGAGACCTGGGTGTCTGAAAAATAAAACAGATAGCATCTTAAGGAATGACAACTAGGATAACCTCTGGCTTCCATATGCATGAATACAAGTGTAGACATAAACACCCACACATAAATGCACCACCACACACATGAACATGTATATACAGGCATATACACAAAATGGTGATATACAAACAAGGATGGGCTATTCAGGAAAACTACAAATTTTCTGAGCATGAGACCATCAGTAATTCACTAAACACTAATCTTACTATCGATGTCCTTTAATTTCTTCATGTATCACTTGTCCAGCTTATCACTGTGGTATTATTTTATGAAGTCTTTTGGGACAGATGGGCTGAAGGAAATCTCCTCCCTATACCCGCTTATTAGTAACCCCCAAAGAGCATTTTTGGAAAAATATTCAGAGGCTTTAGGGAGGTAGATGGAATCTGAATTGATGGAAAAATTAGAAAGCACTAAATATTTAAGCTTTCTTGGGGCCGGTACCACTGAGGACACACATAGGTTTACACTCTGATAGACTCATCCCTAGTTGTTCCTTGTCTTTGAGCTTTCCTATTTCTACTTCTACACGCTCACATAAACATTACACCAAGTATAATTCTAATTAGGAAGTAGCATTTATACGTAACAATTCTTTGCCCAAAATAACCACTTCCCTCCATATCCCACAACATACAGTGATCAATAAGTTTATATTGAAATCAAAAAGATCAATGACATAACGTGGGGTTCTGTAGTAGGGTAGCTGATTTCTGAGAAGTTGATGGGCTATATAATTTGTCTTGTTTCTCTCTACGGATCACAGCTTGATAGAAACACACAGATTCCACACAGGGGGTGGGGTAAATGTGTTCAAACAGCCATATTTATACCATAAACTGATTGTTCTTCATGTAGTTTTTCCTTAATCTCTCTTTCCAAGGTCTCTGTAGGTTTTTGTTTGTTTTGTTTTGTGTTTTTGAGACAGAGTTTCTCTGTGTAATGCTGATTCTCCTGGAACTCACTCTGTAGACCAGGCTGGACTTGAATTCAGAAATTCACCAGCCTCTGCCTCCTGAGTACTGGGATTAAATCTGTGTGCCACTACCACCAGTCATCTCTCAAAATTTTTAATGAGCCACCTTGAACTTCAATCATCCATCCCATCCTAAATGGTTTCATTCTCTTGTATACACACAACCACTGCAGAGTCCTTGATCCTACCTCTGATATAGCTGTAGCCTATGAAATGCAAACTGAGACGGGAAAGTTAGGGAATAACTTGACAACCTCAGACTCTATTTGGTTCAGTTGTGTACACATCCATCTTCTAACAATATACTTGGCAGCCTGGGACCTTTGGCAGAACATATTATGCAAGCACACTCCTCCATGAACAATGCACCTTGCAACATATTGGCAACCTAGGACCTCCCAATATCTGAGTGGAGCTTCATGCACACCCCACTCTAAACAAAGAAATAAGTTTTCCTTCCCTTTTACGACCATCAACCTTAAATGTATTGTAGTCATTCCTGCCTCAAATTTCCCAGAGCTGTTGGGAGAGGGAGACTTGGTGCTATTTAAGAGTGTGTTCCCTGGTAGATTGAACATACATTATGCTTCAGAAGAAGACAACATATCCAAGAATATTTGGACACCACAAACTGGACTCCATGAACGAAAAAAAATAAGAAGTTGGGTGGGTGGAGAATGGTGGATCTGGGAGGAGTCATGTAAACAGGTGAATATGATCATAATACATCATCTAAGCTTTTCAAAGACTATAATGGTGAGGAAGAAAAATAATAAGAAACAAAGTTTATTAAACATACACATATAACATAAAAATGAATGTATTCCCTAAAATATTTTCTAAAAGGAAAGGAGCTTTCAACCTGGGAAAAGATATGGACAATGTTCATTATTAAGTAGAATGAAATGGGAAAGACTTCATAGCATATTATTCCAATTCTATGACATGCTAGAAAAGGTGATTCTTTGCATGTATAACAAAAAACATTAATTTTCTCTAATTTTCAGGTATAGAAGAACAAATTTTTTTTCAAATAACCAATGACTAAAAGACAGTGCAAAAATCACTGATGGGTCAGATATTAATTTGAAGAACAAAATATACCTGTGGATAATAACAACACAGCATATGAAAGGATTAGGGAGATGGCTCAGTTGGTAAAGTGCCTGCCATGTAATAGAAAGGACTCAAATTTGGCTTACAGCACCTGTGTAGCAGCCAGACACATGGAGTATGTAGAAAGCAGATTCCCGGAGTTCAATGGCCAGCCATCCTATCCAAGTCCAAGTTCAGTGAGGGACCCTGTTTCAAGAAACAAAATAGAGAACAATTGATTAAGGTGCCTGATGTTGATCTTCGGCCTTCACACACATGTATACACATGTCCACACCCACACATAAACATGAACACATTCCGTGCAGAGCTACACACAAAATCCATTGAATTTAAACATTGCTTGCTTTATTTAGTTTTGTTACTTTTGTTGATCCAAACCACAAAGATTTGATGTGGTGTGTGAGTGTGTGTGTGTGTGTGTGTGTGTGTGTGTGTGTGGTATGTATATTTTCTTATGTGGCATGTACATGTGTGTGGAAATCAAAAGTCAACATCAGATATGTTATACAAAAGCTTACTTTATGAGACTGTGTTTCTCAATGAACACAGAGGTCACAAATTCAGCTAGATTGACTACAAAGTTCAGGGATTTGCCATGATCTCACCAACCAAGGGATGGGATTACAGGCACAGAGCCCCACATCTGGCTTTTATGTGGGTGATTAGCATCTGAATTTCAGTCATTATGGTCATTATGCTTGCATAGCAAGCATTCTGCTAAATGAGTCATCTCTCCAGCTCCAGATTCCACTTTTGAAAAACAAAAGATTCATATGTTCTTGGGGTTGGAGAGATATCTCAGTGGTGAAGAGTACTGGCTGCTCCTCTAGAGGACCCATGTTCGTATCCTACATGGAGCCCACAACAATCTGTAATTCCACTCCCAGGGGGAACTGATACCCTCCCTTGGCCTCCTCAGAAAGAGGCACACATGTAATGCACAGACACATATACAGGAGGAAAAAAATCAAGCCATATACATAAAATAATATATGAAAGATTTATATTGTCTGAAGAGAAACCAGATATATATGAAAAATTTATATACAGTTTACTTTGAAGAGATATTAGCAGAGAGAGAGAGACAGAGACAGACAGACAGAGATCAGAAGTGAAAAAGAGTTAAAGGCAATCATTTTCTCATCCTAAAATTAATAATTTTATCAACATCTAAGGGGAGAAAGTGATTAAAATTTGAATCCTTAAGACACTGAGCTTGCCAGGCAGTGGTGGCACACGCCTGTAATCCCAGCACTTGAGAGGCAGAGGCAGGTGGATCTCTGTGAGTTTGAGACCAGCCTGGTCTACAAGAGTGAGTTCCAGGACAGACATGGCTACACAGAGAAACCCTGACTTGAAAAACAAAAAGAAGAATGAAAATAAGGAGGGGGAGGAGGAGAAGGAGAAAGAGAAGGGGAAGGAGGAGGAGAAGGGGAAGGGGAGGAGGAGGAGGAGGAACAACAAGAAGAAGAAGAAGAGGAGGAGGAGGAGGAGGGGAAGGGGAGGAGGAGGAGGAAGAAGAAAGAAGAAGAAGAAAGAAAGAAAGAAAATAAGAAAGAAAGAAAGAAAGAAAGAAAGAAAGAAAGAAAGAAAGAAAGAAAGAAAGAAAGAAAGAAAGAAAGAAAGACACTTAGCTGAGCTGCGGTTGGGCAACCTCCTCTGGAACATTGGCTATTCACCCTGGAGTAGGTTATCTGAGCTATCAGGCTCCTAAAGGGAAGACACGGAAAAATATTTTCCAGTAGCATGAACATTCCAGAATTTCACAGGTTTTATAAGGGATGTAAAATCACAAGGTAATTAGAATAGTATTTTGTTTCAAATAAAATATCATTTAGAATGCACGAGGAAGAAGGGTGGATACACACACACCTTCTTTTCTAAATGTGAAAGATTCCACTGGTAACACTAGTAAATTCATGATTTTAAGCCTATTTCCAGGAAAGTAAATGATTTTACTATAGAAAAATATTAGTAATTATATGGAAATGAGGTAGGGATTAACAGTTTTCTAATGCCTGGCACGAAGAGCTAGTTTATTGATTATGAATACTCATTTTATAAAATGGAAATTGATATTTCTTTTCTCCTGATTTGAACAGCCTTGCAAAGCAAGCTACCAGGTGCTAAGTTCATGACAGTCTCTCTTAAAATCTCATTTGTGAAAAATCATTATTTAAAACTGTAATTATCTCCTCCAGGTGGCTAAGTTAGTTGAGCATATTACCCTGTAGCACTCAGAACATGACATGTGAATTTCTCATGACACACTGAAGAGTGAGAAAGAATTCTGACTTAGACTTCAAATGTTTCCATACATTAGGCCGAATTATTTCCATTCCTGTGTTCTCAAAGCTAAATTTTCCTCTCTGGTAGGTCATATGTGTGATATATTGTCTTGCAATAAAATAGCTGATACATATTATCCTCACTTTCATAACCACATTTAGGCGTTATACATTCCACTTGAAAAAATAAAGATTTCCGTGGATCTAGAAACAGTTACAGAGCTTATTATAATCTCACAGAATTAAAAGAAGCACTTAGATATGCAAATAGAGTCAGAAGCGTGGACACTTACCTTCCAGTAACCAGTAAATAGTAAGTCAACAAGAATATAGAACTGAAAACACATCGTTTCCCAAACCCAATTAACTGGAATCTATAAAATATGACACAAGACTGGAGAGGAATGTATATTCTTTTCAATGGAACACTGAACAGTCATCAGAAAACAAACCTTGATAATTTGAAGGATTGGATATAACACAATGTCTGCCCTTTCATGCTAATTCAATTGAACTGGAACTGAAGGTGATAGAGAAATATGAAAATATATAAATATTGAACAACCCATGGCCAAGAAAGAAATTGCAAGATCAATTAGAAAATACTGAGAGAAAATGAAAACACAATATACATGTTATGTGGCATGTAATTAAAGGAGCACTTGTAGAAAGATGAATAGCACTGAACACTAACTTAAAAAGAATAAACAAAAAAATGAATCTAATCACACAGGAAGGAGGCAGAAGACATTAAAAATTTTGCTAATTTTAGCAGTAGTGTGCATGCTACTGTTTTCAGTCTCTCTGTTTATTGTGTGTTTAGTCTCTATAACTAGGAGAAAAACTTAACAAATTTACCTGCAATCTATTAAGCAAAAAAACTACTTTAGCCGGGCATTGGTGACACACGCCTTTAATCCCAGCACTGGGGAGACAGAGGCAGGTGGATCTCTGTGAGTTTGAGGCCAGCCTGGTCCTCAGAGCAAGTTCCAGGACAGACTCCAAAGCAATACAGAGAAATCCTGTCTCAAAAAAACCAAAAAAAACCCTAAAAAACCAAACCTACTTTATTCCATTTGAAAACATTGTATGTATGTATGAAATATATAAAATTATTTATGCATATTTAAAGTATTTATAAATTTATGTATTTTGTCAGTAATCCACCCGTGCTAATAACTTTAGATTTTTAATTCCATGTATTCTGTGGCATTCTGTCATATAACCATATACTGTTTCTTTGTCCATTCAGTCTCCCGCGTCATGTAACACGTGTTCAGCTCTGATACCACTTCACGCACTGCTTCTGAGACATTCACATTCACGTTGCTTTCATAACTTTCAGTTTGCCTCAAAATACACAACCAGATCCTGGACACCTTTCTCTTGGTTGCTGTCTTCTTTGGGGTCTCACCATTTCAATTCTGAAGCACTGTGACTCCCTGCTGCCTTTACACAATACTGTTCAATATGTCCAACACTTTCAGTCCTTCTACGTAGAAAGTGGGGTCAGTAAATTACCTTGGCCACAAGCTAAGCAATAGTGGAGAGACCACCTCAAATACCCATTCCTGATAATGAACTTGATGTCTATAACCATCCGGGAGCCTTCATCCAGTGATTAATGGAAGCAGAGGCAAACACACAATTAAGCACTGAACTGAACCCAAGGAACCCAGAGACAGAGAGAGAGGAGCGGTGAGCAAATTGGCAAAGAATGGGCTGGCAAAACCAGCAGAGACAGCTGATCTGAACAGGGGCGAGCTCTTGGACCCCAGACCGACAGCGGGGAGGCCAGCATGGGACTGATCTGGACCCCCAAATGTGAGTGTCAGCGAGAAGGCCTGGGCAACCTATGGGGCCTTGAGCTGTGGATCAGTGTCTATCCCTGGAATACAAACAGTCATCGTGTGCCCATAGCACAAAGAGGGATGCTCTCTCAGCCTGGACTCTTAGGGGAGTGCCTGGACCCTACCCAGAGTGAAATGACAGATTCTAGATATCCCCTATGTGGAAGGAATTGGCAATAGGGTGGGAGGCTGGGGGGTGAAGGGGAGTGTGGGAGGAGGGGAGGGAGAGGGAACTGGGATTGACATGTAAAACAAGCTATTTAAAATTAAAATAAAAAATGATAAAAGAAAAAAAATTACCTTGGCCACAGTCACCGAGAAGTCCCTATAGTCTTCACACACTGGTAAGTCAGCCTCACACCATATTTTTTAACTGTAGAAGCGATTGTTTTGCTTCTAAATATTTTCATTGAATAAATGGTGATAACTCATAAACACAGTAAGTAGGGCAAATGAGTTCACATAGCCCTCACCTCTTCACTTTCACATTTCAGGGGGAGACAGAATACAGACTTAGCATCCAAGGGATCCCCATGTTCAGACTTGCTACAATCCAGATAACAACCATAGCGATCCCACTCATTTTCTTTGCCAAACACAGCCTCAGACTTCTTCCAGGACAAAACAACAGTAACTTACACTCGCGTACACAGTAACTCTTTGCTTGAGTTATTCTGGCTCTTGACACTACCTTGCTGACCAGTGCATATGTCCTCAAATTTACCGACAAAGCTATTGTCTCCCTCAACTTAAACAGACATGTTCTCCTTTTTAATGTAATAGACTTCATTGGTCACTACTAACTAATATTTCAAGGTTATCTGTCCCATAATTCCTGTTTCCTTCAGAACAGTTATCAAACCCTTCCTAGTGTTTTTATCTCGTATTTTTTTAATTCTCTTTTCCTAGAATGTAAATACCATGTAGGCAAAAATCATGTCTGCCTGGAGATTCAATTGTATCTCTAGTATTTAAAACATTGTTGGATTTACAGAGTACTCTAAATATGCCTGGCATTGTCAAACAGTGAATTGTTTTCATGTGTTAATGTTATGAAACTCATCGCAGATTTTAATAAAACTAAAGTTAAAAGGCTATTTAAAGGAACTTCTAGGAACCAAACACTTTACTTCTGATATTGTATTTCTTTTAAACACGTGTAATATAGATAATGTATCATCGGTGAAGAACATAAGCTTCAGGGAAATGAGGTATGATTTTTATAATTTAGCTGCTTATGGCAGAGTTGAATTTTAATCCCATTTCTACCTGATTCTAAACTTGGATCTGCAGATTATGTCACACTGCCCTAGGGTAAGGACTTCTGATTTACAGATAGTTTCAGATAATCTTTATAAACCCTGCAATTAAAATTCTTTGAACTCCACTGAGTCCCTCTTCCCCATTTCTCTATGGGCTGTAATACCAGGTAGGAAACAATGAATTCCTGTCAGGAATATTGCATTCATGTTAGTTGTGTTTCGATTTCCTTGTCACGAAACTGTCTAGAATTATGATTATATATTGCTTTGCTTAAAGACATCTCATCTCCATAAATCTTAGTCCTGAATTACGGGAGTATAATCAATTTGAAGATGTCACATTTAATACATATAAAGTTGGTACTTTCCTGGATTTCTGAGTCACTGAAATTGAGTAGGGTACCTGTTTTTAATATTTGGGGAAAGAATACATGACCAGAAAAAGCATAACCATGGCATATAATAACAGGATGGGATTTTAAGCTCTTCTACAGTCAGCAGGCTTAATGTTTGCAGTCAGAAACCAAGCTCCAAAGCAGTTCCACATTTGGCACAATGCCAAGCAGTTTACTAATGGCATAGCCAACCTCATGCATATCACTTTAGGCTAGCATAAACATTATTTGGAGTTCCTGGGCTTTCTAGTAGCAGAGTTAGTGGCTTGGCAATCAGTTTATAGCACAGAGTGAGCTCAGAGATTCCCGAAGGAAATGCAAAAAGGCATAGTATTGCCTTTTATGAAATAATATAACCATTGGAACATCCTTGGAAAGGGCAACTCTAGTGACAGGAAGAACTCCCGACTGCGTCCTCTTCTTGCAAACTGTTCGAGCTACCTGTGCAGCTTCACCTGCCCATGAAGAAACTCGGCAGTAGGAAAGGTAATGAGACACAGCTCAACAGACAGATGATACACTCTTTAAAATAAGACAAAAACTAATTAAAATTTCCAAGAGGCAAATAACAAGAACAGCTGTTTGTCTTTCCAAGATTTGAATATCTTATCTTGCATAAAGAAAAAAGGCTAAATGAATGTCTCTGGTGTCACTGCTGCCTATTAAACATCGCATTGTCCTTACTACAAATGTCATCATGTAAAAAGGTAGATGTCTGTGTATTGTAGACACCTGGGGTTCCTTCACTATGTTCACTGCTGCTACAGGTTACCTAGAGTCTCTCCTTCCATATTTCAGTGGGCGTTCTGAAACTTTTATTTCATAGTTCATGCATCTCTGCCACTGCATGCCATAAAAGATTCCATGTTAATGGAATGGTCAACTAGTTCAGGATAAATAAAAAAAGATTTTGAAGAACTGCTTGCCCCTATTTACCTAAACTTTTAAACATATAAACCCTATGACCCAACAATTTTACTTAACATCTACCCTAGGGGGAAAACTCGCACATATACAAGGTGAGATATGATAAGAAAATTCAATACTATATGGATCATTGGAAATAATTACATTTTCAGAATTAGAGAATCTGATAAAACCATCTTTGTTCTATGAAAGGCAAAGTAACGATTAAAAGCAATTTGGCTAATGAAGAAGGAAAAACAGAATCAGTCTCTAAGTCTCTTGTCCAGTCAGGATGAGGGTGAGGAGCAGATGGAAGGGAAAACATACTCTCGGCCTAATGTTTACAACACAGTGGGAAAACAGCTAAAAGAAAAATGAATGTGACGCTGAAGAGATTTTATAACTGCCTTAGATGTTGTAAAAAAGATAACTTTACTCTCAGTCAGTGAACTATCAACTCGGGGCATGCAGAGAATACTATAAACTCCCAGACACATCTTTATAAAGCAGAGAGTAAGCCACACCCCGAAACGACACAGCAGTATATGATTGTAAAGGCAGTACATATAGTTAGAAAGGGCTGACCAAACTGTAGAAAGCAATCACAGACAACATAGGGAAGGAGTGGTACCCAAGATCTGATATGGGAGGAACGTGGTGGGTATATTTAGCACTTTATGTAACATGAAAGCTTGGCTTTTTTAGAAATTACCTGTGTCATTGCAGACACTAGGTAACTGTAGCCTCTTCTCCATGCCTTCTTAGGTTGACCAGTTCATTCACACAGCCTCACAGGAGAAACTCAAGGTTGACACAAAACATCATTTTACAATTTCAGAAATAACACTAGCAGATAGTAAAGGTCAGGGGCAGTAGAGGGGAAATTCTTCCCACAAGACTTCAAATCGTGCGTGTGCAGGACTTGTCTATAAACATACATGTGAATCTGTATCAGGACTGCCTAAAACAGGAACCTGACCCTTCAGGAATGAAAATGGCTTACTTTTCAGATAAGTAATCCAGAATATTTAGAATTATGGTGTTCCTTTTGAACAATGCAGAGGTACATACAAAACAGTGTTTGCATTAAAAGTAAGTAAAAGACTTGTAATTTAAAGATTCTCAAGAAATCACATTCACCCTCCAGTATCCCAGCCTTGGCATTTGACATTCAGATATCATATTCATTACTTACTAGATATTTATTAGGGATTATACAATATCCCCAAGCTTTGGCTTTACATCTATTAAATGGGGATAATAATACTCAATTCATATAGGGCCAATATGATCATGGAATAGTTTATTCATTTTCCATGAACATTAAAATGTTATGCAAATACTAGAAATTATTATTTTAGATGATCTATCTGTAGGCATAGAAAAAAACCCTTTGTGTAAGAATCATTGCAATATAAAAATGGCATTGTGAATCTCCATTTTAATTAACCCAATATTCCTAAGAAGGAAGAGCTCTTCTAAGGCCTTAACAACAAGTGTGCTGAGTCAACACCATTGTTGGGTATACGTTTTTCTGTTCAACCCAGAACAGTGGATCTTAACCTATGGGTCATGAACAACCCTTTCATAGGGGTCACCTAATACCACCGAAACACAGGTGTTTATATTATGATTCATTACAGTAGCAAAATTACAGTTATGAAGTAGCAATGAAAATAATTTTATGGTTGGGGTCACAACATGAGGAACTGTGTTGAAGGGTCCTGGCATTAGGAAGGTTGAGAAACACTGACCTAGAATCACACTTTTGCCATCATGCATAAGCTAGTAGGTAATAGAGAAGACATTTGGAGGAAAAAGAAAAATACAGAATGAACTGGGCACAAAGGGAAAATAACCCATCTGAACAAAGAAAAAATGTGTGGCCTTTATCTGGAAATGTTTTCGTGTCTAGAGGGCCTGTCCCATTAGCTAAAATGCAGCTGTAGTTCTTGTTTTATTTTATTGGACACTATATGCTAATAACCTATTAAATCAGAGAGGTTCCAGGAAAGAGACATCACCCAAAATGCAAACAAAATGAAACATAACAAAACAGCCTTTTAGAAACTTAGAAGGCAACCTTACCTGCTCAGAAAACCTTGCCCCTTTCCTGATTAGAGGCAATCAGAATACGTCAGCTGACAATCGCATCTGATTTTAAAACTATCACATCAGATGATAGCAGCTAATAACTACCAATATAACCCAGCATGAAAAGGAAGGTCAAATGCTCCTGTCTGAATGTTAAATAAGGCAAAAAATAGGACTAGCTCTTAACAGAGAAAAATTTGTTTGTCTTAAAAAATCACTTTAAAAATGTGTTGCCATACCACACAGCAGGCTGCGGTTCATCTTGTAGTGTTCACTAACATGATCTTCCAGTCCTTGTTGGGTTTCCTGTCTTCCAGGTTATAATGCTGCTGGGCTTGGTACACTACCGTCTGTCATTACAAAAATCAACTCTGAAACAACTGCTTTCATCTCATCAAAGAATTTTCCAGAATGGACTGAGACTCTTACAATGATTAAATCACCTAACACTGGTAACTTTTGCATAATAGAAAAATAACTGATCCACAAGATGGAACTCATGCCTGGCACAATTATCTGGGCCAAGGACCTGTGGCTAGGCAGGTCATGGGCCTTAGGAGAAAAACTACTACACTGATTCTGCTAAAGGGACACAGTACTAAACCAACTACTAAGGGCTTATTGTTATCCCATAGATTAATGCATTTCCCAACCCTCATCAGGAAAGCATCTGTTTTCACTAGACAGCGATTAACACAGAGACCCACAGCTAGTCAACATGCTCAGGGGTTGTTTTAGAATAGGGGGCAGAAAGAATGTAAAAACTACAGCTGGTGATGACTACAAGGAAATAGCATCTTCTGGACAGAGTGGGGCCTCTGCACATAGGATTATATGTCCCTCTCCAAAACATGAACACCTCCCTTATCCTTTGTATTCACACCATCTGATCACTGGTCACTGAGCAGCCGTCTCAATATTGTTAGACAGCAGGTTAAGTCTGGGAAGACTGGCCAAAGGGCTGCCATTCAGGTCTTCATAAACAATAGGTGGTAGTAGATGACTCTAGCTCAGTTGGTATGTCCCTTTCCCAGAAGCGCCCCCTTGGAGAAGCACAGGGAAGGAGAGATGGATGGCCCTGCCTGCTGGGCTCTTCTGCTCTCTTCCTGAAGCATGTACTTCTGGGAGTTCAGTGGGTAAAGTGCTTACTGGGAAAGCTTGAGGGCCTGACCTTGGATTCCTAGCTGCCATGTAAAGAGCGGTGTGTGTCAGCACATGTCTACAATCCCAGTTCTCAGGAACAGAAGGGTCTGGGGGTGCAGGGTAGCCAGTGAGCTGAGACAGGAAGCTACAGGTTCAGAGAGAGATTCCCTCCTAGAAGGAAGAAAAGGAGGGAGGGGAGGAGGAAAGCATCATCAGATGATTTCCAACATGAATCCCCTACCTCAATGTACACATCTGCACACATGCAAAAAGCATATAAGCATGAAAAGCGATCTATTTCTGCTTCCTTGTTTGCTTAAGACTGCTGACCACTTGCAATCCCACGCCTTGTCTGAATTCTCATCTTTCAAGAGCAGAAGAACCAAGACTGCTGCTCATATCAAGACTAGAAAGATCAGGGAAAGCAGGACCTGTCCCCATGACAATATAAAGTCAGTCATTGAGGCTTATGTCCAAGAAACCCTCATGTAGCTATAAAGCACTGTGTCTCAAAGCTGTCATTCATGTCTTCCTCCCATCCTGTAGGTACTGCATGTCACTTGGTTACCAAAAAAGATAGATGCACCCCAATAAGATGTTCTGAAAGTAACTATTACTTTGACAGCACATTGTCATGCAATTGTATTTTATTATTGTTCTTAATCTTCTATCCTACCTAATTTACTAATTAAATCTCATCATGAGTATGGATATATGTAGAGGGACATGCATGTAGGATTTGGTATCTATAGTGGCAAGCATTCAATGGAAGCTTGAAACAAATCCTAGCAGATAAGGGAGGAGTTTTGTCCAGAACCTTTAATGAAAATGGAATTATGTAGCCATGAAAAAAACAGAATAAGGCCTTAATTTTCTCACACACGTTTACATCTGAGATGGACTTATCTATCACCAATCATCCATGTCCTTTCCTATACAAGAGTTTTATAAAATGGACTAAAAAATGTTATGTGACAAGATTCTGTAATCAATGGGGGGGCACTGTGCAGATGTGAGAGATTATCATTCTTACATTAAGGATTAAAAGATTTCAAAGTCTCCACTAGGAAATAGAGTCCAAATGTTCTCTGCTTCCTTCTAACTGTTCTTACTCATTTATACCACAAATCCCCTCTTATGATTTTAATCTTTGCATCTGGTTATACAAACAGGAATAGATAATAAATAACAGAATGCTTGAATCAAGTAAGATTTCCTAACTTATTGCTCTGACTTCCTAAATGGCAATGCTAGGAACATCTGGGGCTATTAACTCAAATGTCCCTACGGTATAGAAAGACATCATAAATCCTTACTTATCAATAGAGCAAGGCCTTGTTGGGTCTGCAAAGACAACCTACGCACTTGTGATGAGAAGCAGCTAGCAGATCATGAAAAGAAGAGTCGGGAGCAGGGAACTGAGCTAATTTAGAGAATGCAAGACCCCTGAATGCAGAAGTGAGCCATTGCTGCCAGAAATGCGAGGGAAACCTTTCTTCCCTGAAACAAATGAAAACCACCAGAAGACACTGTGGCATAGATTCCTACTTGAGTAGACAGAAAAGACTTTGATCTTATAAAATAAGCTCTGTTCTTTGTATCCATGAAGTACCTGAACACCATGCACACTGCAGCAATTTTATTTGCCTCGTAGAATTGTGTGTGTGATGTTCTGACTAATCCTTGTGACCCTCTCAGCTTCCTGAGACCTTCAGGATGGATGTTATCATTGGAAGGCTGGAATTAAGGATGCAGGACTCTGATGGAAATAGAAATGGTGCTTCCTCTCTGCAGGACTGAACCCAGGGTGTTGATCTTGCTGGGCAAATTCCCTACCACTGAGCTAAAAGCCCATGAATGCCCAAGCTGAGATTCTCCTCAGAGAGTCAGCACTGCCTGCTTGCTTTCCTTAGCTGAATGCACTCATTAGATCTCCTTGTCTTATAGTTTACTATTCCTTACCCCTCATATTGTTCCCCATGAATTCTTTCAAGGTCTCTGTGGCAGTTTGGGTATAATTGGTCCCCATAAACTCGTAAGGGCTGGCACTATTGGGAGGTGCGGCTGTGTTGGAGTGGGTTTGTTCTTGATAGAGGAAGTGTATCACTGTGGGAGCAGGCCTTGAGGATTCCTATGCCCAAAGTCTCTGTCAATTTCCTGCTGCTTGCAAGATGTAGGGCTCTCAGGTACTACTCCAGCACCATGTCTGCCTGAATGCTGCCATGCTCCCCAATATGATGATAATGGACTGAACCTCTGAAGCTGCAAGTGAGCCACCCTGTAGGTAGGTCAAAGATGGTGCTGAGGAGAAGTCAGATGGGCGAGTCCTGAGTTGTTTTAAAAAAAGATGATTGGTTGCCTAGATTGAACCAGATGAGGTCACTGCATGAACAGCTCATGTCCACTAGGTAAAGTGTAGGGTGCCCAGGCACATGATAGGCTGACCTTTAAAATCATTGACAGGCTGTTTTCCCACTCTGCTGCTTTTTCCTTTAAAAGATGCTTCTGTGTAGTAATAAACGAGTTCCTGCTTGACTAGACTCCCTGCTGCATCTGATTGACTCCGGGATTCTGCCAGGCTGGGAAATAGGCGAGCAGTGCACTTACTCTTCCTCACACCCAGCTCAACCTCCTGAGGTTGGGCTAAGATCTTGCACCACCCCAATTAAATGTTTCCTTTATGAGAGCTGCCATGGTCAAGGTATTCCTTCACAGACATAGAACATAACTAAGACAGTCTCTATGCTTGTTAAAATCCAAATTTGCTGGACTTCTAGTTATTCTACAGTGACAGGTAGTAAGCACCTCTTTCTCCTGAATCAAGTATCTATTCTGAAAAGACAGTTTGTGTCAAATATTAACCACACTTCATCAGTCAATGCAGGAGGTCAGATCAGAAGTCTGTCTAAGATACCAGTTCTTAACCCGTGGGTTGCAACCTCTTATTTACATTAAGATTCATAACAGTGTCAAAATTACAGTTACAAAGTAGCAACAAAATAATATTATGGTTGGGGGTTCACTGCAACATGAGGAACTGTATTAAAGGGTCTCATTATTAGGAAGGTGGAGAATCACTAGTCTAAGAGATGGAATCTAGTGCTGTGTTCCATGCGCTCAGGCGACTCTGCTCTCAGAAAACAGAAATCATGAGTCTGTGAGAAACACTACACAGAAATAAACTCCAAATAAAAATAAGAGCAGGGTGCAAACAGTAAAGCGAGACCAAAATGATGGAGTCAGGAAGTCACTCAGCAAAGCTATTACCATGCTTACTGCTGTTTGAAGGCACAATGATTGAAGTCATTGTGCTAATGTAAGATTACTAAATAATGCACCCCATAAAAGGAAGGCATTGCAATTGGCCATAAAATGTGTGTAACTGCAAAAGAATTCATACTTATTTAATGACACTTTAGAATTGGGTGGTAATTAAAATGAAGTAGGAATTTTTAAAAGCCAAAGCCAAGCACACCAGTATATAAATTGAAACATTTTCTTTGTTTTCCAAGCACATAAAAAAGTAAGTTTTACACAGAGGTTTGGGTTTTTTTTTTCCACTGCCCCCTCCCACCATGCCCTTTTTATTTTCAAGCCCACTGGGAACAGCATAATTTTGACTCCTCAGTATTTCCACTTCTAATTGCTGGGAGGGTTCATTATCAGCTGTCTGAAGTGCAATACATCAACCTTGCAACGCTGAGTTACAAAAGACTTTCACACATCTGATGGGCTGCTGTGCTAAATACATCTTAATTTGTGCTGCATCTGCTGTTTTCTGGGTTGCTTGGCATGCAGTGAACACTGAAGACATTACAGAAGCTTCCTAGATTATTCTTTAAAAAAAAACACCAAAATTTCATGCTTTAAAAAAATGGCCATTTTCCATCATTATTCAACTGTGCCTCAGAACTCTATAAATTCAATTTTTAGATATGCACATATAAAAACATGAATTTGAATATGTATATTAGAATAAATGCACATATATTTGCATGTATGTCAAGTCAAATATTCACTTCAGTCACATAAAGCAAAACAAACCTCCTTCAGTCATAAGCGGATGTTTCAAGATGCTCATGCAGGCTCACAGCTCTGGCATGGACACTGGTGCTCTCCACGTCATGCGGGTCTGGTTTTGGTTTGCTCCCTATGCCAAAGATGTCAGCACGGTTGGCACTCTCAGTTCAGCCTTAACTAAGCCAAAGTTGAAGTAAGAAACATATGCACTTCGGCAGGATCCAGGATAAACCAGCCTCAATATCAAGGAAGTTTACATCTGAATTGGGAAAGGAAACAGATCTCTGTCTGGAGCCTATGTCTCCCTCCGTCTTTTCATTAAAACAGCAGCATCAAAGATAGAGGCAAAGCCAGTCTCCAGGGTCTGCCGATGGCATAGTCACACAGTGCCTCATGCTCAGAAAGGCCCTGGGTGTAGAAGCTCTGAGGGACGTGGGTGGGGCAGCGATGGATTGACTCATATATTTAATTTGTCAGTCATTTTATGCTTAAGACCATTAAAATGTGCTGCTTGACACAAAGACAGGCAGAAGAACGAAAATGTAGAAAAAAGGAAAAACTCAGGAAGAAACATAAATGGTATTTGAGTTTGTGTTGCTCTAAGGAAAGAGGTAGGAGGCAGCCATTTCTGAATGTGATTCACTATTTTTAAACACAGCTTTTTTTTGCCACAGACTTTGAAATCACTAGCAAAAGTGACACCCAATGTAATCTACAATCTCAAAATTAATATAGATACAGTATTTTTCAGTTTTGTGCCACATAATGCTTTTTACAGACACATGTGTATATACATGTACATGCACATGCATGCGCACACACTCTCAAATGCACACAAACACACACACACACACACACACACAATGTACTTTAAGGGAACCTCATTAACAATCATGTGTTTGGTGCAAAGCAGTGTGCAGTCATAGAAGCCAGCCCACTTTGTGGGCTGCAGGGAGGCTTCTTCCTGCCCTGCCCCTTACCTAGAGGGAGCAGTACCCCTATTTACATAATGTCAATCATACTCCAGCGCTGTTTTCCCAAGGACATGCAGGAGTGATTGCCAAGGCAGGCATTATGACTGGTGGAGTCACAGGCAAATCAGGGCTTCTGTTATGGAGTATGTTGAATCAATAGGGCATACTGCTCATCCAGGGCTGAGAAAAACACCTCATAAAGTAACAGCGTTTGTAAAGGTTAATCAATTCAGCTAATTGTAAATGCTCTCAATTGTCAGTCCCTAAGCAATCCCTTCTCTTTGTAGCTAGTAATTCACTGTGGGATGTGCAGCTCAAAAAGGCAGCAGGGGAAGAGGGGGGAGGAGGCCAATCTCTCATTACTCTCTCCATGTTGTGCTCTGCTGGTGTCTGTGAGCATCAATATATTTACCACAGGGGTATAGCCTTCCTTACGCTGCTAGCAACATGTTGCCTCCTCCATTATATACAAAACAAAGTAAGGAGCCTAATTATCTTGGGTCTAGGCAGACAGAAAGGAAATCAGGGTTATTGATTTGGGGGCAATGTCTTAAGGCAATGCAGATGACTAATACGGTAGGCAGGTAAAGGGATGGCCTTTCATTGACAACAGCAAGGCAGCAACATCTTATTCACTGCCCAGATATGACTCTGATAAAGAGGATCCTTCATTCCTTTCTCCTCCCCTACCAAGTCCCTAACCCCAGCCCTGGGCTAAGTCTCCAGAGTAAAGTCACTGTTGTGGGTGGGGGGTTAAGAATGACATAATGGTGGAGATCAGAGATTTGGAAACAAATCAGTCATGACTGGAAAAAAAATCTAGCCTGAAATCACAGCAAACTCCGGCAGTGAAGGAAGGCAACCATGTAGAGGGAAGTGGAGACCATGTCTTATTCTGGGACTTCACAATAGAGCTACGGCACCTCAAGCTCTTGAGTAATCAAAGAATGCCATTCATTGCAAAAGTTCTGTGATAAATTATCCTAAGAAGAGTCTATGTCTCCTCTCCATTTTACTTTGTATATGTATTTAGTGCTATGTTTTAGAGCTTTATCTCCCTATAATAATAGTAATCTATCTCTGATATTTAAAAAATATATAGGAAGACAGGGTATATTCAAGAAATATTTGTATGTGCCAAGTGCAGAGGTAAGAACTATTTCAAATGTCTCAGTGCAGGGATAACATTTATAACATTTATAGTAAAGTGTATAATAACAACCTGAATTCACATATTGGGGCTTAGATTTCCATGCTATGTATCATTTCCCACACTGAAACATGAACTGACACAACAAACCATCAATTCCCTTAATTTCATTCACACCTTGGTGAGATGTAATGTCTTAACTGTAGCTGCATAGCCGTGAGAGAAAAACTTGAAACTGTAGAAAGAATCCCCAAATACTATGAATATAAAGCTTTCAACAACTTAACCAAGAAAGAGCATGCTTAGATTTCATATGTTCCCATTTAGTGTAATTAATCTAATTCAGTCAATCCAATGCCATGTTCCTATCAAGCCATGGCATCTTGTAGGTATATTAGGGAGAGTGCTTACACCAGCCAAGTGACTTTGCCTAAGCAAACGTCCATGGTGGCTTGAAAAAGAAAAGGAAAGGCAACCTGGAGAAAAGTTGGAAACCAGGAGGTGACAGCCACCCTTCACAAGATCCTTTGTTCCTCTGACACTGTGAGGTGGCAGGAAGATGTTTAAGAATCAAACTAACTAGTGTGTTGTAGCAACAATGATGTCAGGAAATAGCAAGAGTGATCCTCTGGGGAAGAGCCTTCAAAGTGTTTACAAGAGGAATTCTGTCCATAATGTAAACAAGCTCACTCATACTGAGTGCACTGAAAGCGCACCATACTTACCTGTGACATGGGAAATGAACTAGGCAGGAACGACCAGCTTCCTTACCCGGTGTAAGGCTGTGGGAGAAGACCTGGTCACCACTACCCCTCTGTCCTAGTTAGGGTTACTATTGCAGTAATCAAACACCATGACCAAAGCAACTTGGGAAGGAAAGGGTTTATTTGGCTTAGGCTTCCACATCGCTGTTCATCTTGAAGGAAGTCATGACAGAAACTCAAGCAGAGCAGGAACCTGGAGGCAGGCACTGATGCAGAGGACATGGAATACAGCTTACTGGCTTGCTCTTATGGCTTTCTTGGTCTGATTGCCTATAAAAGTCAGGGCCATTGGCTCAGGGATAGCCCCACCCACAATGGGTTGATCCCTCTCCCATGAATCACTGATTAAGAAACTGTTCTATAGACTTGTCTACAGCCTCATCTTAGAGAGGCATTTTCTCAGCTGTGGCTCCTTCCTCTCAAATGACTCTAACTTGTCTCAAGTTGACATAAAACTAGCCAGCACAGCCTCCTTCCCAGTCCTACATCTCCTCCTTTCTCTGTCACCACCTAAGAATGTCTCCTCCCTATGATTGTGAGATAATGTCCCAACAACCCTGATGATACTGAGAATTGAAAGTGTAGACCTCTGAATGTGATTGCTCTTTTACTTTAAAATAAGTGATAGATCTGTTGATGTTTCAAAAAGTATCCACCATGTGAGTAATGAGCAAAGTTAGCAAAACTACCATCTCCTGGGACCTATTATATGCTTTCATTGAATGATCATGCCTCAGTGTGTGGTCTCTCTGACCCAGACACACTCACTCAGAGCCCATACCCCTTATACACAATGTGATTTTCCTTCTAGAGGATACATTTTCCTATCAGTTTAGTAATTTCTTGAGGTTATCCTAGGGTGTTGCTCAACTTGCTTCTAAATTAAAACACTTATTAAAAACTTTGAAGCACTCTTACAATTTTCAATCACTGTGCACACAGCAATTTAAAATTATGGGAGCGGTTTTATAAGCACTTGAATTGGGAGGTGATCAGAGACCTGAAAATGCGCAATATAGAGTAATTTAAAATTATTAGAGTACTTCGCATTTTTATAAGCTCTTCAGCAGGGAAGTGATCGGGTTCTAACATCTGAGCTTGTATGGTGCAAAGTGAAGTACTTCTCAGCCCCAGATGAGACACTCTATTAAATCAGGCCACCTTAAGAATTCTAAAGTGATATACAGTGGGCATGTCCAGATCTCCAAAGTTGCTTTTAAATTTAAAAGATTTTTCACTTCCACCCTACAAAAGTCACTTATATGATAAAACAGTAATTTACCCTTTCAATTTGGGACACTAAAATTACCACCTTCTGTGGAGACTACCTTATCTTTAGTTAAAACAAATATCAGAATATTTTAAAAACTTAGTTTAAATAAATATATTTAATAAGGTATATTACTAAAAATTATGCCAAGAAACTTTATCACCTACTCATATCTGAAGAGTTTCCAACCCTCATGGAAGTTATAGAGTGTCATCTAAAACAATGTGAAACCAATCAGCATTCTTGGTTAAGTGCAGTTTTCTTACTACTTGTGAAAAATAGCATGAACCCTGTTATCTCTTTTGAAGCCATCACTGACCTGAAAAACAGCACATGGAGCCAGCAATGTTCTCCTATCAATCCTTCAGTACAGAGAAAGGGCAACAGGACCAAAGCATTGTTTGCACATCCTCCATCTGCCTTCACTGAGTACATTGGGCACATGTGGCCCTAAGATAGATTAGTTTTTGTGACTATGTTGGTCTTGTGAAATCTTAGCCTTTCCTTTACGAAACCACAGGGAAGAATTCTGGTCTGGACTGACCCTATCACACAAGATTATCTACCCATCCTAGTGTGGAGTAAATCATTTTTAGCATACATTTAATATATTTTCATAAGAGATGCATGATTTTAAAACTCTTTGGGTCATTCTTTCACCTTGTTTAAACATAATAATGACACATGAGACTAGGAAAATAAGTATGAAATCTCTTAGAAGCTACTGAAAATAATTCCTTTCACTATATCATATTGGAAAGCTACATCCTATCCATGTATATCTACAATCACCAATGTCTGATTTAGCTTAATTCTATAACTACAGTTTTACTAAACCTAGTAGAAAGTGACTAATTTGATACTTCTTTGTTCTTTGATGCTACTTTGAATTTTCAGAGAACTGGTCCTAACTGATGTGTTCATAACACACAAATATCTGGAGTTTCCCAAAGGTATCTTGCCACCACAAAAGGTCCATGGGAAGTGTGTGCCATAGTTCTCATCAGGGAATGTGCTATTAGAATCCAAAGTCCTTCCTCTTGGTGCCAATACCGCCTAAGCCACCTCATCTCCCACTGCCTATGTTGCCTGCAAATTACTGTGATGCATTTAATTGTTTGTGCTTGCAGCAACTTCATCCAATGAGATCTATTCAAGGACATCCAGAAATTAAGATACATCCACCAGGAGGATTGGTATGATGTCATCTCTAACTTCATTTCGCAGATGAGACGCTGAACAAGAACCATGAAATTGAAAAAGGAGTATTAGGGAAGAAACTGAATTTGCCCTTGGTTATAAGGTCACTGAGGGTGGAGTACACTTACTGCCCAAACTCTCTCTGAGTCACTCTACAGAGCTACTCAATGTTTCCATGTACCAAACAATAAGGTTTTCCATTTTAAAATATTGATGCAGTATCTGAAGAGATTGCTCAGTGGTTAAGGACATGTTCTGCTCAGTCAGCTTGCAAAATCCTGTAATGAGTTATGAGGGATCTTACACCCTTTTCTGGACTCCAGAGGCACACAGACACGCAGACACATGGACCACAGACACACACACACACACACACACACACATACACACACACATCACATGTACACATGCACTCTTACATATACACTGAGTTGCACATGTGTGCATACACACACACACACAAAGTAAATACTTTTATTTTGACATTTGGGTTACAATTTCATTGAAATGGTTCCTGAAATTAATCTAGGAAACACAGGTTTGAGTTCAAATTAGTGTGTCAAAAGTTGCAGGTGTTACACAATCCCACCCTCTATATGGCAGCATTTTTAATTCCATGAAGTTTGTACCTTTCTGTACCTTCTGCTCACAACACCTTAATTTTCACACTATTGCCAACAAAAAGTCAGCTTAGAAAGGTGACTAAAGGAACATCATCCTTGTAATATGTAAACAGATTGCACACAATCTATGAGATCCATCATTTAACTTTAACACCCTAAGAGTAGTTACCTGAGCTATTCCATGGTATTGATGCAAAATCCTTTACATATGCATGTCTGGAAACAAAATGGACTTTCTTGGAAAATAATCTTGCCTCCTATTTTTGCAGAAGACCTGGGTTAAGTTTCCAGCACTCACATAGTAGCTTCCAACCATCAGTGCCTGAGAACCTGCACAGGCATCAGGCATGCACGTGGTGCACAAACATGCATACACACAGAGTACTCAGAAAAATAAATCCAATTTTTTTAAAAAAGAAAGCAATTTTAAATCTCTAAATAAGTAATCAGTAGCCAGAAGATATAAGAGCATGGTAAATGAGTATATGCCTGGGCTGAGGGAAAAAAATCAGTATATAAATGGTAGAAGGACTCACAAAGGCATTTCTAGTGATTCATACATATTATTATAGAAATGTTGTTAAGGGAGAGCCTAATCAATTTTTTCTATGGTGTGTTGGGTGACATTAGCCTCTACACAAAATTCTGCTCAATGAAAACATTAAAACGCAAGTCAAAAAATCATGAGACTTGAAAATCATCTTGGATATTTTGAACTCTGTGGCTATTATACAGAAGGCAAAAGTGATTGTGTAAGAATAATAACAGGGCAGAATTTCTATGAAATGATAATTGCATACATGCTAGGACTTTGCAAACATAATGAAGCGTGACATGCCTCAGATATTTTTCAGGGGTTAGGTTAAGCGCTGAGTTGTCACTGGGCTTTGCTGCATTAATCGCCGCTTCAGGATTCCTGTGTAAAGGGCGAGAGAAGCAATTATACACGATGCCAATCTGTGAGTCTCCTGTGGACAGCCTTGAATTTAATACTGAAGCCAGAGAGATAACACTAGAATAAAGCTTTTGCATGGCCACTGTAAAGACTAATGTGTACATTTCAGATAAAAATGGTTTAATTCCTTTGCATTTTCATACAGTGGTATATATGCCTACTCACATGTGTGTATTTGACATTATTTTCTCTAAAAGCCTTAGTAAACAAAAATTTCATTAACACTGTGGTCAGTCTTAAGTAAATCTTTGCTTATTGATATGAAATGCCCTGTAGTTCCTACTGCTTAGTGCAGGAGATAATCCATTTAATCGAGAGAACATGTTTTGTCAGATTGTGTAAGTCTGACAATTTTTTGAACCAACTAAGCCTTTGAGACTTGAATTCCATTTGCTTCAGGAAAAAAAAGCAGCTTTCTGGTTCAAAGGAAAAATGCTTAGAAGCCATATTTGAAAGGCTCATAAGGGGTCTTGCACATCAAATAGTTCTCAGAAAACAGCATTGTGATGAGTTAAGTATAAATTAATTAGAAACATACACATTGTTTCTCCCTGGATAACCACATGGGTTTCAAAGTTGGAAAAAAGAATGTTTGACAAAATATGTTTGGAGTTTTCATGACCTAAAAGCATAATAAAGAGTTCAAGATGTTCATTGAACAAAGCTATTTGTTTTATTACAGTGATTTTTTTCAAAGAAATTACTAATTATCCTGTGGTAAAGAATATTGGGGCTCATGCAGTTACTCATATTGAACTCATCAAGGGTATCTAAAAGAGATTATTTCTGTAAAAAGAAACTGATTAAGTGACTATAAATTAATTCTAGTCTTGCAATGCTTTTGAAAGGGGAGACATACATAAAATGGAGATTAAAACATACTCAGCACAAATCTACCCTGTAATAAAAATTGGAGTAGAGACCATCCATAATAAAAGCCCTGAGGAGCTGTGGATTCTTGCCTTGTGTGACAAGCACTTCAATGAAGCTCTCTGGATACCACTGACATATTAATTGGTCCAGGTAACCAAGATGTGTAGCTCCATAAATGTATGTATCCAACTCCAAGGTATTTTAACCAGTTAAAGGCATGAAAGTAAAAATGTGCACAATAAATGGTTTCCTATTCCTTACCCGACTTTAAGCCAAACAAACAAACAAATAAATAAATAAATGGCAGCAACAACAACAACAAAAAATCTTCCTTCTCCAAGATTACAGCAACTGGAATCAAACTTACGACAATTCCTGTGTGTGTGTGTGCGCCCGCGTGCGTGCGTGCACGTGCGCGTGCTCCAACCTTAACTCCAACACACACAGACACACACACAAACACACACACACACACACACACACACACCAATGTACATACACACATAAGCACACCACACACATGAAACATTTTCAAGACTACATACCATGCCGGGTGGTGGTAGCACACGCCTTTAAACCCAGCACTCAGGAGCCAGAGGCAGGCAGATCTCCGGGAGTTTGAGACCAACCTGGTCTACAAGAGCTTTTTCCAGGATAGGCTCCAAAACTACACAGGGAAACCCTGTCTAGATAAACCAAAATAAATAAATAGATAAATAAATAAATAACTATATTTCATGTATTTTGTTAAGTGGCTTACATTTTTAAAAAGTAAATTTTGGAACATCTCATTTAAGATAGGACAAAGATGAAAATGGTCTGGGCACAGTCCTTAAAGAAGGCACCAGATTCACCAAGAAGTAAGGAAGTTCAACTATTTCAGCAGGTTACATTTGTGGCACAGTATGAGACTTGGTTGGTTCATAGTTTCCATTTCATATACAAAGTGCAAGTTTCACCCAATTTTCTATTCAGGGACCTGAGAAACTCAGAGCTTTCTACTAAGAATAGAAAATATGTGAAGAACCCTGAAGTTGGACCTATATAAAAATAACTTGGTCATAACTTGAAATAACTGATAGGGCTGCTCAAGAGAAGAGTCATCAAGAAGCTGGTTGAGCTCCGCGGAGTAAGTTCATTCTCTGGAGCTCTTGGACAGAAAAGACTCCAATGTCACTTCCTTTTAATCTGCCCCCTGAGACAGATCTTCAAATGCCATTTCTTCACATTACACATTTGCCTTGCTGTGTATCTGGGGAGACAAGGCTGCTCAGACACGTTTAAGATGTAGTATCGGTTCCATATTGTGTTAGCGTGTTCACACCTCTATTCCCTTTGCATTCCAAGGCTCTAAAGCTCCAATTACAACCACGGGAAATTAGGGAGAGAGACAACAACGAATGAAATGAGTAGAAAAAAAGCAAAATGTTTGTTTTCCTGAGTCCTAGAGGCCATGTGTGCTCAAAAGGATCTATTCCACCACACAGCCTGTCTCCTAAAATGATTCACAGCCAGATATTTTTCAAGAAGTAGTTGTCTCTGAAGATTACTGCTCAGCAGGAGACAGATAAGGAAGTTTCCCATTTGAGATGCAAATTCAGAAGGGCATTAAATTGAGCCATTTCTCGGGCTTTTCATCATAAACTGTCTCTTTCATTTGCTAAAAAAATTCCCTGTGCTGTTAAACATATTTCAAAGTTGCACTGAATCTTCCAACCTGATGTTTTTTTGTTTTCTAAATGAGGGGCTGGAGAAATGACTGGGTGAATAATAGCCCTTGATGTGCAAGCTTGAAAATCTAACACCACATTTTCAAAGAGTCAAGCACTGGGGCTGGAGAGGTAGCTCAGTGGTTAAGAGTTCTCATTGCTTTTGCAGGGGACCAGACTTCGATTCCCAGCACCTATGCCAGACGCTTCACAACTGACCATAACTCCAGTTCCAAGGGCTCAACACCTTTGGCCTCTGTTGAAACCTGCACTCATGTGCATGCACACACACAGATAATTAAAATTAATAGGGTTGGAGGGATAGCTCAGCTGTTAAAGGCTAGGCTCACAACCAAAAATAAAATTAATACATGTATGGTTTTAAAAGGCTGAGCATGACTTCATGTTCTCCTATAACACCAACACTGTGGGGAGTAAAACAGGGAAATATATGGGCACCCTAGCCACTAGCATGACTGTTGATTCACTGAGAGAACCTTTCTCAATAGAAAAGGCAAAGAGTGACAGATACTACAGTGTTTCCTCTCGGTGCGTGTGATGTATGTTAGGGAGTAGGTACATAGTTTATACAATGTGATTTTCCTTGTGGAACTGTAATGTGACCTTCCCAGATATACATAATTTAAATATAGTAGTGTATCTGATAAAAATCAAGAAGTATTGCATTGCTATCTCCCAAAAATAAAATTGTTTTGTTCACACAAATGTTTAGAGCTGTTATTCATAGATAATCCTATTACAATCCTTTCTAGAAAATTATGGTCCCTCCATTTGTGCAAATTCACTATAGGGTTTGGCATGTAGAGGTGAATCTTTGGGGTTGCTTTTCGTTTTTGTCTTTGTTTTGAGGTGGAGACATTTCAGGTTAAAGTCTTACTGGTTTCCCAAATTTATTCAGTTTTAATTTCTCTACAATCAAAATACTACTGTCAACATGCCCCACCTGAACCTGGAGGAAGAGGTGAGTGTCTGAACTCCCAGATGGTCAGACCTGCCTGAAGGGACACATCCTTTGCCCCAAACCATGTAATGAAACCCCAGTGACCAGATAGCAGCTTCCTCCCCAACTCCTCACCCAAACACATCCTCCATTGTATCTGCAACCAAGGGAGCCAGGGGACCCCCTACACCTGGAGGAAGAGTGACCACCAAAGCCACAGGTCCCATCTGCACTAATTGGAGGAAGAGAGACCCAAGGAGGCACAGGCTCTATCTGCACCAATTGGAGAAAGAGATGGGTAGATGGCAGTGTAAGAGTATATTCAACAGCATAAAGCATAATATGGTAGCACCAAAATCTAGTGGTTCTACAACAGCAAGACCTGAACATCACAACACAGACAAAGCAGAAGAAAACAACCTTAAACGTAACTTTATGAAGATGACAGAGGCACTTAAAGAGAAAATGGAAAAAAAACCCTTAAAGAAATAGAGCTAAAGACAAACAAAAATTTGGAATCCCTTAAAGAAAGCCAAGAAAAAAAAACAGTCAAACCAGTGAAGGAAACAGTGCAGACTTGAAAATTCAAATAGAGACGATAAAGAAAACTCAATCTGAGGGAATTCTGGAAACGGAAAATCTTGGCAAATGAATAGTAACTATAGATGCAAGCATAACCAACACAATGAAAGAGATGAAAGAAAGAATCTCAGGCATTGAAGATACAATAGAGGAAATAGATTCATCAGTCAAAGAAAATGTTAAGTATAACAAATTCTTAACATAAAACATCCAGGAAATCTGGGACATCATGAAAAGACCAAACCTAAGAATAATAGGGATAGAAGAAGGGAAGAATTACAGCTTAAAGACACAGAAAATATACTCAGCAAAACCATAGAAGAAAATTTTCCCAACCTAAAGAAGGATATGCCTATGAAGGTAAAAGAAGCTTACAGAATACCAAATAGACTGGAGAAAAAAACACAAAACAATGACAACAAAAAAAAATGTTCCCTTGCCATATAATGATCAAAAAATAAACATACAGAATAAAGAAAGAATACTAAGAGCAGCAAAGAAAAAAGGCCAAGTAACATATAAAGGCAGGCCTATCAGAAGTATACAAGACTATTCGATGGAAACGCTGAAAGCCAGGAGGTCCTGGACAGATGTTCTGCACACATTAAGAGACCATAAATGCCAGCTCAGACTACTATACCCAGCAAAGCTTTCAACCACCATATATGGAGAAAACAAGATATTCCTTGACAAAACCAGATTTAAACACTACATATCCATAAAACCATTCCTACAGAAAGCACTGGAAGGAAAACTCCAATACAAGGAAGTTAGATACACTCACAAAAACATAGGCAACAGATAATCCCACATTACCAAAAGTCAAAAGGGGGGAGGGGACACATACACACAATGCCACCACCTCCAACAAATCCAAACCTAACAAGAATCAACAGTCAATGCTTATTATTAATCCTTAATATCAGTGGTCTCACTTCTTCTATAAAAAGACACAGGCTAACAGAATGGATGTGAAAAGAGGACCCATCCTTCTGCTGCATACAAGAAGCACACTTCAGGCTCAAAGACAGACATTATCTCAGAGTAAAGGGTTGGGGAAATATTTTCAATTGAATAGACCTAAGAAGCAAGCAGGTATAGCGATCCTAATATCTAAAAAAGTAGACTTCAAATAAAAATTAATCAATAGAGATGGAGAAGGACATTTCATATTCATCCCAGGGAAAATTTAACACGATGAAGTCTCAATGCTAAACCTCCAAGTCACAAACACAAGGCACACACATTTGTAAAAGAAACATTACTAAAGCTTAAATCACATATCAAACCCCACACATTAATAGTGAGAGACTTCAACACCCCACTCTCACCACTGGACAGTCTGCCAGACAGACATTCAACAGAGAAATAGGGGAACTAACAGATGTTATGACTCAAATGGACTTAACAAATATCTATAGAACATTCCACCCAAACACAAAAGAATATACCTTCTTCTCGGCACCTCATGGAACGTTTTCTAAAATTGACCACATACTCTGTAACACAGCAAACCTCAACAAATAAAATCCATGGGATCACCATGGATTAAAGTTAGAATTCAACAACAACACTAATTGCAAAAGCCTACAAGCTCAATTGAATTATCACTAGGTCAGGAAGAAAGAAATAAAGAAATTAAAGACGTCCTAGAATTCAAAGAAAATGAAAGCACACCATACCAAACTCATACAGGACACTATAAAAGCAGGGCAAAGAGGAAATTTGATAGCACTAAGTGCCTACATAGAGAATTTTGAGAAATCTCACACAAGTAACTTAACAGCACAACTGAAAGCTCTAGAACAAGAAGAAACAAACACACCCAGGTTGAGTAGACTACTGGAAATAATCATTTTGAGGGCTGAAATCAATAAAATTAAAACAAAGGAAATAATAAAAAGAATCAATAAAACAAAGAGTTGGTTTTTCGAGAATATCAACAAGATAGACAAACCCTTATCCAAACTAACCAAAAGGCAGAGAGAGAACATCAAAATTAGCAAAATCAGAAATGAAAAGGGGGACATAACAACAGACACCGAGCAAATCCAGACAATCATTAGGTCATACTTCAAAATCCTGTAGTCCACAAAATTGGAAAATTTAAAAGAAAGGACAATTACAAAAATAGGTATCACAAACCAATATAAATCAAGACCAGATATACAATTTAAATAGATCTATAACCCCAAAGGAAATAGAAGTCATTAAAAGTCTCCAAGGCAAAAAGAGCCCAGGGCCAGAGAGTATCAGTGAAGAATTCTACCAGAATTTCAAAGAGCTAATATCAATATGCCTCAAGTTGTTCCACTAAATAAAAACAGAAGGAACATTGACAAACTATTTTTTTAATTTAAAATAGAAACAAGCTTGCTTCACATGTCTATCCCAGGTCCCTCTCCCTCCCCTACTCCTCCACACCCCACCAGCTCCCCAATCCCCCACTCAAGCCCCACTGAACTCTCCAGAGATGGTGAGGCCCTTAATGGAGGATCTCCAAAATCTGTCATATGATACGGCACAGGGCCTAGGCTCTCCCCCATGTGTCCAGACTGAGAGAGCAGCCTTCCATGTGGAATGGGCTCCCAAAGTCCATTACAATAACAAGGATAAATACTGATCTAGTACCCGAGGTCCCAAAGATTGCCGAGGCCTCCTCACTGACACCCACGTTCAAGGGCTTTGGGTCAGTCCTATGCTGGCCTCTCAGTCATCAGTCTGGGGTCCATGAGCTCCCTCTTGTTCAGGTCGCTGTTTCTGTGGGTTTTCACCCACCTGGTCATGACTCCTGTAATCATCACTCCTCTCTCTCTGCAACTGGTTTCCACAAGTTCAGTTCAGTGTTTAGCTGTGAATGTCTGCCTCTGCTTCCATCAGCCAATGGATGAAGGCTCTAGGATGGTATATAAGGTAGTCCTCAATCTCATTATTGGGGAAGGGTATTTAAAGTAGCCTCTTCACTATTGATGAAATTCCTAGTTTGTGTCATCGTTGTAGATTTCTGGAAATCTCATTAGCGCCAAATCTCTCCTCAAACCTATAATGACCCTCTATTATGGTATCTCACATCCTGCTCTCCTCTATCCTTCCCCCAACTCAAACTTCCTGCTCCCCCATGTCATCCCCTCCCCTTTTCTTCTCCCCCTCACTTTTTCCCAGCTCCCTGCCCCCTCTCCCCCATGCTCCCAAGACACTCAGGAGATTCTGTCCCATTCCCCTTCCCTGGGGTATCATGCGTATCTCTCTTAGGGTCTGCCCTGTTTCCCAGACTCTCTGGAAGTGGGATTGTAGGCTGTCATTCCCCTGATTGATGTCTGAAATCCATATATGAGTGAGTACATTCCATATTTGTCTTTTTGTGACTGGGTTACCTCACTCAGGATGGTTTCTTCTAGTGCCACCCATTGACCTGCAAATTTCAAGATTCCATTGTTTTTTTTTTCCGCTGAGTAGTACTCCATTGTGTAAATGTATCACATTTTCTCTATACTAACTCTTCAGTTGAGGGGCATCTAGGTTGATTCCAGGTTCTGGCTATTACAAATAATGCTGCTATGAACATAATGGAACAGAAGTCCTTGTTGTATGACTGTTCATCTTTTGGGTATATGTCTAAGAGTGGAATTGCTGGATCTTGTGGTAGACTGATTTTCATTTGCCTGAGGAATCTCCATACTGATCTCCAGAGTGACTTTACAAGTTGGCACTCCCACCAGCAGTGGAGGAGTGTTCCCCTTTCTCCACATCCTCTCCAGCATAAACTGTCACTGGTGTTTTGATTTTAGCCATTCTGACAAGAGTGAGATGGTATCACAGCATTGTTTTGATTTGCATTTCCATAAAGGATAAGGATGCTGAGCAATTTCTCAAGTGTCTCTCAGCCATTTTAGACTCCTCTATTTAGAATTCTCTGTTTAGTTCTGTACCCCCACCTTTTAATTGGATCCTTTGGTGTTTTGAAGACTTGCTTCTTGTGTTCTTTGAAAATTTTGGAGATCAGCCCTCTGTCAAAATTCATGAGGGATATTTGCCTGTAGTTCTCTTTCTTAGTTGTGTCTTTGTGTGGATTGTGTACCAAGGTAATTGTAGCCTCATAAAAAGAGTTTGGCAATGACCCTTGTGCTTCTATTGTGTGGAACACTTTGAGGAGTATTGGAATTAGTTATTCTTTGAATTTCTGGTAGAAATCTGCACTGAAGCCATCTGGGTCTGGGCTTTGTTTGGTTGGGAGACTTTTGATGACTGCTTCTATTTCATTAGGGGTTATAGGTCTGTGTAAAGTGCTTATCTGTTCTTGATTTAATTTTGGTAAGTGATTCTATCCAGAAAAATGTTCATTTCCTTTAAATTTTCTAATTGTGTGGAGTACAAGTTTTCAAAGTATGACCTGAAGTTTCTCTGGATTTCCTCAGTGTCCATTGTTATGTCCCCCTTTTTATTCCTGATTTTGTTAACTTACATGTTCTGTCTCTGTCTTTTGGTTAGTTTGGATAAAGATTTGTCTATCTTGTTGATTTTCTCGAGGAACCAACTCTGTTTTACACTGATTCTTTGTATTGTTTTCTTTGTTTAAACCTTATTGATTTCAACCCTCAATTTGACTATTTCCTGGTGCCTACTCCTCCAGAGTGAGTTTGCTTCTTTGTGTTCTAGAGATTTCAGTTATGCTGTTAATTCTCTAGTGTGACTATTCTCCAGTTTCTTCATAAGAACATTTAGTTCTATGAACTTTCCTCTTAGAACTACTTTCAAAATGTCCCATAAGTTTGGGTATGTTGTGTCTTCATTTTCATTGAATTCTAGAAAGTCTTTAATTTCTTTCTTAATTTCTTCCTTGACCCAGTAATGGTGCAATTGTGCATTGTTCAATTTCCATGAATTTGTAGGGTTTCTTTAATTTGAGTTGTTGTTGACTTCTAAATTTAAAGCATGGAAGTCTGGTAAGATACAAGGGGTTAGTCCAATCTTTTGTACCTGTTGAGGCTTGCTATGCTGCCAAGCATGTTGTCAGTTTTAGAGATGGTCCCATGTGGTGCTGAGATGAAGGTATATTCTTTTGTGTTTGGATGGAATGTTCTATAGATGTCTGTTAAATCCAATTGGGGCATAATTTCTGTTAGTCTCTTTGTTAAGTTTCTGTCTGGTAGTCCTGTCTAGTTTTGAGAGTGGGGTGTTGAAGTCTCCCACTATAAGTGTGTGAGGTCTTCTGTGTAATTTGAGTTTTAGTAATGTTTCTTTTACAAATGTGGGTGCCTTTGTGTTTGGGACATAGATGTTCAGAATTGAGACTTCATCTTGATGGATTTCTCCTGTGATGAATATGAAATGACCTTCTTCATCTCTTTTGATTGCTCTAGTGTGAAGTCTAATTTGTTTGACACTAGGATAGCTACACCAACTTGTTTCTTGGGTTCATTTGATTGGAAAATCTTATCCCAATCCTTTTCACTGAGGTAATCTCTATCTTTGAAATTGAGGTGTGCTTCTTGTATGCAGCAGAAGGATGGATTCTGTCTTCATATCCATTCTGTTAGCCTGTGTCTTTTTATAGGCAAATTAAGACCATTAATATTGAGGGAGATTAAGGACCATTGAGTGTTAATTCTTGTTTGCTTTTTATTTGTTATTGTGATGTTATTGTTTGTGGATTTACCCTGCTTTTTCTTTTGGTTTTTGGTAAAGCTTGATTATCTATTGCCTATGTTTTTGTGAGCATAGTACCTTCCTTAGGTTGAAAATTTCCTTCCAGTATTTCTGTAGGTCTGGATTAGTGGATATGTATTGTTGGTTTTGTCATGGGATATCTCATTTTCTCCATCTATAGTGATTGAAAGCTTTGTTGGGTATAGTAGTCTGAGCTGGCTTCTGTGGTCTCTTAGTGTTTGTAGAACATCTATCCAGGATCTTTTGGTTTTCAGAGTTTTCATGGAGAAGTCAGGTGTGATTCTGATAGGTTTGCCTTTATATGTTACTTGGTCTTTTTCCTGTAATGCTCTTAATATTCTTTATTTTGTATGTTTGGGGTTTTATTATTATGTGGCAAGGGGACTTCTTTTTGTGGTCCAGTTTATTTGATGTTCTGTAGGCTTCTTGCACTTTCATTGACATATCTTTCTTTAGGTTGTGAAAGTTGTCTTCTATTTGTTGAAAATATTTTATGTGCCTTTGAGTTGGGTTTCTTTACCTTCTTCTATCCCTATTATTCTTAGATTTGACCTTTTCACAGTGTTCCATATATCCTAGATATTTTGTGTTAGGGATTTGTTGAACTTAAGATTTTCTTTGGTCAATGAATCTATTTCTCCTAGTGAATCTTCAACACCTGAGATTCTCTCTTCCAACTCTTGTATTCTGTTGTATGCTTGCATCTGTGATTCCTGATCATTTACTCACCTTTTCTAATTCCAGCATTCCTTCAGACTGTGTTTTTTATTATCTCTCTTGGAGCTGTCAAACTTTGCACTGTTTGAATTGTTTCTTGCGATTTTTGGTTTGTCTTTTCTACAATTTCTTTAAAGGATTTTCTCATTACCTCTCTGAGGGTCTCTATTATCTTCATGAAGTTGTTTTTAAGGCCGTTCTCTTCTGCTTCATCTATGTTGTGATATTCAGGTCTTGCTGGTGTACAGTCTCTAGACTCCAGTGACCTCATATTGGCTTCTCCTTTGTTGAATGTGTTCTTATATTGTTGTCTTCCCATCCCTTCTTCCAATGTGTGCAGGTGGAATCTCTTCATTTCCTGGTGGGTACAGGTCCAAGGTTCTCTTCTGGTGGGTGCAAGTAGGTTCAATACTCTGATGGGTCTCATGGTGGGTGCAGGAGTGTCTGAGGCACTCCCTCTCCTCTGAACTCTGCCCTCTACCCTCTGCCCTCTGCCCTCTGCACTGAGTGGGGTAAGGGAGTAGACTGGCAATCTCAGCAGGCTCCTGGTTTCTTGGTCCTCTAAGGGAGAGTTGACCTGGCTGCAGTCCCCAGGGCAGGAGACCCCAGACTCTTTTTAAAAGGCTACAGTTACCCTGATACCCAAATTTAAATTAGAAACAAGGTTGCTTCACATGTCAATTCCAGGTCCCTCTCCATTTCCCTCCCCTCCTCCCGTGCCCCCCCAATATCCCCTCATTTCCCCAGGGAGGGTGAGGCCCTCCATGGGGGTGTCCATAGTCTGTCATTTCATACAGGGCAGGGCCTAGACCCTCCCCCAAGAGTTCAGGGTGACAGTGTATCTCTCATTGTTGGATGGGAGTCTGAAGTCCATTTGTATACCCGGGATAAATACTGATCTACTACCCAAGGCTCAATAGATTACCTAGGCCTCTTCACTGATACCCGCATTCAGGGGATCTTGATCAGTCCCATGCTGGATTCCCAGACATCAGTCTGGGATTCAAGAGCTAACCCTTGTCAGGTCAGCTGTTTCTAGGGGTTAAACCAGCCCAGTCTTAATCCCTTAGGTCATCCAGCCTCCCTCTCTGTCACTGGATTTCTTGAGTTCAGCTCAGTGCTTAGCCATGAGAGTCTGCCTCTTCTTCCATCAGTCACTGAATGAAGGTTCTGTTTCCCAGACTCTCTGGCCATGGGGCATATCACTTCTTTACCTCTGGAAGATGCTGCCTTTTGAAAACTTACTATGTGAAGACACTGAATCAATACAACTTTCATGCCTGGGTACTGGATTGCTCAATTATATGGAGGGAAAAATATACGGTGCTGGGAATAGAATTTACTTCTCAGGTCCCATCAGCTCTGCAACAATAGTTCATTAACGGCATGTACCACTCATGAAGAATAAATCCTGTAGTGATGATAACAATCAATTTCTTGGCTTAATTTCCTGGTAGCACACTCTATAATAAATCCAACAACAAAGTTCCTTGTAACTCTGGATTATACCACATCTTTGAAAAGGATTGTATTTAATGACCTAACTTAAGTGACAATTTTCTCTTTACAACACTGAAGATTTAAAGATACAATGAGGTGGATTACTATCATTTTAGTTGTGTTTTAGTAAATGATTTATAAATGTCTCAAAGGATTAATAATGTACACATTCATTGTCATTTCGCCTTGCAACTAAATATCCTTTTGCAATCAACCATAATACATTGTAGATTCAAAAGCTTGATATGCATACACACCTCTTATTCTGGATCTCAGCTTTGAGGTGTTAACAAAAACTTTGAGTGAATATACTGATCTTGTCCTTGTCCAACACTTGGTTCTGCTTCCAATTTCTTTTCTTTCTTTCTTCTTCTTCTTCTTCTTTTTTTTTTTTTTTTTGCTTTTGGTAAATCTTTATATTGCAAGAATCCATATCATATACACAGTAAAGTACGTTTTATCATATGTTAGAATAACATTGAATGAACATTATTACATATAGCTACATAGGCACATGTTCATATGCATATGTATCCAGCTGTGTTGGCTGATATTCATTGTCAGCTTGGAAGGACAAACCTCTGGGCATTTCTGTGGAGGACTTTCTAAATTAGGTTAGCTGCAGTGGAAAGACACACCTTAACTGTCGGTGGCACGATTCCATAGACTGGGGTCCTAGGCTGAATGAAAAGGACAAAACAAGCTGAGAAACAGCATTTTTGCCTCTACTTTCTGACTGTGGGTGCAATGTAACTGGCTGACTCAAGTTCCCATCACCATGATTTCCCCCACCATGATGTGTGCTGTATAGAGGTATTATATAGACCTGTGTATATGCTGCTTCCAATTTCTAATCAATAAAACAGATCAGTAATATCTTAAAATATGTTTTTAAGGTAAATATGCACAACAATGTCAACAGCTAATCCAACTGACCACCTCTCTTAATATAGTGTGAAAATAAAATCTCACCTGAGTAAGTTTAAATCCTGAGTTCTGGGCCGTGCATTCAAGTCTTTACTCCTTTAGTCACTTGCTTTCCCACTAGGTCATTTTGACCATTGCATTTCATACTTCAGATTATCTATTTTGCCAGTGATTTTACATATGTATGTATGTGTATATCCTACTTTAAATGGTATTTTGAGCATCTAATAAGGAAACCCAGATGGTTTTCAAATCACACAGACTAGATGACTAGAAGAAACAAATGATTTCTGAATCTATCTTTGTTCTTATAAATAAGTAGCCAGAATATCATGAACCTATGTGGAATACTATAAACAAGTTAAAGTCACTGTACATCACTATCCTCACCTTAAAGAGTAGACTGTGTGGCTCTCTAGAGTACAGGAAGTTATTACATTTGCTCTGCCATAGCAAGGACCAAATGAATAAGGGTCTTCTACCAAGTACTATGATTTTATTAAAATAACCTCTGTAATACCACAGTTAGACTAGTTTTTTAGGGATTACAGGTAAATGTGGTCTTCAACCATATAAATATGGTATAATCATTAGTCAGCAACTTGGCTATGAATACTAATACACAGGTATAGCTCAGGCATGGTCATCTAGCCCTAGCCTTCATGGAGCCTTCCAGACAGATACTTCCCAGTGTGTTCTCTGCTTTACAGATAGTGTATCCAACTTCAAACAAGTCCAGTTCAACTTAATGTCCCTGTTACATTTTTTCCTTACTTTCTATGTACAACTATTTTATGAAATATTCTGTAAAAACTGATGATCCTTTAAGAGAAGTAAAAATCAATTCATATGCTTCACTAATTCTAAAGTGGTCTGAATACAGTTATGAAAACGGACTCATGTTGAAACTCAACCTATCTTCAAAAAGTCTTAACAAAGGCAAAATAATCATAAATGAATATACTAATATCTATTCATCACAACTTGCAAACTTATATAACCCTAATACTTGAAAAACAGGGCAGAGGTCAGAGCTAGGTTGACTCCCCCAGGAAGGACAACCAAACAACCAGAAGCCTATAGAGAGAGCTGCTCCACTTCCACCCAAACCCAGGGCAGAGGGCAGGGAGCAGAGAACAGAGAGTATTAGATTTGCTTGCACCCACCAAAAGGGAAGCCTGGTCACCTACCCACCAGGAGAGAAAGAGACTCTTTCTTCACCCACTGGAAGAAGTGATGGGGAAAAGGCAATATAAGAACACACTCAGCAGCAGAATACGACACCACTAGAGTCTAGAGATTCTACACAAGTAAGACCTGAACAGCACAATGTGGACGAAGCAGAAAGGAATGATCTTAAAAACATCTTCATGAAAAGAAAATGTGAGAAAATCCCTTAAAGAAATGGAAGAAAAAACAAACCAAAAAATGCAGGAAATAGAAGAAAAAAACGAACCAAAACTTCCAAAAAATGGAAGAAAGGGAGGAAAACACGAAGCAACAATTACAAGAAACAATTCAAACAATGCAAGGATTGAAAGCTGACATGGAGACAATTAAAAAAAAAAAGCACAGTCTGGAACCAGAAGAACCACCCACACAGGAAAGGCATCAGCCCTTCCAGGCCCCAACCTCCGGCAACCCCAGCTTCAGGAAAGACATCAGTCCTTCCAGACCCCAACCTCCGGTGACCCCAGCTTCAGGTGAGCTTAGGTCTCCCAGGGGCCACTCCCCATCCCCCACCCATCACCCATCCCCTCAATCTTCCAATGGCCAGCTCCTGGCATCCAGAGGACCCGCCCACACAGGAAAGGCATCAGCCCTTCCAGGCCCCAACTTCCGGTGACCCCAGCTTCAGAAATGGCATCAGCCCTTCCAGGACCCAACCTCCAGTGACACCAGCTTCAGCTCCTGGCACCTAGAAGACCCGCCCACACAGGAATGACATCAGTCCTTCCAGACCCCAACCACCGGTGACCCCAGCTTCAGATTCAGCACCCCCAGGTTCAGCTTCAGGAAAGAAGGAGACCAGTGGAGACAGAAAGACCCCCACCTGTACCCACTGGAAGAAGACATGGGAGGAAGACAGAATAAGAGCTCACTCAGCAATAGAAAGACCAACATGACTCCACCAGAATCTAAGGAATCAACACCAGCAAGACCTGAAAAGCACTACATAGATGAAGCAGAGGAGAAAGACCTTAAAATTATTTTATGAAGATGATAGAGACCCTCAAAGAGGAAATCCCTTAAAGAAATAGAAGAAAAAAAACAAACAAATAATCCATAAAATGGGGGAAAAGGTGACCAAAAAATTCAAGAAAAAAACAAATCTCTCAAAGAATCTAAAGAGTACTAAGAAAAAAACAACCAAACAAATGAAGGAGACAACTCAAACAGTTGGAGGATTGAAAGCTGAAATAGAAACAATAAAGAAAACACAGAACGAGGGGATGCTGGAAATAGAAAAGCTGAGGAACTACAGATGCAAGTATCATCAATAGAATACAAGAGATAGAAGAGAGAATCTCGGGTGTTGAAGACTCATTAGAGGATATACAGTCGTCAACCTAAGACAATCTCAAAAACAACAAATCCCTAACACAAAATATCCAGGAAATATGGGACACCGGGAAGAAGCCAAACCTGAGAATAATAGGTATAGAAGAAGGTGAAGAAATACAGCTCAAAGGTACAGAAAACATATTCAACAAAATCATAGAAGAAAACTTCCCTAACCTAAAGAAGGATATGCCTATGAAAATACAAGAATCTTACAGAACACCAAATAGGCTCGACCAAAAAAAGAAGTCACCTCGTCATATAATAATCAAAACATCAAACCTACAGAATAAAGAGAAAATATTAAGAGCAGCTAAAGAAAAAGGCCAAGTAACATATAAAGGCAGACCTATCCGAATTATACCTGACTTCTCAATGGAAACGATGAAAGCCAGAAGATCCTGGACAGATGTCCTACAAACGCTAAGGGAACAAGGATGCCAGCCCAGACCACTATATCCAGCAAATCTTTCAATTACCATAGATGGAGAAAACAAAATATTCCATGACAAAGCCATATTTAAACAATACGTATCCATGAACCCAGCTCTACAGAAAGTGCTGAAAGAAAAACCTAGACCCAACGAAGATAACTACACATGCAAAGACACACTTTACCAAACACCAAAAGAAAAAGGGAGGAAAACCTATACACAATAACTCCACTACCAATGAATCAAGCACAAACAAGAATCATCACTCAATGGTCAATAATATCCCTCAATGTCAACAGTCTCAACTTGCCTATAAAAAGACACAGACTAGCAGGATGGATACAAAGACAGAACCCATCCTTCTGCTGCATACAAGAAACACGTTTCAATGTCAAAGACAGACGATACCTTAGAGTAAAGGGTGGAGTAAAGGTTTTCCAGTCAAATGGGCCCAAGAAACAAGTGAGTGTAGCAATCCTAATATCTAACAAATCAATCAAAAGAGATGAAGAAAGACAGTTCATATTCATCAAAGGAAATTTCAATCAAGATGAAGTCTCAATTTTGAACATCTAGGCATCAAATACAAAGGCAAAACAGAGATATGCATGGTACCCCAGAGAAGAAGAATGAGGCAAGATCTTCTGAACATATTGCAAACACTGCGAGGGGGGGAGTGGGAGCTGGGAAGAAGAGAGGGGGAGAAGAGGAAGAGAGAATAGGTCATAGGGGAACAAGAAGGTTCAGTGAGGGGGGTAGAATAGGGGGAAGAGGGAGTCAGGTTAGAAGACAGATCTTGCACCAGTGAGACCTCTAGTGATCTAAAGGGATGACACCAACTGGCAAGCTAAGCAATAGTGGAGAGACCACCTTAAATGTCCATTCCTGATAATGAACTTGATATCTATAGCCATCTTAGAACCTTCATCCAGTGACTGATGGAAGCAGAGGCAAACACCCACAGTTAAACTCTGAACTGAATCTATGGAACCCAGTGACAGAGAGAGAGGAACGATGAGCAAATTGGCAAACAATGGGCTGGAAAACCAGCAGAGACAGCTGATCTGAGCAAGGGAGAGCTCTTGAACCCCAGACTGACAGCTGGGAGGACAGTATGGGACTGATCCAGACCCCCTGACTGTGAGAGTCAGTGAGAAGGCCTGGGCAACCTATGGGGCCCTGAGCAGTAGATCAGTGTTTATCCCTGGCTTACAAATAGATTCGTGTGTCCATAAAACAAAGAGGGGTGCTCTCTCAGCCTGGACTCTTAGGGGAGAGCCTGGAACCTGCCCTGAGTGAAATGAAAGACTCTAGATATACCCCGTGTGGAAAAAAGTGGGGATGGGGAGGGAAGCTGGGGATGATGGGGGGTGCAGGAGGAGGGGAGGGAGAGGGAACTGGGATTGACATATGAAACAAGCTATTTAAAATTAAATTTAAAAAAACACAGTCTGAAGGAATGCTGGAAATAGAAAAACTGGGGAAAAGGTCAGGTACTACAGACGCAAGCATAACCAACAGAATAAATGAGATGGAAGAGAGAATCTCAGGTGTTGAAGACACACAAGGAGGAATAGATTCATCAATCAAAGAAACTCTGAAGTCCAAGAAATCCCTAACACAAAATATCCAAGAAATATGGGACACTGTGAAAAGACCAAACCTAAGAGTAATAGGTATAGAAGAAGGTGAAGAAACCCAACTCAAAGGGACAGAAAACATGTTCAATAAAACCATAGAAGACAACTTTCCCAACCTAAAGAAAGACATGCCAATGAAGGTACTAGAAGCTTACAGAACACCAAATAGAGTGGATCATAAAAAAGTCCCCTCACCACATAATAATCAAAACCCCAAGCATACAAAATCAAGAAAGAATACTTAGGCAGCTAAGGAAAAAGGTCAAATAACATATAAAGGCAAACCTATAAGAATTATACCTGACTTCTCAATGGAAACTCTGAAAGCCAGAAGGTCCTGGATAGATATTCTGTGAACACTAAGAGACTATGGATGCCAGGACAGACTACTATACCCAAAAAAAACTTTCAATCACTATACATGGAGAAAACAAGATATTTCATCACAAACCCAGATTTAAATAATATGTATCCACTAACCCAGTCCTACAGAAAGTTCTGGAAGGAAAACTCCAGTCCAAAGATATTAACTACAACCAGAAAAGCATAGGAAATACATAACACCACTTTACCAATACCCAAAAGAGAAAAGGGGTGGAAATCCACATACAATTCCAAAACAAACGAAGACACAACTAAGAAAGAGAACTTCAGACAAATTTCCCTCATGAACATTGATGCAAAAATACTCAATGAAATACTGGCAAATCGGATCCAAGAACACATCAGAAAACTCATCCACCATGATCAAGTAGGCTTCATTCCAGGGATGCAGGGATGGTTCAACATATGAAAATCTATCAATGTAATCCACCATAGAAACAAGCTGAGAAACAAAAATCACATGATCATCTCACTAGATGCTCAAAAAGCCTTTGACAAAAATCCAGCACCCCTTCATGATAAAGGTCCTTTGACAAAATCCAGCACCCCTTCACGATAAAGGTCTTGGAGAGATCCAGGATAACAGGAACATACCTAAACATCATAAAAGCTATATACAGCAAACCAACAGCCAACATCAAACTGAATGGATAGAAACTCAAGGCAATCTTCTAAGATCAGGAACAAGACACGGGTGTCCCCTCTCCCCATACCTCTTAGATATTGTACTTGAAGTTCTAGCTAAAGCAATAAGACAACAAAGGAGATCAAGGGGATACAAATTGGAAAGGAAGAAGTCAAATGTTCACTATTTGCAGATGATGTGATAGTTTACATAAGTGACCCAAAGAACTCTACCAGGGAACTCTTATAGCTGATTAACATCTTCAACAAAGTGGCAGTATGGAGATTCCTCAGGAAAATGAGAATCAATCTACCACACGATCCAGCAATTCCACTCTTAGAAATATACCCAAAAGATGCCCATTCATACAACAAGGATGTCTGTTCCACTATGTTCATACAGCATTATATGTAATAGCTAGATCCTGGAAGCAACCTAGATGCCCCACAACTGAAGAGTGGACAGAGAAAATGTGGTACATTTACACAATGGTGTGCTATTCAGCAGAAAAAAAACAACGGAATCTTGAAATTTGCAGGCAAATGGATGGCACTAGAAGAAACCATCATGAGTGAGGTAACCCAGTCACAAAAAGACAAACATGGTATGTACTCACTCATATATGGATTTTAGACATGGATCATGGGAGTGTCAGCCTACATTCCCAGTGCCAGTGAGTCTGGGAAACAGGGAGGCTCCCAAGAGATATGCATTATACCCCAGAGAAGTGGAAAGAGGCAAGATCTCCTGAGCAGATTGGGAACATGAGGGGAGAACAGAGGGTACCAGGAAAAAGAGAGGGGGTAATAGGAGGGTAGAAGGAGGACATTGGGGAGCAGGAAGGCTGAGTCGGGGTAAGAATAGAGAGACCAGGATGAGAGATACCATAATAGTTGGAGTCATTATAGCTTTGAGGAGAGAGCTGACACTAGTGAGATTCCCAGATATGTACAAGGATAACACCAACTGGAAAACTAAGCAATAGCAGAGAGACTACAGTAATAGCTCCTACCTGATGATAAGGTTGGTGACTACCTTATGTGACATCCTAGAATCTTCATCCAGTGACTGATGGAAGCAGAGACAGATACTCACAACTGAACACTGAACTGACCCCCTGGAACCCAGTAACAGAGATGGAGGAGTGATGAGTAAGGCGGTCAAGACCATGCTGGTAAAACCCACAAAGACAGCTGACTGGAAAGGGGAAGTTGTTGAACCCCAGACTTTTGACTAAAATGCCAACAGGGGACTGATCCAGAATCCATGACTGTAGTGTCAGTGAGGAGGCCTCAGAAATCTCTGGGGCTTTAGGTAGTAGACTAGTTTTCACCATGGCATACAAATGAACTTTGGGAGCCCATTCCACATGGAGGGATGCTCTCTCAGCCTGGACTCATGGGGAAGGGCCTAGGTCCTGCCCTGGATGAAATGACAGACTCTGGAGTGATATAACCTGGTAATGAAATTCAGCTTCACTCTCCACAGAGGAAAAGCCCATAAAGAGACAACCATGTTCCATATCTGTAAAGGCCAAACGGTGCTACAGGAAGAGATGTCATTAATTCATGGGAGTAGTTCTTGTCCCTCCTAAGAGCATTCATTGAATCACATGACAGAATTTCTTTTAAATATAAAGATAAGTAGCTTAAACCTAATCCTCAAAATCAGAAGTAGCCAGTAGTTTCATGAGCAAAATGGCAACATATTTTTAGCAATACATTAGAAGCTTAGTCAGCAGTGAGCACTGAAGAAAACAAGGAAGTCACACACTAATCTCCCACAGTGGCCCAGGCTCTAAGCCACAACGGTATAGAAATTCATGTTGGCTTTTGTTAACTTACATTCTACAACTACAGAATATCAGGAGTGAGATATTTATGTTAGTAAATTAACAGATATGTCAAAATTTTATATATTTGAAGACAAAGTAAGATGAAAAATGCAATATATTACTTGAACAAATAAGACAATATTGGTGGTCTGTTAGTAATAAAAATGTGTTTGATGTTTCAAAAATCATACATTATAGACTCTGATATTCGATGGCTAGATTCAAATGGTTGTTAATTTTAAAAATACACAAACATTCCCAGTGCCAGTGAGTCTAAGGGTATTTGATAGTTTATACTGGTTGTCAGTTTGGCAAGACCTAGACACACCTGTGATATGCCATCCCAAAAAAGTGGCATTTTCAGGAAGTCTTCAGAAACCTTGTGCTATGAACACTTGCACACCTGACTTCTTCAGACCATGACAAAGTGAGATACATAGGAGACTGTAGTGTGGAACTTCTACACACAAATTATAGACAAAAGTCAGATAGTCACAATCTGTGTTCGTGACACTCTAGAAAACCACAGCAAAATCAAATGTATTCCACACAAAATGTCAAATTATAGGCATAGTTTTTATAGGTAAGAAACATGTTGCTTGCAATCTAGGAAATCCTAGGACATGGGTCGTTTATCCAAGTGACAGACGCCAGTGCTACCTCCATAAGTGATGTGTACCTAAGCCATAGCAGTCTGATGTTGATGCAGCAGGCCTCTGACACACTCTTATTTTTCTCTTAAATCTTTTTCCAATTTCAAATACTATGTTTTCAAACCACGGAGACTAGAGATGTCTGAAGATGAACATCACTAATTAGAAACAAAGATCAGAGTGGTAATTGACCCTTTTCCCAATAGTGTCTTGTAGATGGATGATGCTAATACTGGGAAATAACTCTTACATCATCCCAAAGGTACCCTCTGAGCAAGAAGGCTTTGCTCTGTGAAACAGCACTCAGAAGTATCTCCTGAACAAAGGGGCCTTCTTCCACAGCCCCCAAAATACAAACCTTCAGTTTCGCCCATAAGATCAAAGTTCTTGTTACCCTGCCTTGCCCAGATTCCAAATCCTTACAGATTTTATCTTAGCAAAGCTAGCATGCATCAGGTCACCAGTTCTTTCCTATTTACTATCAGAAAAACCCGAAATGTTGACTCATTCTGATTCTTACATTCAATTTATAAAAAGCTGGCTACAAATCATATACTTAAAGAGCATTTAGCTGGTGCCAACTATAAGCCAGACAGTGCTGCATGCTATGAAAATAATAAGATTTGAAAGCACAGAAAACCTTCTAAACAACACATAGGCCTTCGCTGTGTTGATAGTGTTAGGCCAGGAAGCAGATAAACAAATGTTGCCATAAATACATGGAGTGGAATAATGTAAGTCCTAGTGACAGACACACACAGCTAAGGGACTACCCTGTGCTGGTAGAAGAAGAACTTCTGAGGAGGGTGGCTTCAGCACATGCCTTAAAGCTCACATAAGAGTGGCCTAGTCACTGAAATTAGAAACAAAGGCTACAGCAGGAATATAGAAAGCAAGGCATAGAGTGGTTTTAAACTAAATGGAATTAGATCCACTAGCAGGAAGCTGATCACACAAATCCTATAAGCTACTTTAAGCATTTCCATCTTCAAAGAAAAAGCCACTGGAGGAGAGGGACATCATTAGATTTGCATTTGAGTGAGATCTCTGGGTTCTCATGAAGCACCCAGTTGGAGAAGCCCCAAAATGGAAGTTACAGAAAACCTCATTGGGATGGTTTGCCCTCTCCTAGACAGGCTTTCCATTTAATTTATGCAAATCAATAACATTTTTAATATAAAGTTTCATATGTCATAGAGTTTCTTGCTATTAGGCAGCCTCACATCAGAGATGGGGTCTCTCTTATGTAACTCAATGCTTCCAAATGGCCTGAGAGCATATGTACTAGGTAACCCTCCTACAGTCCCCTGGATGGACCTGGCACAGGCTGAAGAATATCTGCCTCTATTCCACAGCTCACCTCATCACCTTCTAAATGGTATTTCAACAACAACAAAAAGCCAGAGTGTTCTGCTAATCTGTGTCTTTTTTGTCATTGTTTTGTTTTTTGAGAAAGGGTTTCCCTTTGCAACAGCCCTGGCTGTCCTAGAACTCACTCTGTAGACCACAGGCTGTCCTCAACTTACAGAGATCCTCCTGCCTCTGCATCTCAAGAGCTGGGATTAAAGTCATGGACCACCCTGCCCAAATAATGTATGTCTTTTCAACCCTAACTCCGAAAGCTTCCAGGGAGAAAACGTGAGAATTGCTTTGTGCTGACACAGAATAAAATTCTTGACCCCGCTCACCAGGAACTTTTCCCTCCATTGACTAATTCTCTGCTTAATGTCATGCCTCCACTTCAAAAGCAGATTATTTCCAAAAAAGGAAAATACTGTTCAGCACCAACCCTTGTCCTAGCTCCTGAGACAGCCTACCTTCATGTTACAGCTTAAAATCTGGCACCAACTTCCTGTCATTGTGACGGTGATGCTACCATAGATCCTACAATGTCAGAGATTGTGTTAAATGTCTGTGAGGAAATTAGACATGATTTCAGTTCCAGCTCTGCAGATGTGTTTCTCTCTGATATAACACAAAACCATTATTAATATGCTATGAAAGGAGACATCTTCAGGACACTTAGTGGAAGGCCTTTAAGGGGCAACCCTTTTGAAACCATCCTTCAGAAAGACACCATGCATTTGCTGTACAAAACCCATGAAATTCACAAACACTGCCACACAACAGCAGAGCGACTGTTCCAGTATTTCCCCCAAAAGTATCTTCGCTTTTGATGATTATGGAAGTCTTATGTTTTAAACTTCCTGCCAACAATGTGGCTTTTAGTTGCCTTGGACTGAGGACAAATTGTATTATAATGTATGTTGACAGTTTAATAACACAGGTTACCATCCTTGGTGTACTTTATGATGTAATACATCCCAGTGGGTGTCTCTGGAGAATAAGGCTATGATTTCCAAAGCACAGAAAAGTCAATAAACTAAAGCGGTCTCAGTCAGACTTCTGCCTTCTGTGGATTTTGGATGTGTTCCTAAAAATTAAATGGGTGTTACCCTTCGAAAATATTTTCCTGGCATGATTTTTTCTGTTTTTCTTCTCAAGCTATAGATTGTAAGAGTGGAATGGTACAATTCTTATTAAATTGTATGTTAAAAATGTAAAAAGCATTTCTTAATACAATAAACAGGTATTTTTTCAGGTCTCAGAGGTAAAATTCCACTACTATAAAAAGCTGCAATTGTGGTTTTCAAAAAGCTCATTAAATATTTAGATCTTTTAGAGCTCAAGTGTTTTCTGTCGAGTTTAAAACACATTTAGACTAATTATTTCTAATGTTTTGACCATTGTATAAATATATGTAGGATTAAGCAGCTAACAGCATAAAACAAAGTAGTAAGTCGTATGAACAGAATTCTTATAATTACTGTTGGATTTTCCTTTCACCACGATATTGTCAATGAAAACAAAATGACAATATGCTACATTTTTTAAGGCACTATAAAACATCGTTACCAAATGAACTGGTTCTACACACACATAGCACTTTAAGTGATCTTGTTTCCAGTGTGATTGCATCTATATGGCCATTTAAAAAAAGAACAGATTTCAGTGTAATAAAGTCAGTAGGATTCTAGGATGGACAATTGCCTGGACATTTAATGACTTATAGAAAGGAAAGCATACTATAATATTCCTAAAAGAAACAATCTTCCCATCTCAGTTTCTAAAAAGACTCAGTAATTTTGTTATCCTCCCCTAACTAAAGTAAAATAGAATTTAGAGGAAATATTCATAAATCACCATGTTTTGGAAGTACTACCCTTCATTACTATCCCCCCAATGATTTATCTTTATCTTATGTACATTGGTGTTTTGTCTGCACATATGTCTGTGTGAGGGCATCATCAGATCATGTAGATCTGGAATTACAGTCATGAGCTGCCATATAGGTGCTGGGATTTGAACCCATATCCTCTGGAAGAGCAGACCACTGAGCCATCTTTCCAGCCCCCAGGTTCAGTTCCCCTTCTCTTAAAATAAACAGAAAAAACACAAACTAAAAAAATACACAAGGTAACTTTCTTAACCTAAAAGCAATTTTATTAAATACTGTCTATGTTGCACGCTGTATAAAATATTTTACTTAGTCTCCCAAATGACCATTCCGCCAAATTTCCTTCTAAATATTTATGCTTGTCACCATAGACCTGGTCTGCTCTCAGTCTTTGTCAGAGAAGCTTCTTCTTGCACCAGGCAGCAGTCAATGAAGAGATGTATGATTTCCCAAAGCATGAAAAATAAGAGACCCAGTGTACAGCTCTAAACAGGGCATCTTGATGCATTCCACCACTATCAAAGCAGAACAGAGAGAACACTGCAGAAGAGGTGGGGAGAATATAAGGGCAAGAAGAAGGGGAGGAGTCGTGTGAAATGTTGCCCTCTGAACAGTACATGGCCATTGTACTCATAAACTTACAGGCGCCTGGGTCTACCAGCTTAAGAACAAGCCAAGCAAAATCCCAACATTGACGGGGTAGATGACCTCCAGGCCCCAGCCCATTCTGAGGAACTGTTGGCAGTGGACAGTTGCTGGGAGGGAGAATCACTGTCGGTAACGGAAGAGAGTCAGGAAAACTGTCTACTTGAGATCATAAACGGAGAAGTCTGGCAAAGAGCTAATTGAAACAGTACCTCAGAAGGTGGTTCAGTCAGCCTTTCCCCACTTGGAAGACATTGATATTGACTGTAACAACCCATCTACTGTTGTCCCATTGAAAATTACTACAAACTGATGTGAGAAATGCTACACGGATATAAATTCTGCTTATTGTTTAAGAACTATAATATGCACTTATCTGGGAAATTCATATTAAAATTCATGAGCACTCACTCTGAATGGAGCCATGTCCCTGCTTCCCAACAACTCCACATTGCCACTCTGGAAATCCTAGGCTGCTGCAAACACTTCCTTGCTTTTATCATTCTTACTATACTTTTTAATACCAAGTCAGAGTCGAATGATCTGTATACTCACAGCAAATATCCATAAAACGGGTGCTTTAGCTTTGCCAAAGCCCCCCAAAAGCTGAGCACTCAAGATGTATGAACTGAATTGGTGTCTTGACTATAAGGCTCAAGTCAATTGGAAAAAAAAAGTTATTGCCCTTGAATTCTGGCCCACATTGATGTTTCTGTTTCCAATGTCATTGTTGCTTTTTCTAATTTTTTGGCCTACAGTTCGTGTGCGTTCCTCCTCCCAGGGGCTCCGCCAACCAGGCCTAGTTGGAAGAACTCCCAGTCGAGAGCAAAGGTCTGAGGATTATTGAAGTGGTTTTCTTTTTAATCACTTATAAAAACAGAGGCACAGCCAATCACAAGCCATGCAATTTTCTCCAAATCACTGGGTCTTGAAATTCCCTGAAGAAACCCAAAATCAGCTCTTTCCCAACAATGTGGTATTTTGAGCTTTCTCTCAGGCCTGGAGAACCTTACAGCCTTGGGGAGAAGAGGAAGACAGGAAAAAAATACTGCTTGAACACGTTAATAAAGCAGAGAACTTAGCAACACTGTTACGCTTGGGCAGAGCACATGGTTGTATGGCTACTCTGTTCCTGCTTTATTTCCTGGTTGACAAAGCTAAGAGCACTCTCCATTCCTTTCCCTCATCACCCTCTGATTTTTCTTCCACAGGCTTTGCAATCAGAAAGTGTTCCACGAAATCTAAATTGGGAACAGAAGAGACTGAGCTAAATCGGATTGCATTGGTCCTTACCACAATTCGATTAACTAGTATTTGAATAAACACTCTCCAGGCAATTGCAAAATTAAGGAGGCAAAGAAGCACTAAAGGAGGTGATGTTGTGGTTTCAGAGCACCAACTGGGTAGCATTTTGCCAGACCCCTCAAAAACATAAAAAAAGGGAAGCAGCAAAAGTTCATGTGAGCCACACAAATGATTGTTTATTGTGTGTTTGTAACTCTCGAGATTTTAGTTCATGCTCATCCTAAGTGACCCTTCTCCGCTTGAAATAAAACAGTCCAAAACCCAGACAACATGTTTTTCAGATTCAGTCGGCTCAGAGCCAGCCACAAGGAAGCCATTTTAACTCCGAGATGTCGATGTTATCTCTCTTCCTCTGAGGCATGCACCAAATGCTAGGAAAGTAGTGTGCACACAGAGAGACCCTGCAGGGCACACCAGGCTTTCCCTTTATGCCTCAGTGCAACACACTATGAGTGGTAGCAACTTCACTAATCTATGTGTCATTGGATTGGTACATGTCCCTACTGGTTTCTTGATGTATCTCAGTGCCTTCCCCTTTAAGTTGTGCTGTTTCCATGTTCTAAATCTGCATCTGGCTCCTCCACATATCTTTCCCCAGAACTAGACTAGAGCCAGTTCCGGAGACCTATTTTTCTGTTCTCTTCTAAGTGAAGTCTTTGAGTCACAGCACGTGTTGTCTCAGGTCACACTGCGAGGTTCTGAAGATACCCTGAGAAACTGTTAGCTCAACTGCATATTTAAACTAGAGGAGGAGAATTTAGAATCCATCCTACAGCTTCGTCAATATGCAAAGTCCAACTGACTATTTGTCAGTAAGGATCCAAAATGTCGTCTGCAAGACTCGAAGTCCTTAAGAACCTTTTAAAGAAATGTTGCATGCATAATTAAAAGATGTGTATTTGACCTTGAAACAATGAAAGATGTGGATTAAAAAGAATCCATCCATATTCTAACATCTCCTATTCACTAAGACAGGATTTCTGTTCAGTAAAAGAAGTTGATGCAATTGTTAATGAGAGAGCCAAAGCACCCCACCAGTAGCTCATGTGTCCGTTCCAACGTTTTTTATTTATGATGTTTTATTTGTACTTGTATTCTCTAGAGACCAGGGAAACAACAAAATTCCAGAAAGCAAAAGCAGAATGACACACACGACTTTTCCCAGTAGGTAATTCAAATGAATTGGTACTATCTTCTGAATGGAAATGAAATGCACATTCATCTATCTAAGCCTTAGCTCATGGTTGAGTGATTTCAAGTGAAATGCAATCTTTAATGGAAGAGAAAGAGCCACCAGTCGCTATATGGATGACATTAGTCAACTGAATAGCGAGGGCCAAACTGTGAATTTGTGACAATTTCCTTGCTCACAGTGGCTATGAGAAAAATAAGAAACTGATTGAATCACAATCACAAGAGCCATTGTGAAGCCCTAAATATATAATTGGCAGGGTTGCTGTAAGTTAAAAGTGCTAATCTCTAGTACACATCGGCTCTGGCTTGCCTTGTCTTGTTAGGTAAACAAAATGTGTCTTGCCTGTCATTGCCATAAAATATTAATGCACTGGAAGTCTCTAAACCATGCTAAGCATAAGGCCTATTATCACACTTAAGAGCAAAGCAATCTAATAAATCGCTGGCTGTATAAAAACTAAGTCAGCTGGCGGAGGCAGTAATCTCCCCAAGGGATAGTAAGAGCCTCATCTTCCAATGCGGCAGCTGCAGTTGCAGAGAAATGAGGCTTCTCCTGTTCAGCAAAAATGCATTTGTGCTGAATTCTGTTATTTAAACTCTAATGGAATCATTAGGATTGTCCGTACATTATGAGTAATAGAAAAATTAACTAAGAAAACCATCTACAGTGCTGTCCTAGAGAGGACAGAATGTTTTCATTAGGTATATTTTTAATGAGCTAAATATGATAGGAAACCAGGCTGCTTATTTCAAATACATTTTCTGAAAGAGTTTGAATGCTGCCTCATTCTTTAATCACCATCCATGAATGTTGAGTACTGGGCTGATATCCCTAATTGAAAGGAATTCACTTGTGCAGCCCTGGTATCAGGTCCTCCAGGCAGTAAATAAACACAAATGAAATCTCATTGCTCTACATTTTAGAAACAATCCTAAAGTCATTGTTGGGCTGCTATTTTATATGACACCTAAGAGATATCCAAAAACTTTAAGAATGAGATATACCTTTCTCAACTCGCTCAGCATGCACTGAACTAAATAAATCAGTATTCTTCTAATACTAGAGAAGATGGGCAGATACACTCTTGAAAATACAACAAGTAGTCAGGTGCATGCCTTTTGTCTCAACACGCAGAAGGCTGAGGCAGGAGGATCTCTGTGAGTTTTAAGCAACTGACTCCACCACATAGTAAGCTCCAGACCAGCCAGAGCTACATAGTAAAGAAAAAACACTACAGTGACAAGTAGTTTTAAATATTTCATTTACTTTTCACAATAATTCAGTAATGTAAATACTTCTCAAAAGTGAAGAAATAGCTAAATTCCTCATAATCAACCAGGTATTAACATGAACCACCAGAGCCTGAACCAGGGGAAATAGACAGTGAATTGATTTTTTTCCTACAGAAATCTGAAAAGAATTTAGAGTACTTACAGTGACTGTTATCCAAAGATACTAATCTAAGGTGATATGATTAATTAATGGAATGTGCCTCCCATAGAAGGTCCAGTAACAAGATGCTGAAGATCTACATATGTGAAAATATGAAATTAAAAAAACTTCTTTAATTAGAAGTTATATTAGAAAGTGAAAATATATTAAAATTAAAAATGAAGATAAACACATTTTTGATGCATATTGAATTGCAGCCTTGAAATTTACATAACACACACACAAATTAAGGGAGTCTCAGTTAAGGAACATGTTCCTTATGTAAAATTTATGGTGACAACTTTGTAAGACCACATAACTTTCTCTATGTTAACAGTTACTTCAGTGTCATAAAACTAAACAAAGTTGTCATTATAATTAGACATGCATTCCTTCATCTCTTAGGAAGAACTGAATCACAGAGCTGTCAAAGGATGTCTGAATGTCACATGTACATTATGGTGCTGGTTTACCTCTCTGAGTTCCTCATCCTGCTCAGCCAACAAGTGTGCACTGAGGTTCATTCAACATAGCATGAATAGTTACAAAAGCAATTAAAATCCAGCATCTGACTGTCCTTAAAGTGTCCACACATTTTTAAGAAATGAGAAAGCATAAAGTAATGCATTCACATTGGTGATTGAGATTTTTGTGGTGATATATTAACTATGATTTAATGAAATATCAGAATGCAAAGCCAGCTACTATACATGCTCAGGAGACAGAGACAGGTGAATCACTGTTAGTACAAGGTCACACTGAGCTACATGAAATTGATCCAGTCTAAAAGAGAAACAGCTCATACAACGGTGATCTCAGCACTTGGAATCCCACACCATTAATCCCAGGATTTGAGAGATATAAAAGGAAGAAGCAAATGCTCTCACATGGGAATTAGTCTCCAGTCATGTTGAGGAGAGGCAACACTCTGGAATTGAAGTCTGAGGTTTGGTGGAGACACGATCACCCATTTCAGATTGAGGTAGAGGTAAGAGCTAGTGGCTTGCTGCTTTGTTTCTCTGATCTTCAACCTCAAACTTGAACTCCAATATCTGTCCTTGGGTTTTTATTTTTCCTGTTACAAACGATATAGTCAATGATGGGTAGGATGTAAACGACATACTTCTTAAATTTCTAAAATCTAATCTAATTGAGACCCCCAAATTCTGTTTGCCACTGATACCTGGAAAGGCATCATTGACCATACAAGTTCCCCCACTCCCATTCTCTTGGTCCCAAGAAAAGAGCAGAGTACATTGAACCTTAGAAGATAGTGTTCTCTTTATGCTACGGCTCATTCCTTCATACTCTGCATTGTCTGACAATTCTATCATCCACCTTCCCCTCTGATCTTGGTGGGGCTTCCAGAGGCTAACATACTCACAATGTCTTAAGAGAGGGTATTATATGTAAATGAGATCATTATCTACCTCCCTCATCCCCTAAACATACACCACATGCTTGGTTGCATCATTTCTTCTCTATTGAGAACAGCCATCAGTAAGAATAACTGTTCTCGGAGGAATCTCCATACTGTTTTCTAAAGTGGCTGTACAAGCTGGCACTCCCACCAGGAGTGGAGGAGTGTTTCCCTTTCTCCACAACCTCTCCAGCATAAACTGTCATTGGTATTTTTGGTTTTAGCCATTCTGACAGGAGTAAGATGGTATCTCAGATTTGTACTTCCCTGATGGCTAATGATGTTGAGCACTATCTTATATGTCTTTCAGCTATTTTAGACTCCTCTATTGAAAATTCTCCATTTAGTTCTGTACTCTACTTTTTAATTGGATCCCTCGGTGTTTTGAAGACTAGCTTCTTGAGTTCTTTGTAAATTTTGGAGCTCAGTCCTCTGTCAGATATGGGGTTAGTGAATATCTTTTCCCATTCTGTGGGCTGCTGTTTTTGTCCGGTTAAGAGATCCTATTTATTGATTGTCGATCTCAGTGTCTATGCTACTGGGTCTACGTTCAGGAAGCAGTCTCTTTTACCAATTCATTCAAGGGTACTTCCCACTTTCTCTTCTAAGAAGTTGAGTGTGGCTGGATTTATGTTGAGGTCTTTGACCCATTTGGACTTAAGTTTTGTGCATGGCGATAGACATGGATCTATCTGCAGTCTTCTACATGTCAACTTCCAGTTATGCCAGCAACATTTGTTGAAGATGCTTTCTTTTTTCCATTGTATAGCTTTAGATTCTTTATCAAAGATCAGGTGTTCATGGGTCCAATGGTTAATATCAGGGTGTTCAATTCGGATTCCATTTGTCTACCTGTCTATTTCTGTGCCAATACCAAGCTGTTTTCATTACTATAGATCTACATTGGAGTTTGAAGTCAGGGATGGTGATGCCTCCTGAAGTTCTTTTATTTCATGGGGTTGTTTAGGCTATCCTGGGTCTTTTGTTTTTCCATATAAAGTTGAGAATCCTCCTGAGTGGATTGGGAACACAGGGGGAGTGAGGGAAAGAGAGAGCTGGGAGAAAAAGAGGGGGAGAAGAAAAGGGGAGAGGAGGACATGGGGGAGCAGGAAGGTTGAGTCATGGGAAAAATAGAGGAGAGCAGATATAAGCTACCATAATAGAGGTAGTCACTATAGGTTTGAGGAGAGATCTGGAACTAGGGAGATTTCCAGAGATCTACAAAGATGACACCAACTCATTATCTAAGCAATAGTGGAGAGGTTACTTTAAATGCCCTTCCCCAATAATGAGATTGTTGACTACCTTATATGCCATCCTAGAGCCTTCATCCAGTGCCTGATGGAAGCAGAGGTAGATACCCACAGCTAAACACTGAACTGAACTTCTGGAACCCAGTTGCAGAGAGGGAGGAATGATGATCAATGGTGTCAAGACCAGGCTGGTGAAACCCACAGAGACAGCTGACCTGAACAAGGGGGGCTCATGGACTCCAGACTGATAGCCAAGAGGCCAGCATGGGACTGATCCAGACCCCCTAAATTTGGGTGTCAGTGAGGAGGCCTCAGCAATCTATGGATTAGAATTTATCCCTCGTGTAAGAATAGACCTTGGTATTTCTCATCCTTCTCTCCTCTCCTCTTTTCCTGCTCTCCAGTGTCCTCTCCCATCCTTTACTCCCCCAGAGGGAGCCATTATAAGTTGGAGGAGAGATCTGGCACTAGTGTGATCTTCTCAGATCTACAATAATGACACCAACTGGCATTAAGGCTACCTTAAATGTCCTCCCGTGATAATGAGATTGATGACTACCTTATATGCCATCCAAGAACCCTCATCCAGTGGCTGAAGGAAATAGAGGCAGATACCCACAGCTAAAAACCAAACTGATCTCCTGGAACCCAGTTGCAAAGAGAAGTGATGAGCAAAGGAATCAAGACCAGGGTGATAAAACCCACAGAGGCAGCTGACCTAAACAAGGGGGAATGCATGGACACCAAACTGATGCCTGAGAAGCCAGCATGGGACTGAACCAGACACCCCTTCCCCAGAACCTGGGTGTCAGAGAAGAGGCCTTGGAAATCTATGGGACCTTGGAGTAGATCAGTATTTATTCCTAGCATACAAATAGACTCTGGTAGCCCATTGCACATGGAGGGATGCTTTCTCAGCCTGGACACATGGGGGAGGACCTAGGCCCTACCCGGGATGATATGACAGACTCTGAAAATCCCTCATGGAAGCCTTTACCCTCCCTGGGGAGCGGAGGGGGGATGAAGTGGGGTGGGGACCTGGGAGGATTGGGGGGCCAGGGGAGGAGGAGAGGGAGAGGGAACTGAAAGTAACATGTGTAAAAAGTTACATTAAAAAAAAAAGAATGGACCTTGGGAGCCCATTCCACATGGAGGGATGCTCTCTCAGCCTAGACACATGGGGGAAGGCCTAGGCCCTGCCCAGGATGATATGACAGACTCCGGAGATCCCCCAGGGGGGAGGGGAGGAGGGGAGGGAGAGGGAGCTGGGATTGACATGTGAAGCAAGCTTGTTTCTAAGTGGAAAAAATACATAAAAGCCATAATTTACTTATATCCAAAATCAAAAAAAAAAAAGAAACGAAAAAAGAACTGTTCTCTTATAAACCATGAATAAGACCCAGTATTTCCTGGTTGATTGGTTCTTTTAATAGTTGAGTATAATAACATAGAAATGGCTCATGGAGTCAGACTTTGAACAGAGAACCAGTGAACACCTGTTGACTCATTCTGGGAGGTGAAAATATCCATTCAAGAAAGATGAACTAGTTTCCTGTCTCCAAGGACAAAACTAATAATTTTACACTCAGAACATGAACAGTGTGATTCATTTGGTGTGTTCCATGCTTTTCAATTATCAGCTCCTTTCTTTGTTACTCTTATAACACGTGCTCAAAGGGATGCAGGTAAATCATGTTCCGTGACTTTTAACTATGCCATGCTTTTCCGTAGGCTCATTTCCATTGTGCAATACTTCCTCACATAAACTAAAAGCCCTTGGTGTTGATGACTCAGTTCCTGTCACACCATTTCCATGAATTAATTTCAAACATTTCTAAGCATAGTAACCTCTTACTCTGCTTCACCATTAAGTTGGAATACTCGTATCCTATTAAAAATCAGAGAAATGTTGCACAAATAACATTACAGCTATATATAAATTAACTGAGGTTCTACTGTGGGTTTACTGTCCCATCTTATCCATAGATTATCTCCTTGATGACAGGCATTATTTTGATTTATATCTGTGTTCCTGATGCCATATAGTGTCAGTGTTGGGACACATAGAATGACAAGACTGAGCCCCTCCAAGACCCCAACCCAGCGAGCCCAGCTTCAGGTGAGATTGGGTCTCTGGCTGGGACCGCCCGCCCATCACCCATCCCCCTCCATCTTCGGGGCCGCTCCCAGGTTCCAGAAGAGCCACCCACACAGGAAAGAGATCAGCCCCTCCAAGACCCCAACCCAGCGAGCCCAGCTTCAGGTGAGATTGGGTCTCCAGCTGGGACCGCCTGCCCATCACCCATCCCCCTCCATCTTCGGGGCCGCCCCCGGCTGCCAGAAGAGCTGCCCACACAGGAAAGAGATCAGCCCCTCCAAGACCCCAACCCCAGGGAGCCCAGCTTCAGGTGAGATTGGGTCTCCAGCGGGGACCGCCTGCCCATCACCCATCCCCCCACGATCTTCTGGGCTGCTCCCGGCATCCAGAAGAGCCGCCCACACAGGAAAGAGATCAGCCCCTCCAAGACCCCAACTCCAGGGAGCCCAGCTTCAGCCCGCAGTAAGGAAGGAGACCAGTGGAGACAGAAAGACCCCACCAGCACCCACTGGAAGAAGAGATGGGAAGAAGACAGAATAAGAGATCACTCAGCAATAGAAACACCAACATGACCCCACCAGAATCCAGGGATCCAACACCAGCAAGTCCCGAAAAGCACTACATAGATGAAGAAGAGGAGACAGACCTTAAAAATTATTTCATGAAGATGATGGAGAGCCTCAAAGAAGAAACGAGGAAATCCCTTAAAGAAATAGAAGAAAAAACAAACAAAAAAATCCATGAAATGGGGGAAAAATTCAAGAAATAAACAAATCTCTCAAAGAATCTAAAGAGCACCAAGAAAAAACAACCAAGAAAATTAAGGAAACAGCTCAAACAGTTGAAGGATTGAAAGCTGAAATAGAAACGATAAAGAAAACACAGAATGAAGGGATGCTGGAAATAGAAAAGCTCGGTAAACGGTCTGGAACTACAGATGCAAGTATCACCAATAGAATACAAGAGATAGAAGAGAGAATCTCAGGTGTTGAAGACTCATTAGAGGATATAGAGTCGTCAACCAAAGAAAATCTCAAAACCAACAAATCCTTAACACAAAATATCCAGGAAATATGGGACACCGTGAAGAAGCCAAACCTGAGAATAATAGGTATAGAAGAAGGTGAAGAACTTCAACTTAAAGGTACAGAAAACATATTCAACAAAATCATAGAAGAAAACTTCCCTAACCTAAAGAAAGATATGCCTATGAAAGTACAAGAATCTTACAGAACACCAAATAGGCTTGACCAGAAAAAGAAGTCACCTTGCCATATAATAATCAAAACATCAAACCTACAGAGCAAAGAGAAAATATTAAGAGCAGCTAAAGAAAAAGGCCAAGTAACATACAAAGGCAGACCTATCCGAATTACACCTGACTTCTCAATGGAAACGATGAAAGCCAGAAGATCCTGGTCAGATGTCCTACAAACGCTAAGGGAACAAGGATGCCAGCCCAGACTACTATATCCAGCAAAGCTCTCAATTACCATAGATGGAGAAAACAAAATATTCCATGACAAAGCCAGATTTAAACAATACGTATCCATGAATCCAGCTCTACAGAAAATGCTAGAAGGAAAACCTAGAGCCAAGGAAGATAACTACATTCACAAAGACACAGGCAATATATAATCATACTTTACAAAACACTAAAAGAAAAAGGGAGGAGAAACAACACAAAATAACTTCACTAACAATAAATCAAGCGCAAACAAGGATCACCAATCAATGGTCATTAATATCCCTCAATGTCAACGGCCTCAACTTGCCTATAAAAAGACACAGACTAGCAGAATGGATACGAAGACAGAACCCTTCCTTCTGCTGCACACAAGAAACACATCTCAACAACAAAGACAGACGTTATCTCAGAGGAAAGGGCTGGGAAAAGATCTTCCAATCAAACGGCCCCAAGAAACAAGCGGGCGTAGCAATCCTAATATCTAACAAATTAGACTTCAAATTAAAATCAATCAAAAGAGATGAAGAAGGGCACTTCATATTCATCAAAGGAAAAATACATCAAGACGAAGTCTCGATTTTAAACATCTACGCCCCAAATACAAAGGCACCTACATTCGTGAAAGAAACATTACTAAAGCTCAAAATGCACATAAAATCTCACACACTAATAGTAGGAGACTTCAACACTCTGCTCTCACCGCTAGACAGGACCTCCAGACAGAAACTTAACAAAGAAACAAAAGAATTAATAGAAGTTATGACCCAACTGGGTTTAACAGACATCTATAGAACATTCCATCCAAATACAAAGGGATATACCTTCTTCTCGGCACCACATGGAACCTTCTCTAAAATTGACCACATAATAGGAAACATACCAAATCTCCACAGATACAAAAAAATTGGAATAACTCCCTGCATCTTATCAGACCACCATGCATTAACATTAGAATTCAACAATAACACAAATCGCAGAAACCCTACAAACTCATGGAGATTGAACAATGCACAATTGCACCATCCCTGGGTAAAGGAACAAATAAAAAAAGAAATTAAAGACTTCCTCGATTTCAATGAGAATGAAGACACAACATACACAAACTTATGGGACACTTTGAAAGCAGTGCTGAGAGGAAAGTTTATACCACTAAGTGCCCACATGAAAAAACTGGAGAACAGTCATACTAGAGAATTAATAGCACAGCTGAATGTTCTAGAACAAAAAGAAGCAAACTCCCCCAGGAGGAGCAGACGCCAGGAAATAATCAAATTGAGGGCTGAAATCAATCAAGCAGAAACCAGGAAAACACTGAGAAGAATCAATGAAACAAAGAGTTGGTTCTTTGAGAAAATCAACAAAATAGACAAACCTCTGTCCAAACTAACCAAAAGACAGAGAGAGAACATGCTAATTAACAAAATCAGGGATGAAAAAGGGGACATAACAACGGACTCTGAGGAAATCAAGAGAATCATCAGGGCATACTTTGAAAATCTGTACTCCACAAAATTTGAAAATTTAAAGGAAATGGACAATTTCCTGGATAGATATCACTTGCCAAAACTAAATCAAGAACAGATAAATAATCTAAACAGACCTATAACCCCTAATGAAATAGAAGCAGTCATCAAAAGTCTCCCAAACAAAAAAAGCCCAGGCCCAGATGGCTTCAGTGCAGAATTCTACCAGAAATTCAAAGAAAAGCTCATTCCAATACTCGTCAAAGTATTCCACACAATAGAAGCAGGAGGCTCACTGCCAAACTCTTTCTACGAGGCTACAATTACCTTGATACCCAAGCCACACAAAGACACAACTAAGAAAGAGAACTATAGACCGATTTCCCTCATGAACATTGATGCAAAAATACTCAATAAAATACTTGCAAACCGGATTCAAGAACACATCAGAAAAATCATCCACCATGATCAAGTAGGCTTCATTCCAGGAATGCAGGGATGGTTCAACATTAGAAAATCTATCAATGTAATCCACCATATTAACAATCTGCGAAAGAAAAACCACATGATCATCTCACTAGATGCTGAAAAAGCCTTTGACAAAATCCAGCACCCCTTCATGATAAAGGTCCTAGAGAGATCAGGGATAACAGGAACGTACCTGAATATAATAAAAGCAATATACAGTAAACCAACAGCTAACATCAAACTAAATGGAGAGAAACTCAAAGCAATTCCTCTAAAATCAGGAACAAGACAAGGCTGTCCACTCTCTCCATATCTCTTCAATATTGTACTTGAAGTTCTAGCTACAGCAATAAGACAACAAAAGGAGATAAAGGGGATACAAATAGGAAAAGAAGAAGTCAGACTTTCATTATTTGCAGATGATATGATAGTTTACATAAGTGATCCAAAAAACTCCGCAAGGTCATTCCTAGAGCTGATAAACACCTTCAGCAATGTGGCAGGATACAAGGTAAACTCAAAAAAATCAGTGGCCCTAGTATATACAGATGATGAAGTGACTGAGAAAGAAATCAGAGAAACATCACCTTTTACAATAGCCAAAAACAGCATCAAATATCTGGGGATAATGTTAACCAAGGAAGTGAAAGACCTGTATATCAAGAGCTTTGTGTCTTTGAAGAAAGAAATCAAAGAAGATACCAGAAAATGGAAAGATCTCCCATGCTCTTGGATTGGTAGGATCAACATAATAAAAATGGCAATCTTGCCAAAAGCAGTCTATAGATTCAATGCAATCCCTATCAAAATTCCATCACAATTCTTCAAGGACCTGGAAAGAACATTAATCAACTTTATATGGAAAAACAAAAGGCCCAGGATAGCCAAAACATCCCTATACAATAAAGGAACTTCAGGAGGCATCACCATACCTGACTTCAAGCTCTATTATAGAGCTATAGTCCTGAAAACAGCTTGGTATTGGCACAAAAATAGGCAGGTAGACCAATGGAACCAAATCGAAAGCCCTAATTTTAACCCACACACCTATGAACACCTGATTTTTGACAAAGAAGCTAAAACTGTACAGTGGAAAAAAGAAAGCATCTTCAACAAATGGTGCTGGCATAACTGGGTACTGGTATGCAGAAGACTGCAGATAGATCCATGTTTATCGCCTTGTACAAAACTTAAGTCCAAATGGATCAAAGATCTCAACATACATCCAGCCACACTGAAACTTTTAGAAGAGAAAGTGGGAGATACTCTTCAACGAGTTGGTACAGGAGACCACTTCCTAAACATAACACCAGTGGCACAGGCACTGAGATCGACAATTAACAAATGGGACCTTCTGAAACTAAAAAGCTTCTGTAAGGCAAAGGACACAGTCAAAAAGACAAAAAGGCAGGCCACAGATTGGGAAAAGATATTCACTAACCCTACATCTGACAGAGGGCTAATCTCCAAAATTTACAAAGAACTCAAGAAACAAGTCTCCAAAACACCAAAGGATCCACTTGAAAGGTGGGGTACAGAGCTAAATAGAGAATTCTCAGTAGAGGAGGCTAAAATGGCCAAGAGACACTTAAGAAAGTGCTCAACATCCTTGGCCATCCAGGAAATGCAAATCAAAACAACTCTGAGATACCATCTTACTCCTGTCAGAATGGCTAGAATCAAAAACACTGAAGACAATTTATGCTGGAGAGGATGTGGAGAGAGAGGAACACTCCTCCACTGCTGGTGGGAATGCCGACTCATACAGCCTCTTTGGAAGTCAGTATGGAGATTCCTCAGGAAAATGGGAATTAATCTACCACTAGACCCAGCAATTCCACTCTTAGGCGTTCATCCAAATGAGGCAGGTTCATACAACAAGGGCATCTGCTCCACTATGTTCATAGCAGCATTGTTTGTAATAGCCAGAACCTGGAAGCAACCTAGATGCCCCTCAACTGAAGAGTGGATAGAGAAAATGTGGTACATTTACACAATGGAGTATTACTCAGCAGAAAAAAACAATGGAATCTTGAAATTCGCAGGGAAATGGATAGCACTGGAAGAAACCATCCTGAGTGAGGTAACCCAGTCACAAAAAGACAAACATGGTATGTACTCACTCATATATGGATTCTAGATATGGATCAGGATAGTGCCAGTCTGCACTTCCACAGATAGAGAGTCTGGGAAACAGGAAAGAACCTAAAAGATATGCATATATGCATAGTACCCAAGAGAAGAGGATGGAGACAAGATCCTCTGAATGGATGGGGAACACGGCGAGGGTGGGGGGAGTGGGACCTGGGAAGAATAGAGGGGTAAAGAGGAAGGGAGTTGGTCATGGGGGAACAGGAAGTTGAGGGGGTGGGGGTAGAATAGGGGGAAGAGGGAATCATAGGATCGAAGACAGATCAGGCACCAGAGTGACCTCGAGTGATCTAAAGGTATAACATCAATTGGCAAGCTAAGCAATAGTGGAGGGACCACCTCGAATGCCCATTCCTGATAATGAACTTGATGTCTATAACCATCCGGGAGCCTTCATCCTGTGACTGATGGAAGCAGAGGCAAACACACAACTAAGCACTGAACTGAACCCAAGGAACCCAGTGACAGATAGAGAGGAGTGATGAGCAAATTGGCAAAGAATGGGCTGGCAAAACCAGCAGAGACAGCTGATCTGAACAGGGGAGTGCTCTTGGACCCCAGACCGACAGTGGGGAGGCCAACATGGGACTGATCTGGACCCCCCAAATGTGAGTGTCAGTGAGAAGGCCTGGGCAACCTATGGGGCCCTGAACTGTGGATCAGTGTCTATCCCTGGTATACAAACTGTCTTCATGTGCCTATAGCACAAAGAGAGATGGTCTCTCAGCCTGGACTCTTAGGGGAGTGCCTTGACCCTACCAAGAGTAAAATGACAGACTCTAGATATCCCCTATGTGGAAGGATTTGGCAATAGGGTGGGAGGGGGGGGGGAAGAGGAGTGCGGGAGGAGGGGAGGGAGAGGGAACTGGGATTGACATGTAAAACAAGCTATTTAAAATTAAAATAAAAAATGATAAAAAAAAGAATGACAAGACTAGGATAGTAGAGATGTTAAAGCAAGAATAGCTAAAATCAAATCTACAAGTGGGCCAATACCTATGAATGCTGACCATTCATTCAAGAAATATAATTCAGTGGGGGTTGAGAAGTGTTCTCAATAGGACTTCTTGAGCGATGTCACAACCTGTCACCAGGCTAAAAGCATTATTTAAATAAAAAGCGTTCTCATGGGTTGAATTTAGACATTAGGAGGTACTTGTTGTAAAGATGTTCCAGCAAGAAACTTAGAGATCAGAGCAGGAAAGGCACAGAAAGACCTTTGCTCTAGAAATAACAGCATTATCTTTGCATTTATAGTAAAAGTAATCTACCTTTATAATAATAAACTGTACTGGCATCAAAAATTGATAGTGATGATCATTACTATTTCAGGCAGCCATTATCTGAAAATCCAATATCTGCAACATTAGAAAACCTGAAACTTTTTATGTGAAAAAGTTGATTCTGATCACATGTGACTGGTGTCAGTCAAAACGTAAACACACTGAAAGTATATAAAATTATCCTCAGGATAACTGAATGAAACCTAAATAATTTCATGTTTAGATTTTTTGCCCCATTCCCACAATAACTCATTTTGTATGTTTAAATATTTCACAAAGTAGCAAAAACTAAAACAACCTGTCCCAGGAATTCTTACAGTTAGTCATCTGTGCTATCAATGACATCAGTAAAGAAAAGTATATCTAAAGTCCTAGCATACCTCTCTTCACATCCTACCAGCCAGAATGAGCCAATCAAGACAGCTCATTCCAATTCACTGATGACAAGGACGGAAGGCACAGTGATGTGAAGATGGGACACAATACATTCCTTCAGCCTCCTAAAAATAACTCTAGTCTGAATGCCAAGATTCCATTTGCCAGCACTGTCAAAGGACACTGACAAATATATCAGTCGTTCTCTTCCTTACTGCCCCTGCTGGTCTTTAGAACATTTGAGAGCATAGGGTCATATAGCCTCTCCTAGATGTTCAATGTCAGTTGAACCACATTTTAAATTTATTGTTATTTTTTTATTGAGATTTCATATGTGAGTACCGTGTTTATATCATCCCTCCCTACCTCTGTTCCCTTCTGTGTATTCCCTACCTCCTTTTCAAATTTACAGCCTTATTCTTCAATCATTATTGAAATTGAGTTGTCTTAATTTCTATAGGTCTGTGTACATTGTTATTCAAAGACATGGAAAAAGCTGTTTCATGGACCACCGGTTCTACCTGCCACCAGATTTATAAAGAGCACTGCCCATAGATTATAATGAAGAAACCAAAAGGCAGGAAGAATAAAAGAGGTTTTAAGAAAATGGAGACTGCAAAAGTCAACAACACATAACATTTTATAGTGGGAAAAAAATACCTAAACAAGCACAAGATGTTTTAGGATAAGTAACCATTTAAATTTGTCAGTACTAAAGAAAAATTTAAGAACTTAGATCAAAATAATACATAATGACAAACTAGACAGATAAGAATTCCACACTGAGACATGTTAGCAAGGAAGCACATTGAATAAAAATAAACATTCCCTGAGGGCTCAGGGAGGAAAATCTAATCACAAACAAGTTAGAATCACATTGACAGTAAAATTCTTAAGGATAATATTCAATTTAAGAAGACTATAGATTTTTATTTTAGCACTGAAGGAAAAACACATTAAACCAGAATTTTTTTACATCTAAACATTTTATTTAACCCTGATTATAAAATATAAACCAAGGCACATAAGGCTTCTAAAATCTTATTGTGTGGAAATCCTTTTGACAACTGAAGAACACATAAGGAAAATGTGCAACATACACATGAGAATTAAGGGTGAGTAAAAAAATCTTGGGATAATATTTTATGATTAAAAAAATCAAAGACCTTGTGAAAAGGAGATCTAAAAAGGGGTAAATACCTATGACTCAGAATTAAACTTCAGTGTTCTTAATAGCGATTCATTAACTTATTCAGCTAGAAATTATAGATAATGATATAATTAAAGTCACCAGAAAAACTAAGCTTTAGTTTAAATTTGCACAGAGGATAAGTGTTTCTCAAACCAGCAGAAGAAATTTCACTATATTAAGTAGATACTAAAAAAATATTAAGAGAAACCAATAACTCCAAATTTAAAAAAACACAGTGAGTAGTAAATCTCAGCTTAATAATAGGAAATGTTAAAATAGTCATGGTAACTTATCAAAAAGCCTCTGGTAATTAAAAAAAAAGATTCAGAGTATTAAAAGCAAAGAACATGAAATATGGAAAGAGAAGGATTAGGGATGAACTAGACAAAGTCAAAGAAATCAGAATTAGGCACAAAAATTGAAAGTAAAAACAATCGTGAAAAAGGAATAAACATACCATAATTATTGTGTATAATCACTATGAATTTATGCACCAAACGTTATGGAAGATCTTAGGCAGATATTAGCAGAATTATAAGAAATGCCTCAATCAACAATGATAGAAAAGCATTATTAACAGCTACTGAATAAAACAGATTCAATAAGACAAGTATGCTTCTCATAGACTAAGAAAAAAGACTCTAATAGCCTTTGTATCAAATGATTACATATTTTCTTCAATAAAATTATAAAATTTAGTACAATTAACCTTATACACAAAGTTTCAATAAGTTTCTAAGAATCAGCTGGATATAGGGTTGTACATATATAATCTCAGCACCTGGAAGGTTGTAGTTGGTAGATCATGCGTTCAAGCCAGACTCTGTTTCAGAAAAATATATTCTTAGCATTGCTGTCATATATCTCTCATCTATAAAGCAATAAAAATATATCTCAACACTAAAGAGATACCAATAAAATACTACCTGTAAGGAAATACTTCTGAATAACCTTGGATCTACATCTGAACTTACAGCAGGATTCATCTTCCTTGTAGTGCTACCACAGGAATACAGTTCATGTTATTCAAAAGGGCTAAAGGGACACCAAGACCTGGCAACAAGCAGGACCTGGAATATTTAATAACGAAATCCGTGCCAGTAAAAGTATCCAAAAGCACCTGCTCAAAAATAGCTAATGACTTACAGAGGAGGCATTCAAGCCTCGAGAGGAAATGAACCCATCTCTTATCTAACAGAAGGGACTCCTATAAAGAATGAGTCAATTTAGTACAGGTCACTTCTCCCTTGGCTTTCAAAGTGTCTGAAGTCTCTATTTTCACTATTTAAAATAATCAGCTTAGTAAAGTGGGAGTTGATTCTTACAATGGTTTGTGATCAAGTAAGTATACAGAAAAGTGATTTCCACCGATATATATTTGGTTTTTGTTAGTAGGCAGACTTGATAATGTAAGTAATTACCCACAGTTCTATTCTATACCTGAATGATCCTTCAATGCTACAAAGAAAAGAAAAACTCTTCAGGTAGAGTCCCTCTTAAAAAAACTTAACAACTTCATATATGTGTGTGGGTACATATATATAGGTAGTGTTTATGATTTAATAAAGCTTGCCTAGGGATCAGAATGCAAAGCTAGCCATAGTCATAGAAGCTTGGAAGTGGTGACATACACCACTAATCCCAGGCTCAGGCAACAGGCAGACAGAACTTTGTGAGTTCAAGGCCACTCAGGGCTACATAAGAGTGAAACAGTCTAAAAGAGAAACAGATTTCAGGTCTTTAATTCTAGCACTATAGAGTTTAAAGTTGTTCAGTGCAGTCTCAGAGAGCAGTCTAGGATTCTGAGAGTTTGTGGAGAGCAGTGCAGTCTAGAGATGCAATCTGAGATTCAGTGGATCACCCCTTCGTTCTGAGCATTGGTAGAGGTGAGAACTCTCTAGTGACTGGCCGCTTTCCTTCTCTGATCTTCAGCTTGAACCCTAATATCTGTCTCTGGGATTTTATTATTCATGCTACATGTATATATATAGAGAGGGGTTTCTGATTAATTAACTCCCACCTTTTCTATAATCTCTTTCCCATTCCTATTACCGCGCCTACAAGTTCTATTCCTACATTCATGTCTTTTTTTATACCAGTTGAGTTTAACCAGGATCATTTGTGTAACCCTGAATTTGAAACTATCCATTGCAGCCTGGTGATCTCCCCAGTGGATGTACAACGGAAGACTACCCTCCCCTAGAATCTATCAATGAGCAATAGTTCAGAAGGGAGGGGTAAGCCCCATGATCCCCTTCCTGCTTCATAATTAACTCTTTATAGGTCCAGTCTTGCATAGGCCCATGCAAGCATCTGAAACAGTTGTGATGTCAAGGCTATAATCATAAAACAACATTTCACATCCCTTATCTTTCATCTCTTGCATTCTTTCCATTTCCTTTCCTACAATGATCTTTAGAAAGGTGGTATAAATGTCCTACTGGGGACTCAACACTCAGCCATCACTTATTCTCAGCATTTTAAGCAGCAATTATTTTCAGCATTCATCACTGTTCATTGCCATGAAAAGGTTCTCTGATTAAGACTATTAAGACTGGGGGTAACATTTATTTGTGGAATGAGAAGGGAGATGCCCTTAGATGATAATGACCTTCTCTTTGTATCAATAATGTTAGAAACTATACGTCACAATACAAATATGAATTGTTAATCCTATTATCATCATTGACAACTCATTAGGAAAACCATGCAAGAGATGAGGGCTTTCAAGGTCAAGTATCTTTTTAGGGCAAGACCTCAGTAGTTTAAGTGTGAGCATTTTGGGCAGAGTATCCTTCCCTAGCACATGGAAAAGAAAAGTGCTGCAGCATAATGGATGTAGAGTGGCCATTTCCAGGCACATATTCCCATTATTCAGTCACTTATATTCTACATAGCAGACATGTTACTGTCATGATGAAGAACATGGACATTAGTATTAGTCTAAATGGTTCAGAGCAAATCTCTGCAACATAACAGGCAAGAAACTCTAGGCAGGTGGCTCCATGTTCATATACTCTCAACCTCCAAGTCACCTCTCCAGCACCATGAAGGTATTATTATTGAAGATGATAAACTAGAACCTACTAGGAAGAGAAAACCACAACTGACAATGGCCTGGATCAGGTTGACCAGTGAGCATGCATGTGGAACTTTGTCTGTATTTCTGTTGATGTAGGAAGACCCAGCTCACTGTGGGTAGTACCATCCCTTGGCAAGTGAGCCTGGCCTATAAAATAAGCTGGCTGAGCATGAGCCAGGGAGCAACCAATAAAACATTAAGAAGCATTTTGATATGGTTTCTACTTCAAGCTTCTGCTTTGAATTCTTGTCTTGGTTACCTACCCTCAATGATGGACTATAACCTGTAATCCAAACAAACTCCTTCTGCTGCCAATTTGCTTTTATCATGGTGCTTATGACAACATCATAAACACAAACTAGAACAGAGATCAAATTAGCCTCTGCTCTCTTTGGTATCTCAATGCTTCTTTCCAGTCACTGTAGGTCAAAAGTTACACACACACACACACACACACACACACACACACACACACCCCTAATGCATCATTGAAATTTGCATGTTGTTCAACAAAAGTCACTTAAATATTCTACTACTTCAAGTTTGGCATAAAAGCAAAGGACTTTTGTGTGAGGCAGGGTAGCAGGTAGCACAAACCTATAATACGAAAACTTGTGAGACTTTGGTAGGAAGACTGCCTCAAGTTCAACGCTAGCCTGAGCTACAGTCTTATCTCAAAAAATAGGATTCCCAAAATCCTAAGAATCTTGAAGTAGCTCAAACATGCTAAATCACTCAGTCCACATTATATGTCTAACAATTTATTGCACAGAAAAATATAGATACCTTTTAATTTCTGATGTAAAAGAAAAGTAATTCTTTTGGTGAGATTGGCTGCAGCCTAGAATAAGTTTTCCAAAGAAGTGGAGAAAAATGTTGAGGCCTTTAAAATAAAACCACAGGAAACAGTGGGAAATGCCCACAGTGTGAGGTAAAACGCTGCCCATGTTCTCAGGGGCTGCAGCTGGAAACTGAATGGTCCTTTCAATCTCCAGTCATTATGATTCTCTGACATGATTCTAAGAGATGAAAGGAGTGGGGTTTCTTTCCACGTTGAGCTTCTATTGGTCCCTTGAGGAAATGGGGGTTCTATAGAAAATGTGGGCTCTCTAAGTGTTACTGGAATGACCATGCTTAATTTCCTCCTGAGCAGGGCATCTAATAATAGCAACATCTTCTAATAGTAGCAAAACTACAGAGTTGTACATATTAGACCCATTGTCCTCTGCTCAGCCAGCAAAATCCTTCAATATCCTTGTCTTTTCCCAATTTGCCAATTTTCATAGACCATATTAGCTCTTAAATATTTGATTTTACATGTTCTCTTTACTCTGACACAAAGCTTCAGTGTGAAGTTGGAGACATGCAAAGAGGAGAGAGCCATGACTGCCACCTTACCATAAACAAATCCACTGAACTGCAAGTCTACCTCAAATTTAATAACTCAACCAGGTAGCACAATGGTAAGGTCTCTAGAGTGTTCGAGCATTATGAGTGATTGGGGCTGCTGCAATAATAAGCTTTCCCACAGCTAAGCCAAAAGGTTAAAAGTATACATAGAATTTTCAAGTAAGCACTGTTTACAAAAAGCTGAAAAACCAAAAACGTGACAGAACCTCCTTTTGAATGAATGCCTCAGTTTCAAACTCTTCCATTGAGGAGATAGGACTTTGTGGAAAGATGTGTTCCCTGGAGCAAGTTTACAAGAAGTGGGATTAGTGATGGGGCTGGAGGGTCTGACTGTTCCATGCCAACTTGCACCTCATCTACAGTATCATTAGCTGGCGTTTATATAGTGAAGATTGAAGATGGCTGGACGTTGTGCGATGAATCAGCAATTCCCAATTAGAACAGCAGCATGAATTATAGCCTTTTGGAAGCATTATGGAAAGCAAATGGAAAAGTGACTAACAGACTTTGTTCTGCACCAGTTATGGGGCGGGGGATTGCATTGGGAGCCAAATTTCCAACGTAAGGCATAATGGACTTGCCAGCAAAGCTGTTCACACCCCCACAGAGACCACAAAACCCTGCAGCTGTAATTTCAGAAACACACATGTGTATAAATCAAGCAATTGAACACCTAACTATCCATCTGAGGCTGTGTGCCTGGGTTTTTCACAGGTGCCCGAGGCACTTGCGATATTTGGCTTTAGAAGCAGGGTTTAGTTTAATTGACAGGATACTATCAAATTCAAACTGACTTAGACAGACAAACCTCAACACATGGTGTACAGCATCAGGTACCACCTGTGAGTGGTCCACAAGAGTTTTATGCATGGTCCTTGCAGCTGGTTGGATTTTAAAGTACAGGAGGAGACAAACTCCAAATGCTGACTGAATTCTAATTCATGAAAGTGTTTTTTTTCTAGAACATCAATGGAGCAACATCATTTTCACGCATTATTGCTATTTGCTGATGAGCGATGGGGTGGGGTAGAATGAATTGAGTATTATTCCACTTTTTATAGAATTGCTTTCAGAGCGAGTGAGAGGGTGCTTTGCGTCTATTATCCAGACAAGCATACAGAGCCATGGCTTTGTGTTCCAGCTGGCTGACATCCCAGCAGACATCCACAAAGCATCCAGCCAGCTGCCTAGGAAAGACTCATGGTGACAGAAGATCAACCCATGGGCTATGTAGCTGGGCTCCAATTCTTTCAGAAGAGATCCATACTAGTGGGACTTCAGACAGAAGTGGTCACTATGAGCTCTCTACAGAGTCCAAAGGTGGAATTAATGCTGAATCAGTAATCGCCTCTCCAAATTCTGCTGTCATTCAACACATGCATCCATTTCAATTTAAATTGCCAACCTCTCATTACCCACCAAGAAATGTATAGACTAGGGGTTTTCAAACACACATATGCGTGTGCGGGCAAGCAACACACACACACGCACACACACACACACACACACACACACACACACACACACACACACACACACACAAGACCAGCCAAGGAACAGTTCCAAAACTCTCTATCCAACATGAAGATGACCCACTGCCCATGCCACTCCTATTCCTTCCCTAAAGGCCATGAGGATGATAATGACAAACAATGAAGTACTGAATAAGGCTCTAAATGGTCTATACAAAATTCTACATCAGCAGTCAGTGCATCTGGTTCAAATTCTAGTCCTGAAAATAAATAGTCAGGGGCCATTTGAAATTAAAAGAGTATGGTATGGTAACTATAGTTAAAATCAGTCTTACAATAAAGTATCCCAGAAGAATGATTTTGAGGCAAAATCCAGTAGTCAGCCAGAGCAAGTAAAAGAACTCTCTGCAAGAATTTTACCCAGAGTACCTTGTGAATAATCTCTTTGGTCTATTCAGGTCAATTTTCCAGTAAGTCTTGCTTTCATAAAATGATTATCAAAGAAACTCATTATATTTGCATGTAATACTAACCAAAAATAACATTTCAAAGTGACAGCAAAAAAAATTTAGCTGTTCTAATGACTTCCAGATTACCAGTATTATTAAAAACTTCAGTCAGAGGTCCGACATACCTCTTTGGCTTTGTTATCAAGAAAGCTGCAAACATACAGAGTGTTTATAGCCCATTAAAGAACCATTAGGCCATAAAAAGTAAGCTACCTATAAAAACAGACAAGGAATCTGAAATGTATGATGTTTAAACTACAGCCTGATCCCTGTGGAAGGACTAAAATGAAAAGCTATAGGTATCTTTCCCATTGAGCAAACATACTAAGTTCCTGATTAATAGTTTTAAAAATAACTTGACTCTAATATGAAAGACAAAGAAGAATGACAACCACTGACTGCACCTTTTACTACATCTCTGTATATTGGGGAGAGTGGTACAGTGAACCAATGTCATTAAACTTACTACTCATTAAGACTCTGTTCCTTTTCCCTTGCTTTGATTTATTGAGACATGATCTTACTAACATAACCCTGGCTGGTCTCAAAGTCGTAATCCTCCTGCCTCAGACTTCCAAGTCTGGGAATTTCAAGTAGGAAGTACCCCATCCAACTTCTGTTACTGTCACATATGATAGTAATGTCATACAAGGTATTTTTTAGTAAATGATATAATAATAATAACTATACTTAAGTAACTCACAAAAGTAATATTGAAGTGATATACATATACATAGTTGTAGAACTACAATACTGCTGCGAATTAATTCTTAAACTGTTATGTATTACACATTCATTTGACTTAAACTTGTCTTACTTTAAAATACATAAGTACAAAACTTAAGGTTGCTACTATAAAAATATCACTATAATTAAATTAATATTCCTAAAACATTCCTCAAAATCAGAATAAAAAAGACAAGGAGTGCACTTACACTAATTATTTCTTGAAATTGTTTTGGTAGAATAACAGGAAAAAACGTAATTCCCTAAAGGAAAGATGACATTATTTTAATTGTTTTAGAGATTAACTTCATGATGTGTTTCTCTCTGCACCTCCTCCCATGTGTGTGCATGTATGCATGTGTACGTGTGTATGTGTATGTATGTGTGTGTATGTGCATGTGCACATCTTTGTGGGTACACGTGGAGGCCAGAAAAGGGTTCTGGATCCCCTGGTATAAGACTTAAAGATGGTTGTGATGTTTCTGACCTGGGATCTGGGAACCAAAGTCAAATCCACTGCAGGATGAGACAGCGCTCTTTCTCCAGATGTATTTTATTTTAATCCTCTTAAAAGAAAAACGTGTTAATGCAATTTTTAAAATTAAATTTAATAATAACATTTTAAATTGTAAAACAAGGAAGGCAAATTAATCATTTTAATATAGAACAAATGATTAACCCCTATGGAAATAGAAACAGTCATCAAAAGTCTCCCAACCAAAAAAAAGTCCAGGTCCAGATGGCCTCAGTGCAGAATTATACCAGAAATTCAAAGAGCAGCTTATACCAATTCTTCTCAAAATATTCCACACAATAGAAGCAGAAGAGTCTTTGCCAAACTCTTTCTATGAGGCTTCAATAACCTTGATCCCCAAGCCACACAAAGACACAACTAAGAGAACTTCAGACCAATATCCCTCATGAGCACTGATGCAAAAATACTCAATAAAATACTGGCAAATCAGGTCCAAGAGTACATCAAAACAATCATTCACCACGATCAAGTAGGTTTCATCCCAGGGATGCAGGGATGGTTCAACATATGAAAATCCATCAACGTAATCCACCATATAAACAAGCCGAAAAACAAAAATCACATGATCATCTCACTAGATGCTGAAAAAGCCTTTAACAAAAATCCAACACCCCTTCATGATAAAGGTATTGGAGAGATCTGGGATAACAGGGACATACTTAAACATAATAAAAGCTATATACAGTAAACCAACAGCAACATCAGACTAAATGGACAGACACTCAATGTGATTCCACTAAAATCAGGAACAAAACAAGGCTGTCCACTCTCTCCATACCTTTTCAACATGGTACTTGAAGTTCTAGCTATTGCCATATGACAACAAAGGGGGAACAAGAGGATACAAATTGGGAAGGAAGAGGTCAAACTTTCATTGTTTGCAGATGATATGATAGTTTACATCAATGACCCAAAGAACTCTACCAGGGAACTCTTACAGCTGATTACACCTTCAGCAAAGTGGCAGGCTACAAGATCAACTCAAGAAAATCAGTAGCCCTACTATATACAGATGATAAAAGGGCTGAGAAAGAAATCAGAGAAGCATCACCCTTTACAATTGCCACAAACAACATAAAATACCTTGGGGTAACGCTAACCAAACAAGTGAAAGACCTGTATGGCAAGAACTTTGAAACTTTAAAGAAAGAAATTAAAGAAGCCCTAAGAAAATGGAAAGATCTCCCATGCTCTTGGAAAGGAAGGATCAATGTAGTAAAAATGGCAATCCTGCCAGAAGCAATCTACAGATTCAATGCAATCCCCATTAAAATCCCAGCATAATTCTTCACAGACCTTGAAAGAACAATAATCAATTTTGTATGGAAAAACAAAAGACCCAGGATAGCCAAAACAACCCTGTTCAACAAGGCAATGTCCAGAGGCATCACCATCCCTGACCTCAAGCTCTATTATAGAGCTATAGTCCTGAAAACAGCTTGGTATTGGCACAAAAATAGACAGGTAGACCAATGGAATCAAATTGAAAACCCGGATATTAACCCACACACGTATGAACATCTGATCTTTGACAAAGAAGCTAAAAATATACAATGGAAAAAGAAAGCATCTTCAACAAATGGTGCTGGCATAGCTGGAGGGTGGCATGTAGAAGAAGGCAGATCAATCCATGTTTATCACCATGCACAAAACTTAAGTCCAAATGGATCAAAGACCTCAACATAAATCCAGCCACACTGAACCTCTTAGAAGAGAAAGTGGGTGGTACCCTTGAACGAATTGGTACAGGAGACAGCTTCCTGAACATAACACCAGTAGCACAGGCAGTAAGATCAACAATTAACAAATGGGACCTCCTGAAACTGAGAAGCTTCTGTAAGGCAAAGGACACAGTCAGCAAGACAAAAAGGCAGCCCACAGAATGGGAAAAAATATTCACTAATCCCACATCTGACAGAGGATTGATCTCCAAAATTTACAAAGAACTCAAGAAGCAAGTCTCCAAAACACCAAAGGATCCATTTAAAAAGTGGGCTGCAGAACTAAATAGAAAATTTTCAATAGAGGATTCTAAAATGGCTGAGAGGCACTTGAGAAAGTGCTCAACATCCTTGGCCATCCGGGAAATGCAAATCAAAACAACTCTGAGATACCATCTCACTCTTGTCAGGCTAAAATCAAAAACACCAATGACAATTTATCCTGGAGAGGATGTGGTGAAAGGGGAACACTCCTCCATTGCTGGTGGGAGTGCCAACTTGTTCAGCCATTTTGGAAATCAGTATGGAGATTCCTCAGAAACATGGGAATAAACCTACCACAAGACCCAGCAACCCCACTCTTAGGTATATATCCAAAAGATGCCCATTCATACAACAAGGATGTCTGTTCCACTATGTTCATAGTAGCATTATTTGTAATAGCCAGAACTTAGAAACAACCTAGATGCCCCTCAACCGAAGAGTGGATAGAGAAAATGTGGTATATTTACACAATGGAGTACTATTCAGCAGAAAAAAAAACCAATGGAATCCTGAGATTTGCAGGCAAATGGATGACACTAGAAGAAACCATTCTGAGTGAGTTAACACAGTCACAAAAAGAGAAACATGACATGTACTCTCTCCTATATGGATTTTAGACATAGATCTGGGGAGTGCCAGCCTACAATCCTATGGCCAGAGAGTCTGTGAAACAGAACCTTCATTCAGTGGCTCATGGAAGAAGAGGCAGACTCCCACGGATAAGCACTGAGCTGAACTCAAGAAAGCCAGTAACAGAGAGGGAGGACTGATGACCAAAGGGATTAAGACTGGGCTGGTTTAACCCCCAGAAACAGTTGACCTGACAAAGGTTAGCTCTTGAATCCCAGACTGATGCCTAGGAATCCAGCATGGGACTGATCAAGACCCCCTGAATGTGGGTGTCAGTGAGGAGGCCTAGGGAATTTATTGAGCCTTGGGCAGTAGATCAGTACTCATCCCGGACTTTGGACTCCCATCCAACAATGTGAGATGCACTCTCACCCTGAACTCTTGGGGGAGGGTCTAGGCCCTGCCCTGGATGAAATGACAGACTATGGACACCCCCATGGAGGGCCTCACCCTCCCTGGGGAAATGAGGGGATAATGGGGGGGATGGGGGGAGGGCACGGGAGGAGAGGAGGGAAAGGGAGAGGGACCTGGAACTGACTTGTGAAGCAACCTTGTTTCTAATCTAAATTTAAACTTAAAAATAAATAATAAAAAAAGAAAAATGTGTTAATGCAAATTTTTAAATTAAATTAAATTTAATAATAACATTTTAAATTGTAAAACAAGGAAGGCAAATTAATCATTTTAATATTAATCATTTGGTCTATATTGTAAAACATTCTTTTCCTACTTAAGAGTTCCCCACACACACATAACATTAACACTTTACTGAAAATAACAACTGAATTTGACAATGTCTGCTACTTATTGAGTATAAAATACATTATGCATACTCAATGGTCCCATGCTGGATTTTTAAGGTACTATATGCTGATTCTCAGGTAGCATCATGACACACACTCTCTCTAATAACCTGCCATGGCACAAGACCAGTCCACCCATCACATAATAGCTTCCTCATTGCTTTCTGGTTTCTCTACCTCTCAGATATATTTCAGAAGACATATGAAGCAAGATAGACAATGAAGGGATTAGTGCCATTATGATGCTTTGGGTTGTATCTAAGTGAGAAAATGGAATTCAGGAAGTGAATGCCTTTTTCATCCATAAGACCTCTCAGCACCTCAAGGGAATCCATTCAACATTTGTTAAATAATTACTTCAATCTGGAGTTATCGAATCTGAGACAGCCATAGTTCAAGCGAAAGAAGCCATTCCATGGGCTCTTTGAGGGCCCAGTAAACAGTGTATTGTAACAGCCCAATTGTGTCCTGAGAAAGTGGTGAGAATCGCAGGGTTGTAAAAAGCAAAAACTGCAGCTGTACAAATTGGTCTAGACAGACAATTGGTTGTTTATTGCCACTCAGCTATTTCTGACATGGAAGGATCAACAAGTCATCTTCTAGAATGCTGTGATTCTGATGTTCAGCCCAGTCAAAAACAGGTTCATTTGAGAGAGACATAATCCTTGATCTTTAAGTGGCTCCTATGATTGGTTTTGGGGCACTAAACCAAAGTGCAGACATTTTGTGATTATAGTTCCCAACACTGATACATATTTTTGTGGAGACAAAGAGGAAAAGACAGAAACACCAGTATTGTTTGAAACTCAATCTTCTCATGAATATTTTAGTTTTTAAATAAGCCAAATAAATACACTGCCCTGTATTCATACAAAATGTGAAGGTCGTGAGAACATCTTCAAACATTCATAACAGTATAAATGGCCGAGATGCACATAAATTTAAAAACAAGGCACCAGGAACAAGAATGTGTGCATACGAGCTTATACAAGCTCAAGAACAAAATTGCATTCTGGTTTTAAGGGCAAGGATACCATTTACCAACTGGGCACAGCGGCACATGACTGTAACCCCAGCACTCAAGAGAGTAAGGCAGGAGGACCGGGAGGTCTAGGCTACACTGAGCTACACAATGAAAAACAAGAAGAAAAAGGTAGTACCCTTTTTAACACTTGACAAGGTATAGATGATACCTGTGGGTGGCTGCTGCAAGAGAAAAGTGGACTTCTGGTGTCTTATCTATACTGTTGCTGGGTCACTTCCCATCGAGTGTTTACTTAAAGAGGGACACTCACATTCTGTGTGCTTTCATACACCCAGCTTTTCCATCATTTCAGAGCTTCTGTTTAAAAAACATTCTAAAGGAGTCAAGATATGTATGTGGTTGTACTTTGAATCACAGACAAGGGTTAATAGCCCTTATATAAGAACAACCACAAAATGTTATGTAAATATTAAGGACCTCCCACATATGACTAGGAGAAGATGATCCAGAGGGGTAAAAGAAAGTTACAAGCTTTATTTTCCTTTGCAGTGACTCAGGAAGGAAGAGAAACTGGACAGCTTTATAGGGAATGGAGAGGGGGGGGTGGTTCAGAATGTTAGCCCTGAAGGCTCTAGGCATGGAGATAATGACTAGAAACAGCCCATCCTATGAGTTGGACAGAAATGCATTTGGGAGCTTTCTCTATTTGTTTCTCAAATGGAAAGTTGTTATAAATAAAGTATTGTATATTTTGATACAATTGCTATAAATTTTTATTTGACTTTTCTTGGTGCACACAGAACTTTTGACACCTCATGAGATGGTTGTTCAATAAGCCAGTCAACCTCTGAATAAACAAGAGCTGAAGCACTGGAAAAATACAACTCACAGGAATAAGAATGAAAGGAAGGAAGGAAGGAAGGAAGGAAGGAAGGAAGGAAGGAAGGAAGGAAGGGAAAAAGGAGTGAGGGAGGGAGAGAGGGAGGGAGGGAGGGAGGGAGGAAGATCTCTTTACCCAAACTCATAAGTGCTAAAATAAAACAAAACGCCTCACATTTAGAATATGGTTCAGACTAACAAAGTGGACACAACACAGTCCAGTAACCACAGAAACCAAAAAGAGTGGACACTTCTCCAGGAAACCCTGTACTGGTATAGGAGATCCTGAAGCCAGTGTGCCAGAGGATTGACGAGAGAAACTGCCAAGAAAACCTGGACAATTTCCTCACAATGAAACCTTCACAGGCACGTTTATTTGTCTTTGCTTCTGCATTTCTATCAATTATATCTCTGATACAAGGCAGAGGGAACCTGGAAAATCTCTCCAAAGTTCTGGCTGGAGCTATAAATAAATTTGTCTCCTGTCTCTAATTCCCATCCCCAGGGTTGTTTGGGAAAGCTGCAAAGAGCAGACCAGATGCTGATGATAACAGTGATTTTGTGCCCTCCTTAAGTTCCCTTAGTTATTACTCCTAGAAACGGGTGCAGAGGGGCAGCTGCCTCTAAAACCCTGCATGCTCACCACCTCTGTCTTTTCAAATTTCCCAGGATATACTCAACAGGGATGTGGAGCCTGCTTGACTTCACCCCCACACAACCCACCCAGGCCAAGCCATCTTTCCACCTCTGGTCATGAGGAAAACTCCACAACTGTGGCCTTCCTGAACATTCATCAATACATATGTCTATATGAATATATATGAAATAGGCAAAAATGAACCCCCAAATGCACAGAAATTTGAAAACAAACAGGACTTGATATAACATTCCACCTCTTTTTTTCATTCCACAGACTACTGAGATATAGATCTTAGTATCCAGCCATCAGAATTCTCTTGAGTGATGTTTGCTGTGTGATCTACTGTGCCATTTCCCAGCCAGTCAGGAAGCAAGTGCACAGCAGCACGATAGCTCGTTATGCCGAACTCTTGTTTCCATTTGTGTCTTGTCCCTCACTATCCTCACCCTTTGGACTTGCTCCTCATCGTTAATAAGAAATATTGATCTTTCCCCCAAGCTGTAAGCTTTAAAGGAATTAAATAAAATCACCAGACAACCTGAAGACCCAGTTGAGACAATGAACAATTAATCTGAAATGGGAACCTATTCACTTTCTTATGGTGGTTCCTCGGTAGTATAATCTCCCTCGGTTGCCAACACAGACAGGGCAAAAGCAGAATTATTTGGTTCATGCAGGAATGGGATTTTGTGCAAAGCATTAATGAGTTTTTGTCACAATTTAGCCTGTTATCCTCCACACTTCAGGCATTGTTTTTTGACCTGGATCCTTTCTACCTGTTCTCCCACTGGAAGCAAGTGTCAATGGTGATCAGTTGGAAATACGGTTGCCATAGCAAGATCTCACCCACACAATATATTATTTTATCAGAAACAATAATACACAAGAGGAAAAAAAGGACCACTGTCCTGATTGCCACTTCATGGTAACCTGTGAAGGGATCAATCAGGGAGCAGCATGCAATAGCGGGGTATGGCTGGATTTTAGAGGGAGAAGTTTCTCTCTATCCACTTGAAAGAGAAGTAATGATTGAGGGCATTTAAGAAGAGTATGAAGACACTGGTATCAGAATCTGAGGTCCACTGTTTGCAGCTTTACCGAGACTTTCAAACCTTTCTGATTCCTCTTGTTTTGTCTAATGTCTTAGTTAAGGTTTCTTTTTTTTTAAAGTAAAAATTAAGTTAAATTAAAAGCAATCGTATTTCACATACCAACCCTGGTTCCCTCTCCCTCCCATCCTCCCATGACTCTGACAACCCCTGCCTCACCCCCCATCCACTCCCCAGGGACCCCAGGGGTCATCAAAGTCTGACACATCATTTGAGGCAAGACCTAGGCCCACCCCGTGTATCTAGGCTGAGGGAATATCCCTTCATAGGGAATGGGCTCCCAAAGCCCATTCATGCATTAGGGATGAATACTGGTTCCACTGTCAGAGATCCCCTAAACTGTTCAGGCCTCCTGACTGACACCCACATTCAGGGGGCCTGGTTCAGTCCTATGCTACTAGTGGGAGTGCAAACATGTACAGCCACTTTGGAAATCAGTATGGCATTTTCTCGGGAAAATGGGAATCAGTCTACCTCAAGATCCAGAAATTCCAGTCTTAGGCATAAACCCAAAAGATGCACATTCTTACCACAAGGACATCTGTTCAACAATGTTCATAGCAGCATTATTTGTATTGGCTAGGGTTTCTGTTGCTGTGATAAAACCCCATGACCAAAAGGCAAGTTAGGGAGGAAAAGGTTTACTTGGCTCACACTTCCACATTGCTGTTAATCACTGAAAGAAGTCAGGACAGGGACTCAAACAGTAGGATCCCGGAGGCAGGAGCTGATGCAAAGGCCATTGAGGATGCTGCTTACTGGCTTGCTTCCCATGGCTTGCTCAGCCTGCTTTCTTATAGATCCCAGGACCAGCGGCCCACGGATGGTACCACTGGCAATGGGCTGGGTCCTCCCGCATTGATCAGGAAATGCCTCAAGACATTTCAACTGAGGCTCCTTCCTCTGATGACTCTAGCTGTGTCAAGTTGACACACAAAACCAGTCAGTACACCTAGGATACATTTAAACATCAGCCCGTGCACATTGTGGCATTGTACTGTTCTCTCAGAACTGAAGTTACCTCCAAATTGTAAGAAGAATTTTGCAATATGAATCAGGACTTGCAAATATAAAACAGCTACTGTATCTATAATTGCTTCTATGTAACAAAGAACTTGGGTGCTGACACTGGAAGAAACAGTGAAGTAATGTTCTATACATTTTAATTAAACTAACATTTATTGAGCATCTCTTACAGACCACATAAAATAAATAGCACTTAGGACATAAAAGGGAACTAGGACCTAGTTTCAATGTGTATGAGGAAGAACCCTGTGGAACAGAGAAAATAAAAGACTTTGATGAAAAAAATAATCTACTTACTGTGGACTTGTAAAAAATGGTAAATACATAAGGTTTGGAGGACAATTAGGTGCTAGGCAGGCAAAAGAGGGAACATTTGGTGTACCCAAATGACCTTGGGTATATGGTCACCATGCTACTTGCTAAGGAGTTAAATAGTCTTCAAGAAAATAAAGATTTACACATCACTCTTAAAACCTCATTCTTTTTCCCTGCTTTGTTCTTCAAAACAAAGAAGCCAAAGCAAAAAAAAGTTGCCTTGAACCATACAGTACTGAAATGCAGTGCTGTACCACTGAGAGAAAAAAAATTTGACCATTTTCAAAATTTGGAATGGGGTTTACATTTAAATAAATACATTAATATCCTACTGGGGGCTGCTTGTCAACTATGTGCAGGATTTTCCCCAGGTACACCTATTTTCAGCTCAAGTTATTTAGATGGTTAAATGTATGCCTGGAACCTCATGGGGAGATATGAAAGACGGAGAGAAACAGGAGTGACAGAGAGCAAATGATTTTCATTTATTTACATATTATAAAAGGATTTGCTTCAGGAGTCTTACCACACTACCAGCACTAGGCTCCTTTTCTCCCTTAAAAGAATGAGGTCTCCTTCTGAGTCAAACAATAACATAAGCCAACCTACTGTGAAAGGCAGCAAGGCATTTCCCACAATGCACCTGGAAGTTTCACCTGCCTCTATACTTTGGTACTGTTAATGACAGAAGATACAAAAAGAACCAGCTATATAGGATCTTCTATTTCTAAAAGCTAATGATTACAGTGTATTATGTATGGACAACTTAGTGTGATTATTTTCCCATCTGTTATTTTTTGCACATTTTCACTTTCTCTTCATCTCATGAGTCTTAAGGACAAATCACTATCAAATGGCATTGTCATTGCAGTTTTCATTTTTCCCTTATATTTGATGTGCATTGCTGGTGAATCTTTAAAGCATCTAATCTGGAAAAAAATGATACTGGCTAGTGAATGTAGGTTCTCCTGGACAGGGTGGAGGGACACAGTGTACACTACATACCTACATCACCAAGTTCTGTATCTCATGACCAAAGTCATGTGGAAGCTAGGGGTACCAGATTAAATGTTTAGGACCTTGCCTAACAAAGGTCAAAAAAGAAAAGCGAAACCTAAGAAGTTCCCCTCAGTTGGAGGGTGGATTGGAGAATCATCCTCAATGGGAGGATAGATTAAAGATGGGTAAATTAAAAAATTGGTAAAGTTAATAAATAAGGCCAGTCTTTCACCTGATCCACTGAGGTCAGGAAAGTAAAGGAAAACTCAGAGGTCTAAAAGGATAGCCAACAAGTAAGGCTATAAGTATGTATTAAAAAGGGGGTACCAGATTAAATGTTTAGGACCTTGCCTGACAAAGGTCAGGAAAGAAAGGGAACCTAAGACATCACCCTCAGTTGAAGGGTGGATTGGATTAAATGCTTAGGCCCTTGCCTGACAAAGGTCAGGAAAAAAAGGGAACCTAAGAGATCACCCTCAGTTGAAGGGTGGATTAGATTAAATGTCTAGGCCCTCACCTAACAAAGGTCAGGAAAGAAAGGGAACCTAAGATAAAAAGTTGCCCTCAGTTGGAGGGTGGATTGGAGGATCATCCTCAATGGGAGGATAGATTAAAGATGGGTAAATTAAAAAAATTGGTAACAGTTAATAAATGAGGTATTAGTATTCAGTAAAGAAAAAGACAAAGGTATATAAAATAAAAATGTTTGGTTACATTTATATGGGGTAGGTTATTGATACAAATTTAAGGTCAATTTTGTAAGTCATCTCTAAAAACTTTTGACAAAAGCCTGGCCTTTCCACTTTGCATCTACAGAATTACAAGGAGTGGGTATGGCTGTAGCCCCTGAGTGTAGCTCAAAACCTCTCTAATGAAGAAATGATGAGGGACATACAGGACTTTTTCAACCTTTTGTCTTAATTCAAAGATTGACTGGAGTTGTTCTGTTAAAGAAGTTTCAGTTCAACAAACTAATCATAACCTAGGCAAAAGAAGAGATATGTATGCATGGTCTGTGTGTATGGACGTGGCCATGTCAGTATGTATGAAGTGTGAAATGTAAATGTGTGAATGTTGACAAAAGCAACTGTTCTAATTGCCTTGGATATGATTAAAGGGATACTTAAATCCCTTCAAACAGTTAAAAACTACCTAAATCGATTTAGATATAGCCAAAAGAAACATCCAGTCAGTTGGTTAATATCTTAACAAAAAATTCAAGTTAAGCCCTCAGAGCCAGTCCAAAAAAAAAAAAAAAAAAAAAAACAGAGAGAGAGGTTTTCTCAGGAAACTGTCCGGCCGCTTTGGCAGGCCCCACCCCCAAAGGTGTCTGTGTAGATGCAAACGAGGCCTTGTCAGCTAGTGAGAACTACAGGTTAAAGCAAAAAAAAAAAAAAAAAAAAGGGGGGGGACTATTTGGGACATAATATAGTTTACAATCCTTAAATGATTCTCAAAGGTACTTAATGGTTATGTCCCTTTTAAAGGACATCTACTAATAATTTAAATAGTGATCCCAATTCACCTAGATAGTTGACTAAGGAGGGTAGACAAATCCTTCTACTGTTATAGTCCAACTTCAACAGTTCATACAAAATTTAAAAATAAAAAAGGGGGAGTAATGTCCCCAGTCCCCACATGATTCTTTGAATAATCCACTCCTCATTTTAAAATTTTTAAAATGTAAATGACAGTGAGCAATCTGCTTCAGACAGATTCAGGCATAATGAAACTTGAGCAACTATTGCTCAGGTCAAATGGAAACATCCATACACTAGACAGTGGAAAAGACCCTAATTTGGCATGTTAAAAATATGGGTTAAGTAAGTTATAAGAACTAGTTGGAAACAAGTCTAAGATAAAGGTCAAGTGTTCATAATTAATAATCATCCCCTGTATCAGTATTTGTGGACTGGCAGTGCCACAAAGGAAAGCGTGTCTACATATGGCACCCAACATGGGGCTCTAACCCTCAACCCTGATAGTAAGAGTCCCATGCTCTACTGACTTATTCATGCAATATTTGATGTGTGTACTAGTGGAAAGGACTTTGTAATGAACTTGAAGGAACATTATGAAGGCTGAAGCTTCCACATGACTTTGGTCATGAGAATACAGAACTTGGGAATGTAGGTGTGTAGTGTACACTGTGTCCCTCCACCCTGTCCAGGAGAACCTACATTCACTAGCCAGTATCATTTTTTTCCAGATTAGATGCTTTAAAGATTCACTAGCAATGCACATCAAATATAAGGGAAAAATGAAAACTGCAATGACAATGCCATTTGATGGTGATTTGTCCTTAAGACTCATGAGATGAAGAGAAAGTGAAAATGTGCAAAAAATAACAGATGGGAAAATAATCACACTAAGTTGTCCATACATAATACACTGTAATCATTAGCTTTTAGAAATAGAAGATCCTATATAGCTGGTTCTTTTTGTATCTTCTGTCATTAACAGTACCAAAGTATAGAGGCAGGTGAAACTTCCAGGTGTCGCACCTGCTGTGCAGCCTGTATCCGAGAATGTAGCGAGGTAGTCGGGATAGATGACACAGAGACCGGTCGGTTGCTTTAAGAAAACTTTATGCTTCCCAAGTCAGTTTAGGAGAAGACCCCAAGTCCGCTTAGGAGAGAAGTCTCTCCAAGAAAAAATGCTTCCCTTTTTAAGGACTTCTGCCATCCATCTACATACAATTCTTTCCAGACTTCTCACCCTCCTGGCTGGTGGTTTAATCTCCGGCCCCAGAATCGGGGAGACACAGCAGGGGGGACAGGAAGAAGCATCTAGCCGTAGGGGGTGTCAAAGTCATGGTGTTTCAGTGAGCAAGCCCTTATCTGAGCCCTATCAAGAGCTTTATAGCACTGAATTGTTTTCAGTAAACATTATCTCACAGCTGCCTGCTCCCAGGCCGAAGGGGAAATGGGTTTCTGCTCAAGATCTGGTGTCCCCACAATTCACCCCTTTTTATTTTTAAATGAGGCACTCCTGGCTTAGGTCAAGTAGGGTCACCCTCCCTTTCCCGTCCTCGGGGGACCTTGAACCCCTGTCTTAGGTGGGAGGGGGACTTCCCCACAGGTTGCCCGTCAACAGAGAGCCCCATGTTGGGTGCCATATGTAGACACGCTTTCCTTTGTGGCACTGCCAGTCCACAAATACTGATACAGGGGATGATTATTAATTATGAACACTTGACCTTTATCTTAGACTTGTTTCCAACTAGTTCTTATAACTTACTTAACCCATATTTTTAATTTGCATTCTGCTACATGGCTCTTTACCTTTCCTCAGTATGGTGCATCCCAAATCTGCCTGTGAAATCCATGCACCTAGATTCCTCCTCCCAGTTCCTCTTTCTGCCCAGAAGTACCGCCTATCATCTCCTACCTAGCTATTGGCCATTCATCTTTTTATTAAACCATTCAGAAGGCATCTTAGGCAGAGACATATCTTTACAGTGTACAAAAAGGTTATGCCACAACTGTTCATTTTGGTCATCACATCCGTAGGATTCTTCCAGTGCTTAAAATCCCCAAGGCTTCTCTGCCCCCATCTCTTTCCTCCCCACTTCCAAGAATGCTCCATTGAATATTGAGAATATAACTGAAAACCTTAAGCATCCTCGGTGTATCTATAACTCCTCTGAACATTCACAATGACTTCTTGCAAAATCTAACTCATCTATAAGGACAGTGCCTTCCATTCACCCTTTCAAATGGCAGCTATTTACTGCTTTCAAAAAGCTTTGCATTACTGATCTTGGAAATAAAGTGGCCATCCTCCTTGCTTCTGTTTCTAATCTTGGGCTATGCTCCTCACCATGGCAAAACTCGCTGCCAGGATCTGCTCTCTATTCATCTGATAACCTAAGGTCACTCTTCTCATTATTTGGAGATGTCATCTGCTTCTCATCAGCACCCCCTCCTTCTTACATGGCTGCCGTCCCAATGTTACTTGTTTTATGATATTTTTTCCTTAGGTCCACAGTAACTCTCAAAGTCATTCCAGCTTAGGCAATAAATCACTTTGCCCACAATCACCGGTGTTTCTGAAAACAAATAGATGTTCCTTCTGACCATAGACCTTCTAATCTTTTATGTTTTTGTATCTAATAGCATTGTCCTATAGTCAACAACTATATCCTAGATCTTTGTCTCTACCAAACATTAACCCCTCTCTTATCAAATTGTCGTTTCAATCTCTCCATTCTCCTCTTTCCAAGTCACACTCATTGTTTCCCAAATCAAAGCAATCATTACTGCTTAAGAGTTACAGTTCCTGCTACCTAATCTTTTTCTGTCACTTCCTTATGTATTTATTCCCCTGCACATGCAAATTAAACTACCTAACTAGACATGAAAACCCATTCACTGAATATATCTTCAGTTTTTTCTTTCTCCTGCTTTTACTCTTACTGTCTTGAGTAAACAGAAACTTTAGGTAAGTTTGTATTTTCTGCCTCTTTTGTACCTGCATCCAACTACTTCAACTAGATAAGAAATACACCACACAACACACACACACACACACACACACACACACACACACACACACACCACTGTTGTAACTAGGCTGACTAAACTATGTGTCAACTTATAAACACTTTAAATAGGCCCATTACACTACAGAGCAACTTGGGTATATTTCCCAAGATCACTCACTCTTCCATTCACCTTGGTGGTTCCATTTATTAATTGATGTTTTGGGGTTTCCTTTTTAATTATTCATGTTGAATTTGGATCCTATTTCACTGTGGGAAGAAAAGTAATCAGAAATGAGACATAATTCAAGTACACCCCCCTTGCATTTAGGTACTATCTTCCATCTTTGTTAACTGCACAGGATCTTTCTTTTTTTTAATTTTTAGTTTATTTTTTAATTCAATTTAAATTAGAAACAAATTTGCTTCCCATGTCAATCCTAGATCCCTCTCCCTGCTCTCCTCTCCCACCCCCCTTCAACCCTCCCCAAACCCCTTCCCCAATCCCTACTCCACTCTCCAAGGAGGGTGAGACCCTTCTTTGGGGATCTCAAAAGTCTGTCATATGATCTGGGGCAGGACCTAAGCCCTCCCCCATGTGTCCAGGTGGAGACAGCATCTCTCCATGTGGAATGGGCTCCCAAAGTCTATCTGGATGACAGGGCTAAATGCTGATTTATTGCCTGAGGCCCCAAAGGATGCTGAGGCCTCCTCACTGACACCCACGTTTAGGGGATCTGGATCAGTCCTTTAGTGGCCTCTCAGCTATCAATCTGGGGTCTATGAGCTCCCCCCTTGTTCAGGTCAGCTGATTCTGTGGGTTTCACCCACCAAATCATAACCCCTTTGCTCATCATGCCTCCCACTCTGCAACTGGGTCCCAGGGGTTCAGTTCAGTGTTTAGCTGTGGGTATCTGCCTCTGCTTCCTTCAGTCACTGGATGAAGACTCTAAGATGTAACACAAGGAAGTCGTCAATCACGTTATAGGGAAGGGCATTTAAGGTAGCCTCTCCACTATTACTTAGATTGCCAGTTGGTGTCATCCTTGTTGGCCTCTGGACATCTCACTAGTGCCAGATCTCACTTCAAACCTATAATGGCTCCTTCTGTTATGGTATCTCTCATCCTTCTCTCCTCTATTCTTCCCTCTACTCAACGTTCCCGCTCCCCCATGTCCTCCTCTCCCTTTCTCTTCACCCCCTCTCTTTCTCCCAGCTTCCTTACCTGCACCCCCCCCCCACCGTTCCCCTTCTCTGGGTTACTGTGCACAGGATCTTTCTAAAGGTCATTTCTTTCATTGATACATTAGACCTCATCTAATCTTCTAGAAGACAAAAGACAGTGATGTGGCACACCACAGATTCAACAGACATGACTCCAACTCTCTTTTCAAACACCGGAGAACTATACAAAATTCAGGATCCAACTGTGTCTACGGGAGATGACCTCATCTCAACACAAAAATCTATTTTTGTGTAAACCGTAACCTGAATAGTAGGACACAGTGACTACTTTAATGTTTCCTCATTTCATCTATGATCCCCATTCTTAGTTAGGTGCAACTAGAGATTTAGTTTGTACAATTTAGCAGATTGGCTTTGCCTTTTCATAATAACTTGTCTTCGTTACCTTTATAAGTTACTATTAAATTAACTATTCACTAAAATGCTTCTTAATCTTTGTCATCCAATGGATATTCAATACATGTCAAAACCTTGCAGTCCATGTAAGTTACAATGTTTCTCCCCAGTATGTCCACAGTGGAGAAGTCAGCTAGCAGGGTTCCTTGAACAGATACCTATGATCTGATCCCCTGTTCAATTATTAATGTCCTAATGAAGGTGGCAGGAGAAACATGATACATCACACAAGCAGTTCTCATTTCCTCAAATACCAAAGTGGAAGAAAAATATGTCAATGACGTTTTACAAACTAAAGTATTAAAATAATGTACCAACTGGTTTTCAAAAATAAAAGAACACACTATCAGCATATGCAGTTGTCCAATTAATGGTAACATATCAAGGAAGTCAATTTCACAAAGTTGGCAAGAAAGAAATTTAATCTATTTTGATTGTTTTGTCTTGTTTTCCCTAAAAATTCTTTCTTAATGTAATATAATGTTTTTACTTATTTGATGAGAATTTCATGTACGAGTAAAATGATCTTATCCATCCTCCACTACACCCCTCCAACTTCTTTCAGATGTCTCGATGTACATTGCCCTCTCAGTTTCATTCCGTGTGTGTGTGTGTGTGTGTGTGTGTGTGTGTGTGTGTGTGTCCCACCGAACCCAATTACTGCTGCCCATATGTGGGTGAGTACAGAGCCATCCATTAGAATATGGCCAATTACCAGGATTCATATCCCTGAAGAAAACTGAGACTCTTCCCCAGCAGCTACCAGCTGCCAATAGTCCCTAGTCTAAGGGTGGAGCCTCATAGGCCCTTCCCACATTCATGATGGAATTTTTTTATCACACTCACAGATATTTTAGTAAATGTAATTTATACACCAAATGTAATGTACAGATTAGTACATCATAAACCTTAGAAAGTAACCGTTAAAACAAACCCCCTAATACTGAAACATAATTTTATTCTTTTTCATAAATACATGTAGAAATCTGACCCATGACAACTGAAGAATGAATATACTCTAAACTTAATTTTTTAAGATTTGCTTTAAACTATATTTATACCCATGAAGGACAAAGAGATCAAACTCCTGTAGGGCTTAAAGGCAGTTGTATATTGCCCATGTGGGTTCTGGGAAATGTACTCAGGTGCTATGCAAGAGCAGTATGTGTTCTTAACTGCTGAGACCCCTCCATCTCTTAAACTTAAATTTTATTGTGAAGGGCTTGCAAACAATCTCTCAGTCTTTTTCTTACCAAGAAAAAATGGGGCCTACATTTTCAAAATAACATGTCCATAACTTCAATAAATGTTTTCTTTAAGCATTCAAGAAATGTGTGGCCAACAAACTCTTTCTATGAGGCTTCAATAACCTTGATCCCCAAGCCACACAAAGATACATCCAAAAAAGAGAACTTCAGACCAATATCCCTCATGAACATTGATGCAAAAATACTCAATAAAATACTGGCAAATCGGATCCAAGAACACATCAAAACAATCATTCACCACGATCAAGTAGGTTTCATCCCAGGGATGCAGGGATGGTTCAACATACGAAAATCCATCAACGTAATCCACCATATAAACAAGCTGAAAAACAAAAATCACATGATCATCTCACTAGATGCTGAAAAAGCCTTTGACAAAATCCAACACCCCTTCATGATAAAGGTCTTGGAGAGATCAGGGATAACAGGGACATACTTAAACATAATAAAAGCCATATACAGTAAACCAACAGCCAACATCAAACTAAATGGACAGAAACTCAACGCAATTCCTCTAAAATCAGGAACAAAACAAGGCTGTCCACTGTCTCCATACCTTTTCAACATGGTACTTGAAGTTCTAGCTATTGCCATACGACAACAAAGGGGGATCAAGGGGATACAAATTGGGAAGGAAGAGGTCAAACTTTCACTGTTTGCAGACGATATGATAGTTTACATCAATGACCCAAAGAACTCTACCAGGGAACTCTTACAGCTGATTAACACCTTCAGCAAAGTGGCAGGCTACAAGATCAACTCAAGAAAGTCAGTAGCCCTATTATATACAGATGATAAAAGGGCTGAAAGAGAAATCAGAGAAACATCACCCTTTACAATTGCCACAAACAACATAAAATACCTTGGGGTAACGCTAACCAAACAAGTGAAAGACCTGTATCGTAAGAACTTTGAATCTCTAAAGAAAGAAATTAAAGAAGCCCTAAGAAAATGGAAAGATCTCCCATGCTCTTGGATAGGTAGGATCAATGTAGTAAAAATGGCAATCCTGCCAAAAGCAATCTACAGATTCAATGCTATCCCCATTAAAATCCCAGCACAATTCTTCACAGACCTTGAAAGAACAATAATCAATTTTGTATGGAAAAACAAAAGACCCAGGATAGCCAAAACAACCCTGTTCAACAAGGCAACGTCCGGAGGCATCACCATCCCTGACCTCAAGCTCTATTATAGAGCTATAGTCCTGAAAACAGCTTGGTATTGGCACAAAAATAGACAGGTAGACCAATGGAATCAAATTGAAAATCCGGGTATTAACCCACACACGTACGAACATCTGATCTTTGACAAAGAAGCTAAAAATATACAATGAATAAAGAAAGCATCTTCAACAAATGGTGCTGGCATAATTGGAGACTGGTATGTAGAAGAATGCGGATCGATCCATGTTTATCGCCATGCACAAAACTTAAGTCCAAATGGATCAAAGACCTCAACATAAATCCAGCCACACTGAACCTCATAGAAGAGAAAGTGGGTGGTACCCTTGAAAGAATTGGTACAGGAGACAGCTTCCTGAACATAACACCAGTAGCACAGACAGTGAGATCAACAATTAATAAATGGGACCTACTGAAACTGAGAAGCTTCTGTAAGGCAAAGGACACAGTCAGCAAGGCAAAAAGGCAGCCCACAGAATGGGAAAAAATATTCACTAATCCCACATCTGACAGAGGGTTGATCTCCAAAATTTACAAAGAACTCAAGTCTCCAAAACAGCAAAGGACCCAATTAAAAAGTGGGCTGCAGAACTAAATAGAGAGTTTTCAATAGAGGAGTCTAAAATAGCTGAGAGGCACTTGAGAAAGTGCTCAACATCCTTAGCCATCCGGGAAATGCAAATCAAAACAACTCTGAGATACCATCTCACTCCTGTCAGAATGGCTAAAATCAAAAACACCAATGACAATTTATGCTGGAGAGGATGTGGTGAAAGGGGGACACTCCTCCATTGCTGGTGGGAGTGCCAACTGGTTCAGCCACTTTGGAAAGCAGTATGGAGATTCCTCAGAAAAATGGGAATGAACCTACCACAAGACCCAGCAACTCCACTCGTAGGCATACACCCAAAAGATGCCCATTCATACAACAAAGATGTCTGTTCCACTATGTTCATAGCAGCTTTATTTGTAATAGCCAGAATTTGGAAGCAACCTAGATGTCCCTCACCTGAAGAGTGGATAGAGAAAATGTGGTACATCTACACAATGGAGTACTATTCAGCAGAAAAAAATAATGGAATCATGAGATTCGCAGGCAAATGGATGACACTAGAAGAAACCATCCTGAGTGAGGTAACCCAGTCACAAAAAGAGAAACATGGCATGTACTCTCTCATATATGGATTTTAGACATAGATCTGGGGAGTGCCAGCCTACAATCCTATGGCCAGAGAGTCTGGGAAACAGAAACTTCATTTAGTGGCTGGTTAAGTACTGAGCTGAACTCAAGAAAGCCAGTAACAGAGAGGGAGGACTGATGACCAAAGGGATTAAGACTGGGCTGGTTTAACCCCCAGAAACAGCTGACCAGACAAAGGTTAACACTTGAATCCCAGGCATCAGCCTGGGAATCCAGCATGGGACTGATCAAGACCCCCTGAATCTGGTTGTCAGTGAGGAGGCCTAGGTAATCTATTGAGCCTTGGGCAGCAGATCAGTACCCATCCCAAGTATACACACGGACTTTGGACTCCCATAGAACAATGTGAGGTGCACTCTCACCCTGAACTCTTGGGGAAGGGTCTAGGCCCTGCCCTATATGAAATGGCAGACTATGGACACCCCCATGGAGGGCCTCACCCTCCCTGGGGGAACGAGGGGATAACGGGGGGGGGATGGGGGGAGGGTACGGGAGGAGGGGAGGGAAAGGGAGAGGGACCTGGAACTGACTTGTGAAGCAACCTTGTTTCTTATCTAAATTTAAAAAAAAAGAATAAAAAAAAAATACATCACAAAAAAAAGAAATGTGTGGCCAAATAGTTGAGTAGAATTTTATTCATGATGTACAACATTACAAGAGATTTTTAAGATTTAATTTAAAAAGTTCTACTGAACAATCTTCTTGAGAGTGGAGACAGTTGAGCCTAGGGTCTAATCATCAATCAGAACAAAAACCTTCTCCATCTATTATCTAGAATTGTTATTTGTTAATACAAATTGTTAAACTAAACCTGATGTAAAATGGATTTTTCTTACTTCTTGGGTATGAAGTTTGAGAATTCATTCTCACGCACATTTCTTGCATCTCTGGTCCTAGAAATTACAGAAATTCCTTTGCTTTTCAGTCCTTCCCTTCTTTCCGAGTTTGATTTTACAACTGGACCCCTAGGTCCACCCAGGGTCTAACTCTTCCCACATATCTGCTTAGGCTTGGGAATAAAGGGAACAGTGCTTATTTTAAAAGTGAACTCCTACAATGAAGTGAGCTATATTATCTTCAAGCAAGAAGAGACACTCCTCAGTGAACTAGGGGTAGAGATGGGCTTAACCAATCAATGAAGGCTCATGAGATATGACTATCCTTCAATATCCTAATTGATCCTACTATATTGATGAGACCTACTCTTAATTAATACCCTGACAAGTACAGAATAGATCTAGTGAGGCTAAGGTCCAAATAATGTATTGCAGCAATATCATGAACTTTTTCATTTCATCGTTTTTATTTTTATTTTTAATACATTTAATTAAAACAGAGTGTGTCACTTTCACCCTTCTGTTTCTTCCCTCCAACCCTTTCTAAGTAGTCTCCCTCCAGTCCTACTCATGATCACCACCCTCAAATTTATACCTGCTTCTCTTGTGACTATTATTGCTACATAGCATTATAAATATATACAAATGTATAAATAAAACCTTCTGAGTTTACTTTTGTTGACTGTGTGTATATGGCTTCAGGGCTGATCATTTTGTACTGGATAACCAATCTGGGGGCTCATCCCTAGGAGACACTAATCTCCCCCCTCCGCAGCAGTCATTAGTCACCTATAGTTCCTTCCCCAGAGATGGGACCAAAAGTAATTTCCCTTTTCCGTGTTAGCATGTCTATTGATGTTGTAGTCATCACTCCAGCTTGTTAATGAAGTCATTTCTAAGAGAGACAGCCTCACAGCAGATTTCTTGGTGTTCTGGCAATCTTTCTATCCCCTCTTCTGTGATATTCCCTAAGCTAAGGATGCAGGACCTGTGACGTAGATGTATCCATTGGGGCTGGGATCCCCACAATTAACTGATTTTTGCATTGTGTTCAGTTGTGCCTTTCTATAATGGTCACAGTTTGCTGTAAAAAGAAGCTTCTTTGGTGAGGGATGGTGGCTATCAGTGGATATAAAGATAAGATTTAGGATAGAGTAAGGAATTGTTCTGGTCTATCAAAGTAGTAGTGTGTTCTTTTCTAAGGTCCATGACTTCACTAGTCCTGGGAAGACTGGCTACGTCTCAAGTACTAGGCATGATTTCCCTCCTGTTGAGTGCGCCTTAAGTCCAATTAGATGGTTGTAATTACCACCAACATGTGAAAGCCACTTATTACACCTTTGCAAATATCTTGTCATGCTGATCATTGCTATGGTTCATTGAAATTGTAGCTGGGTATGACTAGTAAATGCTTTCCTCCTTTGGAAGCTTGCACAGTATTTTCTGGTACCAGGAAAGCTAGACCACAAGATGGGGGCTTTCAGATTAGATCAAGCTTGAATAATCTCAATAGATTCAGAAAAAGGTTTTGATAAAATCAAACAAGCATTCATGATAAACATCTAGAAAGAGTAATAGTGAAGGAAACAAACCTCAACATAATAAAGACTATATATGACAAACCCACAACTAACATTTTCCTAAATGAAGAAATCCCCAAAGCAAGCCTGTTAAAATCGGGAAAAAGACAGAGCTGTCCACTACCCCAAGCACTAGAAAGTGCAATTAGGCAAGAGAGGGAAATTACAGGGTTGCATATGGGAAAAGAAGTCAAATTACCCCTATTGCTGATGATATTTCATCATCCATAGGAGATCCAAAAATTCCACTAGAGAACTTGTAGAAACAATCAAGTTTCAGCAAAGTGCTAAGTACAAAATCAGAAACCTTCCTGGACACCAACAAGCACACTGAGAAGGAGATACTGGGCACATACCCATTTACAGCCACCTCAAGGAAAATAAAGTATTTTGGAATAAACTTAACCATGGAGATGAATGACCTCCACAATGAAAACTGCAAATCTTTGGTGAAAGTGATTGCAAAAAGGCATTCTATGTTCATGGATAGGTAGAAGTAATATTGTGGAAATGACCATCCTACTAAAAGCAAATTACAGATTCAATGCAATCCCAATCAAAAGACCCACAGCATTTTTCAAAGGAATAGAAAAAAATCCTAAAATTCAGATGGAACAATAAAAGACTCCATATAGGCAAAACAATTCTGAAAAATATTTTCATCGAAAATATCGACAAGTGTATTAATTACATTAGAAAAGAAAAAGCTCAACAGAAAAAATAGACAAATGTATATAAGCAGGTAACTCAGAGGAAAAAACCTGTTTCATAAAGCATAAAAATGATATTTAGTCCTTTAGAAATAATGGGTATTATTTTTACCTATTACTTTGCATCAATTAAAATACTCTGAAAAATGTGAACACTCTCACGTTACTCTCACAATAATATATAATTTCAACATTTTGAAACAAATACAAAATATTTATTTAAATTAAAATGAGAAAACTACCTGCAACTCTGACTCCAGAGATCACACCTAATGAAACAATTATTAATACATGCAAGAGAATAGAAGTTAAGGTGTATATTACTAAAGTGGTTGTAATAGGAAAAATAAGAGTAATATCATTCTTGCATAGAAAGATTACTAAATATATTTCAGAATCTTTTTTGGTTGTTTTAAATGGGAGTGTGCAATGGGATAAAAAATGTCAAGCTATGAAGAGTGCATGAAGTTTTACAACATTCACATTAAAGCTATATAAGGTACAAAACTTAATTCAAAGTGATCCAGGTGACAACTTGAAACTCTCTGTGGAACTGATAAAATCATTTTCTTTAGTGAAGATAATGAAATTGTATATAGTGGGGAAAGTGTACTCATATGCACTTCTACTTTTTCAATATTTTGTTTTGTGTTTTCAAACATGTGCTCTGGGATAAAATTATTTACTAAGATGGGATAATTACTGATAAATACATAAGGTCTATAGCCTGACCTTGGAAGCATAAGCCTAGTGCTGTGTCAAATGGCATGAAGGGAGACTAAAAATATAGGGACTTTGGGACAGGCACTTGATTAATAGGAGTTCAATAATGATAGATTAGTAATGGCTTACAATTACCTTACCCTGTTTACAAGTGTCCTACTGTGAAAACAGATGTCTTTATGTTCCTACTATTCCCACACCCCTGTCGAGCCCATCTCAAAATTGGGAGAGATGAAAACAAACTCTCCTCCCTCACTTCAGCAATATTCCTTAAGCCTTCAGGGCAGGAACTTTGTTTAGACATATCCACTGGATATGGGTCAGATGAGCTCTGCATTTTAACCAGTTGTGGGGTTCTGCAATGGTCTCCATCTTCTGCAATGAGAAGCTTCTTTGATGACAAGTGAGAGCTACACTTCTCTGGAGATATAAAGATACACATTTAAAGTGCAGAAGGAACTAAGCTGGTCTAGCAAAGTGGCAGTAGTAAGTTCTTTGCTAAGATCCATTATGCCAGTATGGGGCAGTTGTAGTACCAAGTATGATTCCCTCCTACTGAGTGGGTCTAAATCTAAATAGAGGGCTATTGGTCACTGCCAAGATACACGTTTAACTACAGCATCATTAGGGTTATCACAACATCCTACGTGTTGTTGTGGTTCATAGGATTTTTGTAGGACTGATGACTGCTTTCTCCCTTGGCAGTGTGCATAGCACCCTTTAATCCAATGAGAACCAGGCTTCAGGGAGGAGGCACTCAGGTCAAATCCAGATTGGATCTTCTTGGTTGTTTTTTAAGTAAATGGTGTCTCCAGAAAGAGGGAGTTGCCTTCAACTCTGGGAGGCGACCAAGTGCAACAGCAATAGCCTATATTGTTTAGGGAGTCTCTTGGAACCTCCTGACCAACAACCTGAAAGATGCTTTTCATGCCTTGTGCTAGGGATTTTGTTAGGTGGTCTATGGTTCTTGGGGGAGCAGTCATTTAAGATATATGTGTAGATATACATGTTTATGTGTAAGATGTATATACGTATGTGAATAGGATATATGTATATATTTATGTTTGTGCATAAGATACACACACATACATTCATACATACATACATACATACATATATATATATATATCATGTGTAACTTTAGGTGATATAAAATAATATGATTCTTTAAGGGTTTTCACACAAACATTTTGTTAGTTAACTGCCCTCCCTCCTTTTCCTTCTATATTTACTTCCCTCTCCTTTCCCCAATTGAAAACCCTTCTTTATTTTTCAATTTCCCCCTTCATATTACTTTATTCTGCTATTCCCCTTTCTAAGGCTCCCTCTATCCTGTGATCCATTTTTATTTTTCTGGTTTCCATGGTTACTTCAGGTTATATACCCACATCTGAAGATTTGGAACTGGGAATAACAGAAAAAAGTGAGCATGTAGCATTTGTCTTTCCGGGTATGGATTACCTCGCTCAAATAATCTTTCCTAGTTCCACCCATTGTGCTGTGCTTTTAAAATCTATCCAAATAATGTCAAAAGATGTAATAAAACTATACTGCAGAGTTCACCATCACCAAAGCTGAGAGGTGTCCAGCCACCTCAACAAAGAAGTAGCAGCCTTCTACTTCTTATTAAAAACATCTGAACACTCTAGACATACTTTCCAGTAAAAAAATCTACTGCCACATCTGAGTTCATGATTGAAATATTTATAGCTGTCTGCTAGGACTATGAAACGCCTGTAACCAATTCAATGGACTCCTGTGGAGTATCCCAATTTTATAATAAATAAATGAATTATCCTAACCATTGGAGTATGATGTAAGGCTTCTATTTACTGCCATCAATTCCAGTAGATGTACTTGAACAGAGACCCCACAAGAATACCCCACTTTAGAGCTATCAGTAGTTACCTAAGATTTTCAAGTAATGAATCATGTTATGCTTTGTAGATAATATGACCCATATCACATCTACTCAACTCTTCCATTATAGCCCCAAAACAACTATGATACCTAAGTGAATATGACTGCTTTCAAAAATGCATTTTAAATACTAAAAGTTGAATTTCCCATTATTTGTGTGTTAAGAAGAATTCTCACAAGTCACACAAAACCTGGTGAGTACAGAATTTTTATCTAAACTTTAGAAGACAAAGAACTTACTTCCATTTATCATCTAAGCAAAAAAAATGTCTTTAACATGTCTAAAATTAATGGTCCTTTTGTGGACCAATTCATAAGTGACTGACTAAAATTAATGCTGCTTCAAACATGTGCTCTAGGATAAATTTATTTATTAAGCTGGGATAATTACTGCATTTTCCCTCACAGATCTCCATGGTGAATACATAAGGTCTACAGCCTGACCCTGGAAGTGTAAGCCTAGTGTTGGGTCAGATGGCATGAAGAGGGACTAAAGGATAGGGACTTTGGGACAGGCACCTGATTAATAAGAAGTCAATAATGATAGATTAGCAACAGCTTACAATACTCTTATCCTGTTTACAAGTGTCATCCTACTGTGAAAACAGATGCCTGTAGCCACAGCCAGCCCGTTTCTACTATTCCCACACCCCTGGCAAGCCCATCTCAACAGTGAGAGAGATGAAAAGAAACTCTTAAATTCATGTAATTCTCCCGATTATTATTCTATTCTTGTCATCAGGTATCTTCTCACAGTAATGTGGCTGCTCGTGTTGTCTATTTTTGTAGTTCTAGGTTTTAAATCCTAACACGGAATTAGAAGTATTCATTCCGGCATCATATTATTCTATTCTTGTCATCAGGTATCTTCTCACAGTAATGTGGCTGCTCGTGTTGTCTATTTTTGTAGTTCTAGGTTTTAAATCCTAACACGGAATTAGAAGTATTCATTCCGGCATCATATTCTGAGATCCTGAGGTGTTTGCAAAGATTCTCAGGGTGATAACGGATGCCTGAAGCTCAAGGGTGGGAATACCCACTGTGGGGTGGGGAGGTCCACCTTAAGCATGTGATACTTCCACATCATCACCTCCATGTGGTTAAGAGTGTGGCTGCTAGGCAGTCCCACCTAGCTCCAGGTACGCACCTGGGGATGCGCGCCCAGCGTCAGTCCTCAGTCCTTTGAGTGACTCCCCACCCAAGAACTGGAAAGGTTTAGGTGAGAAATCTTTTGGTAATCAGATTGTTCCACAGAGTGGCAAAATTGTGACTAGGAAGAATGACTTTTAAAGGGAAAGAAATAGAGAGAGGCATTTTTAAACCTGCTTCTACCTTAAATTAACTATTACTAAAGCAGCAGTGAATGCCCATCTATTGAAGAGTTTTAAAAACGCATGTTGTTTCCTGGCTTCATATGCAGACATTGAAAAGCATTTCTGATGTGCTTATTGGTCGTCAATATAAAAAAAAACCTCAGCTGTCTTTGGGGGATTATTTTAGGCTGTGGGAAACTGCACTGAACTGACTAATGAGCGTTTGTGGTAGAAGCAAGATGCTGCCAGACTTGGATGTTTGTTACCGCTTTACAATTTCTCCATCTACCTGACCATGTCTGTGAGCTTTCTTCCACCGTCCTTCCAAACCAGTGATGGAGACTTTCAGTCAGATTTTCATTACCAATGTGCTTCTCATGCTTTCCTTGCATCATGAACATTTTTTCTTGTATACACAAGATAAATGCCTGCAAGGGGAACCAGGCACTCTCAGAGTAACGGACCCATTTAGCAGTGCTTGGCTTCCTGTGCTTGTCAGCGGCAGGTGACATTTAGCACAGGCTTTATCTCAGTTGTGGTAATTACTGGGCTGACATGAGCGCTCATACACACTGCAGATTGTTTTCAGCAGATGATGCAACCAAGCAACCCTGCTTTCTCTGGTGCAGTTTATCTGGCTTCCAAAATGTGATGTTCTAAGCACACACACACACACACACACACACACACGCACACGCACACACACATGCACACACACATACACACGGCAAGAGACACAATGCCATTTTTATGAAAATACTCACCCTTTGTTCCTCTGACTACATTTAGCTTATGCCATGGAGTGACGGCATGGGACATCTTCATTGTATGCAGCTTCTACATTACAAGCTGTTATTATACCCTATTAAAGAAAAAATCCATTGTAGTGTCATGTACCTCCATAATACATCACATGCTAATTTAATGATATAATTAATGCGCTTGTATTTATCACTTACTTTTCTTAAATACCAATTGTGTGACTGATGGCATAAGATGGTTCAAACTTTTATTTTTGTTTATATTTTTAAGACTGTGTAATGTGAGGGGGTACACACATGTGCGTGCAGGTGTCCACAGAGGCCAGAAGTGTGCGTTGCTGGGTCCCCATTGACTGGGAGACACCAGACATGGGTGGTAGGAAGTGAACCCGGGCCCTCTGTGAGAGCGGCATTCCTAACTGCAGATCCCATTCTCCAGGTACCCTCAATGATTGCGTCTGAAAATTCCTGAGAGTGGCATATTTTTAATAAGATGGTATTAAAAGAAATATTTTCATTTACAAAGGCAGTCGCAATGACAAGCATTTAAATATTCATATCAACTCTAACCTAGGACCAGAGCAACTTTCCTAAGTTAGACAGTTATTGAACATCCTTTCTAGCGTTCCTCCTTAATACCCAAGCATTCTCAAGCAAAGAAAAAAAAATACCCTGGCCTTTCAATATTTCGCATTTTAATTGACACACTCATATTCCCAGACTCCAAGATTAGTCTGGTCAGTTAGCCATTACATTATACAAGCACACATTGGGCAGAACTGTAATTCGAAACATGCCAGTTAGATTATCTTTGCTGTGAGCTATAATTATTTAAATGTGCACATTTCCAGTTAACTTAATAGAGGGTTGTTCATGGTGTTTAAAGTGCAGAGACAAGATGAAGAATTACTGTGAACAAAGCGCTCCACTGTACATTGTGAAATGTATGCAGGCTATGAGCCAACGGTGCTCAGTCCAGCAAAGGGCAGGGCTGGGGACCATACATTAAAATGCTTGGGTTACATCAAGATGAAGTAGTTAAATGAGAACTTAGCTGGGCGGAAGAGGGTCGTCCAATTATGCTACAATGAAAGACAGAGGGCAGAGAAAGAGGAAACTCTTGGACATGCTCCTTGAAAACATTTTTCTACAATGGTGAAAGAAAAAGGATTTTAAAAAATCCTAGAAGTTTCTCCAAGACCATTAAATGTTACAATTAATGTTGGATAAATTGAGGTTGGATCCAATTATAATTATGCAAAATAAATCTCTTTGTAAGTAGGATTTTCATAGGAAATTTAAGTACAAGGCAAGAGATGGGGTGCCGTCATGAACAGTAAAACTGAGCAAGATATGAACTTAATGACGACAACAACAAAAAAACCACCAAGAATTTCTACCTTGTCCTTAAGTTCTGTCAGAGAAATAAATGTGTTATAGGAAAGTATCTGCCACCTGATATGCTATGCAATGATGTAAAAAAAGAACTACTGACAGTCGCATATAATCCTTTTCCTACATTATGAAGGAAGCTGTCATTTAGCGGAAGTCACCTATATTACTTAAGGCACTTTAAGTGGAAGCTACCTTTTAAGTATGCATTTACTCATAATGCCATTTTTAAATGACAGAATGTTGACTGAAATTAAAATCCCATTCACTTGACAGATTCTGCCTCTCTCTTATAAAATTCCTCCAGAGCAAGGATATTTTCAATTCTTGCAGCAAATGATAATTGACCTCCTGGTTAGAACGGATGCTTGCCTGGCTCTCTGTCACAATACACATGTTGATTAGCATGCCTGCAGAGAGAGGAATAACATTTGTATTGCTTCTTTTGGTGTTTTCTCTGAGGAAAACCAGATGGGCCAGGCAAAGAAGGAGAACGATTTATAGTAACAGGAAACTAGAAAGAAGTTCAGATGTAGCTGTCATTGTATGCCTTCCCAGTCTTGAAATTCTTCATTATGGAAAGTCTTTGATATTTGTCCCTTACCCCCTGCTACACACACATACCCATTCAGTGGTTAGCACATAATCGTGTTGGTCTATCTACAATCTTTACAAGGAAGTCTTGATATCACTTTAAAAGAGCAATTCACTGGAGTTTAATCTCGGAAAATCTCCTAACAAGCATTTCCCATATAAAACATCCACCCTCTTTGAAAAGCAAATTCCAGGCTTGGGGGGAAAATCACCCTAATAACAGGGCTGCAAAGGGAATCTTTCCATTTGTTCTTTATAGACCACAAGAGAGAGGCAAACCACGCTGTAAGTATCCTACCAATGAGATGAAAGGAAGCAGTCTGTCAGCAGTTGGGCTCACAGCCTACATCAGGCCACTGACAAATGAGATCAATGTGCAACCTATGGGCCGGGCTTTAAGAGCCCCCCGTCTTGCAGCCCATCACTTAGAGCTCATAATGTTTTAGTGGCTTTTCTCTTTGAACAAAATAAAACCTGCAGATTGTTAAAGAGAATGAAAGTTCAGTTTAAAGCGATGGGCTGGAAGGAAGGGTGGAAGGGAGTTGATGGGAACCAAATGTCTCCCATCTGGTTCTGGTTCTGCGTGGAGTGCACAGAAGGCCGTATTAAAATAATAAGAAGAATAATCTGACTCATACAATTCTGTGCAACTACATGCACATAATAAAAATACGAGTGGAATGAGACCTGTCTATGCTTTTGACAACACTGTGGGATTCAACATCAACCTGCCTTTACCACTGACTCTGAGGTTTGCAGTTTACTATGCTGTTTTTCCTACATTGGAGGCATGGGCACAGTAATGGTAGGAAGCATCTCTTTCCATCTCGAGAACTAAAGGGCTATGAACATTTAGCACTGCTTTGAGAAGCAGTATAATTTTCTAGCATGTATACACTTGGTGGTTATTATTTCCCATGTATGAAAAGAGAGCTGGATTCTTCTACAAGGTAACAAAGCATTGTCATCCATTAACAAAGCACTCTGGGAAATCTGAGTCCTCTTTTTTTGGACCTGGTTTTCACCTAAACACTTGGGATGGCAACACTCTCGGGAGATGGTTTTACAGATAATTTTACTAAAATCAAATGGCAAGCCTTCCACCAATGCGGCTCCAACAAGATAAATTGAGGAAGCAGGACCATTTTTTTTCATGCGCACTGAGCACAGTGTCATTTGTCTTTCTCTGGAAAATGCATGGAAAAAGAAATGAATCCAGTTGAAACATGAACCAAGTGAATAATTCAAGGCCTGTAAGCCAAATTGCAGACTGCATAGGAGCCATCCAGACACTGATATATTGACTTAACTCTGAGATGGATGTCAATCAATAAGAGGATCTACAGATTTTGAAAGAGCACTACCTCCTTCCAAAGAGGGATTTGGAGTTCTGCAGAGATGCATCCTGCAGACAGGAGGCCAAGGTTCTATGCTAAATACTGTACGTTCAGGATTCTAAACATTTAAAAATGTCACTGGGCCCCTTAGGAAGAATTAATCGCTCTCTAATATTTGCTTTCCTAGCAATTTTACACCTGTCAATTAAAACACTTTCCAGCCTAATTATAACTATTAACTTGTCATTTTCCCTTGTGTAACTGTGAGCATTTTGAGGCTACTTACTGTCTTTATCTTTCCCAAATCCCACACTCTGCTTGCAGCCTAGTGGCACTTGGTGACCTCTTCCTCTATTGTCCACGTCCATTTCCAGACACTGCTTTGAGAGTCAGAATCCAAAAGATCCAAAACCCTTACCTAGTGGGTGCACAGCCCAGAGAGGACACGCCAGAACAACCCACTGGAATGGCATTGCCGAGGACTGTGTGGGGTCACATCCCACAATCTCGTAGAGGGCAATGGCTCTCCGGAAAGGGTAATGAGCATATCTTACACTCATGAAGAATATGCTCTGAGCAAGGAGAGTCAAAGAGACCCTTTCATTAGGCTCTGCATTTTAATAGTATTAGTTCAAAAGAAATAAACAGGATTATCAGAATTATGAGACAGTTGCATACCCTTACCTAAGAAACAAATTATTTAATGAACAAACAACAAATAAAAATATCAGAGTCCTAAAGTGAGAAAATGAATCAATGGCATTGCCTGCTGACTAGGCTGAGGAAAGTCATTAGAGAGCCTGTGGATAAAAGTCAGGAAATAACCCAGCCTGTGTGACATAGCGATAGTACAATCAGTGGGACAGTCTCCTACTGTAGTTAGCAAGCATGATGATTAGAAAATAAGAAAGTGGGTCAAAACCACGGGCTGAGCTGCAAAGAGGAGGAGCAAGCAGCCTCCTCCAATGGCTTTCACCCTCTCCTTCCCATCACTGCAGAGGCGCATCCTGACTGAGCCCAGACACAGAGGCAGGGCTCACCTGACCTTCATAAACTGTGAGGACACTGTCATACATGGGAGCTTAAAAGTACACACACATACACACATGCACTCACACACACACTTATGCATACAGACACGCACTCACATACTAGACACATACCGACATACACACACTTAAACACATACACATAAACACATACATGCATACATGGGGGGATGATGTTCTGTAATTTAAAGTTGGAATCAGAATGAGTCCTCTGTACCTTTCTAAATTTAACAAAGACAACATGAGTCACATGTTCTCCTGCCTGAGCTGCAAGCTAGTTGCAAGCTATTATTTTATGCATATGAGTGTTCTGCCTACATGTATATGCATACACCGTGTGCATACCTAGTGCCCACAGAGGTGAGATAGTACTTCAGAGTCCCCATGTCTGGAGTCACAGATGGTTGTGAACCATCATGTGAGGGCTAGGAATTATACCTGGGTCCTCCTGCAAGAGCAACAAATGCTCTTAACCACTGAGCCAACTCTCCAGCTCACCAGATAGGATCTTATACATCAAGGAAAGAGGCATAAGATTGGAGGACAATGGTAAAACCTTCTAGATTTCCAAAACGGCAGTGTCCTAGCAGATATTACTATGTTTGTTGCTCACCTGTCCACATCCAACTTGAGAATAAAATCAGAGGTGGGAGGACCCTTAAAAAATCACACAAGAATCTCCATTGCACTAAGGGTGTGGTGGAGAAATAAGCAAGAGAACAGAGTCAATGCAGAATCAAGAAGCAACCTGAGGAGACAAGCCAGAACAAGACACTTGGAAAGGAGAAGAAAGCTGAATCAATGACCAGGCCAGAAAACATAGTAATTTTTCTTTACCAGAAATGTGAAGATCTAGTTTTAAGTGTTTTCCTCTACCCTGACATGCCCTTCCCCTCCTCAGTCCTTCCCACTGCTGCTTTCCACATCTTTGAATGCAGCTGATCATCATTATCCATAGGTTCCAAACCTGAAATGCCCATGCTTGCCAAAATATATATGCAACACCAAAATCATTATGAGAGGCATCTTCAGCCAATGGCAGACATGCTCGGGAACCAGTGAACAATTTGTGTTGCCTGAAGCAAGCACTCCCTGCAGAGGCTGAGCAAGGTGATGCTCTGCTTTCTGGCTTCCGCTCTCGTGCAGCAAATTAACACCCTTATCCTCTGCACGTGATGTGGATTTTGCACACTTGTGGCTTGTCTTGTTCCACTACTTTAAAATCTGCTGTTTATGACCTCCAGGTACAGTGCCAAAGTGCCGTCTCATGTCCCTAATCACGTGAGGCTGTGCTCTACACCACAGATAAGCATGCCATTCAGGCCTGAGTGCACATGCTGCTGGCCATGAGCTCAGTGTTAATGAGTAAACAACACAAGGCTCTCAAAAGGTGTCCTTCAGCCAACACACAAGAAACAAGGTGATCAAAATTTTACTATTAGTTCATGGAAACCCACTTCTGTGGTTCCCATGGAATCTGTAATTCTGTATTTGTTAAGTTGGTGCGCTAAATACCTTTGAAATACCTAGAATAAAAAGCATCAACTGTCTATGTAGAGGACTTATAACCATCCATCTTTGAAGAGAGATGGGTATACATTAGTGAAAAGAGTGTGTTTGCCTTCTACGTTGTATTGATAAAACCAAGGCTTCTGCTCCTAGATGGTGATGCTAGGCTCAAGAATACCAGCCCCATACGATGTGGGAGCTCCTAAGCAGAGCATGCGTGTGACAGGCAGTCACGTCATGCCTCTATGTGCTCAAAGGCTCTCTTCATTACAATACTAGCTTCACCTGGAAAATGAACGGTATACCATCTCGCTATCTTGAGGAAATGCTGGCAGCCGAAAGGCAATAATCTCTAAAATGTGGTGCGAATGGTTTTTTTTAAGATAATAATTGCACTGATGTAAACTTCTTAATTATGTGGATATAATAAAATATTGTTCAGTTAAAATAGCATGTTATACTACATTGGCACTGTATAATCTATATTGCAAAAGTCAGTAAATAGCTTTTAAAAACAGGTTATCAATTTTTACTCTTAAATGCCAGAATTTTAGTACCAGTTGCCAAGTGTGATGGAATAACCATTTCTATGAAGTTCTCTGGAAGCAGAACGGGCGGTTATGCTACTGCCTTTCATATCACTCCAAACAGAAAATGGCCAAAATTGAGACAGAAAAACGGTAATGTATAAATGAAACCCCAACATCTGACCAGTCCTGCACCTGGCATGCATTAAATTATCATTTTTTCTCATAAATTTGAGCCACAACCAAGACTTTCTGTAAAAAAAACCAACAAAATGACATGTTGTGATACTATTAAATGGAGGACACTCCCCATTGAATATCATTTAGCTTGAATCTGTGGTAATGCTATTAATTTCTCCCCTGTTAATGTACACGTTAGCTTGCACATGACCCATACCAGGGAGTATCAGTCACACTCCAGGGACCAGACATTAACAGTGTGCGCTGAGTGGTTTATTTTGCGATTGCTGTGCAATAAAAACCGATGGAAAGGAGCCGCTGGTGAATTACTCTCCAGGAAAAACAACAACATTTGTATCACTACTGAAAAGCATCCTCCCAAAAGGGAAATGCTGCCAGGGCATCCTTGTTTTATCCTCCCAGAAACCAAGCTAAGATGATGGAACCAAGCTGAGGGAGGGAACAAGTCTACAGTTGTTTATTGCATGAGACAGAATATATTTTAGAAGCTGAGATCTAGTACCACAGCTAATTAAAACAGAGTTCACATGCTTACACATGGCAGGGAAGGGGTGCGCACATACAAATAAAGTAATAAAATGAAATGTAATTCCCAAGCAAACTACAGTTCATCGGGTCTTTCTTCTCATAAAATCAAAAGAAATAGGCTTTCAATCTTCTGATGTAGGTGATATTTCCAGAACTATACAAAGGAGGAAAATTAAAATCGCACAGCAGGATTTTCACAGCAACAATTTATCCCTTTACTAATTTAAGAACATTATTTCTTTCTACATGTGTCTTCTCTACTAAATGTGGCCAATATCCAAATTAGTTATAGCCTCATAGAAGGTATGCAAATGGCCTCAGATATTGGAGTACGCTTGTGAAAGTGAACAGTATAGGGCTGAGGAGGATGGCTCAGTCATTGCACAAGCATAAGGAGCTGTGTTTAAGCCCCCAGGACCAGTGTAAAAGCTGCTCATTTGTTTTTTATGGTGTTATACATCTGTAATTCCAGCCCTGGAGCTTACTGGCCAGTTAGTCTATTCTAATTGTTGAACTTTGGGTTCAGTGAAGACCTTATTTTAAAAAATAATCTGGAGAGTCATGGTAAAAGGCACCTGACATCAACCTCTGGCATCTACATGTGCACACTTGGGCAAACGCACCTGCACAAACAAAGGCATATTACACAAGAGTGTGCGCCTGTGCACACACACACTATAATAACTCTGTAGAATGCATAAACAAAAGCCTTGTCTGCACTGGAAAGATGCACCTGATTGATTTAAATGCAACATTCAAACATAATTTCAATTACTCTGCGGTCCTTGTTCTAAACTGGATTTAATCTGTTAACCTCTCACCTTCCTTTAACAGGAATAGAAGCTATCAACAGGGGTGAAAGAAAATAAGGTTTTCAAGAATCAGATGGCACTGTGGTATGTACTAAAAGCCAGCAGACCCAATAATTGTCCTGCTCCCAGGTTTACACACACACATTTGTCTGTGATTAACCGAATCCTATAGCTGTAGCTTCTTTTACAGAAAAGTTTGACCTTTTGCTTAAGTCCAATCTAACAAGAGAAAATCATTATTCATTTCTCTCCCTCTCAAAGTCTAGATGAATATTTGAAAATGTTATTTACTGCCTGGCTGTTAGTCTTTAACACCGAACAGTTACCACTAAAAGAGACAGCTAACTGCATCGACCTATCCTTTACTGCCCCCAAGGCCACGCATATCTAATTCAAGGATATCAGATAATGGTATGTGGCATGATTTACATGTAGAGAATTCAGAATTCATTGTGAGCCTATTTATAACTACAGCACCGTCGATAGAGAAGATGATTTAATAGCGCTTGTAAGGGTGTTCTGACAAGAGGCATTAATATTAGAACCTTTTCCCAGGGTGCTGCAAACAGTGGCATGGAGATACAGCTTAACTGAGTTATTTTTCACTGGCGACCCTCTTTGTGTTCATTAGCACTTACAATTCTAGGGTTGAGAAGCCACTGTTTTAACTCTAATTTGTATGTAATGAGCATATTCCATGCACGGAGACTCTCTGTCATTAATGAAGCTGGGGAGGGGGGATAAAGTAGAGAGAGAGAGAGAGACTGGGGACTCAAATGACAAAGGAAACTTAGCAAGTCCAGTTTTTCAGGCAGTATTTGAAGACCAAGGATCTGCTGTCTAGACAGTCAAGGTAGATAATAAAGATTCTATAATACCTTTCAAATGAGGTAGGGCAAGCTGTGCTGTCTGCCAATACAGCTCCCTTCAATAATACTAATTCTAACAGAGGGGGCTACCTCTGGATGATATACACAGGCATGTCAGTACTGCCAACAACCAGTCTTCTAACAGTTTATCTGAAGAGTCATGAGAATTAAACACACATCTGAGGAGGAAGTTTAATGAAGCATGTTACCAAAGAACTCTTTTTCTGTTAATAAAATGTCTGGTTTGCAACAGAAAGAGCAAACCAGAACCTTTTTAATCTGAAATATAAAATCCTACTTCAAAATGAAACCTAAAACTACAGTTAAATCTTTCTCTAAAACACACAACCCAGGATAAAAAAAAATAGAGTTCAAGGAATGAACATGGCAGAATCATGGAAGGAACTTTTGCTAAGTAAAATAAGAACAAATGTATCCTATTTTTGTGAAAATGATGTATTTCATGATGCTTAGAAAACATGTTATATTTAACATTATAAAAGCCACATGATGCAGTGACTTAACCAGCCATGGTCTGCTCTCCCTAGTCTGGCAAAAGAGTTTGACAAACAACATTAATTAGGATGATTACTTTTGTGTCATCTATTCGTTGTGTTTATTTTGATAAGCTCTATTTTTCATATCATTTATATAACAATGAAATTTTGAAGTACAATCCCAACAATTTTAGCACTTATTTGCAAAGTAGGGCACCATAGTCACAGCCTAACTTTGGCATATTCTGTTAACTCTGGGAAAACACTTCTTATCTGCATTCACTCCTCATTACTGCTTAGACCTTAAACATACATTCATCATTTTCATTTTTTTCTGAATGAATACATGAGAACATAAACATTGTACATGTTAATGGAGTGGCATGTAACATGTGAGTGTGACATATGCTATATGTGTGTATTGTATATATTAATTATGTCAAACATGCCTCTAATAATTTTCCAGCAATCTTCTTTTAAAAGTCCTTCAAGCTTTTTAAAATATACACTGCATTGCTGTTATCTATAGTCTCCCTGTTATATAACAGCATGCCTAACCATCTTGCTTTTGGTTAAATGTAACAATGTCAATTGATCCACCATTACCCATATTTCTCTGCTGCTCAAAGTTACCATTCAGCTCTCAAATTCAAGGAGCTCAACAGTTCTTTATTTTACCCATGAGTAAGATCACACAATGCTTGTCTTTCTGTGTCTGGCTTTATTTCACTTAACACAATCTTCAGTTTAACATCACAACCTTCATCTATAACATTGTAGTATCTTGTATTTAAAAAAGTGTTTAATACTACATAGTCATTCATTTGCAGACCAAGTATCTGGAAGAGTGACTATTCCCACCAAAGTATAAACAAACCTTAGCTCAGAATGAAACTGCCTTATATTGTTTCTTCAAGCATTAAACAAAAGAAGGGATGGGGAGGAGGTAATAGTAAGGTTTCACATAAACTGGCTTGTAGCTTTGAATATGCAGAGAGTGTCTGAACACTTACTGATTCTAATTTAATAATTCTCAAATGATGAGGGAAAGAAGAATGCAGGGACACTTAGCAAAATGTGGGGGAAATGAGCTGTGACACAACTTTCAGAGGGAGGCTCTGTGGGCTGTCACAATCGTGGGTGATAAGCTCATGATAGTCTCTAATACAAAGATTCAGGGAATTACTCAAAACATCCAATTAACACAAAGCATCCTCCATAGTAACTAACCAACTCAAAATGCCAAGCAAGTAGGAGACTGAGATACTGTCTTCTAGTTATATGTATAATAACAATTAAACATAGAATCTTATATTCTAATTGATTCTTACAACATATGACATTTTATTTCTAAGCACTCTGTTAATCTTAGTTTTTTTTCAGTGAGCACCAAGGATAAATTACTGCTAGATATATATTATTATTGAAAACCATTTCATAGGATTATTTTGATAGCCAGGGCAGTAGTGGAGTACGCCTTTAATCCCAACACTCGGAAGCAGAGGCAGATCTCTGTGAGTTTGAGATCAGACTGGTCTACAAGAGCGAGTTCTAGGACAGCCTCCAAAGCCACAGAGAAACCTAAAAAAAAAAGATGCATTTTGATCATGTTTCCCCTCCCCCAATTCCTCCCAGATTTTCCTCCCTTAATACCCAACTCCATGTTATTTTTTCTCATTCTCTCTCTTTCTACACACACACAGACACGAATAATTGAATAAATAAACAAATACATAAGACAAAAAGTTGCTTAATAAAAAGCAAAATGAGATTTTATAAAGTCATTGATTTCATTATGTGTTGGTCAACTATTGCTTGGCATGAAATCAGTCCTGAAATGTGGTTATTATACCCAATGAGATTCCATTGGAAAATATAATTTTTCCTTTGTCAGTGGATATCAATTGCAAATAGCTTCTTGATTACTGGAACCCATATCTGCTTTCCCTTCTCAGTGCTGGGACCCGCATCTGGCTTAAACCTCTGCAGGCCTTTTCCATGCTGCCATAGTCTCTGTGAATTCATATATGCATCAACCCTGTTGTGTCTGAAAGACACTATTTCCTTTGAGTCATCATTATCTCTGGCTCTTATGATCTTTCCAATCCACTTCTTCATAGAGCCCTGAGTCTTGAGGGATGGGAGTTGATGAAAACATCCCATATAGGACTGAGTGCTCCAAAGTCTCTCACTCTCTGTGCATTGTCCCCTTGTGAGTCTTTGTATTAATTCCCCATTTACTGTAAGAAGCTACTCTGATGAGGATTGAGTAAGACACTGATCACTGTGTATGTTATTGGGAGTCATTTTATTGCTATGCTCATTTTAGCAGAATAATAGTAGTAGGTTTTCCCATGCGCCTATGACTAATCTTAGGTTCTTTGCCATTTTTGCAATGTCAGGAATGGGTTCCCTCTCATGGAGTGGGCCTAATCCATCAGAAAGAATTTGGTTACTTCTATAACATTTATGCCACTGTTACACCAGTATATCTTTCAGGCAGGTGAGTGTTATAGGTCACAGCATTTGTAGTTGGGAGATATTGATGATTACCTTTCTTCCCTCGTAGCATGCAGAGTATCTTCCAGTACTACAAATGCTAGTCAGTAGTGGGTAAGGCATCTAGTTGGGCATCAACTCAACTTTTCAGTGTTTCATGATGTAAATAAGCATTGTCCTCAGCAATTGGGACTTGCCATCAGGTTATAGAGAATAACCGCTAGTATTGGCAAAAGCCTGTGATGTTTGGGGGTTTAGTGGTGCGCCATTTGGCCACCGGCTCAACAAGATTTAACCCATTCCTAGCAGTGAAAGTTTTACTTGGTGGCATAAGATGTCTGCCTGGTTGGGGCATTGTCAACTATTATTTGGTGACTCCATTTATAATATATATTCTAGGGCACTTCTAGAATAGTAAGTTACCATGTCACTTTCCAAATGGTCTTTCTTAAGTAGATACCTGCCCAGGAAATCATAATAGAAAAGCCTTCCTAATAGCCTATAGTGCAAGAGGGGAATAATACATAAACTCCCTACTTGAATGGAATGGTCAAGAACTGGGTTTATAATTCATATATTTAAATTTGAAATTATTACCTAGAATAAATGACTCATGACTAGAGTATAAAGTTAAAAACACGTAAGGGCAACCAGAAAAAGTATCGTTCTCCCAGCCTTGCCCTAACCTTTTCGTGTCCCCAGACAAGTTTTTTTGGTCAACTTTCCAAGATACTCTGTGGAATTCTAAGTATAGTGCTAAAGAAAACAATTGCATGCAGGTGATGAAAATATGTGCATACATAAATCACAATGTACGATGCATCTAATACTAACTTTTGGCTTTCTCTATAATCATATGCCTTTGGGGGTATATTAAAACTGACTCATAATTTTAAATTGTTTCTTGGTATTCCACAGTATGGTTTTGGTTTTGGTTTGAGGCAGGGTTTCTCTGTGTATCCATGACTGTCCTGGAACTAGCTTTGTAAACCAGACTAGCCTTGAACCCACAGAGATCTGCCTGCCTCTGCCTCCCAAGTGCTGGGATTAAAGGCATGCACCACCACATCACACCCAGCTGGTATTCCACAATATAAACACAAGCATTTAAACCCAGTTTCTTGTCAAATGCATTTAAATTGTTCTCAATATTTAATTATTATCATTGCTCTGTGTATCTCTTCAGTTATGGATATAACTGTATTTCTATGTAACATCAGCTCTCATGAAAAGATACACATATTTCTTACTTTAATTAAGTAATATTAAACTGATGACCAGGTGTGTGTGTGTGTGTGTGTGTGTGTGTGTGTGTGTGTGTGTGTGTGTATCAGATGATTACACAATTTCAACACTATGGGTTGACAGGCTCTTTACAAACTTGCCATATAGGAATTTTCCATTTTAATTTATACTCTCATATTACAACTGATATTTAATATGTATGGATATACCTTACAGATTGAGAGCTCTCTTCTTAATCATAGTCTTTGAAATTTTTTCAAATACATTTCTGATTTTTGGATTCATTTGTTTGCTTGTTTGATTTTGATTTTTCAAGGCAGGGTTTCTCTGTATAGCCCCAGCTGACCTGGAACTCACTATGTAGACCATGCTGGCCTCAAACCCAGAAATCCACCTACCTCTGCCTCCCAATTTCTAGGATTAAAGGCATGTACCACCACTGCCAGATGTTTTTTTAAGAGCATTAACCAAATTCTCCTTTGTGGTATACATTATACACCTCTTTCCCCTATAACTATGCTTTTGTATTTTCATTTGAAAACTTCATGCGTACATATATTATACCTTCATCATATCTATGTCTCACTCCCTCTGACCTCTCCCCCAGAGCCACCCATCATATCTCCCTCCCAACTTCATGTCTTCCTTATTTAATGTTTGTACTAATTTTTAAGTCACTAATTCCAATTAATGTTGTCAGTGTGCTCATGGATGTACAGATATTTACAGAGAAATGAGGAATCTATCAGCAGCCACATTCCAAAAATAGATGATTCTTCCTCCTCCTTCTCTTATACGGGTCCCAGTCTCCTCTTCCACGATGTTCCCTGAGCCTCGGAGAAAAAATGTATAGATGCCTCATCTATGGCTGAGCACTCACAGTTGTTTATCTTAAGCACGTTAAACAATAATTCATCTCTTTATTAACTACTATCAGCTGAGATAAAAATTTCTTCTGACAAAGGTTGGGAGAAGCATATATCCATGAATATAAACAATCACATTTATAAAACAGTTTGACATGATCATTTGGAAAAATAACATCAGTAGGTTCTCTCAAAGGCCCTATGACTTCAACAGCCAAGGCTTTGACCATGTTTATGGTATGAATTCCTTCCTGTGGCAAAGGCCTAAAATCCAGTCAAGAGAGTGGTTAGTTACACACATAACAAATATTGCCACTAGTACAACAGTGGGCACATCTTGCCTGGTCGTTTACTGTTGTAAGGCTTTCATATCATGTAAGACCACTGATATCTTCTATTCTCAACTAGCCTGCAAGCCCTTCCTAACATTATGAAAGCTAGCCAGCTGGTAGAATTTCCTGGTAAGTTCAAGGTCTCTGTTTCCTGTAACTAAAGTGTGAGATATATTCAGCCTAGTGTCTTACAAACTAATTATAATGGCTAACCAAGTATAATTGCAATAGCCTATATTGCCAAGGGTGCTTCTGGGTCCTCCCTGGCCAATAACATTTAGGAGAGTAACCACAGCATGGCACTGAGATTTTCATTTAATAACCCATCCTCTGGAAGAAGTATCATTCGCTAATGTGAGGTACTTTTGTTAAAAATTAATATGTGTGTGTGTGTGTGTGTGTGTATGTGTGCATCTCACATATTTTAATAGCAAATCATCTTGTAGAATTATTCTATGGTTGCCCTTATGTCAAAATCTTTTATAGGTCTAGGACTTTCTATTAAATTCAGAATTAGATTTTTAAAAATCACATTGTGTTTTCTGATTATTGACATTTTTATTTTTTTTGATCCTTCTAGGACTTATCTTAGTTTGAGAGCCCTACATTTGCTTTTTTTCAGATGACTACCTAGTTAAACTGTCAACATGCAAAGTTTTTCCCAAAGAGTTTAAATCCTGTCTAATGTTTTCATTTCTTGGATCTATTGCTGGGTTTTTCACTTTATTCCACACAGCTTTCATCTCTACTTAGACCAGCACTATACTGTACAAATTATTATGGTACATTTTTAAATCCACTGGAAAGAAGATGCATTCTTTATATACATATCCATATAATCAATACAAAAAGTCTATTACATGAGGGTAAGTGGTGAATATGAATACAAATGCCTATTGTTCCTTAGATTAATAAATTATATTTCCTTGAAACTTCTCCCTGGAAACTTGGAAACAAGTATATCAAAAACCTATAGAATATATACTAAATAGGAACACTCTCTCTTTCCTATGTCAACCTAAATAATGAGTGGAAAATGGTGATGGGGAAACACTTGACAAAAATGGAAATCTACTCTATGGTACCTTTGTGTAAATGATTTTTTTCAAAGACACTGAAAAAATGTACCTACTTGTCAGCATGAAGAAGATTGTCTAACAGAGATTTATAACAGGGAGGGCACTACTGTGAGCAGAAGTAAATGAAGGTCAAATCTGGTCCATTACACACATGTGGTTTGGACACTGAGTAAAACCTATGAGAACAAATATTCAGCCAAGTAGCTCCTTTCTTTCTACAGTGTGTCTAAAACATAAAATTTGCTCGAGTCAAATTTTTGTGATCTCCAGATCTTTTCATGTAAATAAAAGCATTTGAGAATCTGTGTGTGTGTGTGAGAGAGAGAGAGAGAGAGAGACAGAGAGAGAGAGAGAGAGAGAGAGAGAGAGAGAGCTAAGTAGACAAATAGGATTTATTATGGACTTGACTGTGCTGTGTAATATTGATACATAATACCCCAAGGCTGAAGAAACTATAACTCTTGCTAAATTACTTCCCTGTGGTCATTATGGTGTTTTATAAATATAACTCAATCTACATAAGGATCTACATGAGTTTGAAGTCAACCATGTCTATATACAGCCATGGTTTAATGGTAAGACACTATCTCAATAAAAAAGAGGGCTATATAAATAATGTTAATGACCTTGTCAGCTAAATGTGATTTAAGAACTAGCTCTCTGGCCATGGAAGCAGGTAGGTAAACTGCAGATCTTCGCATCTTCCCTCAAACCTAAAAATCCACTGCCCACCAATCCATCCTCCATTTCATCCACAGTCCCATAGCAGACCATATGCTCAGGCCTGCTTTCCTCATTTCCAGGGAGTCACACAAATCTTCCCCTTCTAACTTTCCTCTTCTACTCTTGGCATTATGCAGTCATCCCCTTGGAACCCACAGACTTCTACAGCCAGTGAATCAGGTGGGCTAGTTGCAGATCTTCACCTCTTCCTCAGCAACCCTACCACAGTGGACCCTAAGAAATGGAATATAGCTGAAGCACAAGACAAAGACTTCAAAATATCCATCTTGAATATGCTCAAGCACCTTGGAGAGAATATGGAAAAATCCATTAACGAAATCCATGAAAACACAAATAAATAGTGAAGTGAAATGAAGAAAACTACTCAAGACATAAAAGTAGAAAGAAAATCAATAAAAAAAACACACAAAAAGCAAACTGAAAGAAACCTATAAATGAAAACCACAGGAACAACAATGAGAACCTCAGAGGTAAGCTTCACCAACAGAATACAAGAAATGGAAGACAGACCATTAGATATTGACAACAAATAGAAGAAATGGATACCCCAGTCAAAGTAAATGTTAAATCTAAATAGATCCAGGTTCAAAACATCCAGGAAATCTGGATTACTATGAAAAGACCAAACCTATAAATAAAAGAAATAGAGGAATGAAAAGAAACCCAGGACAAAGGCACAGAAAATATTTTCAACAAAATTATAGAAGATAATTTCCCTAACCTAATGAATTCCTATCAAGGTATGAGAAGCATACAGAGCATCAAATGGACTGGGCTAGAAAAGAAATTCCCCAGCAGCACATAACAATCAATACACTAAATGCAAAGAAAGAATATTAAAGCTGCAAGGGAAAAGGACCAAGCAAAATAATAAAGGTAGACCTACTAGAAAAATAACTGAATTTTCAATAGAGACTCTAAAAGCCAGAGAGACCTGGACATATGTTCTACAAATTTAAAGAGACTACAGATGCCAGTCTAGACTACTATATCCAACAAAATGCTCAATTACCAAAAATGGAGAAAAATATATTCCATGATAAAATCAAATTTAAACAGTATCTATCTACAAATTCAAACTAAGATATGTGCTAGGAAGAAAGTTTCAACCAGAAAAGGTTACCCTACCCAAGAAAAACATGAGGGAGCAAATAATTTCAGATCAGTAAATCAAAAGAGTGGGGAAACACTACACCACCACAAAGAAATAATGGGAATCAGCAAACAGTAATCATTGATAACGTTCAGCATTATTGGTCTCAGTTCCCCAATAAAAAGGCATTACAGAGTGGATGGAAAAACAGGATCCATCTTTCTACTGCGTCCAAGAAACATACCTTAACGTCAAGGATAGACAACACCTCAAAGTAAAAGGATAGAAAAAGATTCTGAACAAATGGATCTAAGAAGCAACATTACAAATGAAAATTAATCCAAAGATGATAAGGATAGATAGGGAAGAACACTATATACTCATCAAAGGAAAAGTTCACCAAGAGGATGTCAAAATTCTTTACATATATATATATATCCTCCAAATAAAAGGAGATGCAAATTCATGAAAGAAAAATTACTCCTTTCTCTGGTTCCCCCTGGGGGTTTCATGGTTCCATGGGGTATTTCAAATATCCTAAATATGTTCAGAATTCCCTCCCCATGCAACAATGTTAGTGTGCCATCCACACCGGGTGCCAGTTAGTCACCACAACTCCTTCCAGCTATTTTTCAACTCCCTTGCTCTATTCCAAGCCATGCCTTTATTTGCTATTGTTCTGGTCAGTTGGCTGAACTGCCCTCCTACTGTTTCAGAAATGCTTCCTTCCATCACACTTCCTCTGGACAGTGTTTCTTTCCAGTGAGGAGCCTGAACTCTCAGCATTTCAGAGCTATGGGAACCCTTGAGATGGCTTATCATTTTGCCATTATTGGACACCCACAACAGAGTTGGATGCTCAGTAATGTTTCAGTGTTCAAAGTCTCCCCCCTTATACTTAGTTTCAGCTTTTCTCTTTCCCAAGGTTTAAACACATCTGTATGAAGTTGATCCTAAACAAGTCAGTGCAATGCAGCAGGGCTGGCTTTAAGGTCACCGTCTGTCTCTGGTAAGGAAAGGTCACTGAATCCAGCTTACCACACCATATTCTTCTTCTCTAAGGATATATTCTAATCCACAATGGACATCTGTGTAGCCACCCAATGACCCAGAATATCCCCCCCCCCAAGAATTCTGAATCCTGACACAGGGAACAGAAATTATCTCACAGGAAGAAGAAACTCCCTTGCTTTTTACAAGTGTCCATACATGACCGGATATGCTTAAACTCCCACATAAACAGAAAGAGGTTAAGTTCTCACTTTTCAAGTCTGATAAAAAGAAATGTGGAGAAAGATATGGAAGAGACAAAACATGCTACAAATGTTTCCCTGTTTGCAGCGGGATTTTCATGTATGTAAACTCTTGTCCTAGTGTACTTCAGCCAGGTCTCAGATGCAAAGAGGAAAAGCACCAAAGAATATAGTAAAGGGGCTATAGTGGCATAACCTGGCCAGGGACATAGCTCAGTGAGTTAAGGATTTGCAGAGCAATCATGAGGACCTACCCCAGCATGCACACAGAAGCAAGGGCAGTGTGTCTGTAATTGCAGTGTGCAGGAGCAAAAGTAGTCAGATTCCCAGAGCTTTCTGGTCAGACAGTCTCACTAAGTTGTTCAGTTCCAGATTTATTGAGGAGACTTTGTCTCACATGTGGTGAAGAGCAATAAACACTCAACATCCACCACTGGCCTTCACACCAGTCTCACACATATACATACACATATACCACATACACATGCACACATGTAACAGAGGGGCTAAAGATAAACCTTCTTAGTGCCACTCTAGCTAAAAATAACATCTCCCAAAATATGTGTGAAAGGCATTCTCTTTGAGCAAATAGATCATTACCAGTAGTCACACAAGAAAGATGTAATTAGTAACGCAAAATCATCCCATGACCATGTCAAGACAGTTTATCTGGAGTTATTGATACTTCTAACACAGCTGGGCAGGATGGAGGGGTGGGCTCAGCAGGATTAATGTGTGAACTGTAGGTACAGATCCCACTGCCATCTATTTACAGAATTTGATTAGTGAATATAGTCACGTACTAGCAATATGGTCAATGCATAAAAAGTCCATTTTCCCCCTAGGGCTGGGATTAAGCCCAGAGTACCACATGCTTCAGGAGGTCTGCACCACTAAGCTGCATCTCCAGGTACACAGTTTGTTCTTTGGTACCACAGGAAAGAGAAGGTGTGGTGACTCACCCCTTTAATCTCAACAGTGAGGAAACCGGAGCAAGCAAATCTCTGTGAGTTCAAGGCCAGCCTGGTCTACAAAGCGAGTTCTATGTCAGCCCTGGATACACATCAGATTCTGTCTTTAAAAGAATGACAACAGACCGGAAGCAGGGCTAGCGAAACGGCTCAGTTGCATCAGCAAGAGAACCAGAATTCAGATTCCCCAGAACCCACATAAAAAGCCAGATACAAACAAACAAATGAACACACCAATGGGAAACATATTTGATTAAGAGGTAGACAGTAGGGAAAGTAAAAACAAGTTCAATATGATGATCTATACTGTGAGTCCCATTTCTCAGTTGTCTTTTGCTCATTATTGCTGCATGTTGTTGCTGTTGGCAACATGTTAAATGAATCATGATTCATATTGGTTCATGCTCTGCCTACAGTGACACTGCAGTGTCATGGGACTTTTGCCTAGATAGTCTGTTTTATTGCTATCTACATGTAGAGAAAATATGCGCTATTTTCACTGTACTAAGGCTGATAAAGTGAAGGAACTGCTAACCCCCACTAACTATCATGACAGAACTAGCTAGCCTTCCTCTCATGGTATTTGAATTCATCTATTAGTCCTCTATCACAAGCCCAAGCATGCTTGCTGCCCTTGAACTACCTTATCACAAAGAATAACTCTGGAATAATTCATCAAGAGAAAATGAGAAAAGATAATTTTGGACAGTGAAAAGTGGACACTAAATTCCCTGGAGTAAGTAAGAGACTCCAAGACATGTAGCTTGGGTAACAATGCAGAGAAAACCTGGAAGCATGAAACTCTGAGGGACAGAATGTCATCTGTAAGAGAGACTGTAAGAATTTTGGAAAATGATAGCAATGGATAGAAAGGAAAGAAGACAGGAAAAGGGAGAAGGCACTTTTCCAATAGTAATATTAGCAATATTTACTCTTCTGTTGCTGGGATAAAAACGCCATGAACAAAAACCAACTTAAATAAGAGAGAGTTTCTGCAGGGTGCATGGTAGCAAGCAGCAAGCATGCTGGCAGAAGCAAGAAGCTGAATAATCACATCTTCAACCACATGAAGCAGGGAAGATGAACTGGGAGGTAGGTGAGGCTATGAAACCTTACAGCCCACCTTCAGGGATGAGCTCCTCCAGCAAGGCTGCACTGTCTCCCCAAACAATACCACCAACTTGGGACCAATTGTTGAAATACCTGAGCTTGCAGAGGACAGTTCTCACTGAAGCAACCACAAATCTAACTCCAAGCTTTAAGCTTATGCTCCAGGGACACAATTCATAAAATGCTGGAAGTAAGAAAGTGGTTACATAAACACAATGAAATAAGGTATCTCTGTATCATCCAAGTCAATGGATTTCCTCCCTCCTGGTAGCAGGTAAAATGTAAGTGATGCTGAGGTTTAAAGGTGAACTATCCCCATGAGTTTGTACACTTGGCCTCCAGATATGGGACTGTTGAAACCTTCTGCAGGTAGAGCCTCACTGGAGGAAATATATCCCTGGGAAGGTGGGCCTTCAGACTTTATAAGACAGCCTCACTTCCTGCTGACTCTGCTTCCAGACTGCTGATGTAATGTGACAGTCTGGTCTTATGTTCCTATTGTCATGCCTTCTTTGCCACACTCAAATATAAGCCCTCTGTAAGAAAAATAAACTGCCTCTTCAGTAGTTCTTGTCGGGGTATTTTAATGAAGCAATAGAAATGAAACTAACACAGATACCAAGCTGAAATTAAATTTCAGATCATCAGCAAATGACTGTACACCACGCTTCATATTGAGGATCTGCTCTACTACAACTATAGTAATCAAGACAGTTTGATAAACCTAGTCAAACAGACACATACATGCCCATTCCCAGAATGGGAAACCTGGAAATAGCCCACACAACTCTATCTAATAGATATTGGGTGAGAAAGAAATCCAGTAGTTGAGGACACTATTCTACATGTAAAACACATGTCCACTAGAAAAGAACTCAGAAGGCAAATTGTCAGAATAAAGAATTGGCAAGCTCATAAGTATATCACTCAAAATGTTAGCCATAAAAGAAAATCATGAATTAGACTTTATGAAAAATTGAAATCTTTGCCCTATCCAAGACCATGTGCAGGGGTTGAAAGTATAAGCTATCAAGTAGTAACAATATCTTAACTAATGTCTCTTGATATGGGGCTAATGCCAAGTATGGTGGTTTGAATGAAAGATGTCCTTCACCAGCTTGTGTATTTGAACACTTGGTCCACAAGATGGTGGTGATGTTTGGAGAAGTTACAACTGAAGTGAAGCCTGGTGAAGGAAGTACTTCACTGCAAGGAGGACAGATTTTGAGAACTTAGAACCCCCACCCCTCTCTTTTCTATCTATCTGTCTACCTATCTATGTCCATCTCTAAGTGGATGGAAAATGGGTCCTGCATTCATGCAATCAATGCCTTCTTGCCGTGATGGACTATGGTATCCATAAATGAAAATAAACCCCTCCTTCCTCAACTTGATTTTAGTCCTGATATTTTATCATAGCAACATAAAAGAAACTAATACACCAATAGTATATTTTTATCTTAAAATTTGACATTAGTAAAGCAAGCAACCCGATGGAAGAACAAGAAAATGAACTATATGGCCTTCATACTGGAGATGTCATGTAAGAACTTGAACATGACAGTCCATGGCAGCTATGTTTGAAATACCTGAAAACTAGAAACTACAGGTATGCTCTTCCATAGGTAAATGGCTACATAATGGACAACACAAGAAGAAATATTACTCAGGACAAAGGGGAAAGCTACAGATACATGAAGCAACATGAGTGGAACTTAAGGATATGATAAGTAAACAGAACTAAAGTGGTAGCTGATACCATTTCATTTCTGAAGGAATCTATCACATTATAAAATCATAGTAATACATTGTAAAATGTTAGCTAAGAAGATGCATGTGACTTGAGGGAGACAGCATCACAATGTACCTTTGTGGTGAAGAATAGCTCTGGAGCTGGGGGTGTGCCTCAGTTGGTAGAATGGTTGCCTAGTACTCTCTAGTCCCTAGGGTGGGTTCCCAGCCATAGAGGACCTAAAGGTCCCCAAAACAGTATACGCCATTGCTACTGCTCTTGTTGGCCTGCCAGAATTAGATAGTAAATCCCAAAACTGAAGACGCACCACCCTTTGGTTGAAGAATATAGAGATAACAAACTAAGAGTGATCAACAAGCTCTGTCCCCTGTGGGCTTGTTTTCAGAGTTCTGAGAAGTGCTATGCAGTTTAGTGGGAGGGGGTCATCAGTGGTCTTACCCAATGGTGTACTTTTGTACAGTCACCGACATGTCAAACAAGATGTGACCACTAGTACAGACTGAATTTGAGGCTCACTCCACTGAAGACAATTCATACTTTTTACTGTAAACCTGGTCAAAAGCCCACAGCTCTAGGGGTAAACTTACTACTGCTGTTTGACTAAATGAACACATTTCAAATTGCCTTCTAAATATTATATTTACATCCACATGGATCCTCTCTGCTCCCAGTCTTGCCAGAGAAGCTTCCTTTCAAAGTGGGCAGCTGTGGTTACTTGTCCAAGATCAATCCTGTTGACACACCAGCATGGATATTGGAAGCACTCACAGAGCTCCACCCTCCCTGGATAGACATTTTCAGTTAGTGACTGCTGATGGAGGGGAAGCCATCTTTCTTCTGTAGGCATTATTATTATATTTGAGCCAAAGAGGTAACGTTCTTATTCACTGGGTGAAGATACCTCTCTGCTTACCAGAAGAGCACATGCCATTGAACTTGTGCAAACTTACTACCCCCCAAAAGAAGTACTATTGTGAATGATTTTTGCTTTCTTCTCTGTGCTTCATAAGTGTGGAATATGTGTGTGTGTGTGTGTGTGAGAGAGAGAGAGAGAGAGAGAGAGAATTTTTAAAGCAAAATATTTTATACAGAAATTGTATTAAAAGTAAGTATGCTGCTCATTAATGTCTTAAAAGCCAGGAATCACTTGTCTTTAAGGGAATATTTAACATTGAGTGCTGACAAATTATGTGAAGTCAAGCTTGTTGACATTCACCTTATCTGAGACACATCACCCACCTACATTTCTAACATGCAATGTAGACCTGGGATTGGTGAAAACCAAATGCTCTCCAGGAAATGAAACTGTCTCTGCTTGAAGCACTTTAGTTTAATCAAAGCACTGTTTAAAAGTTGACAATATTTTCCTGAAAAGAATGACAATAAACGTGAATAACTATTTGTTTGTTTTGAACATGCTTTCTGCATGTATGTTTTATATATAGCACCAAATACATCAGGGCCAAATGTAACATAGTAAGAGATGTACACACATGTAAATATACACATAAGTTGCAGATGAATACACGATAGGTTATTAACTACCTTTAATCCCAAAAAAGAGAGAGATCGGGGGAGGAATCCTGAAGGAAATCTTATTTTTTGGTATATAAAATTCTCTGTCATTTTGGATTTCCCTTTAACAAACATTTATTTGTGTTTAGTTTGCATAATTGAATGAATATATTCAAAAATCAAATAATATTTAAAGAAACTCTTTGGTATATTTGTGAATCTTATTTTTACAGTGTTACAATGATTGCTGTGGTTTGAGTGTCATTTCTCCTCCAAAGGTTTATGTGTTTCAGCTTGACACTTGGTGGACTTTTAAAGAAGTGGTCTAGTGTAAGCTTGTTAGGTCATTGAGGGGCTACACTCCAAAGGTAATGGTCATGAAGCCTCAAATTCTCATGACGAGTGTTGCAAGGAACCTGTCTTGGCTGGTTTTTCCACCTTGACAATCTAGACATAAACTGGGGAAGGAATCTCACTGAAGATCATCCATATTAACCTGTTGTCTTGACTGTAGAGGCTTATTGTGAATACCTTAATGTCTCCACTGTGGGTAGTACTCTTATTGGCAGAGGCTCTTGGACTGTGTAAGAGAAGAGAAAGAGAGCTAAACACTGGTGTGCATGTACTCTCCCTCCCTTCCCTTGAGATTCCCCCTCCTCTCCCCTCCCTTTAACTGCTCCCCCTCTCTCTCCCATCTCTCCCTCCATCTCCCCTCTCTCTATTTCTCTCTCTACCCCTCCTCTCCCTCTCCCTCTCTCTGCTCTGCTCTTGATTGTGGATAGCTAACTGATTCAAGTCCCTGCCATCTTGACTTCCCTGCAATGATGGTCTGAACCTTAAATTGTAAGCCAAATCAACCCTTTCTCCTTTAAATAGTCATTGTTGGGGCATTTTATCCCAGTGCTAGGAAAAGAAACCAAAAAAAAAAAAAGAACACAAGTCCCAAGTCTCTCTGTTTCTCCTTTTCTCCACATGCTGCTACTATTATAACCCATGCCTTTCTTCTCTTCAGTATTGTCAGCTCTTTGAGAATTTAGTATAATGTTTTCATCTTATTCATCCCCTTTCCCAACTCTTCCTCGATCTAACCTCCTAACCTCTTCATCCAACTTTGTGGGTTTTGTTTTGTTTTATTCTCCAAACAAGATCAGTTTGTGCTTCCCAAATGTTCTTAGATGTGTGATCTTACAATGAGACATGGTTGATTAATCAGGGACCACACCCTTAGGGAAAGCAGATGCTTCCTCTCTAAACCAATAATAATTGCCCATAGGTTCACAGCTATAGGAAGGATTATGTGCTCAACTCACTTCTCCATGCTGTGCTGCTTCCTAATCATCATCTACCACTTCGTTTCTACACTCTTTCTATCCCTTCCTCCCCAATGACCTCTGAGCCTTGGGAGGAAGAAGAGGAGAGTATTGTCACATTTAGGTTGATCATTCTCCAGTGTCTCGTTCTCTGCACACTTGACAGTTGTAGATCTCTGTGCTAAACCGTATGTTACAAACAGAAGCTTCTCTGGTGGCAGTTAAGAGATTCGTTATCTATGGGTATAATTATAGTCATTAGGAGTTCATTCAATACCATATCTATTTAGTAAAATAATAGTAGTAGATTCTCCCCTATGGCCTATGACCTGTCTGGGCACAGATTTCGTGACCAGTAATGGTACCAAGTATGTGTGGAGTGAGACTTGAGTCCAATCAATAAGTAGTTGGTTACTGCCATAATGTTCATGGCGCTATTGCACCAGTGAGCATGTCTTGTCAGACCAGCCATTCTTATAGCTTGCAGGGTTCAAAGTTAGGTAATATCTGATAATAATTTTCTCCTCTTATGTCCTGCATTGCACCTCCCAGCACCACGAAAGCTAGTCAGTTGGGGTGAAGCTTCCTTCCATGTCAGTACAGATTTGATTTCTCCATATTCTATGATTCAAGTAGGTGGTGCCTTCAGGTATAGGATCTTAAGGGCCATGCTGTTTAACCTCTTGAACTCTAAGCTAAATAAACTGCTTTTTCTTGTGAAATTAGCCTATTGCAGGCACTTTGTTATACAAATGCCAGCAGATTATGGTTCATTCTCTAGGCTACATCCTGAAGATTAAAGACAACTCAAAACTGATACTCTTCTTATGAAAAGCACGGACTCTCTCCCTCTTACTAAGCAGACTGTCCCCTGGTTGGTATAAACTTTGCCATCCTCTCTAGGCTTTTAGCAGAGCAATGAAAATGGGGTAATAAAGCTGAAAGCTTTGGAGATGCCTCTTTTAGCTTTTGGTCAAATGTTGAAGTGAGCCTGGGGAGACTTAGAATTAAGCTAAAAAGGTTTGGGAAACAGATCATTTTCTGCACTCTCAGTACTCCCCTGATAGAGCAAATAGGAGGAGGGGAGGACAAAGTAAAGTAGTTCTTGGTCACCTATAACTCCAGTTAGAGGAGACCCAATGCCCTCTTCTGACCTCCACAGGCACCTGCATGCATGTAGGTTACACACACAAACATATACAGCATGTGAATGTATACACATAAAATTACAAGGAAATTGTTAAGGAAAGAGATTTTCCCCTCTGTGTTCTATGTACACATAACACTGAATAAATAAGCTTTTAAATGAACTGAGAAATTTAATAACAAAACCTGTCATTTGTCAACATTTTAAAGGGTGTGTAGCAGAGCATGCTTCTCAGAACCAATATTTGTTATGAAAAAAATTAGGATAGTCTTTGTATTAAACTTTAATGATATGATTCCACAAAATTTAGGGCTTAGTTGAAGTAGCTGAAACTAAGTTAAATATTAATTATGTCATTTGGAATCTTTTTCTGTTCCAATTAGCCCACTTGTAGTAGAGAAAAAATGGGAAAAGGTTAGTTTCTCTGAAAAATCCTTATTAATCCAAGAATATATTAAAGCAGACACTTTCCTTTGCATGTTTAGTTCATGGTCAAATCCCCAAGCAGTTAGAGTTTAAATTCATTTACCACTGCACAACACAATTATATGATGAACCCCAAAAACAAGAAGGAAAATGCTTCAGACTGAGAAAAATCATGACATTATTATATGTTTAATAATACAGCTGGGAGAATTTTCCTTCCTTCTCCCCTGGCTTTTAAGCTGCATACCCTGCTGGTTCAACAAAGCAAGAGGGTGAAAAAGGGTTTTCTGTCTTGATGTCAGGAAATTTACAACCCTCGGGGGTTGTGGTAATACATCAGGTTGAACTGCAAGGGAAGCAACCATATGACAGAAACAGAGAAAACAGTGTATTTCAGACTGCTGCCGGGACACGAATTTTAACCTCACCTAATCAGGCCTATAAAAAGTCATCACGTGGGTCTGAATGGACTGGTGTGCTTAGGAAATGTAACATGCAGCAGAAGAGTAACAAATGATACGAAGAACAGCACCAGGTACGCTGCAAACAGAGAGCCCAGCATAGCATACCACTTGCATGGGCCTAAGCCATCAGAAAATTTAATTACTGAAGAATGGGCCATGGTGATGTAAATACTGGACTGATCTGGAAGGCCAAGTGTCAGCTTCTCATGAATGTGCTGAATGGTCATCCATCTAGTGTAAGTGTTTGTTCTGTTGCGTGTGCCCTGTGTAGGTAGTGAAGTTAAACCCATTGTTTGTTCGTTTCTGGGTATTTTTCCCCCTCAATGTAATCAGCTCATGACTCCAAACCCTGCAGACAGCCTAAGCTTGTGAGTTGACATGCTAATGGATGCAGGCTTTGTGTAGTTCTCTTCCTCAGCTACTGTAAGGTGCCTGGATTGCTTCATATTGGCTAAATACAGCATTTGTGTACTTCCAGGGTCAGGGAGAATTATAGAAAGGAGAATTTGCAAAATAAACTTTATCCTTTACATTCACAGGCTATGCAATTGGCTTTTATCCAGCATTCACACATGCTCTTTAGATATGATTCTCAAAGAAAACAAAACACAACAAACTTGAGTTTGTGTATATGCAGCTATAGAAACCTTGCAGTCACTCTGGTAGAATATTTGGGAAAACCATCTTCTCATGAATAAGATTTCTTCAGAATCAGAACTCTGAACAGCGACTAATTTATTGCATCTCTTAAATTTCTCTCTTCATTGTCTTTTACTTACAGCAGAACTCCACTGGTCTCATTGTATGGAAAAAGGGGTCATAATAGCAATAAGATTTCAGTCACTTAAAGCAAATGCTTGTCATACCCCTTCCAAAAAATTTCTCAAAATAGCTGACTGATTTCCAAGATGCCCCAACAAATTAATTGCATCAGTTAACATTCATTCCCTGCCAATATGTAAAATTTAAAGTATCAACTAAGCATCTTAAATTTAATGTAAACAAGTTAATTATAATGAATCCTGAAGAACAAAAGGAAGTAGAGGGCAGAAAAAGTATGTGTAAAACCCTCCACATTGTATAATACCACCAGGGCAATCCCAGTGATAGCACAGTATCCAGGAGCCTGCTCTTAGCTTTCCACGTGAGGAATTGCATCAGGCTCTTCCTGGTAAAGGGGGAGACAAACAGCACCAGTTTAAATGAAGTTCCCCTCAAATGCGGTGCTGGCAAATCTGTCCTTAAGGTGACCTGCCACTAAAAAACTACTTAGCATCTCATGCATAATGGGGTGTCCATGTGCTTAAAATTATGGGATGTACATCCCTCTCATGTGTAAATCATCTCATTCTAAAACAATCCATATGTCAATCATGTAAGGCCCTATCCCATTCCTACTTCCGTGTATTGCTTCTTCTTTCACCTAGACTCATAAAAGAAGTCCCAACACCCCCACCTGAAAAACCTCCAGGCTCTCGAACCACATGCTTCTTGGACCTCTGGTCCCATTCTATGGCATGCGCTCTATGCTTTTCATTGTCACTGTCGGTAAACCTATACTCAGTACTACCACTACTGTGTGTGTCCTGTCCAGTTCATTGTTCAAGACACAAAGAACAGAAGCATTGCAACCAGTGACACCTGGGGCCCTGGGAAAGGAGGAGAAGAATATTGTGTATCAGTAACTTATAATATCTTGTAAGTTCTCGGGTTGTGGGCAGTTTTTCTAAGATCAAAATGACCTCTCAGAGACCCAGTGACTTTGTTCTTATGCAGTAATGATGCACGTAGTCAGATTATGAATGTTCCTAAAGATTCTTCAGGCTTTAGGACTGGGTTCGTTGGGCCATCTCTCCCAGAATTTAACAGGAAAGCTCTTGCTCTGAGAATATCTATTTATCTATACACCTATCTATCATCTATCTACCCATACATGTGTATAGATAGACACACATCTATATCCTTCAGCATTTTGAACACATCAAAGTATACAACCAGCAATACCAATGAATTTATGATCATACATATGAGACCGACAAAACACAAGTTTAAAACTTTCTCTTCCAACATCCTCAAAGAGAAAAAATGCTTAAGTATTCAGTCGATTTTTGGAATTTCAACCTATAATACAATTCAGATGTCAAATATAGATGCCATTACCAGTGGACTCTGGAGTGAGATTTATCATGTTTTATTTCTATAATAAATATGTAACATTTGCACAAATTTTGATTTACAAATGTAAAAATGATGGTAAATATCCTACAAGGATTCAATTTATATTTTTCCACAAATTAAGTTCACAGCAATTCTAGATGTTTTTTGATTTAGGACTCAAAAGCAAAAGAGATTTGACTATAAATCTTTTACTTTCAGTCTTACTCTGACTGACAATTGCTGCTGTGGCATTTTCTCTAGCAAAAGTTCCTGGTCTATAACACATGTGTCAAAAGTTTCCATCTGGGGAGGAAGTAGTATGAACAGATGATGTGGAAGTGAGTAGCGTATCTCTTGGGACACCAGGGTATGTCACCTCTAGATGTATCTCCTTGTCGTCACTCAAGACTGCTACTTGGAGAACTTGCAGGCAGAATTAATTCTAGAAGGCTGTCCTTTTGCAAATGAAATTTACAAGTGTAAGGGAAATTTACTGAAGAAAATGCTGAGCAGGTGTAAACAGGCTTTGTTATTGTCCTGTAGTTCCCCTTCTAACTAGAAAAGAGCTTTTCCAATGGAGATGAAATGGGGGGTGTAGAACTTCGCCCAGTCAGGGATCATCACAGGTGACTTTTCCCTGAATCACTTCACTGTGTGACAAGATAGCCCTGGCAGCTGTGCACATGCCTTCCATTTGCTGTGGCCATCTCCCTTTCTCCCAGAAGCCCAAGCCACTCCCTATCTCTTTCTTCAACTGTACAATCTGCAACCTGTGACTCCTCGGCTTCTTCATATTTACAGCATGCTTCCTGTATTCCTGTATTCATACATGCTAATACACTGATCTGTTTTGTCCCATTAATCCAGGTGTTTTGGTTTATTTCATAGACTAAAATCATCACAGCTTCAGAAGTGAGGGGGTATTTTAAAGCTTCTCCACATCTTTTTTTATTTTTAAAAATTTACTTTTCATTTTACATACCAACCCCAGTTCCTCCTCCTTCCCCATCTCCCAATCCCCCCACCTCCCACCCTTCCATCCCCCACCCACTCCTCAGAAAGGGTAAGACCTTCCTTGGGTCGTCAAAAAAAGTTTGGCATACCAAGTTGAGGCAGAACTAAGTTCCTACCCTTGTATCAAGGCTGAGCAAGATATCCCACCATAGGGAGTAGGCTTCAAAAAAGCCAGTTCATGCCCCTGGGATAGTCTTGGACCCCTACACTTGCCAAAGCCCAAGTGATAGGCTGGGAGGCCAGCTTCCTCCTGCTGCTCCTCTCTGGTCAGTCACTTAGGGAGAGCCACACTGATGGGTTCGGATCCCACCATCGCTCAAGTGTGATGAGGAAAGGGAATTAGAGATGTCACTGGTTTGCCCCCCCTCTCCTGCCACACTAATTGCCTTCAAGATCCTGCCTCTCTGCACCAGCTCTTCCCAGCTGTCAACAGACATCATCTTTCTAAGACAGAAACGTATGAAGAGAATTAGAGCGTTGCCCATGCTCCCTCCCATTCAACCTTCCGTTCAGCACAATTATTCCATTTCATCTGATTAACAGTGGGGTTATGGTTTGCAAGCTTCCTGAACATCTCCAGCCCTGCACCCTTAATTTCTTTCTTGATGTTTCTGCTTGGATAATGCACTCTCGTTTCAAACCGAATCTGAACTTTTGAAAATTGGCTTCCCTCCAGTGTTCTCTCTTCCACAGGCAAGTAGGCTCAAAACCCCGGAGGCATCTATGACTCTGATACTTAATTTGCCACCATTACAGGGGCTGTGAATAAGGCCTGCCAGCTCTTTGCACGAAATAACACACCTCCTTTCTCTTCCAGACAGTTCTGAAACTCAGACCCTTCCAGGCTCATCCAGGATCTACTGTGGTGCACTTGAAAAACTGAAGATTTAATAGCACCTCTGCCCAAGCCAGTCATGCATAGCAGAGGAGGATGCATTTACAGAAACACCTTCTTTAGCTTCTCCTTCCTGCCCTCATATAGTACAGGACTAGCAAGAGCTAGCATGCCCCTTTCATCTGTTTGCAGAGTCATCATTATAAACCCTCACTTGTTTTCCCACTTTTACCTTTAATCCCATACAGTGACTTCTCTGCAGATGTTATTTTAGTCGCTGGTCTCAGTTCACTACACTAACGTCAGCATCCCCAGTGCCTCCTGCAGCTCTGTTTCACTGAGATATGACTTCGTTCATTCAAAGGCTAGCTCAGGGTAGAACCCAAGGCCACCATAATTGCAGACCAGACTTCTGAGCATCCTCAAATATTTACCCTCCCTTTTTCCTTCAGTAACAATAATTAAATTGAGTATGCATGAAATTATTTATTTCTACAGAGCTGGTTCTGTGCTCTGAGTTCCTATGCAGCAAACCACACCCAAACTTAGTATACAATCTGAAATTGAATTTAGGCATACATGCTGTAATAAATATCCAGGTTTCACTCATAGAAATCCAGCTGATCAGCTCATGCACAAGCAAACACTGCAATAGACAGCTGTGTGATTTCTCAACTTTGCTCCTGTGTTTAGTGCCTGGAAGCTGTCTTTCTAACACAGCTGGCTAGGGCTCTCCAAACCACTTCTGAGTATTGCCGCTTCATGCATCATTCTTTGCACAGACAAATGCTTTTCATTTTAATTTGTCTAAAGTTCTTAACCATCGGAACTCCTGTTTTTCTGTGGGGCACAGGAAGACACAAAAGAAAGATTACCAATGTCATTAGCAGATACATAGGGCCAGTGGCATGTGAGTGCAAATATGATTTCCCTGGGCCACATAAGTTAGAAAAGGTGCAAATTATGTAGGAACATGGGTGGGAATCAAACCATTAAAGCATCATTCTAATACTCTCTGTTCTTTTTTATTTGCTTTTTGCTTTGTTTTTTTTTTTTTTGAGACAAGATTTCTCTGTGTATCCCTGGCTGTGCTGGTACTCACTCTGTAGACCAAGATGGCCTTGAACTCACTGACATCCACCTGCCTCTGCCTCCTGAGTGCAGGGATTAAAGGCATGTGCCACCTAGCCTGCTATACTCTCTGTTCTAATGAAATAACACAGCAAGAACTGTCTACAAGACTGATGACTTTGCAAAATTGTGTAGTCATAAGAACTCACATAAGAGAAATAAATGTATGTTGTTTAACATAGCTGTCCTGTATTGAGCATCTATGTTAAACAACATAGAATTTTATACTTCCACTACAGTAGCCAAATCTATAGCCTAGCAGTCTTACATATCTATATTTTTTGACTTCTTATAGACAACCTAGAATTGTTAGACAGCATGCCATTTATACACATTTTCATCCAGTCTGAAGGGAGATCATGACTGCGTTATATGAGTCCTCTGGGCTTGACATAACCATTGGCATTATGAAGCAGGGCAGCTGTGGTAGACTGCAGAAGACCTTGGTGAGCAGGCTTATCAATAAAGTAAGCAGAATGATACAGATGATAATTTGCTTTATCATAATGGTAATGACTTTTGAGATATATTTCATGTTATTGTTATTTTATGTATTGATATTTTGCCTGCACAAATATTTGTGCACCCTGATTATGCCTGGAGCCCATAGAGGTATCTAATGCCCTGAGACTGAAGTTACAGACAGCTGTGAGACACCATGTGGGTGCTAGGAATCAAACCCAGGTCCTCTGTAAGAGTAGCCAGTGCTTTTAACCACTAAGCTATCTCCCCATCCCAGTAATGAAAATCTTCACATGCTTTTGAAGTCAGTCTCTGTCCTGATTCAATTACTCCCCACTGAGTAAAACAGTGGCTTTTCAAATTGCGCTTTTCCCTGGGAGATTCCATTTTAAAGGCAGCTTTTGGTTGCACTTTTGAGGATGGAGGATGACTCTGCACTGATTGGACATATGAAAAGCACCATCTGTCTGGCACCTCTCATATGAAGCGGGCTGATAAATGACTTATTCCTCAAAGTAGAAAAGGGCTGTAGGAGCACATCAGTATTACAATTCTATCAGGAAAAGCAGGCCTGGAAACTTACAAAACACATCAGAGCAGGGAAAGGGGTCCTCAACTGGACTGTAAAGAGGTGGACACCCAACATTACAATGAAGATGGCTCCCCTGTCTCTGCCATACGACCATCCAGTGTCAAGGGACTAACAGGCATTGAATTCCCAACTTTCCTTCCAGGAATTTCAGGTTCCAGTATGGACACAGTCTACTCTAATTGCCACTTTCTGTGTTCACTCATCTAGACCTGTCACCCATCCAGCTGCTTAAACATTCATCTGGACTCAGTCCTACCCTTTCTCATTCTTCCCTGCAGTTGGACTCAGTTCTGCAGTTCAACTCTGAGCCTGGAGCTACAACAGCCTTCCCAGAAGATCTCTCCTGGGTCTTATCCCCGCAATATTAGATAAATATTTACATCTTTATCACCTTCCCTGCTTCACAGGTCCTGAAACTGCCTGCCACTTTTAGCTTTTACAGCCATTCTTTAACCTAGGCAGACACACGGACAGAAAGACATACAGCTGATAGATAGATGATGATGGTGAAGACAGATAAGTGATAGGTGATGATGATAGATTGATTGATAGGTAGAATATATATATATACATATACATATATATGCTATTTTGATTCTTATAGCATACCTGGTGAACACAGACATTAAAATTCCCAATAAAATACTAGAAAGCTGGACTCAACAGTCCATGAAAATATTAATGCTCCATGACCAAATAAGATTTATCTCTGTAATGGGAGAATATTTCAACAGAGATACATTAATAAACGAGATACACAGTATCAGCAGAATGAAGAATAGAAACCACATTATCTCAGTAAATACAAAACATATATTTGACAAATTTAATATTCTATCAGTACATTATGTACAAGGAATATAACAGTTACAATGTTAATGTAACAAAGCTAGTGGCATACCCACAGCTAACATCATAGTAAACAACAACAACAAAACTCGAATCTTTTCCTCTAAGATTAAGAACCAGACTAGACTTCTCTTACAACATCTATTCAATACACTAATGGAAGTCCTAGTAAGAGCTATTAGGCAAGAAAAATAAATAAAAGTAATCAAATTGGAGAGATATAAGTAAACTTATCAGTCAACTTTCACCAACCTATGCATATCTGTCTGCGGGACCTGAAAGAAGGGGGAGTACTACAGTCTAATGCTGTAAACAAACTTATTTAAATTTGTTTTGTTTTGGTTTTTTGTTTGTTTGCTTTATTTTGAGAAAGAGTTTCTCTATTTACCAGTCCTGGCTGTCCTAGAACTTGCTTTGTAGACCAGGCTGGCTTCGAACTCACTGAGATCTGCCTGCCTCTGCCTCCCAAGTGCTGGGGTTATACACAAATATAACAAAGAAATCAGTGATCCAAGGAAGATTGTTTGAGTTAAGAAAAACATGTGAATGAACATTAGTAAGCATTTACTCAATTTTAATAGAGCAGCCCTTTCCCAGAACTTTCTCGGGACAGATCAATTTAAACACAATTGCCTGGGACGTGCTATAGATTATATCTATGAAAGCAAGGCAGAAGGCCACACCCAGATTTAGGTAGACTGAAGACAGTACTCAGCATACCCTTTTACTAGATTGGATTCCATAGCCTTGATCTGACATCCATCAAGAATGAACATGCTTATAAATTGAATGCTAATGTTTAACACAAGAAGCATGAAATCATGTTCAAGAACAATCCAGGGAACAAAATGTACCTGAGGCAAAAGGCCCTCTCCCGTTCTTCCTGGAACCTCCCTCACAGTTTCCCAAGGCATGGTTCACTATGCATCATTCTTTTGACCATGTTCAGACACTTATCTTTGATTGTGCTATTCTTTTATAATTCAGTGCAGTGGAAATATATGAAATTAAGAAAAAGAATCATACATATCATTTCTACATACCAACAATTAACCATGGGAGGGAGAACCAAAACCCCATAGCATAAAAATAAATAAATAAACAAACAATAGCATAAAAATATAAATCAAAATAAAATGGAATAAATGTATTAAAGGAGATGACAGATATGCATAATTAAAACTATGAAACATTGATGAGAGAAAAATTGAAGTCACAAATGGGAAGTTGTCCTGAGTTCATTGATTAGATGGATGATTATTGCAAACATCACCATGCTATTTGAAGTTATCTACACACCCAAGAAAGAATCTACCACATTTTATATGGCAAGTTTTCAATGGTATTAACTCAGTCCTATAATTTATACACGAGCATACAATTTCAAATAGCTAAGACAATGTTAAGCAAAAGGACACAGGTTCAGGATTGGAGGAAGGAAATGGAAGGGGAGAAATTACATAATTATATTTTAACTAAAACTTTTAAAAATATTAAGAAAAAAGATTAAGTGGCTTACAACACACTACTTAATTTCAAAACATAGTATGACCCTTTTTGAACACATATATAGGTGATGCCTATTTAGCACATCATGTGGAGAGCACTTGGTCTTTGGGAATATCATACACCATTGGGCTGTATGAGCAATATTTTCTTTTGTGCTGCTAGGTTCTCATTTCCTACATGCCAATACTACATTGCTTCCCACATGTAAAAGGAAGATTACCATACATGGGATAGGGATATCGTATGTTATTTTATTGAAAAGAAAATCACTTACATGAGAAACTGGTATGCCAGGGTCAGCTCTCCAAGAATGCAGTCTCAGCTTTCTCTGAGACCAGACAGGAACCCCAAGAGACCGAAAGCTGCCTCTCCCTAGGTCTTTATCCCACACCTCACATATGCACCTGCCGCAGGTGCCTAATAAGATTTCTCTCTACAATTCCCCCTTTAGTCTAAAGAAAAGATTCTGACTTTATACAAAACTATATACAAAGATTGCAAAATTCAAGTATGTGCTAGGAAAAGGAGAAGTACGAATATACTCCCTCAAGATCTAAAGCCAGTAAACAATAAGAGCAAACGAGGAAAACTACATATCCAGTCCTAGGGTAAAACCATCACAGAGATTACTATAGAGCTGTACTAAGCTGGAAAGTTTAAGTCTAGTACCTAATATTTCTATCTAGGGAGAGAGAACAATAACTGTAACAGTCTAATCTTCAACCTCATCAAAGACCTGAGAAGGAGGATAACAATACTAGGGTAGGCAGGAAGCACAGGTGAGCAACTTTCAAAAGGTGCAGTGAAGACAGAAACAGCAGGCTACCTGGACGTCACCCAAAGTCTCACAGCAGCATAGGAGCAACCAGCTTTGGCTAAGGCCTAGTGTATCAGACTGGCCAACACAGAAGCAGAGAGGCAGAAAGGCTGTCTTACCCTGACTTGGAAAGGTTCAGCAGTCTTATAAATTATTTCCTGCAAGCACAGTAGGACAGCCAGCATGTACAAAGTCAGCAGGCCAAGTGGGGGCAGTTCTTTGCCCAAGAGGCCATTAGCCAAGGAGAGAATGGACTCCACACGGAGTATTATCAGTGCCTAACATTTTCTCGGGAATAGCTTGGTGCTGTCTGGAGAAATCGTGTCTCATGTCAACAAAGTACTAATATTAAGCATTTAAATGCCATTGCCATTTTCTGTAGGTCTATGAAGTGTTTGAAGATCAAAATCTATGTCTGACTAATATACAAATAAGAATGTGAGTGAAAATATCTGTAATTCTCGGGAACCTAGTTGTACAATGGATTAAGCTCCCTAAAGTAATTTAACAAGCATCAAGATTACAGCAATATAACTACACACACACACACACACACACACACACACACACACACATGTGAATCTCTAAAACAGAGATAAAGTTGAAGTGTCTAAAACAGGGGTAGAACTGTATAGTGCAACGTCATAAAAATATAATAAATTGTGTCAATATACAAAATAACTTAAACACATGTAAAAGCATATGTACATAAATTATGATAAGGATATTTGTACACCAAACATCTTGAATGCAATGAGGACTTTACACAGCATGACAATATGCAATATACAAATTATCCAATAGAAGGAATACAACTTGATCATACATAAGTTACAACACACAAGAATCTATAACAATGTAATTTGTCTATAGCTAATATTTACTGAGGTAAATCACAATAAACATATATTAATCTAGCTATATCCCATCCTAACCATATCTTTCCCATCCATGCCCTAAGCTTATCTAAAAAAGGTATCTGAGTCTGCACACCTCCTTCCATACCTAACCCTAAACAACTAAAAACCAACCCTAAATAGGTATATATCATCCCTTAACTTCAACAGTAGGGAAAGCGGCCATTTTATTCTAAGAATTGCTTCCTGCTAAAATGGACAACAATATTCTTATGGGATCCTATAGGAAGAAAATTTTTAGAGTAACGAAAGTCTCAAACGGACTAGCTGTAACATTTGTACTTAGTCACCGTTTGGTTGGAGATGCTTGACTGAAGTTCTTATCTGAAGCTCTGTCCAGAGTGCAATAAGAAGGCACACCATTTCAGCTAGCTAGTCTGGAGTTGTCTAGAGTAGTATAGTCCTAAACAGGTTTTAGGGTGTCAGTTCAAAGGCATTAAGTTGAATCAAGTGGAATCGATGAAGTAGGGCCCTATTTTCTTTCTGAAGAATTCAAAGACTGCTGTTAGGAAATTATTTGTTCGCTGTGGAGGACTTAAACATTAATACCAACATAGAAATTTCAGTTTTATAGGTATGCATACCGGGAAGGCAACAATAAGGAAGATAATAAATATGAGGGAAATTGGGCTTTCAGAGAAATAACCGAGTTTAGACAAATGACAGTCCTGGACTTTGTTTTCTTCTGTCTTACATCAATTGGCTTCTTGATATAATATAAAAGTCTGAATTCTATTTTAACAACATGCTTGGATTTAGAGGAGGAAAGCCAAATCCAACTCCACAGTCACCATTGGTTTGAGTTAGTTGGGACTAAAAGAGTGCTAGGAAGTAAAGAGAAATAGATTTTGTATAGAAATAATTCAAGAGTTTACCGCAGTCAGATTCTCCTTTGCTTGATGATTCTTTTTGGGTAGCTATCCTCTCTTCTTTAGGCATCTACACATTCAGTGTCTTTTTGCTATTGGAGATGGGTTTTCCTGTTAAGAAAAGAGCAAAACATTCCCCTTGCCTTTTTGAGGTCTCCATGCAACTCGTGGGATATTACTCGGTGGATGGCCTGTAATATCCATTTTTCCTCATCAAGAGGTTTCTCCTATTTAAACCGAATCTTGATCAACTTTGATGGTATCCAAAATGTTTCATCTCCTGTGGAAACAAAGATGAGACCCCTACCCCAACATAACACATATCATGGAACAACCATATATGACTTCAGTCTTCCATCAGTTTTCTGCCCCCCCCCATCATAACTGTTGGCAAAGCCTTTGTCTGACAGTCTCACAAGATATCATATTGTTCTGGTTCTCTTATAACATCACAGCAATGAGATTTACAGAACAGTAGGCAGAAGATACTCTAGTTATCCTGAGGTGACATCCATGTACCATAACCCAGGAGATAATTTCAAGGTCATGGCAATAGTCACCCTCTTATTCTTACACTCTAACCAGTTAACTCAAGTCCCTAAGGGTCTAGGGGCAACACATTTCACTGGATATTTTGTTGTCTATCCTACATTTCTACATTTATTTCAGAAATATGTGGAGCTATTGACTGTTAGAAATCACCTGTGAAGACTGGAGAAATGGCTCAGTGGGTAAGATCACCTCTCGTGAAATCATGATGATCTGAATTTGGATCCCAGCACACACAAAAGCCCAGGGATTGCAAGGATGGCCAAGCACATAGGCCTGTAAGCTCATTGCTGGCAAAGAGCTATGGAAAATTGTTGGGGCTTGTTGACCACCAGCACAGCTCCAGGATCAGTGAGAGACTGTTTCAAAGCCATAAGGTAGAAAGTAGTGGAGTAGGCCATTCTCTTTTGGCCCTTGGCCCCATGCACACAGATACACATCAGAACACACAATCCACATATACAACATACAGACATAAGATCACATGTGACATATTAAACATGATGTACAACTACCCTGAGTAACCCAGAAGGCTTAACATATAAAAGCCTAGAGCAGTGGTTCTCAGCCTTCCGAGTGCTGCTGTCCTTTCTTCATGTTGTGACCCCCAACCATAAAATTAATTTGTTGCTACTTTATAACTATAATTGTGTTTTCCTATCATTATGAGTCATAACGTAAATATCTGATATGCATGATAGCTGACATATAATCTACCAAGAGTTGCAACCCACAGGTTGGAACCGCTGGCCTAGAGCAAGATAAAGCTATTTGGCCTCAGGAGATCTTCTAGCTGTTTCTTAGGGCCATCAAATACCAACTGTGCTCCAAATCCCCGACTCATATAGGAGTCCTTTGGAAAATCTAGAGGATGGAAAGCTAGAGGAATCACAGGCATTGCATCTGAGCTTTGAAGTCAAATTATGCTCTTTTCAGAAAGCCTTTTTTAAAAATAACCATGGGCCACTGCCTGTCCTACTGAGTTCAAACATGGGCCACAGGATGTGAGCAACTTAGCTTCCGGAGCTACTGGCAGCTTAACATACAAAACTGAATTCCCAGGCTTCTCAAATGAAACAGAAGTGATATGTGTAAGGCATCAGGAAAAGCATGTCTGAAAACTTACCAAACACGCCAGACCAAGGAAAGGGGTCCTCACTTAGATAGGGAGGTGGACGCCCAACACTGCAATGCGACGACCCCACTGACCTGTCATCTGACCTTCCAGAATGTGGAAAGACCAAATACGCTACATGAGCCGAGGGACCCTTGTCCCACCATGCCTGCCACAAACTGCCTTTCCCTCAGTTCACACATAGGACCTTGGAGGAAACTCTCTGATTAGGAAGAAAACCATTGAAAATACGTGTGCGGAGGTACATTTATTGAATGTTTACATCAGTGGAAGGTACGTAGCTTTAATTATAGCCCCGCCGAAGAGGACCTCAAACGATAGTAGAAAAAGAGCAACCCAGAGGGCAGAGCTTATCTGAGAAAATCATTTGCCATTACAGATATAACTCACACACATTTGAATTCCATGATGCTAAGGATGTGTAGTGGATGTGCACACTCAGCATTCGAAGCGAAATGTAAGCCCATCCCTATCGGCATTCCTCCTGTTTTACAGTCCTTTCCCCCATACGCAGCCCATCATCTCAGTGAACCAGTGATATGACTGCTACCAATTTAGATTAACTTCTGCTATTTCACTTCTGCATATAAAGGAAATTCACTACCCATTCCACTCTGCCTGTCTTATCTTGCTCCACATGTCTGTACAGTTCACTTACTCTATATATGAATCAGCAGTGCATTTGTGTTAGACATATTTCATGGGTGCATACACACATATGCCATGATGTATCTATCTGCCTGTTATTTCCTGTGGAGCATATTATGAACTTCTTGAAAAACTTACATTCAAATCATTTAATAACATGTCTTTTTGTGTGTCTTTGATAGATACTTAGAGAAATAATTAGGCCAGAATCTAAGTATAAATTTAATATAGTAAAAAGTAAAATTGGCAAGCTGATATCCAAATACAGTTTTAGCCCACTGCTTCTGAAATATTAAATAAAATATTAGTATTTATTTTTATAACCAAAGGATTTAGGGAAAAAAGATAAGAAATAACCTGCAGTGTGAGAAGACTGATTCCCACTGGCTGATTATTCTTTGCAACAACCCCACTAAAGGGAACATTCCTAACAAACAAATAGATAAAAGTTGTCTCTTCATGCAATCATTCCAGATCTTACTAAAAAATTTAAAACTAAAATTTGTCTCTAACATATGTAGATTCAGAACAGATTATCTACATGATAATAACAACAACATAAGCTGTAGTCCCAGTCTGATCCTTAGTATAATTGAGCATGATTTTTAAGTAGTTAAACCTGATATTCTATTAATTTGTATGTGTGTATACATGTGGGGACATGTTTCTGTAGGGCTGCACATTTGTGTGCATGCATGCACAAGGCAGAAATCAATATTGGCCAAGATAACTCCAGGGCTGTCTACTGTTTCCTGAGACAGATTCTCATTGGTCAAGAGCTTACTCAGTAAGCTGTGCTGGCCAGCAAGCCATGGATCTATCTTTGACTTCCCATAACGATGGCTGCAAGCATGCATCGTCATGTCTACCTTCTTTAAGTGGTTCTGAAGATCAAAATCGGGTCCTCATGCCCACTGGGTAAGCATGTTATCAACTGAGCTGCCTCCCAGTACCTGATACTCAGTTTAAAATGGGAAATCAGACATGGTATTCTAGTGAGACATTTCCCACTTTTAGTATTGGCTAATCAGAACTTTCAAGATATTACCATTTGTTTTCATAGGAAAAGCAAATTTGCAACTTTAACTTTCAGTTTAATTTCTTGGGAAAATAGTAAATATACATATTAAATAATAGTTTTAAGTAATAGATAACTTATTTTTCAAGTATTTATTTGCCTAGACTATTTACATTATCGATGAATTAACAATCCAAATGCAAACAGAAGTTGCTTATCATGTCAAAACGAAAAAATGCCTTTCCAATTATCCTCACAATGTAAGTAGTCATTTCAATAATTTACATATTTTCTGACTTCCCATCCTGTTACTCTAGCCAATAAATCTTTTATTACTATCTGCTGTCCTTGAGTATCATGTGTGAAACACTAGCCAGTTCTTTGTTCTATGGCAGAAATTGTCATATATATTTACATAACTGTGTCTGCTTCAGAAAGCAGCTTTTTAACTAAGTAAGTTATAATTCAGGCCAAATAGGCTCTAAAGTACCAAAGTAATGTACTAGGCAATTCACACTCACAACTGAATAACAAGACAGGGATTCAGAATCACTACACATCATACCTGAAACTATTGATAGCAGATCAGTAAGACTACTTCTGGATTCAACTCTACAAATAATAATTGGATTTAACCATTCAACAAACAACTCACAACTTTAAAAATAGACAGGCTGGGCTGAGAAAAGAAGCCTACTTCAATAGTAAAATTTCCAGTTGAATATTAGGGAGGATATTACATTGTATAAGGCACAAATAACAATGCTATTTCATGAGCGGTTGAGTTATAATAGTCCTGTACAGACAATCATATCAACGTTTTTTAAAAATCTGAGTCCCTGGATTTTTTTAACTAGGTTAGTATGAAATGTTACCTTGTGCCTAACCTGTGACCCACAGCTACATGCAGCCCAGGATATACTAATTCAGTTCACCACATTCGTAGATGACAGCATCGCATTACAATATAAAATGTCTAGACTCCTCTGATGAGGTTTCAAAGGAAAGAAATGATTGGTTTAGGCAATTTGGAATACATTGATGAGTCAGGGTGTACTATACTCAGTGAACCAAGTGAACTAGTGAAGTTCATTTATTGGCACTTGATCACTTGACTCCAGAATATGTTCACTTTCTATCACACATTATTTCTAACTTCCTGGTATGTCCCCATGTGCAATGGCCCACAGAGGGAAAAAATGACAAACTGTCTCAGGCTAAGGATGTGTTTTCGCATTTCAGAATGTTACTTCAAGCTACCTTTGGGGTACAATCCAATATTCTTTCCAGGAAGTGTCTGAACCAAAGTTCCAGTGGACTTGCCAACAGTCCTTCCTACAGACCCCTTTCCCAGAATTTATCAGACATGCACTACAGACATGGAGTCATTTTGAAATTGGTTCACATATATTAACTTTCTAGTTGCTTATTATACAAATTTTGTAAGTGCTTGGTATTTTTCTTATCAAAAGTACACATAATTACTGGGGAAAATATAGAAGAAGGTATCTAACTGTGGCCACTTTCCAGACATGAAAGTGAGTCAATAGTCTCCATTGTCTCTGAACAATGTATCCAGGAGATACAGAGAGTGTGGGGATTTCACTGAGACTGGGGAGCCTGCCTAGGGTATCGGTAGCATTTCTTCTCCTGGGTTGATTTGTATGCCAGAATAGTTACCAGGATAAGATTATTTATTCATAAGTTTGTTTATGCCATTTATACCTATTAATATGTTTGTAAAATGTAATTAAATGTCACACAAACGCCAAAAAATATGAGTATGAAAGGAAAGACAGTTATTGAGTCTGAAAGATAATTTGGATTCTTTGGGAAGGCTTGATAAAAGTAATTAAATTTGCTGTTGAATTGGGTATGGGTATAATAAATTTTAACCATAATTTTCTGACTCAAAACCATTTTCAAACATCTTTACAATCTTGGTGAAGAATCCAAAATTGTCAGAAGGGTAATTATTAAAAAATAATATAAAAAACAAAACAAACAAGAAAAGAACTGCACTTCAAAGAGCTTAAAGACAATCAAGACCAACAAGATGGCTCAGCCAGTGAAGGCGCTTACAACCAAGCTCAGTGGCCTGAGTTAGATCCCTGGGACACACATGATGACAGGAAAAAACTGGTTCCCTCAAGTTGTTATCTGATCTACACACAAAAAAATGGATGATTAATTATAAATCAAAAACAACAAACAAAAGCCTATCTCCTATATGCGTCCAGAAAGTGAGTGACCATTTACTATTGGGTGAAAGGTTTAGATAAAATACTCAAGGTATGAAAGTATTCTCTTTACTTTTGCTTTGACAGTGTTATTAACTGGTCAACTAATCAGCCATAATCATACTAACAGTCACCACTAATCCTGCAGCAACAGTATTCAACTGGGAGTTTAACCAGCATGACAAGTTTCCTCCCCTCACTTCTCTCCCATCTGTTTTGCGTGGTTCAGAGTTAGTGGATACTGTGTGTGCAAAAGTTTAGCTCTCTTATACATTGACAAAATAACAGCATTTTTTCATACATCAGTCAAATTTTCTTCTAAAGTTTTCTCCCAATTTATTTTAATTCTATGAGGCCTCAATATTATGAAACACTTTATATCCACTTAAAGTGTCCAACTCAGTACAATTTTTACCACTTTTATACACCTAAAGGTCAAAAAGTTAAATCCAAATATAAACAAGACTACCATTCTGGGGACGCTCCCTCATGTTTCCTTTCTGGTGCATTTCCCTCGCTGATCCCTCATGGGCATCAACTTACTATTTTTATATCCAAAGGATACCATTGCTTACATGTTGATTCTGGTAAATTGAATCATGTAATGTGTACTTTTTCTGTCTTGCTTCTTTGGTTCAATATGATATTTTAATAATCCATTCCTGATTTTGATCATCAGCAGTATCTTTTTTTTATTAAGCAGTATTTCTTTGTATGAATATGCTACAGCTCATGTGACTTTACCCCCGAGATCTATTCAGACGGGTTTCAGACTTTTGATATGCTACAAACCTTCTTGTGCAAGTCTTTTCATGACTGTACACTTCGAGGTCATCAGATGAGCCCATACTTCATTTTATATACATATTTCTTGAGGTGTCCGTGTAATTTCATATCCAGCCAACACAGTAAGAGTTCCGGTTACTTCAGGACCCCCCTAATATTGACTGTTCTCAGTGGTTTTTGTTTTAATCACATGGGGAGGTATGGAAATAATCTCATGGTTTTCATTTGCACCCCACAGATAAGGGCTGAAGATGGTCCTTTATTGATGTTCTGTGGACATGCTTTCAATAGCTAAGTGCCGTCAGTGGCACAGACATGCAGTATGCACCTTCTCTGCTAACCTATCCATTCTTCCCTGCCTGATCTACCTGCTCCCATATTGTTCCACATTGTCTTCAATAAAATATCATTTGGTTTTTCTTCCCTGTTTCCCTTCTACTTGCTTGTCTTTATTAAATATGCTTTATTATATATATACCTCCTTCCCAGACCAAATTGGATAAATAAGCACCATGAATTTAGCTACTAGCAGAAATACAGAAGTGGGTTCTTCTGGGCTCATAAGACATATTTTATTTTAACTCTTGGCAGAGAAAACAGGCTTTAGAGCTTGGCTGTCCATGACTGCTTTCTTACTCATACTTAGCAAGGAGGCTTGAAGCAGTGCCTCTCAACCTTCACAATGCTGCCTCCTTTCAATACAGTTAATCCCTCATCTTGTGGAGACCTTGCAATCACAAAATTATTTCGCCACTACTTCATAACTGCAGTTTTGCTACTGTCCAATTGTAATGTAACTATCTGAGAAGAAGGAGCAGCCATCGCTTGTATTTGGCAGGCACACAAAGGCAGGTGGGGAAAAGAAAAGTTCACAGTGGGGAAAGAGGCATCCATCAGGTACACGCTGATTAGTGGCTGCTGGAACAGTGAGGCTGACAGTAGGCTCGCTGAAAGCAGGTATCCTATGTGACTGGTAAGCAGCACACATTTGCACTTACATTGCAAACAGGAGCAAAAACCTTAGAAATTGTCCACTTATCCATCAAATTCTACCCATGGTTCACCAACTGTTGCCAGTTTCTGTTCACCTTGCTGGTTTTCTGTTAGAAATAGCCAGGGCAGTTTTTGTTTTGTTGTTGCTTGTTTGGTTGGTTGTATTTCTTGTTATCTTTTGTATTTTTATTTTTGTTTTACCCTACAGGTACTTTGCATATATATATATATATATATATATATATATATATATATATATATGTCGTGACTTCTGGTTTTGTGTTTTTATGGGATTCCTGAGTGTGTAAACAAGTGTGTCTTTGCATTTGTATCTGTTTCTTGAGCTCTTTTCTGTCTGTCTGTTTGTTTTGTCCTACTCCAATTTCTTTGTTTTTTTATCTCTTATTTTACTATTTTATTTTATTATTATCCTTTAACTGCCTGGTTTTTTCCCTAAGGAGAGACAGAAAGGGCTAGGTCTTGATGAGAGGGGAGGAACTTGGAGGAATAGCGAGAAGGGAAACCATAATCAGGATATATTGCATGAAAAATCTATTTTCAATAAAAGAAAAAGCAGTGTGACTTCTTGTAATGTTGACTTATAGCAGGTTGGTTCCCAAGCTGCAATTGTAGGTCAACTGAGATAGATACTGTAAACAGTGGGTCAGTTATGTTCTTATGTCTGACTAGCCATTGTCTACTGATACTTGCACTGTCCCCAAAGCCTGTCTCATAAACTCCAGGTCCTCTCCCATGAGCTCACAGATGATGCTTAAAACAGCTTCTAGTCAGTCCTACAGAACTGCAACTCAGTCCTGCCTCCCACTACTAGTGTATGCCTGTGGTGTGACTATGCCTTTCTCAACCTTCATTTCTTAGCATAAATGCCATCTGTTTAGATGGTCTTTCTTCAATGACTGTGCTTCAACTCAGGTACACATTGCTGCATTTGTGACTATCAATAGTTCTTTGTTTCCATTATCTTGCTTATAATGTTATTATTATGTTTGTTTATTTGTGTCTATTCATCTGTGCTTTACTGGATGGAGATTTCCAGGAGACTGGGTACCCTTCCTATTCCCAGTAACTAACACAGTTTCAAGCATAAAGAGTACCTTCAACATAAATTAGTCTATAATCCTCATTATTTTTTATTGTGTGTGTGTGTGTGTGTGTGTGTGTACCCAAGTATGCATGTGTACATATTCATCTGGTGGCCAGAGGTTAACTTCAAGTACCATGCCTCAAGAATCATCCACATTGTTTCTTGAGACGGGGTCTCTCAGTGGGACTTAGGGTTCACCAATTGTATCAGGCTGGCCAAAAAACGCCAAGGATTCATCTGTTTCCACCTCCTAGCACTGAGATCACAAGTGCACACACCACACCCAAATTTTTATGTGGCTTCTAGAGTCCTCGTGCTTTTGTAGCATGCTCTTTGCCTACTGAGTCATCTTCCCAAGTCTCTGTCATTCTCATCTCACTTTGAAGATCGTTAAACTAGAAAATTTCACACCTCTTGTAAAGTTTTATGAAAAGTAATAGTATTGTGACTTTCTCAGCCAATTTCCTCTGGAACTCTTTCCAAAATTAATGGGAACCACTTGCAAATGTTTACCGGGTATTGAATAAACCCTTGGTATGGCAAAGAAAAAGTTAAAATGATACAGTGGATGCAATTATTAAATATGATCTAACTAGGAAGCTGATATTTTCAGTTGTAGGAATTCCTTGTGTAATGGGTAGATCGTTATTTTTAAATTGTTCTCTCTACTCCAAACATTGAGTGTCAGAATTATAGTTCAAGTCTCTAGTGCAGTCTAAACTTATTCTCTGATTTATTTTTTTCAATAAACTAATCCAAGATTTCAAATGGAAATCAAAGTATAGCAAGAACAAAAAAAAAACACCTACAAGGAACACATTAAAGTTTATTTCATACTCATTGCAATCTAATAAATTATAAATGCCAATAATACAACAGACAATGGTTAAATTATGTAGAGAATTGCTTTGCAGGTTTATGTTTTATTTTTGAAAGTTCATAAAGATATTTTTCACAAGTTCATATTCCCCTTGAATGACAACACAGAACCTTACCTCCTGCTTCATATATATTTATAAATGAAAAGATTCATGTGTTTGGACAAGAAACAAACAGAAATGCATCTAATTGTATTATTTAATATTAGAAAGTCAAAGATCCTTTCCCAAAATTTTACTATCACAGCAAACTCTCACTCCAAAAGAAGATGAGAAAACAGATTTCCCCCTCCCACGTAAGTATCAATTGGGTTGAAGTCCTCCCCTCAGCTCAGAAACCCTAACACTGATTGATGGACAACAGAGACACTGAAAATGAGGATGCTGCACAAATGTATTCTCATCATTTCTTTGCCCATCTAGGACCAACTGCGAACACACAGGAGGGGGTCGTATATCCCTGCCATTATCCAATTGACCCAAGTGTCAAGAAATCAAAATGTCTTTTGTAGTCTTTGGAAGGAATGGGGGCTAGGGATGGGAGGGGTGAAAGCTGCCGGCTTTTTCTTGACACCTTTTAAAACTAGACAATCCATTTAATGTTGCATGCATTATTCTAAGATGGTAATTAGCCTGAAATATATGATAAACACATGTTAATGAGATAAGGCAACAAGGGCAAAATCTCCACTTTCATAATGCAATCACAAGAGAAAGAGTTTTAAGTATAGATGGGGAAATTATCATAAGTGTCAAGGCTCACAAAACATAATAAAAAGGATTGATGTGTTTTATGCAGGCAAAATCACTGATGACAAATTATTATCTACACAAGACTCCCAACTGACAGAAAAGCAGCCCTGCCATATAACAGCAACTTTTATACAATATTGCCATTTAATTTTACATTTTTCTCTACTTGTACAAAGAACTCATAAATCAAAAATGGCGCCATATGTGATAAGAATACCAAATCTTTCAAATGAAAGAAAAAAGTTTTCAGTACAATATGTATGGAAAAGAAAAATTAGAAAAAATACTGATTACTTTTGCAAAGACTACGTTTCTTTCTCTCAGTAGTCAATATCGATGGCTCCATTATTAAGTTTATAATGAAAATCTGCTATAAAAATCTAAGTTATCAAAGTCAAACCGTAAGTACAGAACAGAGGCTTAAGCATATGTTAAGATATTTAAAGAAAATATAATTCAATGTTATTGAAGCTTCCCCAGGAGACACCATCAAAATAAATTTAAAGGACTGGAAGATGGAATTAAACCAAGCAAGCAATGAGAAATATGTAGGAACAGAACCACAAACAGGCTAAAGGGTTAAATTTTCTTTTTTAAAAACATATTTGTTTTATTTTTAGTTATGTGTATAGTGTGAAGTTAGGGGGTGTGGTTGTTTGAATGTAATGAGCCCCGATAATCCCAGAGGAAGTGGCACTATTAGGGAGTGGTGCTTTGCTGAAGTGGGTGTGGCCTAGTTGGAGGAAGTGTGTCACTGTGGGAGCAGGCTTTGAAGTTTCCTATGTTCAGGATATTGCCCTGTCTCAATCAACTTCCTATTGCCTAAAAGATGTAGGACTTTCAGCTACAGTACCATGTCTGCCTGCACTCTGCCATGTCCCAGCATGATGATAATGGACTGAACCTCTGAACTGTAAGCAAACCATCCCAATTAAATATTTTCCTTTATAATAGTTGCCGTGGTCATGGTATCTCTTCATAGCAATAGAAACCCTAATTAAGACAGAACACGTGCAAATGTGTGCAGGTGCCAGTGGAGTCCACAAGAGGGCGTCAGATCCCTTAGCATTGGAATTATAGGCCATTGGGACGCATCATGGGGCTGTGAGTGCTGGGAACTGAACTCTGGTCCTCTGTAAGACCAGTACCAATTCTTAAATCCTGAGCCATCTGTCCAGCTCCAAGTTAAATTTCTTCTGGAGACAACTACTGAGGAAAAAAGCATGCTGACTGTTGAAAGGAGATCAAAGCAAGGAGTGTGTTTCAGCAGAGGCTCTTAGAAGGGTAGGATCAACTATGATGAACCCAAAAATAGCAGCAGAAATGAGAAAGAGACAAAGGAAGAAAACTGTACACCATGAACCACACACTTTCCTACATTACCTACACATGGCAACAGCAACCCATGGTGACATTTATTAGTCCAAGCAAATATGTCAAGCAAACCAAGCAAACTCCTGATAGACTGCATAAACCAACTGAGGAACGCTAGGGCTGGCTGACTGTTTACCACTCTGATTGGTGGTGGGATCCTGAAAGCGGGCCCAAAACTGAGGCAGACTAAAGTTTCATGCAATACCCAACTTTACTCAAAGCGTCAGACAATTTATACTCTGAGGGTTAAGAAGAGTAACCTGAATAAAGTGTTCAGTCACAAGGGCAAGATGCATGTGGCAAAAACAAGTTTTTCCATAGAGGCAAATGAATAATAAGAGCTGAGGTAAACTCACTCCTAACCAATAGGAATGGAATAACCTTCTTTTATACGGTAAAGATTTGTTGCTCAAATCGACTTAATAAAGCACTGATTTGCTGGTAGCCAGGCAGGAATTATAGGCAGGACAACCAAACTAGGAGAAGGATGGGAGGAATAAGGGTGGAGTCAGGAGACATGCCAACTAGCCACTGAGGAAGCAAGACATGTAGAAAATGGGGTAACAAGTCATGAGCCATGTGGCAGAGCATAGATAAGAAATGTGGGTTAATTTACATGCAAGAATTAGCTAGTGCGGGGCGGTGGTGGTGCACGCCTTTAACCCCAGCACTCCGGAGGCAGAGGCAGGCAGATCTCTGTGAGTTCAAAGACCAATCTGGTCTACAAGAGCTAGTTCCAGGACAGCCTCCAAAGCCACAGAAAAACCCTGTCTTGAAAAACCAAAAAAAAAAAAAAAAAAAAAAAGAAAGAAAAGAAAAGAAAAGAAAAAAGAGTTAGCTAGTAATCTGAGCTATCTACCAAACCTTTATAATTTATATGAAGTCTCTGAGTCACTTATTTGGAAAGCATCTACTGGTTATTTGGGAGCTGACAGACAGCCAGGACCAGAAAACTCTGCCTACAAGGTGGAGCACAAAACCCATTCCAGAAACAATTCTATGTTTTGAAGAAACTGAGGTCTTAAGACTCTTGTCTTGTTTTCTTGGGCTTTTCTCACAAAGACTCAAAACTCCCCTCATACAAGTCTGCTTTTGAACTGTGTTCAACCAGATGCTGAAATATTGGCTATACACTATATTTTTATAGGAAAAAGAAAGAATATGGAGAAAGAAAATCATCTGAGATCACCAAGATACTTAAATCTTTGGACTAAAGAACTAACTAGGTGCCAGTCAGATTCACTAAGGGCAAGCATGCATCTTGCTTTTACCATAAGAACCAATAAGCAGAAACAGCAGAGGTGGCTCAGCAATTAAGAGCAGATACTGCTCTTCCAAAACACTCTTCCCAGCACCCGCACCAAGTGACTCACAACTGTCTGTAACTCCATCCCAGGAAAAAAAAGGCCCCACAGAAGAACAAAACTGAGAAAAAAGTAGCCAATCTCCAATCTTTAGTATTTAATCACTTTCTTAGCCCAAGGTCTATGGTCAGTTCAAAGCACCCGGTGCAGAATGCTGGGGCCATCTGTCCAGTGGTATTTAGAGCATATTGCTTCCAAGCTATGACAGATTTAGGGTGATGATAAGTTTTCAAGCAAAAATCAAAAATTTAAATTGTTTTAAAAGTCAGAGACTCAAGGGTAAAGATACTGGAGATCCACAAAGGTCTTAAGGAGATTTGGGAGAAGAGACTATATGCACTCCAACATTGCCTTTGGGCATAAAGTTTTCTGAACAATCCGACACCTCTTTATTCTTGATCTTTGCTTTCTGCACCATGCTGTGAGAAGCTTCCCTTTGACATGCAATGCCACTTTGGTGTTCCTTCTCACCATCAGAAACAATGGAATCACACTGCTGTGGACTGAAACAGTGAGCCAAAATGAATCATTCCCCCTTTGACATGATTTTCTCGAGTATTTTGTCATAGCAATGGAAAGCCAATATGTAAGACATTTATTTTCCCCTCACACTAGATAACGTGAGGCAATTATCTATGCCAGGAAAATGTATACATATATATGCATATGCACATTCAGTCTCTTTCTCTTTCTCTCTTTCTCTCTCTCTCTATCTCTCTCTCCCTTCCCTCCCCCCTCTGTGTGTGTGTGTGTGTGTGTGCAACTTGCAGATCATGTGATCTCTTAGCTACTGCGCCAGTTCCATGCCTGCCTGCCACTGTGTGTCTCTCCATGATGAAAATGGACTTTCCCTCTGAAGCTGTAAGAAAGCCTCCAATTAAATGATTTCTTTTAAAAGTTGCCTTGACCATGATATCTCTTCACAGCAATAGAATAGTAACTAATATAGAAGTTGGTACCAGAGGTAATGGAAGATTGCTCACTCTTAATCACTCTATTTGGAAGAATACAGAAGACTTTAGGTCTCTGAACTGTAAAATTGGCTGAACATTTTCAGTGGGGTTTAATGGACCAAGCTAGGAGGAGGATGGAAGACAGTAGGGATGAGGGTAAGATGGACTCTGGAGGACTGGTTCAAGAGGTTTGAGAGGGAAATAATATTGGAGACCATTCTTGTCATATTTTGGCAAAGAATGTGACTGCTTTCTGCTCTTGTTCAATGCATACTCTGGAAGCTAGAGTGAAGAGTTTTACAATAAGCTCTTTACCAAAGATCTCAAGGCAGCCTAATATTGACATTGTTACATGGTTAGTAGTGACCACTCAATACAGACCAACAATGAGAATGGACAAGCAGGGCAAAGAGAAATCCAAAATGTACAGAAAAAGGAGACCCAGGAATTTTAAGGTTGGAGTCAGGTCTTGTGCTAAAAGAGATGAGACATTTTAAGAAAAGTCTAATGCAAAATGGAATCTAGGGAGTGATAACCTCAGGGGTAAGACCTAATCCAGATAACCCTGCAGCCTGCGAAAAGAAAAGGACTGAGATATTTCTTAGGCCTAAACAACAGCAAAAATACTGCACAAGTATAATTCAAGCAGGGGGTCAGCTTCCAGCCCCAGTAAGATGAACCCAGTAGCTTCAGCCACAAGGTTGTGGAGTGCAGGATACAGGAATAAAGCAAGCAGTTACAGGATCTTTTTCCATGGTTAAGGAAAGCCACTGAGGCCAGGTTTGTGGCAGGGAGTCCCTGCATGGAAGCCCAGAGAGGTCACGATGTGAGGGTTAAGCCTGGATGATTGTGTTGGAAACCACAAGATGTTGGAGATGCCAAAGGCATGGATACCTGCCAAGGAGAGCATCAGACAGGGTGTGGAACCAGCCCAAGAGAGAAAAGAACATTACAAACAGCAAAGCTGGAAAGAGACGGCCCATCCAAGTCCTCTGACATCCTACACAGAGACACACAAGTGTGCCCTGCTGGGTTTCATTCTTGCTTTGGTCCAGTATTTCCTCACTATGATCCCTTTCTATTGGGACACAGTTCAAGAGTGGAGTCCTGCAAGGGGAATTCTGAGTTCTTATGTGAGAACTACAAGAGAGCAAGACAAGAGTCTTGTCACCTCAGCTTCTTCAAAGCATGGAATTGTTCTTGGAATGTACATTCATGCCCGTCCCAGGTATAGCAGACAGAAGTGAATTTACTTTAGATTATTCATTACAACTGGCTATTGTTATTTGTTTATTTATATCTATGATAAAATATGACTTTGCCACGCGTAGCTTATCATTGTGATTACATACAGTTTGAACTCATGAGAACTTTACTTGGTGACCTTTCTGAACTTTCAGGATATAAAGAATATTCAGGATATTCTGAATAAAGTTGGTTATTGCATAAGACTTCTGTCAACCTCATTTTAAGCTCTATTCTTCCAAGTTCCACTGCCAACTAGAGCAGTAAACATCGTTCCTCCCCTTTGGAAAGGTAACGTATATTCTGTAACATTGTATGTCAGAAGTATGTGATCTGCTTTTATTTTACAGGGGATTACAGTTAAGAGATTGCCTTGAGTTTCAGAAGAGATTTTGGACTTTGGGCTTTTAAACAGTGTTGAGACTGTGAAAAACTATAGGGACTTTTGAAGTTGAACTGAATGCATTCTGCATTATGACATGGCTGGCTGCAAGCCTAAAGGGGCCAGAGAATAGAATATAGTGAGTTGAATGAGAATGGCCACCATAGGCTCATATGTTTGAATGACTGATCTTCAGTTGGTCGAACTGTCTGAGAAGGGTTAGTAGGTGTGGCCTTGTTGGAGTAGGTGAGACCTTGCTAGAGTAGGTGTGGCCTGATTGAAGAAGCTATGTCACTGGTGACAGATTTTGAAGTTTCAAAAGCCGACACCAGGTTCAGTCCTTTGCTTCCACTATGTCTGCAACTTGTGGTTGTGTGAGCTCTCCCTTACTGCTCCAGTGTATACCAGCATGCTGCCACACTCCCAGACAGTATGATTATGGACTAACCCTCTGGAACTGTAAGCAAGCTCCTAATTAAATGCTTTCTTTTAAAAGTTTCATTTGGTCATGGTGTCTGTTCACAGCAATAGAACAGTAACTAAGACAAGAGAATATGACCTATTGTGGAAGAAAATGAGTGGTAACAAGGTGAGCTACTCTCCATGATGATGGGAGTATAGGCTGCTAGTGCACATCTTGGTGCACCAAGAAGCAGAGAAAGATCAGACAGGAAGTGGTACTAGCCTGTAACCATCAAGACCAACACCTCAGGAACACAGTTCTTCCAACTAGGTCCCAGCTTCTAAAGGTTTTCAACCTGCCCAAATAACATCACCAGCTGGGAATAAAATATTCAAATATGTGCTCCTAGCAGGAACATTTCACACACAAACTGCAATGCTCTTTTACACATTATAAAGGCCATGAGCTTGGATCATTTGGGAAATAGGCACTCCCATTATTTTCTCCAATTTATACAGAATATTGCATAAGCAAAATATATAAATGCTGCTTGTCATCAACTATCATAACCAAACTATAAAACAAAGATTTTTTAATTGAGAGCACAAAACAATACAAAAAACTATAACCCTGATTACATAAAGATAATGTGACAGCTATCGATTGAAAGGGCAGATAGAGAATGATGTAGAAAACATTGATACAGACAAAACAACAGTCAGACATTAAAGTAAATGACTGAAATTAATAAAATAAAAAATTTGATATTTAAAATGATAGTTATCAAGAAATTAACAGGAAATCATAATGAATAGAGGAATGAGCATGTAGAGATTACTATTGACATCTTTTCAGGATCTAGAGTTACTAAAAAGACATACCTCTGAGCTGGGCTGTGGTGGCACATGCCTTTGATCCCAGCACTCAGGAGGTAGTGGCAGGTGGATCTCTGTGAGTCTGAAGTCACCCTGGTTCCATGACAGCTAGGGCTACGTATAAAAACCCTGTATCCAAAAACCAGAAAGAAAAACAAGGCAAACCTCTGAGCATGGCTGTGAAGTATTTTCAAGATAAGATCAATGGATGTGGGAAAAGGAAAATATGGTAACTGTGGGCAGCACCATCTGATGGGCTGGGCTCCTGGACTGAAAAACAAAAGGACCAAGCTCAGTTCCAGCATTCATTATTCTGTTTCCTGACTGTGGATGCGACCTGGCTAGCTGGCTCCAACTCCTGCTGCTGTGATGGACTGTACTCTCAAATCATCAGCCAATTAAATCCTCCCTTTCTGAAGTTGACTTTGTAGGGACATTTTATCAGAGCAACAAGCAAAGCAGTTAAGGTGGAACAGAAATGACCTAATGTTGATAAATTAAGAAACTGTAAAAAAATACAATATTTAGAATTATAGACTATACCTGCATAAGAATAAAAGCAAAAGTAGTTAGAGACTACTGGTTTCATTTCCTAGCTACTATATCTGATGTCTCCTCTGCACAGCCTACCAGATGCTTGGCTTCACCTTTGCTTACAGCTATGTGCTCATTTTGTGTGGTCTTTATTTCACAGTATGGCTCCATCGCTTGAGTCTCTGCTCATTCTGCTAGCTTTTCATCTGTGCCCAAGAACTTCTTTGTGATCCCACATATGATGTCTGCAAACCAACGGGGAAGCATACAAGTCAATGGTCAGAAGTATTCCCATGGAAGACGTAGAACAGACCATTTTGAGTATCCTATCCACTAATGATAAGATCCATAATTGCCCGCAGTATGACCAATTCACCAGTGCCCCTTTATAAATCTTCACCTTTTCATTCCCACTACTCTTCCCCTCTCTATATGAACACTTCCCCAATGAACTGTTTTCTGCAAATCTTCATCCCTGAAACTACTCACAAGGAAAGTCAGATGAAGAGATCTTCTCTGCATCCTTTGGTTTGGGGGTGTTGGTACACATGCACACGTCAATTGCCTTTTTAACTTCTGAATATTCACATTTTTATCACAGATCATACAATCCCCCCACAATTTTTTACACACAAAACAAGTCTTAATTTCCTTTACTGGATCAACAACAACTGTCTGTATACATTAGACATTCACAGTGTAGTTAAAATGAGTAATCATGGCAAAGAAAATTCTACCTTTAGAACCACAACAGAGAATAACAATGATCCCACACAAAGACAAGAAAGATAATTTGAAACTGACAACACTCCCCTGATGATTGAGCCCAAATCCCCTTCCTTCTTTTTACAAAATAGTGTAATAATGTTTGCTTCTCAGAAAACTGAAATGAGTTTTTAATGATTTTCAAGTCCTTCTTGAGGGCTTTGCTGCCGAGATTTCACAATGTATTATAGATTTAAACTATCCACAGATCTCAAAAGACTGGAGCAAAGAGGAAGTGCCCTGGGCAAGGAGTCAGCAGCCGCTACTTCTTGATCCACCTCTGCCTCTTACTTTTTTTTTTAACCTCTCAGGCAAGGATGGCTTTAATTTCCTTGCATATAAAAACAGTGGTGGGTTCTGTTAAAGTTCAGGAGCTATTATTAATGTTAACACTCCAACATGCATAGAAACTATGAGAGAATTATGCTACACAGTGAAAAATCAGGGCACTGTTCCACCACGTAAAAGCAGACAGTTGCAGTCACTGAATGGCTGAGAAGTGTTTATTAGGAAAACGTCAACAGTGGGCAGTGTTAAAGGTGAGTCCCCATGAGCTACACTCAGCCAGTGTATGGCCAGGTTTATAAAATTCCTGCCCAAGGAAAGCCAGTGAGAATACACTGCATGCCCTCATATTGTTTTATTTTTTAAGTATGAGTTATTTATTAGCACTTAAAGATCAGGGAAAGTTAACCTTGAGAAGTCAAACTCACAGATAATAATGTAAAAATTCAGTGTAGACACATGGCCTGTAATGGATGACCATTATTCCAGAGTGCAGTAGGATTTTTTCCTCAGTGACAGGGCATGTACCCTGTAATCTGCCATCGTTCCATTGCACCACTGGCCTACTTTATTTGTTTAGACTATCATGTAAACCTCTGTGATGTGTGAGTTGACCTCATTCTCCTCATAGAGAACAAAGATAGGTTGATGGACTTCCTAATAATGAAAAGGGAAATGTTGGAAATGTTGAAAGTTGGATAAAGGATGTCAAGCTAAAGAAGAGAGAAATAAGGCAATGTTCCTAAAAATATGATTGAAGGCTTGATGTGGTGGTGGTACAGGCCTTTAATACAGCACTCATGATGCAGAGACAGGCAGATCTCTGTGAGTTCGAGGCCGACCTGGTCTACCAAGTGAGTTGCAGGACAGCTAGGGCTATTACACAGAAAAACCCTATCTCAGGAAAAAAAAAAGTGTGTGTGTGTGTGTGTGTGTGTGTGTGTGTGTGTGTGTGTGTGTGTGTTTGAATGGAGGCTAATGCTAAGAGAGAATGAAGAACAGAGAAATTCCCATGCTTGGTAGAATGCCAAGGCCAGCTATTACAGTAACTGTTGTAATGCTTTCCCTGCCGAGCCACGAGCTGATGTATCCCTGTACTATATGCAACTCCTATAGAAGTCACTTTTCTTAGTATCTTTTTCTATTCTGGCACTGAAAAGAGCCCTTCACTTTTTTTTAAACTGGGAGTGTGGCATGAAAAACAACTTAATTTTCAATTTGACTTGCAGCAAGGGATGTCATGAACCTTAATTTAACAATGGGAACTTATACTCACTAGAAGAATCTCAGAAGAAGAATTCTGTCCCTAAAGCGATAACTTACCTATGTTATGACATTTTTTATTTAACTTATCTTTTGAGCTCTATATTCAATTATAAATTCTGTGACCTTAAAAATAAGAGAGCATCCTATCACTGGGTACAAAAAGAGCATCCTATTGTTGGGTACATAGAATGGTACCTAATCTTTTATATTTGTTCTTGAGGATAATACTATGGTGCCTTTCAAGAGACAACACTTAAAATGATAAATTGAAGTTCATTGCATCTTGTTAATTTGTTTTTCAAGGACGATGAAACTGATACATTAAATTATTCATTAAATACATCTTTATGCATCTTCTATCTATATTAGTCCTTGAGATGTAATCACTTTAATTATTAAAAATATTCCTGAGAAGTTCATAGTAATTATTATTGCTCTGGCATCATTATATAGAATGGAAATTAAAGTTCAGTAAATACAAGGTGATAATCATGCACTTTATAATATTGAAACTACAATGCCCTTCTAATTGTAATCAGCTAAAACAACCCTGCAACTATTGCTTTGGAACATTCTATAGAAAAACAACATGATGAAGCGAGGTGAGGGTTGGACATAGCCTAGATTGCCTTTGTACTGGCTGGGTTTATGTTAACTTGACACAAGTTAGAGTCATTAGAAAGGAGGGCGCCGCAATTGAGAAAATGCTCCCATAAGATCCAGCTATAAGGCATTTTCTTAATTAGCAATCAATGAGGGAGAACCAAGCCCATTGTGGGTGGTGCCATCTCTGGGATGGTGCTCCTGGGTTCTATAAGAAAGCAGGCTAAGCTAAGCAATGAAAGCCGTGTCCCTCCATGGCCTCTACATCAGCTCCTGCCTCCAGGTTCTGTCCTGCTTAAGTTCCCATCCTGATTTCCTTTAATTGATGTGAAAGCATAACCCTTTCCTTCCAAACTTACTTTTTGGTCATGATGTTTTATTGCAGCAATAGAAACCCTTTAACCTGGAAAATTCATGTTCTCTTTTTTACTTTTCTTATCATCTCACTTACCAGACCATTCCATCGACCCCAACGCAGCTACTTCTCAGACACGCACTATGCTGAATATTCTGATGACAGTGGAAAACTAACAGGATTGGACTAGAAAATGCAAAGGAGAGGCCTGGCTGCATAAGAGATGTTCTGGGTTTGAGGTTCTCACAAAGTAAACAAAAGTGGATCAAAGATTTTCATTGCACCTGACCTGTTAAGGCATAAAACAAGACAAATTCCTAATAGAATGCTCTCCAGGACTAGAAATAATTTATCTGTTGATAAATCCCCGTGTTCCGTTTTTTTCAGAAACCAATGTTAAATAGAACACAGAACAATAAATCTTGCCAGTTAGTGATTCTAAGTTTTCAAGCTACCCTGTCATACCAGTCTAGCTTACATAAAATCATTTTCATACCAGTGTTCTAGAAATCTTAATTCAAACAAGAATTTATATGCTTCAGTACAAAGTACTTAGATGATAAATGTATTTACACTATGTTTACAAAAACATATATATGCTGAAAACAAAATACAATTACATGGAGAAAAAGGAATTTTGAAATGGAGAATTTTGAATAAAATATACAGCAGCTGACTCATAATAACAACAACAACAATAATAATAATAAGTATATTTCCAATCTTTTTTTCTGCCATCCAGTATCCTAACTCTTCAAAATATGCTTTGTAAACCTTCATTTTCATCTAGGTCTTAGTCACTGTTCTATTGCTGTAAAGAGATACCACAACCTTATAAAGAAAGCATTTAATTGAGGGCTACCTTGTGGTTTCAGAGGATTGGTCCCTGAGCATCATGGCAGGGAGCACAGAAGCACGATACTGCAACAGTAGCTGAAAGCTTTACAACCTGACTCATAGGCAGCAGGCAGAGAGAGAGAGAAAGAAATAGAGAGAGAGAGAGAGAGAGAGAGAGAGAGAGAGAGAGAGAGAGAGAGCAACACTGGACCTGGCATTGACTTTTGAAAACTCAAAACACATACCCTTTGCCCCAGTGATATACATCTTCCAACAAAGCCATACCTCCAAATCCTTCCCAAACAATTCCATTACCAGGGTACCAAGCATTCAAGTATATGATTCTATCAGGGTCATCCTCATTCAAACCACAACATCTAACCAATTTGACTTTTCAAAACTAACTCATACCTCCTTTAAAAAGATGAGAGAAAGGGATTGGCAATATCTCATCAGGTAAAGGTGCTTGCCACCAAGACTGATGACCGAGTTCCATCCCCAGAACAGGACCTACATGGCAGAAGAAGAAAAACAAACTCTACAGGTCTTTCTTAGTCTCCGCTTGTGTGCACATGATCACACAGAAACACATACACAAATAAGTAAATAAAATGTAAAAAAAATTAAGATGAGAAAAGATTAGTACAGTATATTGTGTTACCCCTCCTTAGTTGCATGTTACAGGTCTAGTCTGTCTACAAAAGAAATACCAGCTGGACAACCTTCCTTACAAACACACAATGGAGTAGACTGTAAGTGTTTAGAGTCTGTTTTCCCTGAAAGGAGTTAACCGGCAATTAAATTGTGTCCATGGACATGGAAGAACTAGTTGCTTAGAAAGAAATAGAGGCAATGGGTAATCGAGCTTATGTATGGGTTATGCTGATGTTTCTATTCAGGAAACATGGACATACAGACTGGACATTGAAAAAAATCATTACTGCTTTATGGGGCAGCCTTGCCTTCCTGTTTACAGTTACCTGATATTCCCTGTTGCCCAAACAAACATATTCAGAACTCTCCTCACTGCCTTCTCCACTCCTCACCTCTGAGACTGTATTTTGGTATTTTCTTTAATGTTAATGTGCTCTCTCACATAGGGGCTTTGAAAATATTGCATTGAATGTGCCTTAATCCAGAAGATCTCAAAGGGGAAACACATCAGGAATGCAGCTTTGTGTGTCTTCCAGTGATAGCCAAAGCTTTTCTTAATTTCCCCTTAGGTCACAGCAACCTTGAGAACAAGAACAGTATCTTCCCCTCTCACATCAGATCCCTTGGGTGACAGCATGATGTCACCCTCTCAGTGGATGCATTCCTTTCATTTAGAAATTTTCTCACAAACTTGGCTATTTCCTCCCAGTATTATAATCATTCCTGTGCTCAATTCTGAGAGGGAAATATCATTCTAAGGCTTCTTCTAAATGACTCTTAGAGAAAACATAGACTAACCAAAGCACAAACAATAGGCACAATACTGTGCAGAACTATCCAATTGCATTTCTTTGTTACTCTCAATAGAATTTCAGACATGTTATGCCTTTTCAAAAGGGCAGGAAAGAAAAGAAGGAGTGAGCACCAATCTGGAGATTGTGACAAATTAGGCATCTTATATTTGTGCAACGTAACTGTATGAACTCGAGAAAAGTGAGTCTCATAACTACTACTCTAAGTCTTTTAGGGATCTGTTGAATTATGTATGTATAGCATATAAAATATAAAAGTATATTTATACATATAATTTTGCACTGAGTATATATATACATACATACATAAATTACATGTTTCAATGTTGTATATATACTAAAAGTATATTAATATATAATTTTCTGTTGGTATAATATATAACCAATGTGTATAATCTTTTTTTCTTGAGATTAAAGGTTTATTAAGGAAAGAAATGGGACCACAGCATTTCTAGGTGAGCTTGAGAAACAGTGAAGGAGGCCAACAAGCAATGAATGAGTATAATCTTACACTATTTCCTTGGAGTCTATTCCACCGCTGGATTACTTCCTGAATTTTCCTTTTGTTTTATCACATTCTCAGCATAGAACCATCAGTATGGATTTCTTGGCTTGTTTTTGTTTTGTTTTCTAGCTCAACGGATCTTGCCCTTAAACTCAAAGACAGCATGAAGATCGTTACCCTCTGAAACCAGCTGGTCCTTGATACTCTGACAACAGCACAAGGGAGAACATGTGCCATTACGGAAACATAGGGCTGTGTTTACATACCTGGCAACTGGGCACTGTGGCCTCAGATTTCTAAGATTTACATACTTAAATTACAGTGATGTGACATTCTGCCTCAGATTTTAGTAGTTTATTGAAATGACAGTTTTCAGACACCTTAGGATAAGAACAAAGCCTCCTGGGCATGGTGTTCATTTTAGGATTAATAATAACAACCTACTGTGTATTCATTGTTAATATGGTTCTATCTCCCATGTAATAAAAACCTCTCTTCCAGATTTCCACAGAATGAAGACGCAGTATCTAATCTCATACCTCTTCATGCCCCTGCTGCAACAGGCAAGCCAAGATTTTTGATGCCTGGATAAACAGAGTTCATGCCCTTTTTTAGCACTTAAGACAACACATCACAAATGGATCTTCAGTAAACATCAACCTTGAGATTAAGGGATTGAAGACAGAATAAAAAGGTAAATTAGGGAGACATTGGAAGGGAGAATAACTTGTACTCTGGGTCTCGTTACAATATTTCACCAGTACAAAGTTATGAAATCTCAGAACAACTAACAAAATTTGCTGTGAAGATTGTCAACACATAGACAACATTTCTTTGTTATAGAGATATGTTTAATAATAATGTCAAAATACCAACAAGTCTGGCTTACAGACTCAGTATACCTGACCTTTGGATTTCTCCTCACCTCATGCCAGACAAGATTATAAATCTGGTCAATGGTCAACATATATTCTTTACTTCTGTATAAACTATATATAATCATGGTTATTTTGACCATTTTTGACCTATTTCTATTTTGTCATTCTGAAATCCTATTAGTTTACCTCAGAAACCATTCTATGATCTCACATTTTAAAGGCAGGGTGGGTCTTTGTAAACTTGTTCAACAATGTAATCTTAGAGTCCCACCAAAATCATCCATGTGGCCATTGTGAAGGCGCACAATTGTGTGACTCTCATAAGGAGCCTTCACCATGTCTTCAGTATATACTGTTCTTCTCCTATGTCTCTGTCTTGCTGTCTGTATCTCTGACCATGCTTCAAGTTATATCACAACTGTCTTTCAGATTTTACTTTTATTTATGTATATGCCTGCATATGTGTGTCTGTCTGTGTATGCACCAATCATGTGTTGGTGTCCAAAGAGTCCAGAAGAGGGCATCACATCCCCTGGAGCTGGAGTTACAAGATGGTTCTGATCCACCCAACACCGAGGTTAAGAACGGAACTCAGAATGTCTGCAAGAGCAGCAAGTCCTCTTAAACACTGAGCCTTCTCTCTAGCACCTAAAAGTATTTCTTCATAAACATTAAGTTTGCTTCATTAAAAAATGAGCATAAATTATCATGATGAAAATTACCAAACAGTGATGAGAAAAACTGAAAGGGGTATGAAAATTAAAACATTGCTTATCTACAGTTTTCAAGGACTAATGTTATTAAAATACCCATGCTAACTAAACTGATCTATATATGTAACGCAATTTCTACTAAAGTGCAAGAAACATTCTTCACAGAGATTGGGAAGAAAGGCCTTTATAGAGATTTTATGGAACCCATAAGACACTAAAGAGTCAAAGAAAGTCTAAGAGGATAGAAATGACTTCAAAATATACTACAAAGCCTCATAGCTATGCACAACAGCATGGTACCAATACAAAGACAGGTACACAGATCAGTGGGATACCACATAGAATCCAGAAATTAATCCATGCATCCATGACAAACTGACTTTGAACACAGCAACAAGAATATACACCAGCAGGGATGAAGGTTTCCCTTAGTATTGGTATTGGTAGTTCTAGTTAGTCATGTAGAGAAGAATGGAAGTAACTGGCTCTCACACACAAGATGCAAACATAAAATAAAAATATACAATGACTTACATAAAATGTGATGAGAAGAAAACCTAGGGGAGATGTTTTCCAGAAAGTGTTCTGGGCAAAGATTTTTCTTTTTCAGTTTATTGCAAAAGCACAGGCATGGCAACAAAACTGACAACTGGGATTGCAGGGAACTTAAATGTTTATGATCAGCAAAAGAAGCTAAACAAAGAACAGACAACCTGAAAAACAGAGGTAAATATATGACAAGAGGTTAATTTTTAGAATATTTAATGAACTCAAACAACTCGACATCAAAAACATTCAAGATGATTCTACTTAAAAACTGGCCAAATGATCTGAATAATCATTTCTCCAGAGAATATATTCAGAAGGCCAACAAGAAATGATAATTGTTCAGTGTCAGTTATCATTAGTATACTGCCAGTCAGAACCACAGTGAGAAATCATCTCATCCCAGTTAAAATAGCTGTTAACAAACAGATTCTTAATGCTGGTGAGACTATAGAAGGCAACAAATGAGATTGTAAACTAAGGAAAACAGTAGACCTATGACTGACTTATGAATTGAACAACCCCACTATTGGTCATGTATCCAGAAGAAATGAAGCCATTATATCAAAAACTATCAAATATATTGTATCAAAATATATTTGAAAATTCAGTGCAGTATTAGTTGCAACAGGCAAGATGCAAAATCAATGTACATATCTAAGGATGTATGCCTGGATAAGAGAAAGGCATGTGAGGATTTTTATTCAATCATGAAAATAATTAAATTCTGTCATTTGTAACAATATGGCCAGAACTTGGGAATATTATGTTGAGGGAAATACATCAAGCCCAGAAAGATGAATGCTGCATGTTCTCGCTGCCATATGAAGTTGAACACTGACCTCAGAGCAGTAGAGACTATAGTAATGCCAGGGCTTGTTGGGAGTGTAGAAAAGCAGGTACAATGGTATGGTTGGTTAATGGTATAGATGGAGTAACTTCTGTTCTATATGTAGGGAAAAGGGACCAGTCAAAGAAACACACCCTGAGCAGAACCAAAGAAACACACTTTGGCCCGGCAACCAGAACCAAAGAAATGTACCCTAACCCTGAAACCAGTGCCAAAGGAACACACTTTGTCCCTGGAATCAGAGTCAGTGAAAGAAATGCACCCTGGCCCTAAAATTGGAGCCAAAAGGCTAAAAAGGACCAGAGAAAGAAACATACTTTGGCCCTGAAACCAGAGCCAAATCTAACCCTAATCCTGTGCAGAAAACCAACCAATCCTTGAGCAGGAGCTCTAGCCTATCTGAGTTCAGCATTAAAATCTGACCAATCCCCACCCTGGAAGCCCTATATAAAACCTGTGTCTGTTAGGCTTGTGGCTGTTCATACATACTACCAGGCTGTCCTCTGCCACTGTGGCAGAGGGCAGCCACTCTCCTGGATTCTTCCCTCCCAATAAACCCCTTCAATGAGATTTGGGTGAAGGTCTTCTTTTGCAGCAGCGGTGGAGCAGAGGCGACCCTGGGCAGAGCAATCAGGGCTGTAACACTTCTGCCAGGGAAACCTTCCCTTGGCAGAGCTGACTCCCGGGAGCAGAGCTGAACTGTAGCAACTTCGCCTGGGAAACCTGCTGCCAGAACAAAACTATTACACTGGGCAAACATGCCCAGCTAGAAGACCCTCTCCTGCCATGAGACAGGGCTGTAAGCAGCTAAGCTTACAAATAATGAGTAGACTTCCAAACATGAGGAAGTAACAAATGTCTGAGATAATAAACATGTCAATTGCCCTGATCTATTCATTATACATTGTATGCACACACTGGAATACAACACTGGACCCATAAATGTGTACAAATACTATGTGTCAATCAACAATAAAAAGTACAAATTTCTTTTAGAAGAATACCATCTTGTAAGAGATTGACATAATAGATGTAGTTAATATAAATAAAATATGTTAGGGTGAGAAAATATTGATTGCATATCATGGAGGTATAAAACACAATTTAAATGCTTTCTTGAAATCATGAGGGTGAGAAGAATGAGTAGAAACTGAAGTTGTAATTTGGTTAAATCGGATTAGGTAAAACTGAGACTATATCATGAATATGCTGCTCTAAATTGCCTAGGCAATAACTGTCTTATCCCATTAAGGATGTTTAAGTAGGAAAAGCCAATATGATGATGAAGTCATCTTTAAGAAGATAGAAATAAAACATAGTTCAGCTGGCTTCTCCTTAGGAGAAAACCTGGGAAAGAGTCCAGAAAGCATCTGAGTGACGACCAAGGACATACTAAAAAAGGAATTCCAGATAACGGCTGTTAGTAATTATATTAAGTATATATGCCAAGGTATTTGGGTCTTACAAAAGCAAATCTGCCTTTTAAAGACTGCTGTCAATGCAATAATTGGGTATGGGGAGATGAAACAGCAACGTATTATTAAGTGCAGACAGTGATATTCTATACTGGCAGATCACATTTCCCCCTGAACAGTGGCTCTCATGTCAGATCACCCTTCAGAGAGGGAGCCATGCCTGCTTCTCCATGTCAAGTAAAATTGCTTGTGGAGTCCGGTCAGCTTCCAACACCATCATGTTTGCTGATTTATCTTGTTTAGTTTCACAGCTCTGTGCAGAACCACTTAACCCATGTTGCAGATGAGGTGGTGCTCAGGTAAATTAAATGATTGTTTCAAGACCACACAAGACCAGTCAGTGTTAGGCCTGGGATTGAAATCAAGGCTTGCTAGACACACCCTCAATGTTTAGAAGTATTTTATTCTTCTCACCTTTGTGGTATTACAGCAGTAGGTTGTGCACTTTTTACAGTACTTGGATATTTCATCTTAAAAAGTCACAAAAGAACCTGGATATCCCATAATATCCGTGAACTGGGGCTGCTGTCTTCTGAATTCCCACAGTTCATATCACAGTAAGCCTCTGAGAGAGGCTTTCCTGGTCCTCTTGATAACAGCATAACGATGTGATGTAGTTTATTCCTACTCTATGTGGATGCCTTGAAGGTGGGAGTTCTTACCTATGTCCTCAGCCCCCCACAAGGACTTGATAAGACCCTTGATTCATTTGCTTAACCCAATTTCAGTGTTAAAGAACATATTGCCTTTATTCTACCAAATGTTGATATAATTGTTTTAATAAAAACAAAACTTGACACTTCAATTAGGAAAAGATTTGACATGACCTGTGCTTCTAAAAAGTACTTTCATATGGTATTCTATTTTGTCTTGGTTTTTTTTCAGCTCAACATAACCTGAAACTCTCCTGCATCAGGCTCAGGTACTGGGATTACAAGTGTGAGCCTCTGCACCTAGCTCACTGTGGTAACTTTCCATGGAAGTCCTCTAGGAACGTTTGCATCCACCAGTGATGGTGTAACTCTTTCTGTTGACAAACTGTACCCTCCCTGTCCTTCTGTTTCTCCTCCCCACTCTGAGGATTCATTTCTAAACTTCAGCTTTCTCCCCCCCCCCAGGCCATGCCAACACCGAATTGATGTTTCCTTGTTTTTATAAACAGGGACTATCTAAAAGCTAAGAAAAAGAAAGCTAATGACAAATTATAAAGGTTCAATTATGTGAGGTTCTACCTAAGCTCCTGAATAGAATTCCCCAAACCAGACAGTAGTTTAGACGAAATGAAAGCTGATTCCTTCCTATCTAGAAGTTCAGAGCAAGGAAACCAAATGAGAATAGGGACCCCATGACCTATCATTCTCCCTACATAGTTGCAGGTTCCTCCACTTAGGATTTCCCAGTTACTGGCGAGGAGACAGGAAATCAAGAGTAAGTCATTTCATCCTGCACATGGTGGTACAGAAATCATAAACATTTCTTCAGTTGGCCATTTTATTGGCCCAAACTTAACTGTATCACTGTGTGAGATTTGCCAGTGTCACCTGCACCTGGGTAGGCATACTCACAACAAATAAGCTGGGTTTTGTTTTTAAAGAAAGTGCTGCTACTAGATGTTAATAGTTAAAGTCTCCACCAGGGTCAGAAGGACTGCATCCTGCCTTCTTAGTAAGGGGGAGGTGCAATGACTGTATCGTGGGATACATTACCTGTTATCCCAGTGAGGCATCCTATGTGTTTCCCATTTAGGAAGTTGTCCTGCTTCACAAAATTAGAGAGCCTGAGTTTTCAACACTAAGTATAATATACTACCAAAGCTGCAATAGATAAGCATAGTTATCCTTTCAGGCTCTCGTGAGCTTATTTCCTGTGAGGCTTTCTTTAGGGGCCTTCAGGAAATCACAAATCATCAAAGTGAGGCACTAAGCCAATAAACAAAGAAGATGGTCATGATCTAGGTGGCAAAAGCATTCAGTATTCGGAACCCAGGGTTTCAGGATTATCAGGCAGGACTATTACATACCAGACTCAGAGATTATGCATGTCAGACTGAAGCATGTCTGTGTTCTCTGGGAGAAGTTTCTTCACAAAATTTAAACTGAAGGGATGCTAGTATGCTTGAGCATAGAAGAAGAAATAATAAAGTCTGAACACTTACTTTGTGATGTGTAGACACAGAAGAAAAAGAAAAAACACAAAGGACTGTAGAATTAGTCACAAAGTGAAAAAATAATAAGCATAGAAAATGATTTGGTCTGTGCTGCATTAACATTCTAATAAATGTTCACTTTTAGGATTGGCTCAAAATAATTATGAAAATAACACATGGGAGTGGAGAGAAAGCTCAGCAGTGGGGAGAATACTCTGCTTTCCCAGTGGATTGGAGTTCAATTCCCAACGTCTATGTCACCTGTATCTCCAGCTCCAGGAAGATTCAGCATCTCTGGCTCCTTTGAACACCCACATTTACATGAGCATACCCACACACAGACACATGAGCACATGCATAATTTAAAAGTAGTACAGTTAAATATCATTTAAAGAAAACGGGGGAGCTAGAACTATGGATAGATAGTGGAGGCAGAATGAAACTAGGAGATAGGCTCATCTTACATAGTAGGAATTCAGTAGCCTAAAATCTGCACCATGCACATAGTATTTAGTGTTCATACGTTCCTAAGTTAATAATTGGTAATTAGTAGTGATTATTGTTACCACATTTCAGGGAACACAGCCTATAACCCAACAAGGCAGGTTCAGCCACCTGTTTTCAATAAACCCATTCAAAGAGCCAAGTTAATGGTAAAACACTGAGAAGAGGTTTATTGAGCGTGTCTGCATTGGAAAGACAGACAAGGAGATACAATGTCAACCCTGAACTTATCACTGAGGTCCTGTTATGAGGGAAGGTTTTAAATGGAAGGTAAGAGATAGTCATAGCTGACCCTTGTGCACCACTGTTTCAGTTCCAAATCTCTCTTGCAAGGTGAGTCTCTCTTGCAAAGTCACCTGAGAAATGTAAATCTTTCTCCAGGGGATAAGTTCCTCTCTGTCCCCAGAACCTCAGCCATTTTTTTCTTCTAGAAGGAGATTCCTGTGCAAATTGTAATTCCTTAGGGTACATTCTTTCAATTGTCTAACAGCCAAAGACGTCTACATATTCATTCCTGCCAGGCAGGCCAAATACACTGTCTCTTCCAGTTTGAGAGCAAGAAGAAAAGCAAACAACGGCAGTAGTACCATTAAGACAGCAATTAACAAACACCATCTAACTTTGGCTCCAGATTGTACGACAGTGTAAAACTGAGAGAAAATAAGGACTACCTAAGAAACATTTCTCAGGGAGATACCCGACAGAATGCCTCTTGATTAAAGCCACCAGAATTCCTTGTATAAAACAAATTAATGAGCTCATTTTTTCTCTACTAAAGGCATAGGACTGTGAGTCCTGAGATAAAGCATCAAATATAAAATTGCTCCCATAGCTGAAGGACCTTCCTAGTCCTCACTGCAGAGAAGCCTGCCCCAAGTCCCCTACCAAACCCATAAACCACTAATGCACACCTTATAGCAATGCTTGTCTCTAGGAAATATCACACATATCCAAAGTATTTCTCGCCAAGAAAACTCCTAAGCTCTTACCAATAACCACACAATCAATGCTGTCACCAAAAAAATGGAGACAACTAGAATAAATGGATTTCATCCAACCAGCATGACAATGGTAATGGTTTCATTTACTTACAGGATTACAGGGCAGTGGCGGGACCTCAAATGTTCGTGTCCAAGCTTCATCAAACATCCCCAAGGGCTGAGAGCTGTGTTTGTGACCTGGTAGCAGTGTTGGTGAAATGTCACAGGACACATCCTGAAGGATGTGATTTAGCAACCTCTTAGGTCTAAGTACATGTGTTATAGTTATGCCTGGGAGTTAGACATGCATTCAGATACAATCTTATTTATTTAAAATTCAGGTAAATCCCCCATTGTCAGACTATTTCCCATTGGCCACACTATTCAGACATCATATAGAGGAAGCAGCAACTGTGTAATAAGGGGTGAGCAAGGAAATACCTACTGACTTGCTGTGTTCTGCACACACCATGCTTCTGTGTGTGGGGGTTAACACCATCTTAGAGAATCACTCTGTGCTATAGAATGAAGTGGAAGGTGACCATCATTTATTTTATGTTTTTGTTGCCAGAGACTGGAGTTCTTGTTTGTGGGTTCTTAGTCTTGTGGATAAAAGAACTTAAAAATTGACTCAGAAGAAAGTGTCCATTTTTGTTAGATCATAGCCCCTCTAACTGCCTCTCTGCCACTCCCAGAAATCAGGCCACCCCCAGGAACCTGAGACAAAGAACTGATAATAAAACTGTGGTGCATACCTTTAATCCCAACACTCGGGAGGCAGAGGCAGATGGATCTCAATGAGTTTGAGGCCAGTCTGGTCTACAGAATGAGTTACAAGACAGCCAGGACTATAACACAGAGAAACACTCTCAAAAAAGGAGAGAGAACGAAAAAGAGAGAAAACTGTGCTATCTGTCTTTCAGTCTCTCCCCCTTGCAACTACAAGATAGATTTGTGGTCTTACCTGATACCTGCCTCCATGCTCATTGACAAGGTCAGGTGAGATCATGTGATGTAGAGCTTGCCTCTCCCCCCGAAAAAACTAAAAGAATCAGAAACCTTCTTTGTTCTCTGGAATGGTCTGTCTTCCGGGCCTCCATCTGTGATGATATCTTTCTTGCACAAATAAAGCCTGTCTGGGGGGGGGGGTCAGAGAATGCAGCTTGACACTAGCTAACCATAGAGGTCTGGAAGTCTGCACAGACAGGAAGTGATGTAGCTGGGAAGAAACAGGATATAAGCAGGGAGAAGCAGGATATCTCTTCTCTGCTGAGGCACTTAGGAGGAGGTAAGGCATGCTGTGGTTGCTCCTTCTCTCTGATCCCCAGGCAGGCTTTATTTGTGCAAGAAAGATATCACTACATCCATCATGCTACACATAGCAGCGATCTTTCCTGCTGCTCTTCAGAGGTAAAATGGAGGCTCTCCCCTTTAAAGTCTACAACAGCTATCTATGGCATGGTGCTGTCTTTCAGAAAATTTCTCCCACTTTAAAGGGGCTCACTGTTAGGGTTGGAATAAAGGCCCATTAAGAGAAAACTCCTTCAGGTCAAGAGTTTATTGTCTATAGCTCATGTGCAGAGAACTAACATTCCATCTGGGTTGGGCAATCTCCTTAAGGAATCCCCCTAAGAAGATGAGCTCACTTTAAAGAACACCCCCAGGAAGGCAGGCTCATCTTAAGGAACCACCCTAGGAAGGCATGCTCACCTTAAGGAACACCCCTAGGAAGGTGGGATCACCTTAAGGAACACCCTTAGGAAGATGGGCTCAACTTAAGCTGTGATAAAGAGATAGGCAAATAGCGTTTCCTTTTAGGAGAAACTACTTTTTCCCCAGTGTAGTCCCTATGGTTTGCTCTTCATCATTGGGATCATTTTCTTACATTATTTCACTAATGAACCCAAGTACCCCAATAGGAAGACCTACTTCCCCTTTATCATCTGGTGACCACAAAGGAGCCCCCAAGTTCCAGTATCAGCATTGTGGCTGGCAATGGCCAGGAGACTGTAGCTCTTATAACAAGGGGGGTAATCATGTGTCAGCTCCTTCCTATGAACCTGCATTTTTCTTTTCCTTTCTTTTTCAAATACATTTTATGCATTATAAAAAAAGATAGGCCAGGTAGACTGTAAATTCATCTATTGAGAGGAGGCAGATGAAGATATAGAGGAAAGAAAATCATGACTTTTGAGTTAAGAGTACAAAAAAGCCAGAACATTCAGAAATAGAGACCAGCAAGCAGCTGCATTGGTAATGTCTTATAGGGCTTGTATTGCTGTGAAAGATACCATGACCATGGCAACTCTTATAAAGGAAAACATTTAATTGGATCTGGCTCACAGTTTCAGAGGTTTAGTCCATTTTCATGGTGGGATATGGCACTATATAGGTAGATATAGTGCTGGAGTAGGAGCTAAGGATTCTACAACTTGATGCACAGGCAACAGGAAGTAAACTGTGTTCCACATTGGGTGCAGCTTGAGCATAGGAGACCTCAGAGCCTGTGCCCACAGTGACATACTTCCTCCAACAAGGCCACAACTATGTCCACAAAGTCACATATCCTAATAGTGCACTCCCTATGGTTGTCATTTTCTTTCAAACCACCACAGGTAAATAGCCAGATATATTCAGAAAAGAGTAAGAAAGCATAAGGGGTAAGGTTAAGCACACTTGATATTTTGGTAGTTGTACTGGATAGTTATGTGTTAACTTGACACAAGTTAGAGTCATCAGAGAAAAAGAAGCCTCAGTTGAGGAAATGCCTCCATGAGATCCAGCTCTAAAGTGTTTTCTAATTAGTGATCAATAGGAGAGGGCCCAGCCCATGGTGGGTAGTTCCATCCCTGGACAGCCTGGAGCTCACACAGAACCTGTCCCTAAATGGATACCCTGCCTAACAGTTCACCCTGACTCTGGGCAACAGCAGGATATCCAAGACTAGTCTCAGAATGGTCCAGTATCAATGTGTGTGTCAGAAGGCAGAAATCTTGAAACAGGCCAATGACTACTTGCAATGGATATTTGCATATAAAGCTGTTTGGGCATATATATGTGTGTGTATGTATGTATGTATGTATGTATGTATGTATGTATGTATTGTGAGACACACTGCAATTTCCAGTATCACTACAATGAATGAATATACAATGGAGAGGTGGGAAATATGGAGAATTGGAGCAGAGTGTGTGTGGCGGAAAGAGGCAGAACTGAGACACAATTGCAGTGACAGGTGTGAGAGAAGGCTGCAGTCACCAGAGGAACATGTTGCTGTTGAATAGGTTCAGCCTGGCAATTGTAAAGGACAATGTTTCTCTGATTTCTTTCTCAGCCCTTTTATCGTCTGTATATAGTAGGGCTACTGATTTTCTTGAGTTGATCTTGTACTCTGCAACTTTGCTGAAGGTATTTATCAGCTGTAGGAGTTGCCTGGTAGAGTTTTTTGGGTCACTTATGTAAACTATCATATCATCTGCAAATAGTGAAAGTTTGACTTCTTCCTTTCCAAATTGTGTATCCTTGATCTCCTTTTGTTGTCTTATTGCTCTAGCTAGAACTTCAAGGACAATATTGAAAAGGTATGGAGAAAGTGGACAGCCTTGTCTTGCTCCTGATTTTAGAGGAATCACCTTGAGTTTCTGTCCATTTACTTTGATGTTGGCTGTTGGTTTGCTGTATATAGCTTTTATTATGCTAAGGTAAGTTCCTGTTATCCTGGATCTCTCCAAGACCTTTATCGTGAAGATGTATTGGATTTTGTCAAAGGCTTTTTCAGCATCTAGTGAGATGATCGTGTGATTTTTGTTTCTCAGCTTGTTTCTATGGTGGATTACATTGATGGATTTTCGTATGTTGAACCATCCCTGCATCCCTGGAAAGAAGCCTACTTGATCATGGTGGATGAGGTTTTTTGATGTGTTCTTGGATCTGATCTGCCAATATTTTATTAAGTATTTTTGCATCAATGTTCATGAGGGATATTGGTCTGAAGTTCTCTTTCTTAGTTGTGTCTTTGTGTGGCTTGGGGATCAAGGTAATTGAAGCCTCATAGAAAGAGTTTGGCAAATACATTTCCTCTTCTATTGTGTGGAATACTTTGAGAAGAATTGGTATGAGCTGTTCTTTGAATTGCTGGTAGAATTCTGCACTGAGCCCATCTGGCCCTGGACTTTGGGGGGGGGAGACTTTTGATGACTGCTTCTATTTCCTTAGGGGTATAGCCACTTTTGAAATCAGTATGGAGATTCCTCAGGAAAATGGGAATCAGTCTACCACAAGACCCAGAAATTCCACACTGAGGACCCAAAAGATGCACATCATACAACAAGGATGTCTGTTTCACTATGTTCATAGCAGCATTATTTGTAATAGCCAGAACCTGGAAGCAAACTAGATGCTCCTCAGCTGAAGAGTAGATAGAGGAAAAGGGGTACATTTACACAATGGAGTACTATTCAGTGAAAAAAACCAATGGAATCTTGAAATTTTCAGGCAAATGGATGGCACTAGAAGAAACCACCATGAGTGAGGTAACCCAGTCACAAAAAGACAAACATGGTATGTACTCACTCATATATGGATTTTAGACATGAATCAGGGGAGTGCCAGCATACAATCCCATTGCTAGAGAGTCTGGGAAACAGAACCTTCATCCAGCAACTGATGGAAGCAGAGGCAGACAACCACAGCTAAACACTGAACTGAACTTCTGAAATCCTGTCACAGAAAGGGAGAACTGACGAGCAAAGGAGTTAAGACTGGCCTGGTTTAACCCACAGAAACAGTTGATCTGAACAAGGGGGAGCTCTTGGACCACAGACTGATGGCTAGGAGAACAGCATGGGACTGATGTAGACCCCTTGAATGTGGGTGTCAGTGAGGAGGCCTAGGTAATCTATGGGGCCTTGGGTAGTATTTATCCCTAGCATACAGACTTTGAGTGCACATCCCACAATGAGGGATGCTCTCTCAGCCTGGACTCTTGTGGGAGGGCCTAGGCCCTGCCCTGGATAAAATGACAGACTCTGGGGATCCACCATGGAGAGCCTCACCCTCCCTGGGGATCAGAGTAGAGATTGGGTGGGGGCCTGGGGGACCTGGTGGGTAGAGCAGGGGTTGGAGGGGAGGGAGAGGGAGCTTGGATTGACATGTGAAACAAGTTTGTTTCTAACTTAAATTTTTTAAAAAAAAAGGAAGAGGAAAAAAAAAAGAATAGGTTCAGTCTGAACATACTGCCCAGCCACATGATTGCCCTAGCTATAAGCAAAAACAGGACATCTGAGATGAGGAACTGTCTGTTTTCTGGATTGAGTTTCCTCAAAAGACTTCTGTGGTCCGTGCTGCCACAGAAGCCATGTTGGTATTCCTGGTCCCTGCTGCTGCCCCAGGTCGTAATGAACGTCAATGTCTGTGGTCTGTGCTATTACAGGAGGCCTTTAGTGTTCATGGTACTTGAACCAAATGTCTGTGGTCTGTGCTGCCCCCTGAAACTATGTTGATGTCCGTGGGCCGTGATGCCACCAGGGGCTGTAATAATGTCCATGGCCTATGTTGCCCCTGAGGTCACGTTGATGTCCACGGCCTGTACTGACGCCAAGGACCATGAGGGTGTCCATGCTGAGGCTAAGAGCTGTGTTGATGTGTGTGGTCTGAGTAACCATTGGTCCAAGATCCGTGCTGTTGATGGAGGCCGCTTGGACATCTGTGGTGTCTGTTCCTGCAGACGTCCATGTTGATGTCCATGGTCTGCGCTGCCTCCAGAAGCCATGCTGAAGTCTGTGGCATGTGCTAACACTGGAAGCCATATGCCTGCCTATCATCCTTGCTCCTGCTCACTATAAAAGGCAAGAAAGCTACTTTTGCAGTGGTATCAATGGCTACAGAAGCACAGTTGAGAAAAAGAATCAGACAAGGTTTCTATGATAACCTCTACCTCCACCCTGTCCCACTCCAAAAAAGTAACAGCCTAGACAGGAAGCCATGGAAGAGAATTCTTTAAAAATGTGATAAGGATGCTGAAGTGTAACTCTCCACAAGTAATGGCTTCTGGTGGGAGTGGGGAAGGACTCAGTTATCTTTAAGGCGCTGGTCACCAGGAATTTGCCCATGCTGCAGTGAGTATATGGGCAACAAAAATTGGATTTGGGTTTTTTGGGGGGGTATTTGTTTGTTTCTTCATTTGGAGGGGTCACAAAAGGTTAGGGGGCGTGGGACAGACATGGGAAGACTAGGAAGTGAGTAATGATCAGGGTACATTATGTGAAATTCCCAAATAATCAATAAAAATATTATGTTAGAAAAAACAGGAATTTCATTTTTTTAACCTTCCTTATAAATGTCAGCGGTAAGTTACTGACATTTTGACACTTTAAAAAAGATTTTCAAAAATAGTGACACAAATTTGTTCTCTCAGGGTAAAGGAGACATTTTTTAAAGTGGGAAAAATAAATATATACTCAAAGAGCTATATAGAAAGCATTTTGGAAATAGATGCCTGGGGACAAAAATGACCTATCACTTTGCTGCCAAAATTAAGTAGACTTGTCACCTACTTTTAAAATTTCATGCCTATATTTTTAGGAACATGGAAATATAATTTTCAAATCTGTTTTAAATCATCTGCAAAATGTGTTTCGCTTAAATTTTTAGTTCTTTATTAAACTGACATGCTATACACTAGGCACAAGGGGTACCTTAACCTTAAGTTAATGGAACAAGGAAATACATGTGTGATAGCTCACTGATGTCACAGACACAGAAATGAATCAAAATGAATTTCAAAAAAATGCTGTTGGATATGTTGGATGTGGAAATAGCTGGAATTCTTAAGCAATATCATGTGTGTACTCTATGTATCTGAATCAATTTATCTTCATAGATAAACTTACACTCTATGTATCTGAATCAATTTATCTTCATAGATAAACTTTTCAACCAAAATTTTGAAAGTCAGTGAAGTATATTCAATCAAGTTTTGTTCACTAGTAACCTGATAAACAATCATAACAAAGGTTTATTTCATTAATGATAAATTTAAAATATGATTAAGATGACTGTTTATTGTGTATGTCTATGTTCTTTTGCACATTTTATAATAAATATACTAGCGTTCTAAATGCTTATAATCTGTTTAAGATTACTTTTCTAAATCGTGGAAGAACACTGGAAGAGAAACCCTTTAAAAAATACAGATTTCAACTGAAAGAGTAGATTTCTTATCCCTTTATTCATAAAAGTTCTAGATTTTATTTTAATCAGATTTAATTTTTAAGTCACATGTTTCCTTTCACCAAAAATTATGGGAGAAATCTGCATACTCCACTGGCTCTGCTATGAATTGTTTTATTTTAACTATCTGGATATAAATCCAAAACCAGAATTTGTTCATTTTTACACAAAGACAAAAAACCCTGAATCTATATTAAGCCCAGCAAGCATTTATTTCTACTGCCTCCAGCGCATGTAAAATCCTTAAGCCAGCCACCTGAATGACATGGAGAAGAGAGACCCCCAAAAATGTCAAGACACAGTGCAGTGAAGTAAACATGATCTCCATCACCACGAAGGGCAGTTTGTGTACCCTCACCTTATGAGGCAACAAAACCTCAGCAGTCCAAAAAGGACAGCAAGTATCTTAGTTGTGGGAACACCAGACCTTGAGCAGAGACCCACTTTCCCTTCTGCCTGGGAGTAGGCAGCTGTAAGACAATGTTTAGTAAAAACCTGTTTACTAAAAATGATACAATAAGTTCCTGGGAAAGGCCTTCCCACGGAAACCGCCCTGACCTCGACCTTGTCCAGAGACTAACCGCACCTTCAAAAACCCACACACATCCACCTCTGGTGTCAGAACAAAACCAGCCAAGGGAGAGGAGAGAGCAAAAGTTTCTCTGGTGGGAGCTTTTCTTAGAAAGTTTTTCGTAAACCTTTTTGGAGCCTGTTTAAAATTTTCTTTATATCATTAAACGAGTCTCTGTGTTGTCAATACCCGACACCCTCCGCACGTTCTCGGACACAGGCCATGCAGCAGACATGACAATTGGAGGTCCCACCGAGATCGTGAAAGCGAGGTAAGTGGACGGGGTTAAGAAACTATGGGGAATAGTTCCGGGAAGCTAGAATCATTACAGTATCAACTAAAAAAGTTACTTAAAGAACATGGGACTACAGTCAAGTCTAAAACCCTAGAAGGCTTTCTAAAATCGATCGAACGAGCCAGTCCATGGTTCATTACTGGGGGAAGCTTAAATATTCCAGATTGGGAGGAGGTTCGCTGTGATCTTCATAGACTTTTACGAAAAGAGGGATCTGAGTCCTTGCCCCCTACGACATTCTCCTTATGGAGATTAGTGAGGGGAGCACTTTTGACAGATAAGGTTCGTCACCGCCAGGTAGTTCAGGACACAAAAGAGGCTTTTTTAGAGTTACAAGAGACTGAGACTCAAGCCTCCTTGAGTTCAGGGGCAGAGAGTGATGATGAAGAGACCGTGACTGAAACTAGAGGCTCCATTGTTAGTGAGGATGAGGAGGAGTCTCTTAGTAACAACAAAAAAACGGGTAGACATCTCCGGGCGCGACCCAAAAAGAAGGACTCCGGTCAGAATCGGTTATATCCTTCTCTATCAGACCTAGAAAATGGAAGTAGCTCCGACTCAGACTCGTCACAGTCTGAAAAGGAACGGTTACTTGCTGAGATCGCGGCCCTTAAAAAGAACTAAAAAAGATTCTAATTAAGGAAAGACAGGACAGGGAGAGAAACCCTTCCCCATACTCTGAAAAAAGGGACTCCTCCTATGAGATAACCCAGTCCTTCTTGGACCTGGAGGGAAGACCCAGAGGAGGGGTCCAATGCTGCCCGGTGGTGGCCCCGGTAATGGAAGTTCCAGACCCGAACAATTCTCGACAGGTCATTCGGCGCCATGACCCTTTAAGTTTCAAAGATATAAAACAACTGAAAGAGGCAACTTTAAATTATGGAGCACAGGCTCCCTTTACACTTTCCTTAATGGAATCTTTTGCGTCTCTTAATTTGACACCTGGCGATTGGCAGCAGCTTTGCAGAGCAGCTCTGTCGGGGGGAGATTATTTGATTTGGAGAGGTGAGTTTCAGGAAAGATGCAGCCAGACAGCCCAAAGGAATGCACAGGCCGGACAGCCCCAGAGAAATGTGGAGATGCTTACCGGAAGTGGTCAATACGCCACCATTCAGCAGCAAATGCAATATGACATCGCAGTCTATGCCCAAGTGGCAGCAGCGGCCCAAGGGGCTTGGAAAGCATTGCCTTCCAAGGAAGGAGGAGATCATCTGTCCAAAGTCCTTCAAGGACCTTCCGAACCTTTTCAAGACTTCGTAGACCGTCTCAGTCAGGTAGCAGAAAGAATATTTGGGGGCATTGGGCCTGCGATGCCAGTCATAAAGCAGATGGCATTTGAAAATGCAAATAAATATTGTAAGGAAGCCCTTCGCCCCTATCGCAATAAAAGTCTAAATGACTATATCCGGATCTGTAGGGACATTGATGGGAACTTCATCCAGGGCCAAGTGTTAGCTGCTGCTATTCGGCCCCAAGTGGGGAAAGAAAGACCTACTCTGGGAGGGAGAAAAACATGTTTTAGCTGCAGTAGGGAGGGACACTTCTGTAGAGAGTGCCCTCAAAATAGTACTGCGGGTCTCAAGAGACCTGGTTTATGCCCCCGTTGTCGAAGGGGATATCATTGGGCCAATAACTGCTACTCTAAAACTGACAGGGAGGGAAATTTCCTTTCTGCTAATAATAATCAGGGAAACGGGAGGAGGGCCCCGCCCCAGGGCCCCAAAACCAATGTGTACGGGGCAATGACCCCTGCTCTGGGCAGTGGCAGGACTCATTTTCTCCCCCAGAGCAACCCCTTCATATCTCAGACCTCCTTAGAGCCACCTCGGGGAGTGCAGGATTGGACCTCGCTCCCTCTGCCCAGGCAATCCTAACACCGGAAATGGGGATCCAGGCCCTCCCTACTGGGGTGCATGGGCCATTGCCCCCAGGCACGGTTGGACTACTCTTGGGACGGTCCAGTACTATTCTTCGAGGCATCCAGGTACACCCCGGTGTTATAGACCAGGATAGTGAGGGGAGATTAAAATAATGACATCAGTGGGCAGTGGGGTTGTTGCCATCCCTGCAGGAGAACGGATTGCTCAGATACTCCTTCTCCCTACAGCTCCTTGTGAGGCTAGAAAAATTAAAGAGAAAAGGGGCAACCAAGGTTTTGGAAGTACCAGCCCGGCAGCATTTTGGGTAGCCACTATGGAGAACCGCCCCCAGCTTACATTAAAGATAGAAGGCAAGTCCTTTAGGGGCGTCTTAGATTCTGGGGCAGATTTCTCTGTCCTCTCAGATAAATTCTGGCCCCCCGCCTGGCCGAAAGAGGAAGGGACAGTGACCCTCCAGGGAATAGGACAGGCTGTGCCCCCAAAAAAGCCTCAGAATCTTAAAGTGGCAAGACTCTGAAGGCCACACAGGGCTTTTCCAGCCATATGTTTTGCCTGGCCTCCCTATTAACCTCTGGGGACGGGACCTCATGCAAGAAATGGGAGTGGTCCTCACCACCCAGGCACCCAAGTCCAAAAGCAGGGGCCCCCAGATGACGCAAGGGAGGGGCTGGAGCCTGGGGAGGGAACTAGGTGAACTAGAACAGGGAGAGGTTTGCCCTGTGGCATCCCTCCCTTTGGAGACCAATGCCCCAGGGGATAGGAAGGGTTTTGGCCATTTTTGATGAGGGTCACTGTTGCGCCGCCAGCCCCCATACCCATCACATGGCTATCAGATGATCCGGTATGGGTGGAACAGTGGCCCTTACCAGCGAAGAAACTAAGGGCGGCTCACCAGCTAGTTCAAGAACAATTGGAGGCAGGTCATTTGGTTCCTTCCACGTCCCCTTGGAATACCCCTATATTTGTAATAAAAAAATCTTCAGGGAAATGGAGGTTACTACAAGACTTGAGGGCCGTGAATGCGACCATGCAGCCTATGGGGGCTCTGCAGCCTGGCTTGCCCGTGCCTGTGGCCATTCCTAAAGACTGGCATTTGATTGTTATTGATTTGAAGGATTGCTTCTTTTCTATTCCCTTGCATTCTCAAGATAGTCCTCGGTTTGCATTTAGCCTTCCTGCGATTAACTTTAGGGAGCCTGCCCTTCGCTTCCAATGGGTGGTGCTCCCCCAAGGGATGGCTAATAGTCCAACTATATGCCAGATTTATGTAGCTGCCTGTTTAGATCCCCTCAGACGTAAGTTTCCTGATCTTTACATTATCCACTACATGGATGATATTCTTTTGGCCGCGGCCGAAGAAAGACAATGTTACATAGCCTTTGCAGAGCTACAGGAGCTTCTGGAGGCCCGAGGATTTATTTTGGCTCCTGAAAAGATCCAAAAGAGACCCCCTTATACTTATTTGGGTCATCAAATTCAACAAACTGGCCTCCGGCCACAAAGACTCCAAATCGATTGTTCAAATTTAAAAACACTTCATGATTGGCAGAGATTCTTGGGAGAGGTGCAATGGTTTCGCCCTTCTCTTTCTATTAAAACAGGGGCTCTTAAAGCGCTTTATGATATTCTTCCTGGGGACCCTGCTCCAACTTCCCCTAGACAGATTACCCCAGAGGCCAGGGAAGCCCTACAATTGTTGTTAAGAAGTATAGAGCAAGCCCACCTTCGGCGTATAGATTATGGGCAGCCCCTTGTTCTGGTTGTACTTTCATCTAGCTTTTCGCCCACTGCCGTGTTTTGGCAGACTGGTCCTATTTATTGGGTACATTTGTCAGCCTCCCCTAAGAAGGTAGTGACCCCTTACTATGATCTCATTTTACAATTGTTGTGGAAGGCACACAAGTTTAGCATTCAAACCTTTGGAAAGAGTCCTGATAAAATTATCCTTCCTTATGGTAAGGAGGAGGTGGAACATCTACAGATCTTCCATGATGGGTGGACCCTGTTTATTACATCTACAGGCGCACAGTTTGATAACCAATATCCCAACAGCCCCTTGATGTCTTTTTTCAAACAACACCCTGTGATCTTTCCCAAGATTTTAAAGGAGAACCCTCTAGTTAGAGCTCGCTCAGTCTTTACAGACGGCTCCTCCAAGGGTTTCGCGGTGGTGGTTTCTTCTCAGGTACGGAAGAGGGTACCCATAGGGCAGATGTCAGCACAAGCCGCCGAGTTGTTTGCTTGCTTGATGGCTTTCCAAATGTTTGAGGGAGAGCCCTTTAATTTATATACTGATAGTGTTTATGTTGCCAACATTGTTAGACCTTTAGAAACTTCTCCATATGTTCTTCCAACCTCCCAGGTTCGTTCCTTATTAGTTCAGCTCCAACATCTTATTTGGCAGCGCATCCACCCTGCTTATGTGGGATTTATTCGTGCACATACTAACCTTCCAGGACCCCTTGCCCAGGGCAATGAAATTGCTGACTCCTTGACCCGCCCTAGGGTCTTATTTACTCAGGAGCAGCTGGCCCACCAGCTCCATGAGAGGTATCATCTAAATGCCCGCTCCATTAAATTTCACACTGGGTGCCCCTTATCCATAGCTACACAGATTACCTCTCAGTGCCCTGATTGTGCCCCTTATCATAATTCTCCCAATGAGGGGGTAAATCCCCGGGGCCTCAGGGCCAACCATCTCTGGCAAATGGATGTCACTCACCTGCCACAGGCAGGGAAATTAAAATATATGCATGTCTCTGTGGATACGTATTCTAAACTGATTTTTGCCTCTCTCCACTCAGGAGAGAAGATTAAAGATGTTATTTCTCATTGCCTGCAGGCCTTTGCCTACATGGGTGTTCCAGATGCCCTAAAAACGGACAATGGCCCTGCCTATGCCAGCAATCGCTTTGCTGCCTTTTGCAGGGAACATCACATTGTCCATTCTTTTGGTATTCCTCACAACCCCACGGGACAGGCTATTGTGGAGCGCACCCATGCCACTCTCAAACAGTATTTTAAGAAAATAAAAAAGGGGGAGTATGTTACCTCCCCCAATATTCAGTTATCCACCATACTTTACATTTTAAATTTTTTGACCGTAGACCATAATAATTTGTCTGCTATGGAGAGACATTGGAACAAACACTCCCAGTCCTTGGGATGGGTCAGATGGAAGGATTTGATTACAGGAAAATGGCAGCCACCCACTCCCTTACTAGCTAGGGTCCGAGGGGCTGTTTGTGTTTTCCCTCCAGGAAGTGAGAAGCCCATTTGGGTCCCCGAACGGTGCATCAGGCATGTCGACCCCAATACTACTCCGGATACTAGGAATGCTCACCATGCTAAAGATGATCCAACCATTGCTGAACACTCAGGTAAGGGAAATATGGGCGTTGGTGAGGATTCCCCCCCATGTTAATGCCAGTTAGTCATTCCAGCTCCCTGTTCATCAATTTTTATAACACCAATAATACATTGGGAGCGGCTGCTGCCAATGAGATTAAAAAGTCAGAAACTAGACATTCTGAGTTTCCCCCTCCTAAGCCTGATACCAGGGTCAGGAAGTAGGGGAATCCAAGAGATTCCCAGCGGCATATGCCTTTAATCCCAACACACCTTTATGCAAGTCCCAGGACAGCCTCCAAACAATACAGAGAAACCCTGACTCAAAAAAAAAAATGGTACTGGTATTAATTAAAGAAAAAGACAAAGACAAAGGTATATGGAATGGAAAATTTTGTTTACATTTAAGTTCTATTTTGTGAGTCATCTCTAAAAACTTTTGGCCAAAATCCTGGCCTCTCCACCTTGCATCTACAGAGTTACAAGGAGTAGGTACAGCTGTACCCCATGACTGTAGCTCAAATGGAGGAATGATAAAGAACATACAGGACTTTTTAACCTTTTTAGTTCAAGGATTGGCTGGAGTTGTTCTTTTACATAGATTTCAATTAAGGGAGCTTCATTGCAACAGACTAATCATGACCTAGGGAAAAAGGATGACTAAAAGATGCATGTATGTTCTGAATGTATGGTGTGGCCACACCGGTATGTATGAAATGTGATTGTGAATGCGTGAGTGTGAACTGCTTATATGATTAAAAGTATACTTAAATCCCTTCAAAAATAGTTAAGAAGCTACCTAGATTGCTTTAAATATAGCCAAAAGGAACATCCAGCCAGTCTGTTAATGTTTTAACAGAAAAATTTAAGATGCAAATGAGGCCTTGTCAGCTAGTGAGAGCTCTACAGGTTAGATTTGGAAAGACTACTCACAGACTTCCAATAATTTTCAAAAGTTATTTGGACACAGTATAGTTTACAATCTTTGAGTGATTTTCAGAAGTTTTTGGGAAATATTTAATGGATATGTCCTTTTTAATGGGCATCTACAAATAATCTAAGTAGTAATCCCAATTTACCTAGATAGTTAACCAAGGAGGGTAGACAAATCCTTCTACTGTTATGGTCCAGCTTCAACAGTTCAAAAAAGAAAAAAATTTTAGAAAATAAAAAAGGGGGAATAATGCCCCCAGTCCCCACATGACTCATCAAATAATACACTCCTCATTTAAAAATTTTATAATGTGAATGCCAGTGAGCTTCAGACAGATTCTGGCATGATGGAACTTGAGCAACCATTGCTCAGGTCAAATGGAGACATCCATACACTAGACAGTGGAGAAGACCCTAATTTGGGGTCGAGGGCATGTTTGTGTTTTCTTGCAGGAAAAGAATAAAGCTTTAGCAGCTGTCAGACCATTTAGTGAGATACATGGAGCAGAGAATAACTGGACCTGATACCATGGGAGCCTACCTAAGCCAGTTTGAGTGAGATCTCCTAAATCAGTGTTCCTGACCCTTGATGTCATCGAATCTACAGCCCAAGAAAGAAAGAAAACAGTCAGTTCGAGATTTCCAGTTTCTCAACAGACCTGCTGCATCAACCTTCCGGACCCATGAGTTTTCATCGTAAAGCCAACAGAGAAAAAAGGACCCATTTAAAATATTTGGACATTGGTATGGACTATGAGTGGCAAAAGCCTCTTTTCAGTATTTGAACAGGACATGGTCACTTGATGGTTCCTGTTTCTGGAATCACGACTAGGCCAGTGTATTTTTCTGGAGAAATGCAACTTGTCCTAATGTGACAACTATTGTTCATATTTTTCATAATGCTACATGTGTAACATCAATGATTGTACCTAATGTATCTGTGCAAGTGCACTTTCTAAATGCTTTCCTGAGCAGATCTTGAAACGATTGGAAACTTTATCAAATTGTAAATGTAAATCACATGCGGGTTACCCTTGTAAGAGACGAAGGCTGGTAGAATGTTATGGCCCAGATCTGGTGATGGGTATGGTAATGGAGAGGCGCTATGTCAATGGGGGTCCTGGAAATGGTGGCAGTGGCGGTAGGCATTCTGGCTTTATGCCAAGCTCAAACGTGCCTTGTTCCAGAGACAAGAGATCCATAACCAAGTATTGCTTAGCTTAGCCCATGGCAATCCCGATAGCCATGAAGGTTGGTTACAGATGATTTAAGGTTGGGGTATCTCCGATGACGGGCAACCTGTGGGGAAGACCCCTCCCACCTAAAACAGGGGTTCAAGGTCCCCCAAAGACGGGAAAGGGAGGATGACCCTACTTGACCTAAGCCAGGAGTGCCTCATTTGAAAATAAAAAGGGGTGAATTGTGGGAACACCAGACCTTGAGCAGAGACCCACTTTCCCTTCTGCCTGGGAGTAGGCAGCTGTAAGACAATGTTTAGTAAAAACCTGTTTACTAAAAATGATACAATAAGTTCCTGGGAAAGGCCTTCCCACGGAAACCGCCCTGACCTCGACCTTGTCCAGAGACTAACCGCACCTTCAAAAACCCACACACATCCACCTCTGGTGTCAGAGCAGAACCAGCCAGGGTAGAGGAGAGAGCAGAAGCTTCTCTGGTGGGAGCTTTTCTTAGGAAGTTTTCTTGGGCCTTTTTGGGGCCTGCTTAAAGTTCTCTTTATATCATTGAACAAGTCTCTGTGTTGTCAATCCCCGACACCCTCCGCACGTTCTCGGACACAGGCCACGCAGCAGACGTGACACTTAGTCCCCTTTCTTCCCCTGATACACAAAGTCTCCAATGTGTTCCTTTACTGAGCACAGCTGCTGATTACTCAGTCATTGCTACAGCCACCACAAAGCCATCTCCTGAAGGATGGACACTCCACCTCTACCACAGGACAGCCAGTCAAGTGCTCTGCAGCTCTTCCCCCGCAGCAGTTAGCAGAGAGCACTGGGAAAGAGGGATTTCCTTCCTGTCATCTGCAGATAATCATCCTCCCAGCTAAAGCATAAATTTTGATTACCAAATTATTTTAGCTTTCAGAGCCACAAGGGTTATTAGTGGTAATAAAAATCACTCAGACTTATGAAAAAATTTTTAAGATTCCAGCCACAGTATTTAAGGAACTAGACTCATAGCACGTTATCTAGCTGCTATGTAATTTTCTTTCTGTCAGTGTGGTTCTCTTTTTATTTTATTTTTTTCAAATGAAGTACAAAGTGATATGAAGGGCCTCAACGGTGCTGAAATAGTTACAGCCAAAGGGGTGTGGGGCTTTGCTATATTTCCTGCCCAAAGCTCTGGTCTACACAGAATAAATGTATGGTTGGCCTTCATTCCCACAGTCCTTAGACCTCCCATAGCTCACGCCTCTCGAAGTTCCTCAGTGAGGTGAGTGACCTAGCTGAGTGTGACACCTCTGCTCTCTATAAAGGAGAGGTTGCAGAGGCTTACAGCTCAGCCATCATAGATGACTCCAGAAAAGATGTATCGTTGTGGGACTCCATCCTCACCATCTGCAGAACCTTCTAGGGGCTTTCCTTCCAGGATTTTAAACGTAGCATTTTTAATATGCTGATTTTTAGAAGCTGTTCATTTCTAGCATCTAAACCCTCACAGAATAGATGAATAATGTTATGATTTTGAAGAGGCCTCTGACATTCCTCAAACAATGTACATTGGTTTCTCACTGACACGCCAGCACGCCTCTGGATCCCTGTCAGTCTCTGGAAAGGGGAGAGAGGTTTTTCAAAGAGCCAAGGGAGGTGCAGAAACACAAGCAGGTGCTAGGGGAGGGAGGAAGAAAATGTTCTAAAGCAGCCTGTGAAATTGTATTATGTGATGTCACTTTTCACACATTCAGAAAGTGAACATTTAGGGGACAAAATACTTCCCAGCAGTCTGACTTGTGGTATCCTTCCCCTCATTTTTCTTCCAAAGTATCTTTCCACGGGTTTGCTCACTTGATAATCCGCTTATTTTTAACATGTAGAGTACTGAGAAAGAGTTTTTCTCCCACTACAACAGGCTTAAAGCATGTATTACCTGAATTTTAGATATTTTGTCCAGAATGAGCCTCTTTACTCCTCAGGGTAAGGTTTTAGTAGAACCAAGAGATAAGTACATCAGCCTCATAGGAGGGTTTGTTCTGATCAGGCATATTGCAAATCACTTGCAGTTAGAGTCACCAAATCACCATTTTGCTTAAATTTCTCTTTTCTTGGACATTCAAACTTCCTTATACGTGACAAAGCATGATATGGCAAAGAATACCTTGCCTTGAATATTTTGTTCCGCAGGGCTTGCTTTAGGGAAGCATGCTTATTCATAAATAAATAATTCCTAGATTTTATGTAGTTACACAAAATCATGGATGTGTGTATGATTCAATATCACAAAAAATGATTATCTGGAGAACAAAGGGCTTAATAGGAAGTTGAGGGAAGAACAGCAAGAAAAGGTATAGGGGTACACTCAACGTACAACATACACTCGTATAAAATTTAAAATAAAGCAAAATATAAATCTATGGTTAATCTAAGCTTAAGCTGCTTAATATTTATGTCCTTATACTACATAAAACAAGTATATAATATTATTGTGTTTTCTTCAATTAAATATGTTGGGAATTTTCCAGGAAAAGTAAATTAGGGACAGAAGGAAAATAGGGAGCTACCTTTGGTCACGTATGTCATATACATGGAGGACAAGGGGATAAGAAATGTTGGTTTGGTTGAGAAAAACCAGAAAATAAATCTTCAGAGTTGTTCTGTTGCTTTCAAAAAAGAAAAAAAAGGGAATCTATTCAACAGCTGAATTTGAAAAGCAGTTTACCAGTTGTTACAGTAAATATATTCAAAGTGAATCATATAACCACTAATTAGGTTTGAATCACTCAAGTGTACATTTGCTGTGACAACAGTTTTCCCTTTACAGATCATCCCTCTATTTATAAACGAGATGAAAATTAACATTTCCTGCTTTTGTCAAGCTGAAGCATCCTTCAATAGCTCTCAGCAAACATCTGAAGGAGTCTTGTATCCTGAGATCATCTGGTCTCGTGTTTTCAAGTACTGTCTCTTTTTAAGAACTGGGTGAGACACATGGAATAAAGTGACTGCAGATTCTTTGTAAAATAGCAACAAGAACCCAACAAAAATCCCCAACACAGAAGAGATCAGAGGTTACCATTCACAGCAGATGGGAATCAACGTAAATTGACAGCGGAGGTTTGATTCTGTTTTGCACATGACTAACCACAAGTAAAGCCAAACCCCAAGGGAAATAAAAGGCAAGATTGTGGAGCTGTGTTTGTTATATAGTGATTATTAGTAGATCCATATTTAAACAGATGTTTCTCCTGCTAATTAAAATCGTTTCCTGAGGAACATAGTTTTAAGAGCATGTGCTGTCCCAAAACCAAATAGAGTCCAAGGCCCACTCATATTCACAGGTGAATATGTAAATGCCAGTATATCATTCCTTAACCTAACTTCACTCATACTGCAATGCATTGCTATCAGAAAGGGGTGTGTCTTTATCTGTGCTCTTTTCATTGAACACAAGAGCAAAACAGGAATGGCTTTGTTCCACTCTCAATTCAATGTTCTCTTCTCTGAAATACACACATTCTATTCATGGAGATAAATTTCACTGCACTTTAAGGAATATCTTAGGGTCTATGGTATACTCTAGTTCCTGGAGGATTAAATAAAATCCAGTTTTATCATAGAACTTGGTCCATGTTAGGAAGAAGACACCCACAGGTGACTGTAAATGCCAACTACATATTGTGTGGGTATCTCCTGCTTTTTTAAAAACAACTTCCTAGCTCCAACATTACTCTCATCTTTTCTCCCAAGTTTTCCTCTTCCCCTTAGCATTTTCAGCCTTTGTTGTCACCCTGCAAACACTCTGTGGCTACTAATTTCACAAGTCAAATTCTTTACTATGAATTATCCCCAAATCCCTTCAAAATGGAAGCATTCTTAGCTCACCTCTTAAGAGAATGTCACAATCATTTGTACCACTCTACCAGTTTCACCTTCTAAAACGTCTTGGATCTTACCCTTGAGTCTCTGCTACTCCTTATACATACAAACTGTTATGCCTGACTTCATCTTTCCCTGCCCAAATTGTGCTCCTGTTTGAAATATTGGCTCAAGAAACATTCCTTGAGCTGCCCTACAATACTTGATTTGAAATTTAGTATACGTCTGTCTTATGAGTAGTCCAGTCCCAATTAGAAAGTTTGTCATTTGTGACAAAAATCTAAAGGAACTTGAGCAAAGAGATGAAGGGGAAAGACACGTCTAGGTTGACCACTCAGCTAGTCCCAGTTACCCCAGTCAATGGGTTGGTCAACATTGCCATTAAAACACCCTCACGATTAGTGCCTCCCCAAGGCCTTTCACACTCTGTAGTTCCAAGTCTACTTTCCTATGGCCCTGAGTATTTTCAAAGCTCTTTCCCATTTTTTAACTCTGAGTAGGAAGCCATGACTCATTGGTTGTTCAATGTTTAGCAAATATGTGTTGAGACTGGATAAGTTTATGAGCTTTATATATTGAATACAAAAGAGCATTTTATCTCAAAATGTATGCTAAGAAATCTGAGGGGTTAAGAAAAGTAACAAGTGTGAAAATGGCCTTCAATTCTCTTTTCTATACAACTGAGTGGATAACTTTGAGAATAGTTTCCACTCTGCAAATAAAAACACCAGCAATATGAAGCTTACCCAATGAATCCCAAGCTATCTGTAAAAGGAAGTGTAATTGTACACATCAAAGTATTTTGAGAATTTCATTTCCAAGTGAGTTAATAATTGAAACATTGGAATGGAAAATATGGCATTCTATAAAGAGCTAACTGTTTGCTATTCAAAGGTTAAAAGGATGTAATACCAAGAAGGGAAAGGCTAGGGGACAGCTTAACTGTCACCATGGAAGATTGCACTACAGGAAAGTCAGTGGGCAGATATTTTGCATCTTTATGGAAAACATGGAAAGAAATAGTAGAATATTATTTGAAGAGAATGGATGTATTCTTGATGAACATAAGGCATGTTTAGCATAAAGAATTATTCCAAAATGTGGGACAAACTTCCAAGAGGATAAACCTCATCAAGGGGGAATTATTCTAAATGGATTTGACCATCAATCACTATGACAAAAATATAAGCAGTAGTATTGCTCATCAAAGAAATAAAATTGGAGAAAAATTGTCGTTGGCCATCAAAGTCATGGAAGACTAAGGATGAAGTTTTATGTTGCTGGAAAGTCAAAGTCATAGTTTACAGAAAAAAAACAGCAATTGGCTGTAAGAATTAAGCCCCAAGCATTCACAGCCTGGAATTCTAGACCCTCAGAACTTTTCATTTTACTGAACAGATGAGCTGTCATGTTCCTCGACTTGGATTTGAGCTGTGTTTGTTCATTAAGAAGCATATTGTCTGTGAAAGAGTTGTCATTTCTTATGACACAGTTTGGATGACCAGTCCCAGCTAACATCCTGCACCTAACAGATGTGTTAACATAACCTGTAGCTCAACTTTTAATCATGCTTATTTCAAGGAAGAATCTTTCCAAACCATGAGTCGAGGATAAGGCTTTGATGAAGTACTGAACAGAGGGGAAAGAAAATACGGTTTTGTGCAATAAAGGCTGCTCTCCATAGAAACTTAAGCACATTAATCCAAAAAGGCTGTCTTTCTGTAGAAACCATGCATTACAACTCTCCTATTCAACCAGCCCTCTTTCTGCTTCATGTACCTAACATCGGGCATTCATTTGAAAATCAGTTATAACACTTAGAGGCACTGCAAGCTCATAACCTGAGGCAATTTCACATAAACCTGTTACTTGTTTGTTTTTTGGTTTTTTTTATTTTTAAATTTAAATTTAAATTAGAATCAAGGTTGCTTCACAAGTTAATCCCAGGTCCCTCTCCCTTTCCCTCCCCTCCTCCCACACCCTCCTACCAACCCCTCCAGGACCCCCTCATTTCCCCAGGGAGGGAGAGGCCCTCCATGGGGTGTCCATAGTCTGTCCTTTAACCATGGCAAGGCCTAGAGCCTCCCCCAAGAGTCCAGGGTGAGTTACTTGAAGAGTGTACTGTGTTTGTTAGATTGTTGTATGACAACATTAAGAGGCAACCAAATCTCGTCAGTAGTTTTATGGGCTGATACAAACCCACCACAGCGTACTAATTTCTTACCACTAAGATGGTGTTTATGTTGCTCCATGAAAAGTGAAGAGGAAAACAGAAAAAAAAGGAAGAAGAAAATGGAGTTGGAAGAATAGAAAAAGGGGGAGTGAGGAAGAGCAGGTAGAGTGCGCCAAAGAAGTTATCTATCCTCTTGCTGAAGGCTAGAGGCATCTTGTATTAGAATCAATTCAGTATGTGGGGGGGGGATGCATGCATGTGTATGGTGTAGTGTTTTTGTCCTTCCCTACGGCGCCATTAAATATTACACATTGAAATGTGTAACATCATTCAGAATATCGTGGTGTTGGTCTGTGCCACTATTACCTGCCTGAGAAGATGTTCTTCCTAGACATGAGTGTATGGTATTAATGACAGTGAATAATCCTAAGTAAAATTAAAGTGAGTCTATAGAAGTGAAATGGTTCTGTAGAGATGGATTTTGTTCTGATCTGATTCTGTGGAGCATTTACTTAGGGTTGATCTGTGACTGCATCCAACATAAAAGTACAAAGTCATGTTTAATGCCTGTCATGGGTTAAACTCTCAGCAATACTTGAACAATAAAGGAATGTTATGACCACTGGAAGCAGATAGAGGACATCAGAAACCTGCTTCCCCAGCACACATCCTGAATTTTTAAGTGTTGATGATTGCTACACTCAGTGATGTACTGATTAATACTTACCACCTGACTCTTGCAGCCCAGTACAAGCCCACTGACACACACCAGTTTCTTCCCACTGAGTATAAACACATTAGCTCTCATTCCCATTCTTCAGTTCACTATAACTGAAAAAGCCAAGGATTCTTGGTAATGGCTCAACAAGAATATTGCAGGCTTTGATGAAAGAAACCATAAATGAATTATAAATAAGAAATGATGTACAATAAATAAGTTAAACAGTGGCCCTCAAATTTAAATCCTCTCATCAACCCAGAGGAAGAGTGAGTCCAAGTTCATCAGTCAACCTCTCCAAATCGGCTGTTCATCATTGAATTAGACTTAACACTTGGCCTGCTTCTCCTTCTTCATGCCAATTAAAGAATCCACACAGAGTGAACCCAATAATCATGGCATGTATGGAACCACAAAACACACGCTCTATAAGCCATCTTTATTCTTCCTGAAAAAAAGATATTCACAGTAATAAATATCCCAGGTCATATGTAAAATTGGAGTCACATCTAGAGTTATCTATAGTGGCATTTGAAGTTTACTTTCAAAAGTACATGCACATTTAATGTAAAATTAATAAGACTATTCTTGTGTTGTCATTAAAATTTCATACAATTGAATATGTTTGTAAGGTATGCAATGAACTCATATAGAACTTACAGTGATTGAGGCTTAATAAATGGAATCTTAAATAATCACTTATAAAAATGTCTGCTTGAGTTTAAGGCCTGCTATTTTTAAAATCAATTTGTATTTACCAGAGACTACACAGGAAATCATATGATTTGTGAGTATTTAAACAAATGGAATTGATTTTAGAAAGGGATGACAAAAGATGGGCCTTCTGCTCAGAGACAGCCTTCTGCTGCAAAGAAACCACAATGTAGTTAGGAGATTGTACTGACATGAGGGCTATTAGTTAGTGATGCCAAGTAAGTCACCTCCCTATCCCGAAACCATTGATTGTAAATGGCAGGCCTAGCCCAGGGCTGTCACAGAGGCCAGCATATAATTGGCAGCACTCATAATATCTGGGTGATTTAATTTGATCAGCGAGTAATTTATGGGTTTTTTTCTTTGTGATTTTTTTCAAGGGAAGAAGCAATTTTTAAAATAAAAGTCTTGGTCACTCAAATAGATAAACCACCAATTCTTAAAGATATAATTGTTACCTTATTTATAATTTTCTCCAGATGTATAACATTCCTGAAGCATAACTGGGATGGATTTACTAAAGATTTCTTTATAGACGAATGAACAAAGTGAGGAAATGATAGAAATTATCTTCAGGAATTGCCAAAATTTGCTAAGAGTATGTGTGTTTCTGCTAAATTCCCTTCATTTCCTCTACAGTACTCTTGTAACTTGGAACTTCATGTTCATTTTATCCTGCAATGAATCCATTGGACACCCAGCATCGGCCACATGATGTTTTTAATTCACCTACTACCCAGGGCCACGAACAGCAGACACTCAGTAAACACCAAGGAAGGCAAAGATCTCCTTAGCTGGGCAGGGCATTTAGCAGCAACCATCAAAGCTCAACCTTAAGACACTGTGCCCATTTGATGATATGTGATAATCTGTTATACAGACTGAACTAATGCAAGAGTCTCAGTTGTCTTTTGTATATGAGAAATCTTTAAGTGTGGAATATTCTCTCTCATGCTTGCTCTCTGTTCCCTCTCCTCGCTCCACTATTCCTCCCCTCCTTTCCTGTGTTTCTGTTACTTTGGGTTTTTTTAAGCTAAGAAAACAATGGAAACCTCTTCAACAAAAATTAATATATTTTGCACTAAATTTCCCTCTTCCTTCCCAAAGGTAAAACAATTACAAACAGAACACTGAGGAGCCTCTCATCTAAATATAGGACTAATATGACACCAAGAAACAGTAGCAGTTAACTACCTATGACTAACCATCACCAAATGGAAGTGTAAGTCCTACCTCAATAATTTTCTCAAAATGACATAGACAATAGGGTGCACACCTAGAATTTTAACCCAACTCCATGAGAATATGGCCATGGGAATATGACGATTTGAATCAAAATGTTCTGGGGGGGGATACTCTGTGCTATTACCACTAAATGTTACCAGCACCCTGCTGCCACCTAAGAATCATAAAATGTCTTCAGATAATACTAAATGTCATTGGGGTAAATCTCATTCAGTCACCAGCATTTAAATTCTCTGGTGGCCATCCTCCTCCAATACCTGGCATCTGTTCCCTTGCTTAGCTTTACTGATGTTAGCTAGCAGCAAAGTAACCTGACCTCTTTATAATATCCCAAATCTGATGACTGCTATTAGTAGGTAAATTTGCTTCAGCTTTGATGCTGAGAAACAGGATGGCAGTATCAAGTACTGAAACTTGACACAGCCAACATGAGCACATCTCTACAAGCCATGGAGTGGAATCACATTTCTTTGGAGTAAATAAACTTAACATGTTACCTTTCCATGTCAGAAATGATGTAAATATAGCTGATGTGGATTTCCATCCCCAAAAAAAGGCACTTTCTGGGTGGTGGAGCATGCCTTTAATCCCAGCACTCAGGAGGCAGAGGCAGGTGGATCTCTGTAAGTTTGAGACTAACCTGGTCTACAAGAGATACAAAGATCCAAAACTACAAAGAGAAACCCTGACTCAAGGAAAAAAACTCTTGAAACACAAAGTATGTACAGCAACTTTTTTCAGAAAATGGACAGCAGTACAAAACTGACTCACAGGCTGCTGACCTGCTGCCAAAGATGTCTTTCCTAGATATGGGCATAAAGGTTAGGGCAAGCACAGGGTGGTAGAGAGCTGAGCTAAGATCTAAGACTTGACTTTGGGTCTGCAGAGACAGCTGGGTTTGTGTAGCAAAATAGTGAGCAAAAGAGAAAGGAGAGAGCATGAATTGAAGATCACAGAAGTCTATGTGAGGGTTGTATCTCCTCCATGCCTGAGAACTGAGTTGTGGGCATGAAAAATAAACACTGTGGTACCCACAATATAGCTACTTATGAGGAACAAAGAGTAGAGACTCTGGTGAGGCGAGGCAGTTGCTTGAAATATCAGGGTTCTCACCCTGCCAAGGAGCAAAAATGTCACAGTGCAATATCTATCATGCAGCTGAGGACCCCCCCACACATACACAAAAAGCCACATCTTACAATTTAGGACTATCACCATGTTCACAGATCAAGATTAGGATGTGAGACAAAACTGAAATAAATCTGAAATCAGGGACATGGGACTGAATACATGGAGAAGAATATCATAAACTTAAAAGGGTAATAGCACCAAATATGGACAAGGACTGAAGATAATGAGAATTGTTACTGGACACTGTGCCTCCAAGATCCACTCCACCACCCGCCCCCAAGAACCTGAACATCCTCCCCATGGCCACCCCCCACAACACCAGCAGACTACATAGGCACAAGCACAAACCACACCAGTCAGAAAAACAACAGAATACAAAGACACAGATCCAAACCACAACAGTTAGAAGAACAGGCACAAAGCGACACCAGTTGAAAGAAAAGATGAGCAAATGTCGGTGTACGAATACATTCAACAACAAGGGGGAGCTCGTGGACCCCAGACTGATAGCTGGGAAACCAACATAGAACCTACCTAGACACCCTAAACGTGGGTGTCAGTTAAGAGGGCAGGGAAATCTATGGGGTCTCAGGCAGTGGATCAGTATTTATCCCTATTGTACAAATGGACTTTGAGAGCCCATCCCACATAGACACAAAGGGGAGTGCCTAGGTCCTGCTCCAAATGATATAATAGATTTTGAGGATCCCCCATGGAGGGCCTCGCCTTCCCTGGGGAGCAGAAAGAGGATGGGATGGGGTTTGGTGGGAGCAGGGGAGGAGGGGAGAGAGAGAGAACTGGGATTGACATGTAAAACAAGCTTGTTCCTAATTTAAATAAAAAAGTAAAAAAAAGAAAGAAGAAAGAAGAATACATTCAACAACTGAAAGAGCAACATGGCAGCACCAGAACCCAGTGATCCTATAACAGCTCGGCCTGAAAATTTCAATGCAGCTGAAACACAAGAAAATGAATATAAAAATTACTTTATGAAGGTGCTAGATGCTCTTAAAGAGGAAATGAAAAATTCCCTTAAAGAACTCCAGGAAAAGGCAAACAAAAATGGAAAAAATCAATAAAAACCTTTTTAAAAAATCAAAGGGATAAAAATGAAACAGGGGAAGGAAAGGGTTCAAGACTTGAAAACTGAAATAGAAACAAAAAACACAAAACAAAGAATTCTAGAAATGGAAAATCTGGGGAAGCTAACAGGAATTACAGATGCAAGCATCACCAACAGCATACAAGAGATGAAAGAGGGAATCTCAGGCATTGGAGATATGATAGAGGAAATAGATTCATCAGTCAAAGAAAATGTTAAATCCAATAAATTCCTAACAGAACATCCAGGAAATCTGGGACACCATGAAAAGACCAAACTAAGAATAATAGGGATAGAAGAAGGAGAAGAATCCCAACTCAAAGACACAAAAAACATACTCAACAAAATTATAGAAGAAAACTTTCCAAAAATAAAGAAGGACATGCCTATAAAGGCACAAGAAGCATATAGAACACCAAATAGGCTGAACCAAAAAAGAAAGTCCCCTCCCCACATAATAAACAAAATACTAAACATACAGAATAAAGAAAGACTTTTAAGAGCTTCAAAGGAAAAAGGCTAACATTCAACTTCTCCATGGAGACTCTAAAAGCCAGAAGGTCCTGTACAGGAGCTTTACAGACACTAAAAGACCATGGATGCCAGCCTTACTACTATACCCAGCAAAACTTTCAATCAACGTAGATAGAGAAACACGACACTTCATGACAAAACCAAATTTAAACAATATTTATCCACAAATCTAGTACTATAGAAAGTATTAGAAGGAAAACTCCAACCCAAGGAACTCAGTTACATCCACAAAAACACAGGCAAAAGATAATTTCAAAACAGCAAAACCAAAAGAAGGGAAACTACACACTATCATCACCACCTCCAAAACCAAAAAATAACAGGAATTAACAATCCCTGGTTAATAACATCTCTGAATATCAATGGACTCAATTGACCAATGAAAAGACACAGACTAACAGAGTGTATATGAAACAGGGTCCATCCTTCTGTTGAACGCAAGAAACATACCTCAACTTCAAAGACAGACATTACCTCAGAGTAAAGTGTTCAGAAGATTTTCCAATCAAATAGTCCTAAGAAGCAAGCTGGTATAGCTATCCTAATACCTAACAAAATAGACTTTAACCTAAAATTAATCAGAAGAAATGCAGAAGGACATTTCATATTCATCAAAGAAAAAAAATCCATCAAGATGAAGTCTCAGTTCTGAGCATCTATGCCCCAAATTCAAGGGCACCCACATTTGTAAGAAAATTGTTATGCATTACTGGTGGGGGTCTAAAATGGATTAACCACTTAGAAAATGGTTTGGAAATTTCTGATATAGTTAGACATACAGTGATAAACAAGAAATTCCAGATATTAAAACTAAAAACCTCTTTCTACCAGAAGACATCTTCAAGAACCAACACAGAAGCATCTTCAGTCAATGGCCAAAACTGGAAACTTTGTCACTGTCACCAACAGAAAAGGGGATCTAAAAACTTCTGGATATTTATATTAGGGAACAGTATTCATCAATAGCAAAACATATTAAATATAAAAAGTAAGCTCTCTGGGAACTCCTGGTCTGGGGACTGCAGCAAGCTCAACTTACTCCCAGAGGACCAAATGACCAGGAGCCTTCTGAGAGAGCCTGCCTACTCCCACCCCAACTCAGGGCAGAGGGCAGAGGTGAGCTCTGGGCTCCAACTTAGTCCAGATTTCCTTCTTCTTGCCCTCTCCAGGATCTCTTGGATGGTAGCAAGCTCCACTTGCCTCCCAAAGGACCAAGCAACCAGGAACATGCTGAGAGAGCCAGTAAACTCCCGCCCCCACTCAGGGCAGTGGGCAGAGAGCACAGAGCAGAGGGAAGAGCTCCCACCCACCAGGAGAGGGAGTACCTCACATTCATCTGCACCCACTGTAAGACCCATCAGTGTATTGGACCTGCTTGTACCCACCAGAAGAGAACCTTGAATCTGTATCCACCAGGAAAGGAAAAGACCCCAGCTGTACCCAATGAAAGAAGGGATGGGAAGGCAACAATATAAGAACAAATTCAGTAACAGAAAACGCAATATGATGCCACCAGAGTCTAGAGACTGTACACGAGCAAGATCTGAACATCACAACACAGATGAAGCAGAAGAGAACGACCCTAAAAACAACTTCATGAAGATGATAGAGACCCTAAAAGAAGAAATGAAAAAAATCCTTTAAAGAAATGGAAGAAAAGACAAACCAAAAATTACAAGAAACAATACAAACAGTAAAAGGTTTGAAAGCTGAAACAGAAACAATAAAAAAACACAGTCTGAAGGAATGCTGGAATTAGAAAAGGTGAGTAAATGATCAGGAACTACAGATGCAAGCATAACCAACAGAATACGGGAGTTAGAAGAGGGACTCAGGAAATGAAGATTCACTAGGAGAAATAGATTCATTGACCAAAGAAAATCTTAAGCCTAACAAATCCCTAACACAAAATATCCAGGAAATATGGGACACTGTGAAAAGGCCAAATCTAAGAATAACAGGGATAGAAGGTGCAGAAACACAGCTCAAAGTTGCAGAAAACATATTCAACAAAATCATAGAAGAAAACTTTCCCTACTTAAAGAAATATATGCCAATGAAAGTACAAGAAGCCTACAGAACACCAAATAGAGTGGACCACAAAAAGGAGTACCCTTGCCACATAAAAACCCCAAACATACAGAATAAAGAAAAAATATTAGGAGCAGCAAAGGAAAAAGGTCAAGTAACATATAAAGGCAAACTTATCAGAATCACCCCTGACTTCTCCATGGAAATTCTGAAAGCCAGAAGGTCCTGGATAGATATTCTACCAACACTAAGAGACCGTGGATGCCAGCCCAGACTACCATATCCAGCAAAGTTTTCAATCATTATAGATGGGGAAAAACAAGATATTTCATGACAAAACCAGATTTAAGTAATGCATATCCATTAACCCAGCCCTACAGAAAGTACTGGAAGGAAAACTTCAACCTAAGGAAGGTTGCTCACAAAAACATAGGCAATAGATAATCCAACTTAACCAAAAGCCAAAAGAAAAAGTAATGTAATTCCACAAACAATGACACCAACAATAACAAATAAAAAAACAAACAAGAATTAACACTCAATGGTCCTTAATCTCCCTCAGTATTAATGGTCTTCATTTACCTATAAAAAGACACAGGCTAACAGAATACATATGAACACAGAATCCATCCTTCTGTTGCATACAAGAAATACACCTCAACTTCAAAGACAAACATCACCTCAGAGTAAAGTTTGGGGTAAGATTTTCCCAATCAAATGAACCCAAGAAACAAGCTGGTGTAGCTTTCCTAGTATGGAACAAATTAGACTTCAAACTAAAATCAATATAAAGAGATTAAGAAGGTCATTTCATATTCATCACAGGAAAAAATCCTTCAGGATGAAGTCTCAATTCTAAACATCTGTGCTCCAAATACAAAGGTGCCCACGTTCATAAAAGAAACTCAAATCACACATAAGAACTAACTCACTTATAGTGGGAGACATTAGCACCCCATTATCACCACTAGACAGGACCAACAGACAGAAACTTCAGAAAGAAACAAAGGAACAAACAGAAATTATGATCCAATTGGGTTTAACAGAAATCTATAGAACATTCCATCCAAACACAAAAGAATATGCATTCTTCTAAACTCAACATGGGATCTTCTCTAAAATGGACCACATATTGGAAACCTAGCAAACCTTAACAGGTACAAAAAAATTGGAAGAATGCCCTGTATCTTATCAGACCACCATGCATTAAAGTTAGAATTCAACAACAACACAAATTGCAGAAACCCTGCAAATTCATGGAAATTGAACAAATCGCAATTGCATCATTCCTGGGTTAAGGAAGAAATAAGAAAGGAAATTAAAGACTTCCTAACATTCAATGAAAATGAAGACACAGCATACCCAAACTTATGGGACACTGTGAAACCAGTACTAAGAGGAAAGTTCATAACACTAAATGCTCATTTGAAGAAACTGGAGAATAGTCACACTAGAAAATTAACACCACAACAGAAAGCTCTAGAACAAAAAGAAGCAAACTTACCCAGGAGAGGTAGACTCCTGGAAATAATCAAATTGAGGGCTGAAATCAATAAAGTCGAAACAAAGAAAACAATGTAACAAACAGTTGGCTTTTCAGGAAAATCAACAAGATAGACAAACCTCTGTACAAACTAACCAAAGGAAAAGAGAGAACATGCAAATTACCAAAATCAGGAATGAAAAGGGGGACACAACAATGGACACTGAGGAAATCAAGAGAATCTTCAGGTCTTACCTTGAAAACCTGTACTCCAAAAATTTGAAAATTTAAAGGAAATGGAAAATTTTCTAGATAGATATCACTTACCAAAATTAAATCAAGAGCAGATAAGCAATCTAAACAGACCAATAAACCCTAATAAATTGAAGCAGTCATCAAAACTCTCCCAACCAAGAAGAGTCCAGGCCCAGATGGCTTCAGTGCAGATTTCTACCAGAAATTCAAAGAACACCTTATACCAATTCTCCTCAAATGTTCCACACAATAGAAGCAGGAAGTTCGTTTCCAAATTCTTTTTATGAGGCTATAATTACCTTGGTACCCAAGCCACACAAAGACACAACTAAGAAAGAGAACTACAGACTAATCTCCCACATGAACATTGATGTAAAAATATTCAGTAAAATATTAGCAAATCAAATCCAAGAACACATCAGAAAAATCATCCACCATGATCAAGTAGGCTTCATTCCAGGGATGCAGGATGGTTCAACATATGAAAATCTATCAATGTAAACCATATAAACAAACTGCAAAAGAAAAACCACATGATCATCTCACTTGATGCTGAAAAAGCCTTTGACAAAATCCAACACCCATTCATGATAAAGGTCCAGGAGAGATAAGGGATAACAGGCACATACCAGAACATAATAAAAGCAATATACAGTAAACCAAGAGCTAACATCAAACTAAATGAGAGAAACTCAACACAATTCCTCTAAAGACAAGGCTGTCTACTCTCTCCATACCTCTTCAACATTGTACTTGAAGTTCAAGCTAGAGCATAAGACAACAAAAGGAAATCAAGGGAATACCAATTGGAATGAAGAAGTCAAACTTTCAATATTTGCAGTTGATATGATAGTTTACATAAGTGACCCATAAAACTCTGCACAGGAACTCCTACATCTGATAAACACCTTCAGCAAAGTGGCAGGAGACAAGATTAACTGAAAAAAATCAGTAGCCCTATTATATACAGACGATAAATGGGCTGAGAAAGACATCAGAGAAACATCGGCCTTAACAATAGCCTCAAACAACATAAAATATCTGGGGATAATGCTAGCCAAACAAGTGAAAGACCTGTATAGCAAGAACTTTGAGTCTTTAAAGAAAGAAATTAAAGAAGATACCAGAATATGGAAAGATCTCCCATACACTTGGATTGGTATTATATTAAAAAATGGCAATCTTGCCAAAAGCAATGTACGAATTCAATGCAATCTCCATTAAAATACCGGCACAATTCTTCAAGACCTTGAAAGAACAATACTCAACTTTATATGGAAAAACAAAAAACCCAAGATAGCCAAAACAACAGTGTACAATAAAGGAACTTCTGGAGGCATCACTATCCCTGACTTCAAGCTCTATTATAGAGCTATAGTCCTGAAAACGGCTTGGTATTGGCACAAAAACAGACAGGTAGACGCATGGAATCAAATTGAACACTCCGATATTAACCCATACACTTATGAACACCTGATCTTTGACAAAGAAGCTAAAATTATACAATGGAAAAAAGAAAGCATCTTCAACAAATGGTGCTGGCATAACTGGAGGCTGACATGTAGAAAACTGAAGATAGAACCATGTCTATCACCATGCACAAAACTTAAGTCCAAATGGATCAAAAACCTCAACCTAAATCCAGCCACACTAAACTTGTTAGAAGAGAAAGTGGGAGGTACTCTTGAATGAATTGCTATAGGAGACTACTTCCTGAACAGAACACCAGCAGAACAGACACTGAGATCTACAATTAACTAATGGGACCTCCTGTAACTGAGAAGCTTCTGTAAGGCAAAGGACACAGTCAACAAGACAAAAAGGCAACCCACAGAATGGGGAAGATATTCACTAATCCCACATCTGACAGAAGGCTGATCTCCAAAATCTACAAAGAGCTCAAGAAGCAAGTCTCCAAAGCACCAAAGGATACAATTAAAAAGTGGGCTACAGAACTAAATAGAGAATTCTCAATAGAGGAGTCTAAAATGGCTGAAAGACACGTGAGAAAGTGCTCAACATCCTTAGCCATCAGAGAAATGTAAATCAAAACACCTCTGAGATACCATCTCACTCCTGTCAGAATGGCTAAAATCAAAAACAACAATGACAATTTATGCTGGAGAGGATGTGGAGAGGGGAACACTCCTCCACTGCTGGTGGATGTGCCAACTCATACACCTACTTTGGAAATCATTATAGAGATTCCTCAGGAAATGGGAATCAGTCTACCACAAGATACAGCAATTCTACTCTTAGGCACATACCCAAAAGATGCACATTCATACAACAAGGACATCTGTTCCACTATGTTCACAGCAGCATTATTTGTAATAGCCAGAACCTGGAAGCAACCTAGATGCCCCTCAACTGAAGAGTGGATAGAGAAAATGTGGTACGTTTACACAATGGAGTTCTACTCAGTAGAAAAAAAAACAATGGAATCTTGAAATTCGCAGGCAAATGGATGGCACTAGAAGAAACCATCCTGAGTGAGGTAACCCAGTCACAAAAAGACAAGCATGGTATGTTTTCCCTCATATCTGGATTTTAGGCATGAAACAAGGGAGTGCCATCCTACAATTGGACAGCCAGAGAGTCTTGGAAATGGAGGACCCTAAGAGAGATATGCATGGAACCCTAGAAAAGGGGAATGGGACAGAATCTCCCAAGGGGACTGGAAGCACAAGGTGAGGTGAGGAAGCTGGGAGAAACAGAGGGGGTAAAGACTAGGGGAGAGGAGGACATGGGGGAACTGGAAGGTTGAGTCGGGGGAAGAATAGAGGAGAGCATGATGAGAGATACCATAATAGAAGGAGCCATTATAGGTTTGAGGAGAGACCTGGCACTAGTGAGATGTCCAGAGATCTACAAGGATGATACCAACTGGCAGTCTAACCAATAGTGGAGAGGCTGCCTTGAATGCCCTGCTCTGATAATGTCATTGACGTCTTCCTTGTATGCCATCCTAGAGCCTTCATCCAGTAGCTGAAAGAAGCAGAAGCAGACACCCACAGCTAAACACTGAACTGAACTCCTGGAAACCAGTTGCAGACAGGGAGGAGTGATGAGCAAAGGGGACAAGACTGGACAGGGGAAACCCACAGAAACACCTAACCTGAACAAGAGGGAGCTCATGGACCCCAGACCGATAGCTGAGAGGCGAACATGTGACTGATCCAGACCCCTTGAACATGGGTGTCAGTGAGGAGGCCTCAGAATTCTTTGGGGCCTCGGGCAATAGATCAGCATCTGTCCCTGGCATCCAGATGGTCTTTGGGAGTCCATTCCACTCAGAGGGATGCTGTCTCAGTCTGGACACACGGGGGAGGGCCTAGGCCCTGTCCTGGATGATATGAGAGACTTTGGAGATCCCCCACGAAGGGCCTCACTCTCCCTGGTGAGTGGAGTGGGGATTGGCTTGGGAGAGGGGCTGAAGGGGGGAGGTCTGTGGAGGGAGAGGGAGCTGGAACTGACATGTGAAGCAATCTTGTTTCTAATTTAAATAAAAATAGTATTTCAATAAATAAATATACAAATAACATCATAAAGTAAAAAAAATAGTACACTAACCAAAAAGAAGACATATATGAGTATATACTTATTGAATCTATTTCTGTACATTTCAAAAACAAGAAAAATTAATTTATAGTGAGGAATATCAGAAAAGTCACTGTTTTCAGAAACTACAGAAAAGAAAAAGAAAACCTGAGATAGTGAGAATTGTTTTATATTTTGATAGAACTCATAAAGTTCACCATTTAGATTTATGTTGCCACAGCTAGGGATATTTCTCAGTAGTAGAACATCTGTCTCGCCTATGACAACACTGAAAGTTCTGTCCTCAACATTAACAAAAGAAAAGCAATGCACACATATATTTCACTAATAAAACACAAACAAAATGTTGTGAATCAGGAAAAAAACAGAGAGATAGAACTTAAGACAGCAGTTATCGAGACATAGGCCTGTGACTCGGCAAAGGCCCCTGTACGGTTGATGAGGTCTTGTGTCCTGACTTGGGTTCTGGACGTGCTGATGAGACTGCCTTATAGAATATCATCAACACTTGCGCTGTGTGCATTTATTTAAATTACTGCACGCTGGCATCATTAGCATTTTAAAATTTCGACGTGGGGACTCACAAAGGTCTCTCGTGAATTCCTAAGCAGAAATCCACAGACTGTCACTGACACAATGAGATAAAAGGGAGCTGTTCACCGCACCACCCGATGGTGCACACTCATCTCCTAGCAGAGAGGCTTTAACCTGTTGCTATGACAGCATGCTTTGACTGTAGCATTCACAGAAAATAAATCATTTCAATTGAATCTGTCCGGTGGCTTTGTGATTAAAGATGACAAGGGAGCAACAGCATGCATCGCTGGAGACATCACGGCAATGCTCCTCTGTCACATTATAATACAGTGGGACTGGAGATCACCCGGGAGTGTCACATTTGTGATTTCAGGAAACCAGACACTGTTTAGGGGATAGCAGCCACCTGCATCTTTTTAAACTTGTCTTTTTAATCTACTGCCCGTTTGTATCTATTCAAACCTCAAGCACCGTGCATCGTTCCATGCTATATTATACATAAGTTCAGTGTGACTGTAAAGGATCAGAAGCTAAATGGAAATTTTCAGTATCTTGGATCAGAGATTCTATTTTAACAATGCTCAAATGGCCTTGGAGACCTAAGTATTTTGATCGATGTGCCTAGATTTTCCTGCAGAGATAGGCCTTCCTGCTGAGGTAGCTGTCGCCCAGGGAAAGACAGCAAATGAAAGTACTTGCCAGTGAAGGCCCTTCAGTTGCAAGTTATGGAAACTCATTCTGGCTATGGTAAGCAAATAAATTACTATTCCACAATCATCTTGGAATAGCTCACTGGATTTAGATGGAGAAGGACACAAAGGCACGAGATTGGATCTGCTGGAAGTGTGCAGTGATGCTGGCTTGGCCTCATTTCACGTATTTTTTGGATCAGTTTTTCTATTCATTGCTTCCAGAAGCAGAGACAGGTACAATGTGGCAGTGCATTCTCTACGGGAACCTGGCTGACTCATGGGATGCCTCACCTTTAGGACAGAGCTGAGCAGGAGAATGACATTCTAGGTGGGCTTTCCTCCTGTCCTTGCTGTGTACTCTTGTTGTTTGAAACCAGTTCCCAAAGTCAACATCCTACTCACAAGTCCTTGTAGCAGACCCTGCTTTTAGGAGAAATCTGAGCAAGAACATAAGTTCTGTACAGGGTCTTTAACAGCCTGCATGGATAAACTGCAAACCTCTGAGCACAGTTCAAATCCTAGGGTGGAGCATGGGGTACAAGACCTGGTTTGGCCTGTGCTCACTTTTGTATGGTAGGGGATGAGGACCTGATGAGTGTTATTTTCTTAGACTTCTATTTTGTTTCATACTTTTTTCATTGAAAATAGATGTTCTATCTCACATAATACATCCTGGTTATGGTTTCTTCTCCTTCTACTCCTCCCAGTCACCCCTACAACCTCTCCTTCCATCTGGATCCACTCCGTTTCAGTCCCTCATTAGAAAACAAGCAGACTTCTAAAGGACAATAATAAAATAAAATGCAATCAGATAAAACAAAAACCAACACGTCAGAATTGGACAAAGCAAACAGAAGGAAAAGAGCCCAAGAGAAAGCACAAGAGTGCACATGAGTCCTATCATAACATCAAGCTGAAATCCATAATAGAAATGCAGCGGACCTGGTACAAATCTGTGCATGCTATCTCGGTATCTCTGGGTTTACATGAGCTTTCATTGTGTTGATTTAGAGAGCCTTGTTTTCTTGGTGTCCTGTGGGCTCCTAAACTTTTCCTCTTTCCTCCTCTGTAGGGTTGCCTGAACCCTGAGAGGAGGAATTTGATGGAGATATCCCATTTATGGATGAGTCTTCCAAAGTCTCTTACCTTCTGTGTAAAGTCTGACTATGGGTCTGTATATTCCTATCTCCTATGGGAGGAAGCTTCTCTGATGATGGCTGAGCAAGACATTAATCTATGAATATAGCAAAATATCATGAGTAGTCATTTTCTCACTGAGTGTGGGAGGGTGGTTCTTCTCTTTTTACACCATCATTATCCTGTTTTACCCTAGGTCCCCGTACTAACTAGTCTCTGGTTCTTGGTCACCCAAGCAGTGTCAGGTAGGGTTCCACCAAGTGGAGTGGGCCTTAAGTCAAAACAGATATTGGGTGGTCACTCCCACAAGATCTGTGTCGCCATTGCCCTAGCAAATCTTACACAGGACAGTACTGTAGATCAAAGGGCTTATGGCTGGGTTGGTGTTTACAATACTCTTTTGGTCGTGTGTAGAGTACTTTCATGCACCAAAGATGCTAGCATGTAGGGGTGAATTGTAATTCAAAGAAATGAAGATGAAAGAAATTATTTTTTGTATATTTGTGCACCCAAGGGATTGTATTATGACCCCAAGAAGCTTATTTAAGTAAAATCAGATAAACATTATAAGCCTAAATTAACAAGTTTATGACTTCATATTTATATGTTTCTTAGTTTATAAAATGTTTGAAATTATGGTTTACTTTTACTTTGGGTAATTAAAGTAAATCATGAGTGTGAAGACAGTTAAGTCATATCCCACTCATTCCTTTATAAAGATTGACATAACACCAGAGAAGAGTCACTGCTTCTACACAGATGCTGCAAGAACATTCCACCCAAGTCATACTAATTACAACTAAGTATCCAGATCAGAATATAAAAGCTAAGTGCAGATCATTATTATCAAAAGATTATAAATTATGGGGAAAAGAACTGCGAACTGTCTAGGGACCTCTAAACTAAAGACAATTATGTATAAGAATGTCTCAGTGAAAAACAGACCAGATACACAATGGTCTCCTATAAGATTATAATTAATCTGAAAAAATTTCTCTCACTTAGTGCCAGTGGAACATTGTCATTCAGTGACTAAATACCAACAATGCTAGAACGAATCTCTGCCAACCATTGTCTTATTAGTTTGTAATGCTAGACTTTTAGCCATTATTTTCAGTTATACCACTGCTTACATTTTTTAAATGTTGACTGCAAAACAGTACATTGTGTTACACCAACAGCAGCTTCATATATCTCCTGTTTACTTTTGTTGATGGCTTGGGAAGACCACTTCAAATCATTGACTTAGTCTGCGTAAGTCTGTGGAAGTATCTGCCATGATATACACACAGGACAGAATTGCTTAGCAATGCATTTCTCAGAATATATTCCCATTGTCAAGTGATGCGTAACTGTATTGGAGATAATAACTGAAAACGGTCTTTAATTAGCTAAATAAAATATAAACCTTCAGGAAAAATATAATTTCAAATGAATTAAACACAAAGAAACACATGCTCTGCTGTGTCATAACCAAAGATCTGAAAATGGAAAATGTAGAAAATAGTCCTCAAAACAAAACAGGAGCAGCACACCATTGACAGGCCACAACAATTCAGATTGCAAAGTACTTCTCACTCTAAACGATCTTCCACCAAAAGCAAGAAAGTGATCCTGCACTTGACATCACTTGATACCTTCCCATCAGGCTGCAGTCTCAGTGAACAGCACTAGTCTTGAGACTGCTCTACTCTGGCAGAAGTATCTCTTGCTTCTTTTTGTATTGTTTCTAACGGTTGCTGTATTAATCTGGATATTACAAACATTTATAACCCATTTTCAAATATATGACACCCAGACTATATTCTAAAATTTCCCAAACACCTGAAATAAAATGGCAGAGTCATAGATCCCCAAAAGTACCCCCCTGCTAACAACATCCTTGTGCTTAGTGTGAAACTTACATAGACTCCTATGTTCCAAGTCTATGTATCCTTTGAGCAACACTGGTTTAGAGGCCAGAATATAATTCTATCCCTGTCCACATCAGAGTGACTGGCAAGCCATGCTTCCTTGTGTTGACTTTGAGTAGAAATGCCTCTTGGGTTTTCGTATGTATTATTTAGGCATACTAGATCATTCTCTGGATAAGAAGAACAAGTATGGTGGTAAGAACATAGACCTATGTTGTGAAAGACATAGTGCGTGTAGAGTATTGATCTCCAGAGTTTGGGTCTGGCATGGTTACCTGAGAAGCCTCTGTAAAAGACAGGCAGAAACTGGCTCTGAATAAATTCAGAGATGTATTTAAAAATGTACATCTTTACTGTTAGTATGCTATTGGCTACACCAGTCCTCATCCCAACAGCATTTTTGGTAGACAATGATTGTGCTTATCCAGTAGCATAAAGGGTGTATCTCTTTGCACTAATTTGCATGTTCATTTGAGACTTGTTTTATAGAGTTGGCACATATCTTGTTCAGTCCTAGTTGTTATTACTACCTATACACCAGAGACAATGAGGAAGAAGTCACAACTGTCACTTAGTTCCTGAAATAAATGTAAAAGTTTGACACCCTAGGCATTCAGCACTCTGCTTCTTATCTGACTAATTTCAAGATAATTTGCACTTTCAATGAGCATTTATTACATTCCTACTGTTGAGTTTCACTGAACTGAAATTTTAAATTAATATTTAATTTGTTTTAAACTAAGTGTCACTTTTATACAATTTTGTGTTATTGAGAAAGCTTGAAATCATGAATTGAAGGCTTAAAAAAGTAAAAGAGGCACATTAAATTGAACAATTTCTTTCTGGGTAAACTCATCGTAATTGAAACAAGCAGGTTACTTAGTCTTTTCTATCTGAGTTTAACTTTATAAATGAGAATTCATGCAGTGCTCTCCAACCCTGCTACTATATAATATGAGATTTAGATTCACTTACATAAACTAGAAGTTCCTGAAGAATTCACACCTATATTAAAGATGGTAGACTTACTTAATAGAACCTGGTATATAAGAAGAGCTACAGATCAAGAGCCAAAATTATCCTAGGCTATCTTTAGTCTCCTTAACAGCTATTTAACGCTAGCCTCACCGGGCAGTGGTGGCGCACGCCCTTAATCCCAGTACTCTGAAAGCAGAGGCAGGCAGATCTCTGTGAGTTCAAGACCAGCCTGGTCTACAAGAGCTAGTTCTAGGACAGGTTCCAAAGCCACAGAGAAACCCTGTCTCAAAAAAAAAAAAAAAAAAGAAAGAAAAGAAAAGAAAGAAAGAAAAGTTAACACCAGCCTCTGTGTCTAACACCCTTTGATTGCCAAGTGAATCCTTTGGAGTATGTTAATTTAGCAGACCACTAACTTCTACCTACCCACCCAATAGCTAAGGATGATTAACCTAGCATCCATAGTCTATAACACACTTCCCAGCTTTGCTAACCACCTACCTGATGCTCCAATGCTTGTATTTAACAACACATTGAGTTTTCTGTTGTGTTTTGTGAGGAGAGGATTTTTGCGGGTTTTGTTTTTGTTCTGTGACTAATGAAAGCTTATTATAACTTCTACAGTGGCCTGGACACTGTCATTTATATTTGGCTTAGACTGAGCCATATCTTATCCCCTTTGAAGCAGGAACTCTGTTTCATATTGATACTTATATGTAGGCTCTAGTTTAATTTAAATACTCAAACTTTAATTTCTGGAACATATACTCAACAGTTTGGAATTTGTACTATTGTCTTCAGTAAAATGAATTAATTAATTAAAATTTTATCAAACTTTAAATTATCTGTTTGCTATGCCATTAAATCTATGAGCAGTTGGAATTCAAATCGAAGTTTTCTCAGGTCATTGCCACTCAAAGAATTCCACAGCTATTCCAAAGTGCCATTATCATTTATATGCTAAATAAAGGCAATTGTCTTCTTGCATGGGCCTTATTTTCCTGAATTTTGAACATCAGTTTACAAAGACTAGCTAACTTAATGATGAGACAGATGGAAAATTTACTGTCTTCCTTACCTTCCACATTACTCCAAGGAAATAATAGCTGAGATCCATATAAATGGATATCAAAACACAATAAAATATGCAAGGAAGGTAAGTACGTGCCGATCCAGGCTTGACTTACATGGAAAATATAAGATACAGGACTTTGATTTGCCATCTAACAAACTACACAAGAATCAGGAGGGGTAAAATGTGCACTCATAGCCAATACTGCACTGACCCTGATACAAGCAGTTATTTTAAAACTCACAATCCTGCCTGGTCTAATAGAGTAGGTCAGTGTGGGTTCTTGCTGAATACGACATAGGGAACAAATAGCCTCGAGGAAGTATTAACTTCCTATCTTATAGAACCATTCAATGACAATTATGTATAGACTAACAGAATGCCTCAAGGCTCCTTTTAATGACCTGGAAGGCAATCCATGTCACTGTTTCCACAAAATTACTTCATACAATAACCATGGGAAGCCTCACCCTCTCTGAGGAGTGGATGGGGCAGGAAGGAGAATTGGGGGGGGGGGAATGAGAGAACAGGAGGGAGAGGGAACTGGGATTGGTTTGTACAATAAGATTGTTTTAATTTAAATAAAAAATAAACAAATCTTTTAACTCCCCCCAAAAGAACGTGAATAATTGGAAAAGTTAAAAAATATTACCACTATTAACCTGATTTTTTTTTCATTTATTTTGGGTGGCAGGGCAGGGAACACGCATGCCAAGGCTGTGACGTAGTGGTCAGAAAAAAATAACCCTCAAGAGAACATTTTCTCCTTCTGTCAAATGGGCTCCAGGTCATTGGACTGGGTGGCAAGCATCTTTACCATCTCACAAACCTGCTTTTAAAATCATACGCAACTATAATGTATGAATAAGAAAGGAGATAGTAAAGTCAGCTGAAAATGAATCAAGAATGATATGCATATCTTTTTCAGACATCTGAGGCCAAGTCAGAAAGAAATAATTTTTCATTTTTCTTCTCTGAAAAGGAGAATGAGGGCAGGTGATATGCAGGGAAATTGGAGATGTAAAAGAAAGAACAAAATATTCTTGGTTTTACTGTGAAGCTTTGGGAACTGTTAGGTTTTTAAACAAGCATGTAACCTTTGACCTAGGAAGCATTATTTTTGTAAGTGAGCACAGCAAAACAGCCAAACTAGACCACTCCATAGGTGAAAAAAATACCATTTACTATCTCATGGAAACAGTGGGAAAGCAGGTGGATTTTATATGTCAGTGGGCAGGAAGGGCCCTCTGAGCTGATGAAGACTCTTCTGGCTGATGGACATCTAAACGCATTTGCTTGTGGCCTTGAGCAGCAAGGGCAGAGAAGAGAAGTAGGGAACTTCCTGGCCAACAGAAACCAGCATTGTGAGGTTTCACAGGAGTGCTGAGGTTAGGTTTCTGCTTGCATGGTAAGAATCCCACCCAGGTTGGGCCCCGGAAGCCATCTTATGGCATTGTCAGCAGCACTGCCTTTGTGATGTCTGCTTAATGTAGGAATTCTTAAATTCCCAACGGGTTTTAAAAATAATAGCTTGCCACAGTTTTATTTCTGTTGATTTGCTCTTTGTGTTATCATGATTTTAAAGACTTTGCCATACAAGGGTGGAAATGGAGCAATTATAAAGGAAAGTAAGAAATGGAACGGGGACAGGAAGACCTATATTCAACACATTGTAATTAGTCCCACTGCTTGATAAAACCATGCTTTTAATCTTTGAGTCATTACACCTCATCACAATTTGCAGGCCAAAACCCCAACCCGTGGAATTATGTTACTGTCTTAGTCACTGTTCTATTGCTGTGAAAAAAGACCATGACCAAGGCAGTGCTCATAAAAGAAAGCATTTAACTGGGGCTTGCTTACAGTTTCAGAGGTGCTAGCAGACAAGGTGCTATAGGAGAAGCTGAACGTTCTGTATCCAGATCTGAAAACAGCAGGAAGAGAGAGAGAGCCACTGGGCCTGGTGTAGGCCCATGAAACCTCAAAGCCCACCCCAACTGGCACACTTCCTCCAGCGAGGCCACACTTCCTCCCAAGTAACGCCACAGTTACATGCAAACAATGTACACCTTGCTGGAAGTTCCCTCATAGACATACTTCAAAGTGTGTCTCCTAGGTGATTCTTAAGTCCATTTAGGCAAATGGTGACATCATTGCATGATTAGATGCTATAATCAATACAGCATTGTACTAGCTCTAAAAATAGATACATAAACCCATGGGATAGCACAGAACTGAACCAAATTGTGTGTTGTCAATAGAGTTTCAACAAAGATGCCAAGAATACACAACAGGAAAAGAAACAAACTCACCAATAAATCGTGTTGTAAAAATTTGAATCCAAATATGAAAAATGAAACTGTCTTTATTTCACATCGTGTTGACAAAAAGACAGCTCACAATGAATAAAATAATCCCAGCACTTGGGAGGCAGAGGCAGGTGGATCTCTGTGAGTTTGAGGCCGGGCTGGACCGAGAGCCTCCAAACAATACAGAGAAACCCTGTCTCCTAAAAAACCAAAAGAAAAAAGTCAACTTAGAACTTGAAACTATAATGTCAGTAGAAGAAAGGAGTGAAAAATCTTTGTAACATGGGCCTGGACAATGACTTCTTGGATAGGACTCCCAAAGAACAGGCAACTAAACCCAAAAGTAGATAAGTAGGATTGTGTCATACTAAGAGTTGTATGGAAAATGGAACAGACTGTAGAGAGAACCCATGCACCAGATAAGGCATCGAATATCCAAAGAATGAAAGGAACGCAACTCCATATCAAGAAAACCACCCAATGTAAAAATTTAAAAAAGAACTAATTTCTGATCATTATGGAAATGCAAATTAAAACTATAATAAACCAGCACCCCACATCAGTTAAAATGACTGTTACCAAAGACTGCTTAAATTCTTGATTGAGAAATAAGACAAATTTACAAAGGATTGTTTCTATTGGTAATAAAGGACATGAAACAACAAATGTGAATTCTAATTCCTATCATTAAAAGAATCTCACTAAACTTAATCTTTTAGTCTTGGCTGTACTGTGATTATACATGATGTTAACATTGACCTTAGTAAAAGACACTTGAGGCCTTGATCATCTTTACAAAGTCTGTAAATCTAAAAAGCTTTTATAGAGCAAAAGAGTTATTTTTAAAAACTTCCTAAAAGCAAACACACACTTATCTGTCATAAGCATTTGGTTTGAAAAAAAGAAGTCTAAGTGGCCAAAAGGAAACAATCCGCTGACATAGATAAATCTCCCAGCTGAGAAATGTATGGGAAACATAACACATTGATACAAGACTAGTTGTTATAACAGCTGTTTCTAGAAAGATTAATACAGAGTGTCCCCCACTAGATCTGTCATTTTCAAACACCATCAAATATTAAATGCTCCTGGGAACAGCCAGGAGAAAGGATGCCTGAGATGACTTCTCAGCTCAACGGCCAGGTGAGTTCTCATCACAAATATACAGAGGGCACGTAAAAAAAAATTCTTAATGCCCTTTCCCTCTCCCAAAATTATTCAGGTACTTTTTAATGATTTCCAATAATCTGATTACTAAAATGAACTAGGAAATGCTAGTTCAAGTAAGCTTGGAGAAAGAAGAAAAAGTAGTTCCTCTTAGTTGAAAAGGACAAAAGCGATGCAGCCTCCACTGAGGATGAGAGTATGAGCCCAGGGCTGTCATCACAACTGGTCTCCTCTCCAACTCTTGGCCTTTCCTCCAGTGAGTTGGCTTCTGCTGCTGGCTTTATACGTTGGCCTTTAGCAGGGCTAGGACCATAGCCTCTGGAGATTCTCCCTACCTGGATGGGTTAGCTTGGCTGCATCAGAGAGCCCTGATCCTGATTGCCATGATGACAGACCACTCTGAGAGTAGACAGGGTTACACAGGTCTGTGACACATGCTGACCCTCCTTGAAATGGGACCTGTACCCCTACCACAAAATTTGTTGTTTACAACTGAGCGCATTTCAACTAATACAGATGTTTACACAAGGCAACAAGACACTAGAGGAAACAAAGCCGATGGGCGCAGAGAAATATTTTCTTTACCATAAATTGGCACTCATACCCAATTGAAGAGTTCGAACTTTGGCCACTTTTCTGTTGTAAAACCCATCTTCGAGACAAAGCTGTATAGGTCAGGAGCTTGATAAGAAACATGTTTAATTGAAGCCATGAATGAAATACTATAAATGAATACTATAAATAAAAAAACAAATAGCACAATGTGGTCCCTGAGAGCACAAAGGCAAAGAAAATTAGCTTCTGTAATCTAAAATTATGAAATTGCATATGCTAAACCTTTAACTATTTACCTTAGCAAATTTTAGTACTAACACTAAATGGGGAGGTGGATGACTTGCAAGGATGTACTGAGATTTAAACACAGAATCAGATAACTCCCATAATAAACATTTAATGTCCTAAAAGGAATTCAAAGCTGTTTGCTATTACTTGAGAACTCCTCCAGGAACTGGCCAAATATAAAGAGAAGCCATTAAACTAAGATTCTAAAAAAGAGAAACTTGTTGCCAAGGAGACCAAAGTCCCAAACTCAAATGTCATGGCCACCGTAATATTTCCTGGCATGGTTACTACACAATGTAATTACAAAATTGGAAGGACATCACAAATTAAAGCAACCCCAGACCTATCCCTGAAGAGCTCAGACTTAGTCTTAAAGCCCCCATCTATACACCACAAAAAGGAAGCTGCTTAAGCTGGGTTTTCAGAATGGGGATCCCTCTTGCATGAAAACCATGAAAGCATGTGGAGCAGAGCTCTCCCTAGGAATCAGCATATGTGGTCTACAGGAGATCGGAAGAGTGAGTTTATTCCACCGGGGGAAAAAAAACTAGATGTAGCTGTCCATGGCACAGAATGCTGGTACCCTGCCAGGAAATCTTATATCCTGTCAGTACACTATGCTTTCTGCCACATACTAGTAAGTCATTTGTGCTACTGCCCTCTTCCCCAAAACCTCTTCCCTGTGCTTACACTGTCCCTCCTCCTCTGTGACAGGCAAGTCGAAAGCAGTTAAACTCACAGAGTTAGTTCAAAGAGACTCAAAATCCAGATGAGAGACTCCGAAAGCCTGTCACAAGCCAGTGTCATGACAATGGACAGTTTGAGGTGTCCCAGCTTATCTAGAAAGTGCTAAATTTGAATATTGAGTGAAAGTATAGATTTTATCTAACATCTGAATAAATCTTCAGCATCTACCACAAACTTCTCCTCATTATTCAAAAGTGTTAGAGTTGGAATATTGATCCTCGTTGTTCTCAGTTTCCCTACTAAATGAGGACTTTCTGTTCCTACTTGTGGTTGTTAGTTCAAAACCCAGGATCAAACCACCAAGCCAATTGTCCCTAAGTCAGTGATTCATTTAAGTCCCTCACTGCCTCCACAAGAATGAAGAAGAGCTTGTATGCTTAATATTCAATGGAAAGGTGATTTTGCTCCCACAGAACACAACAGGAAATCAAAAGACAGCAGAATAAAAGCAAGGAAGGAACACCAGTCCCTGCCGCCCTTCTTCAGCCTTTGCAACAAGTGGTCTTGGAAGCCTTGCTTCCTCTGCACTTCCGGTCAGGTAAGATATTTTTAAACTTCCTGCTTAAAATGGATGTTTCTTTATTTGCAGCAAGAGACACCCTGTCTGATAGTTTAGTGTTAGGAATTAATGAGCCACAAGGAATGCAAGCTTCTCTAACAGTGGCCTAAACTCATCAGGTGTCCAGCTTTTCTCTGGAAACAAAACATTTAGAAGTAGACACAGCCCAGCAATAGCACAGCAACACATAGTTCAAGCTTCCTGCATGTCACCCTTCTGTGACATTCTTTTCACCTTGTTGGCAGCAGCTAGTGGCATCTATGCCTCCATCAAGAGGAGAAATGAATAGCCTAAGGGCAATGATCATCTTCCTCACTCAAAGAGCACTCTTGTAAATACCACACAACAGTCCATAAATACATTGCATTGGTCAGGAGTATAGTTTTTCAATCTGAGCCCTTTTGTGCTACGAAAACAGAATTGTCCTCATAGGTATCAAGAGAAAGGAAGACCCTCAGCGACAGTGAACAGACCATCTCTGCCACACCCTATATTTATGCCTCCAGCTTAGATCTTTCATTTGGTCCTTCAACTGATTGTTTTTATCTTATTTTTTAACTTTTTAAATTTAAATTAGAAACAAGCTTGCTTCACATGTCAATCCCAGCTCCCTTTCCCTCCCCTCCTCCCCCATGGCCCCCTTCAGCTGTCCCTCAAACTCCCACCCAATCCCTACTCCACTCACCAGGGAGGGTGAGGCCCTTCATGGGGGATCTCCAAAGTCTGTCATATCATCCAGGGCAGGGCCTAGGCCCTTCCCCATGTGTCCAGGCTGTGACAGCATCCCTCCATGTGGAATGGGCTCCCAAAGTCCATCTGAATGCTAGGGATAAATGCTGATCTATTGTCCGAGGCCACAAAAAAATCACAAGGCCTCCCAACTGACACCCATGCTCACGGGGTCTGTATCAGTCCCATGCTGGCCTCTCAACTGTCAGTCTGGGGTCCATGAGCTCCCCCTTGTTCATGATTCTTTAATTTATACACAAAACACACAGTTCAAACTCTCATGTTTATCAAATATCAGAATCTCCGACAAAATATCAGCATATATAAAATATTTAATTTTATATACCCATATCCTAGCATTTGCCACACAAAATCCATCCCTATGTGATAAATAGTTTAATGTCATTTTGACTGGGTCACGGGGTACCCAGATATTTAATGACACATTATCCCTGGTGTATATGAGTATGTCTGGGAAAGAGGTCAACACATGAACCAGAATGAGTAGATTTCCCTCCCTAATGTGAGTAAACATTACTCATTTAGTTAAAAATGTATGAAAGGAATTCCAACCTTGTCTGACTTTCTGAATGAGGGAATCACTCTTGTCTTGATTTATAATGGATTTATGTACCAGCATACAGTTGGCCTTTAGCTTGTCAGATGCAGATTTGTGGTGAAAACCTTAATACCTCATATGAACAGTATAGTGTACACCAGCACTGTGTTCTTTGGAGACCCGTGCCTACTACAATCTCCCCCAATTATTCCATCTTCCTTACCAAATGCAACGTGGCCATGCCAGCCTTCCATGCTTCCCACACAGCCCCTTACTATCTGCAATGCCTACCTCTAGCTTTTGCATGTGACTGGTTTATTGTGATCATTTATCTCTCTGCTTGGGTTTGACCAGTCCCTCCAGTCAATATTTCATCATTAATCGCATCCCTTCATAACAGTTAATCACAACCTACAAGGCCAATCATTGGTTTTTTTTTAATTCACCCCTGTCTCAATTCCCAATGTTGTATCAGAACAAGGAACAACTCTTTTGAGTCAATTTATATATATACAACTGAGCTCAATAATAACACAGAATTCATACTAAGAAATTGTCTGAGACATCTACTCATTCATTCAACAAATACAAAGTTCTCACAGGAAGCTGTTCCAAACACATTGGATTGAAAGAGCCATGGTGACCACCTCATAACAGCGTGTTAGAAAGTGAAGGTCATTTTTTTCATGAATAGAGCTCACTGGACATCTTCTTCTCAGAGTAGTTTTTCTCCTTCTCAAGATTTAGTCAAGGACTGGATGTCAAGAAAACACCAGGGAGTCCAGCACATAACACCCACTCCAAATGTGCCCACAGAGCTTGTGAATCTCTGGGATGTGGACTTGTGAATCATGCATCTTTGGAAATTTATTGAGGTGTCAGTTACACTGACATATATACTACACAAGAGGCTAATATCATCTATGAACCCCTGGAGATAAATGCCTATTGGATGCATTAATGGGCAAAAAGACAAATACACAGCAATCAAACTGCATAGTCGTGATTTTGATTCTGCCAAGACCAAAAGTCAGCAAAATGAGATGTAATCTGCTGATTATAAATGCCAAAGTGTTCAACTAATCAGAAGCTGAAGTTATATTGAGAACAGAAAAACAAAATACATGGGTGCCAGCTTAGATTACTACTTGTTAACAAACCTCACTGGCTGCTGGCTGAGGAAACACTGAGAAGAATTTTGTGCTATCCCAGGCCATCACATGCGTACCTTGCCGAAATTATCTGTGCACACCCATTCACAAGGAAAAAGAGGAAGGAAGGGAGGAAGGAAGGAAGGAAGGGAGGGAGAGAGGAGGGGAGGGAGGGAGGGAGGAGAGGAGGGAGAGAGGAGGGGAGGGAAGAATGGAGGGAGGGAGGAGGGGAGGGGGATGGGGGAGGAGAGGGAGGGAAGGGGAGGAAAGGGAGGGGAGGGGGAAGGGGAGGGAGGGAAGAGAGAGAGAGAGACTTGGATAAACAACCAAGAAAGTGAAATACACACTAGAGGAAGAAATTGAGGAAAACTACAGAAAGATGGAAAGACCTCTCCTGTTCATAGATTAGAAAAATTAATATTGTGAAAATGACTATGGTTTCAAAAGCAACCTACACATTGAATATAACATTCATCAAAATTCCAACTCCATTTCTTCACAAAACTAGGAGAAACAATGTTAAAATTCATATGGATACACAGAAGACCTAGAATATTTTTTTAAATCATGAGCAGTAAGAATAATGCAAGAAATAAAACCACACCTTATATAGTTGTTGATGGTGACCCTACTTGGACACCCCTTGGGGGAGGGGTGAGAAAGCACAGTAGCAAAGACTCATGCTGCAGACTTATTTATTAAGAAAGTTAGGCCTGCCTTCTTACCCAAGGTTCTATTGACTCAGACTGTGTTCTCCTTTCCTCATTGGTGTCTCTGTGTCAGGTGTCTCTTCGTCAGCAGTCTCTAGGCATAGGGGCAGCCTTGGCTCAGGAAAGAAGTACCTACCACGCTTGCTCATGCAGGCTGGCCTAGGCACCTGTGACTTCGGTAGGCTGGCTAGAAGCTTCTCCTACATATAGTCATACTGGAGCCATGGTGATAGAGCATTGTGTGTGTGTGTGTGTGTGTGTGTGTGTGTGTGTGTGTGTGTGTGTGTGTGTACACATCTGTGTGTGCCCACAGAGGCCAGAAGAGGGTATCAGGTCCCCCAGAGCTGGAGTTACCAGCAGCTGTAAGTCTTCCCCCTCAAGTGCTAAAGTCAAACATGGATCTTCTGCAACAGGTATATACTCTTTACTGCCGAGCCATCTCTTCAGCCCCAAAAGAAACTTCTGAGTGACAATTTTACTGGTTCTCTTGGTTGCCATGGTGGTTTTGTACCTACATCCTCATGTCAAAACATGCCAAGCTGTTTACTTATAATATTTTTCTGTGAATTATGTTTAATTGCATCTCAAAGATTTTTTTTTAAAAAATCAAGAAACTTCTGCCACAAGCCCTCCCTAAAGCCCAGCAGCTCACTATCTGTCTTCACTCTACAAAGACATGGAAAGATACCTTGCACAAAGCAGCAGTACTAGTGCTAACCTGAGTTGACCAAATACATGCTTTGCTGACATTATCTGGTTAGTGTGTGCATCACATATGCATAGCACACATGCACACATGCACATACACACACTTGCATCTCTAGGTCACTGATGTGTCACCTCATTGATTTTCATCATCCCCCTGGATTCCAAATTCATCCCAAACCCAGAAAGCTGTAAGTCTCAACAGTGTCAGGTTTTGCATCAGATATTAAAAATCTGTGCATCATGAAAACATCATCACTGAATACTAGCTCGTTCTGCAGCTTTCTTTATTGCTACTGAGAGTATAAACTGCAAATCAGAAGATCTGCATCCATGCCGTCTAGAAGTGGGTTTCCTAAACAGCCCACACTGCACCTGGAGGAGTAAGGAGGGTGGACAAAGGCTGGGCTTTGCAGTTTCAGATTTACTGAGTTGGGCTGCTGAGCACAGGGCTCTGCTCATCATCTGTATGTGGTTAGAGACTTTGTGCCATTGAAAAAGTAGGAAGTGCTGGAGAAGGGAGAGATGACTCAGTCATAGTGACTGCTGTGCAAGCAGGAAACATAAGTTCAAACCCCCCAGTACCCACATGAAAACCTGGTGCTGAGGTGAAGGTTGTCTGTAGCCCCGCCCTGTCTGAGGGAGTACACACAGACAGACAGATTCCTTGAACTCATTGGCTGGCCAGCCTAGTGGAAGGGGTGAGCTATGGGTTCTGTGACAGACCTCAAAAACTAAGGTGAAGAGTCGTCAAAGACTTCCAAACTATTTCCGGCTGCCACACACGGGTAGACACTGGTGCATGCACATAGAGTGTACACAAAGTGTATCTCCTCACTTTAAGTTTGCTATTACTGCTGTGGGGCAGAATAGTGTTGCCTTTCCCCTTACTCAAGGCTCACAACCTTCACTCCTTAACAAAAGACCAGTTAACAAGGAAAAACAGCAAACCTATTTATCTAAATTTTTATTGTTTAGTTTGGAGGAAATTTGTTGGGGTTTGGTTTGGTTTGGTTTTAGTTTTGTCTGTTTATTTAGAGACAGGATCTTCCCTGACTTCAAACTTACAGCAATCCTCCTGCCTTGGCCTGCCATATGATGGATTAAAAGAAAGGGCCACCACATCTGACTTAATCTAAATATTACCTGACAAAGGCGTGCCCAGAAATAAAGACCCAAAAAGCCAGGATGCACTTTGTGTTTGGATTCAGTGAAGAATAGGCATCTATAGAGAAGGGGCCAAAATGTCAATAGCACCTGGGGCACAAAGACCCAGTAGGGTCTTTCTGTCTCAGTCCCATGCAACCTCTAGGTCTTTCCCTCTCTGAAGGCAGATTCATATTACCTCCTATGGTTCAACTTTAACAGCTAGGCTCACAACCAGAAAGTCAATGATGTCTTTATGGGTGACTCCTACACAGAACAGAGGGCAAGGGTTGGAGTAAACACCAGTTTCTACGACCTGACTTGACAAAGAGCAGTGTGCAATTTCTATAACTTGCTTTAGCAGGAGCAAGGGGCTCAGAGCACAGCAAAGCAGGGAAGGTCAAAGTGGCTTTGTGACAACTTTCCAGTGCCTTTCGGTGTAAAGAGCAATACCTGCTCCACACACACACACACACACACACACACACACACACACACACAGGCATGCATGCATATATACACTCTTGTAAAGATGCACACATACAAATACATACACATGCACACACACATGCATATACACATGCAAAGACACACATGCATGTAAGCATATATACACATACACACACTTGCAAAGATGCACACATATTCATGCATGCATGCGCACACACACACACACACACACACACACAAGACAAAAACTATCCAGGATACCCTTGAATTTGTGGTCCTCTTGCTTCCAGACGGATCTCATTCTAAGCACCAAAACTGCTTGGACTTTTTATTATGCAAAACAGTTTAACCAGCCTGAAAGTCAGTACTTGGAGACTGAGGAAACTGGGAGGACTCAAAAAGGTTGCAACAAGAAAAGATTCTTCCTAAGGAGGTGGAAAAGGAATACATGCCCTCCCCCACCCCGAGACAAAGCAATGTGCTTGCAAAGGTTGCTTTCCCGGTGATTAGAGTCTATACAATTAAAAAATTTTAAGTGGCTGATTGAAGGATAATGTAGCAGATTTTATTCAGCCTCATGTACCTCAGGGGACTCTGAGCTCTCCTTTATTACTTTTACTGCATGTGCGCATTTTCCTTTAGAAATAAAAATTAAACCTCTATACAATTGCTTCCAAAGGCATCTTCCCTTCATGCTAATAATGGTTTTCATGAAACATCTGTAGCAAATTTAAATGCTTCTTTTTCATATTCACAGTTATCAAGAAACCAATGTAAGATATGAATATATATAGGGATAGATAAACATGTGTTGCTAACCATCCACCTTGAATGGCAAGCAGCTCCCATCTCTGCTGTCTTTTTGCCTCAGGGTGATTATCATTGTCAAGAACATTCAGGGATACTGGAAGGATGGAGGGTAACTTCAGAAAATCATTTCCTCTCCCTTTTATTCCTTATGATAATGTGAATCATTGGAAATTAAGATATATTTGCTGCAACTCTTCCATTCTTTTACAGGTGTTGGCATAGAAGATAAGAATGAAGATAAGGATTGAAGGCTATTTTGGGGGTCATATTCCAACAGTAGCCCTGACAGCAATGTTGTGATTCCACTTAACACAGCTCCCCCAAAGTGTGGACAGTGCCCACCCCTGGCCTCTCCTTGGGTCACATGCCATAGATGGGATGTAATGCAGTCAAGAAACTTCCTCACAGATTCATCATCAGTGACAGTCTTAGACCAGAGTGGGGTCATTAGAAGAAAATTCCATTCTCTTACAAGATAGAAAAACAATGGCAGACCCACGGAATTAGGACTAGACCGGCTGCCTGTGCTTGGGGTCTACCACCGCATCTTCCATTCCAGCAGCAGAAGCCAACAGACCATAGTCTCCTGATCCACCCACTGGACCAGGTAAACCAGGTCCCATTTCTGGACTGCCTGCCAGGACCTGGGCTCTGCCACAGGGAGGCAGCAGGAGCCGTAATTTCCTGCTCCACCTCAGAACTAGGTTTAGACCAGCTGCAGGTGCTTGGGGACTACCACTGCAGCTTCCATCCCAGAGGCAGGAGCAAACTCACACCAGCACCCTAGTATCCTGCTCCACCCACATGACTAAGACTATCATGACCTGTCTCCAGGCCACACTCCTGTGCCTGGAGTATACCACTGGGGCTCCAATCCATCCCAGTGGGATCCAAAGCACCCCAGCATCCTAGTCCATTTCTCTACCCATGAGACCAGGATGTGGAGAGCTACCACAACAGTGAACTTGTCTATACCCACCAGAAGGGAGCACCAGTCCCACACCCAACAGGAGAGGAAGAGGCACCCTCTGAAACCTACTGCAAGAACAGATGGGAAGGAGACAATATAAAAATAGAGCAAGCAATAGAAAAACCAATATGACACCACCAGAGTCCAGAGACCCTACACCAATAAGACTGGAACACCCCAACACAAATGAACCAGAAGAGAATGACATAAAAAACAACATCATGGAAATGATAGAGGCCCTCAAAGAGGATATGAGAAAATCCCTTAAAGAGATAGGAGAAAAAGCAATCCAAAAATTCAAGAAATGGAGCAAAAAGCAAAGCAAAAATTTCAAGAAACAATTCAAACAATGCAAGGGCTGAAATCTAAAATAGAAACAATAAAAAACACCACCTTAAGGAATGCTGGAAATAGAAAAATGGGGAAATGGTCAGGAACTACAGATGCAAGCATAACCAACAGAATACAAGAGATGAAAGAGAGAATCTCAGGTGTTGAAGATACACTAAGAGAAATGGATTCATCAACCAAAGAAAATCTTAAATCCAACAAATCCTTAACACAAAACATCCAGGAAATATGGGACACCATGAAAAGACCAAACCTAAGAATAATAGGTATAGAAGAAGGTGAAGAAACCCACCTCAAAGGGACAGAAAACATATTGAACAAAATCATAGAAGAAAACTTTCCCAACCTAAAGAAAGACATGGCAATGAAGGTGAAAGAAGCTTACAGAACACCAAATAGAGTGGACCCAAAAAGAAAAACCCCTCAACACATAATAATCAAGATCCCAAACATACAGAATAAAGAAAGAATATTAAGAGCAGCTAGAGAAAAAGGCCAAGTTACATATAAAGGCAAACCTATCAGAAATACACCTGACTTCTCCATGGAAACTGTGAAAGCCAGAAGGTTCTGGACAGATATTCTACCGGCAATAAGAATCCACGGATGCCAGCAAAGACTGCTATATCCAGAAAAGCTTTGAATCAATATAGTAGATGGAGAAAACAAGATATTTCAAGACAAACTCAGATTTAAACAATACATATCCACTAATCCAGCCCTACAGAAAATGCTAGAAGGAAAACTCCAACCCAAGGAAGTTAACTACAACCAGAAAAACATAAGCAATAGATAATCCCACTTTACCAACAGGCAAAAGAAAAAGTGGTGGAAATCCACATACAATTCCAACATGCTAATTAACAAAATCAGAAATGAAAAGGGAGACATAACAACGGACAGTGAGGAAACCCAGAGAATCATCATGTCATATTTTGAAAAGCTGTACTCCACAAAATTTGAAAATTTAAAAGAAATGGACAATTTTCTGGATAAATATCATTTACCAAAATTGAATCAAGAACAGATAAGCAATTTAAATAATCCTATAACACCTAAGGAAATAGAAGCAGTCATCAAAAGTCTCCCAACCAAAAAAAGCCCAGGCCCAGATGGCTTCAGTGCAGAATTTTACCAGAAATTCAAAGAACAACTTATACCAATTCTCCTCAGAGAATTCCATGCAATAGAAGCAGAAGGGTCTTTGCCAAATTCTTTTTATGAGGCTTCAATAACATTAATAACCAAACCACACAAAAACACAACTAAGAAAGAGAACTTCAGACCAAATTCCCTCATGAACATTGATGCAAAAATAATAAAATACTGGCAAATAGGATCCAGGAGCACATCAGAAAACTCATCCACCACAATCAAGTAGGCTTCATTCCAGGGATTCAGGTACAGTTCAACATATGAAAATCCATCAATGTAATCCACCATATAAACAAACTAAGAGACAAAAATCATATGATCATCTCACTAGATGCTGAAAAGGCCTTTGATAAAATCCAATACCCCTTCATGATAAGGGTCTTGGAGAGATCCGGGATAACAGGAACATAACTAAACATCACAAAAGCTATATACAGCAAACCAACAGCCAACATCAAATTGAATGGAGAGAAACTCAAAGCAATTCTTCTAAGATCAGGAACAAGGCAAGTCTGTCACCTCTCCCTCTCCCCATACCTCTTCAATATTGTACTAGAAGTTCTAGCTAGAGCAATAAGACAACAAAAGAATATCAAGGGGATACAAATTGGAAAGGAAGATGTAAAACTTTCACTATTTGCAGATGATAAGATAGTTTACATAAGTGACCCAAAAAACTCTACCGGGGAACTCCTACAGCTGATAAATACCTTCAGCATAGTGGCAGGATAGAAAATCAACTCAAGACAATCAGTAGCCCTACTATATACAGACGATAAGAGGGCTGAGAAAAAAAATCAGAGAAACACCCTTTACAATTGCCACAAACAACATAAAATACCTGGGGGTAACGCTAACCAAACAAGGGAAAGACATGTATCGAAAGAAATTTGAGTCTTTAAAGAAAGAAATTAAAGAAGACACCAGGAAATGGAAAGATCTCCCATGCTTTTAGATAGGTAGGATCAATGTAGTAAAAATGGCAATCCTACCAAAAGCAATCTACAGACTCAATTCATCCCCATCAAAATCCCAGCACAATTCTGCACAGACCTTGAAAGAACAAATCTCAACTTTATATGGAAAAACAAAAAACCCAGAATAGCTAAGATGACCCTGCTCAACAAAAAAACTTCAGGAGGCATCACCACCCCTGACTTCAAGCTCTATTATAAAGCTACAGTGCTGAAAACAGCTTGGTATTGGCACAAAAATAGACAGGTAGACCAATGGAATTGAACTGAAAGCCTTGAGATTAATCCACAAACCTATGAACACCTGGTTTTCGACAAAGAAGCTAAATTGTACAATGGAAAAAAGATAGCATCTTCAACAAATGGTGCTGGCATAACTGGATATTGACATGTAGAAGACTGCAGATAGATCCATGTCTATCTCCATGCTCAAAACTCAAGTCTAAATGGATCAAAGACCTCAAGTAAATCCAGCCACACTGAACCTGTTAGGAGACAAAGTGGGAGGTACCCTTGAACGAATTGGTACAGGAAACCTCTTCCTGAACATAACACCAGTAGCATAAACACTGAGATTGACAATTAATAAATGGGACCTCCTGAATCTGAGAAGCTTCTGTAAGGTGAAGGACACAGTCAGGAAGACAAAAAGACACCCCACAGAATGAGAAAAGTTATTCACTAACCCCATATCGGACAGAGAGCTGATCTCCAAAATTTACAAAGAACTCAAGAAGCATGTCTCCACACCAATTGGCAAGCTAAGCAATGGTGGAGAGACCACCTCGAATGCCCATTCCTGATAATGAACCTGATGTCTATAACCATCCTGGAGCCTTCATCCAGTGACTGATGGAAGCAGAGGCAAACACCCATAGTTAAACACTGAACTGAACCCAAGGAACCCAGTAACAGAGAGAGAGGAGCGATGAGCAAATTGGCAAAGAATGGGCTGGCAAAACCAGCAGAGACAGCTGATCTGAAGAGGGGCTAGCTCGTGGACCCCAGACCAACAGCTGGGAGGCCAGCATGGAACTGATCCAGACCCCCCCCCCCCCGAATTTGAGCGTCAGTGAGTGTGATTTACTTGAGGTCTTTGATCCATTTAGACTTAAGTTTTGTGCATGGAGACAGACATGGATCTATCTGCAGTATTCTGTATGTCAATATCCAGTTATGCCAGCACCATTTGTTGAAGATGCTATCTTTTTTCCATTGTACAATTTAGCTTCTTTGTCGAAAACCAGGTGTTCATAGGTTTGTGGATTAATCTCAAGGCTTTCAATTCAATTCCATTGGTCTACCTGTCTATGGGCAACCTATGGGGCCCTGAGCAGTGGATCAGTGTTTATCCCTGGAATACAAACAGACATCATGTGTCCATAACACAAAGAGGGATGCTCTCTCAGCCTGGACTCTTAGGGGAGTGCCTGGACCCTACCCTGAATGAAATGACAGACCCTAGATATCCCCTATGTGGAAGGAATTGGCAATAGGGTGGGAGGCTGGGGGAGGATGGTGGGGGATGAGGTAGAAGGGGAGGGAGAGGAAACTGGGATTGATATGTAAAACAAGCTATTTAAAATTAAATTTTAAAAATGTTAATGCAAAAAAAGAAGCACGAACTGGGCATTGGTGGCACACACCTTTAATCCCAGCACTTGGGAGGCAGAGGCAGGCAGATCTCTGTGAGTTCGAGACCAGCCTGGTCTACAGAGCGTTCCAGGACAGCCTCCAAAGCCACAGAGAAACCCTATCTCGAAAAAAAAAAAAGAAGCACATCTCCAAACCACCAAAGGATCCAATTAAAAAGTGGGGGACTGAACTAAATAGAGAATTCTCAATAGAGGAGTATAAAATGGCTGAGAGACACTTGAGAAAGTGTTCAACATCCTTAGCCATTAGGGAAATGCAAATCAAAGCAACTCTGAGATATCATCTTACTCCTGTCAGAATGGCTAAAATCAAAAACACCAATGACAGTTTTTGCTGGAGAGGATGTGGTGAAAAGGGAACACTCCTCCACTGCTGGTGGGAGTGCCAACTTGTACAGCCACTATGGAAATCAGTATGGAGATTCCTCAGGAAAATGGAACTCAGTCTACCACAAGACCCAGCAATTCCACTCTTAGGCATATAACCAAAAGATGCCCATTCACTCAACAAGGATTTCTGTTCCACTATGTTCACAGTAGCATTATATGTAATGGCTAGATCCTGGAAGCAACCTAGATGCCCCACAACTGAAGAGTGGGTAGAGAAAACATGGTACATTTACACAATGGAGTACTACTCAGCGGAAAAAAACAATGGAATCTTGAAATTTGCAGGCAAATGGATGGCACTAGAGGAAACCATCCTGAGTGAGGTAACCCAGACACAAAAAGACAAACATGATATGGATCAGGGGAGTGTCAGCCTACAATCCCGGTGCCAGTGAGTCTGGGAAACAGGGAGGTTCCCAAGAGAGATGCATGATACCCCAGAGAAGTAGAATGAGGCAAGATCTCCTGAGCAGATTGGGAACATCAGGGGAGGAGAGAAGGTGCCAGGAAAAAAAGAGGGGGAGAAGAGGAGGGGAGAAGAAGATATGGGGAGCAGGAAGCTTGAGTTGAGGTAAGAATAGAGGAGAGCAGGATGAGAGATACCATAATAGATTGAGTCATTATAGGCTTGAGGAGAGAGCTGACACTAGTGAGATCTCCAGAGATCTACAAGGATAACACCAACTGGCAAACTAAGCAATAGTGGAGAGACTACATTAAATGCCCCTCCTTGATGGTAAGGTTGATGACTACCTTATATGCCATCCTAGAACCTTCATCCAGTGACTGATGGAAGCTAAGACAGATACCCACAGATAAACACTGAACTGAACTCCTGGAACCTAGTGATAGAGATGGAGGAGTGATAAGTAAAGGGGTCAAGACCATGATGGTGAAACCCACAAAGACAGCTGACCGGATAAGGGGGAGCTCTTAAATCCCAGACTGATGCCTGAGAGGCCAACAGGGAACTGAGCCAGACTCCATGAATGTAGTCTCAGTGAGGAGGCCACAGAAATCACTGGGGCCTTGAGTAGTAGATCAGTGTTTACCATGGTTTATGAAAGATCTTTGGGAGCCCATTCCAAATAGAGGGATGCTCTCTCAGCCTGGGCACATGAGGAAGGCCTAGGTCCTTCCCTGGATGAAATAACAAACTTTAGAGATCCTCGAAGGAGGGGTTCACCCTCCCGGGGGAATGTGGGGATTGGGTGGGGGCCTGGGAGGCTGGTGGAGGGACAAGGGAGGAGGAATGGGAGAGGAAGCTGGGATTGACATGTGAAGCATTCATGTTTCTAATTTAAATAAAAACATTACAAAAAATAAAAAAAATATTCTTATTCTCCTCTCTCTTGCCCACTCCAAAAAATACTTCTGTAATAAAAATAATAACTTTCTGTTTAGTCTTACCTGTTTTGGTGATATATGCCAGGGAGTGGTATAGCTTCAAAAGTGTTTCCCTTTCTACACATCCATGCCAAAATTTGTTATTATTTGTATGTTATTTTTGCAGTACTAAAAGTGTTGAACATTTAACTTTTTGAAATAATATAATTATATTATTTCCTCCTTACTCTTATTCCCTCCAAACCATCAAATAAACCATTCTTTGCTTTCTTCTAAAAAAAGAAAGAAAAACAATGGCAGATTATTGAGTTGAATCAATCTAACACAATGTCAATTTTCATTGCGAAAATAAACTTGATTTATCTCTTAAAAACTTGCCCCTTCTCCAAATTATCTAGGGACAAGTTGTCTTTTCCTCTTTCCACAATGATAATGTTGACTGTTCACCACTTTGGTCACGATTCTGCCCAGTGTTCCATGTAGATGTGTAGACAACACCAGGATTCAGATCTTGAGTAGGATCATAAAGATCTAGAATGGCCTCGATGGGAAATCACCTGCTTCAAGCCTTCAAGGAATGACACACACAAAGTTATCTGTGCAGTTCTGCAAACTGGAAGTCATTATCCTCCTTCATGAACCTTCTTATCCATCTGTCACCTGTCATCTTATGCCCTTGCACAAGGATGGGCTCATTTCTCACACGTTCCCACTGCACATTTTCCCAGTCAATAACGATATTGTTCTTCACAGCTTGGTTCTTCTTCGAACTGTATTCATTGAAACTACTTCAAAGTTAATAATTAACTCTCTGAAATAAAATGTTACGCATTCATGCATGTGTACATATAACCCCAAATTGCGCAGTTTGGGGAACTCATGCCATTGTTACAAAGAAACAAGGATTAAAAGTGTGAAGTTAAACTTCCCAGCAATGCACAGAAACAATGCCCCTAACAACATGGCAACTAAACCTCCTGACAATCCTCCAAATGCTTTACACATGTTAGTTCTAATTGGTTTCCCTATTTTGTTGATTTGGAAATAAATGCATAGGGAGAAGTAACTGTCCAAAATCACACGTGTTAACCTGAGAGCCACATCCAATCTCAAAGGTCTAGTTCTAACATACCCTGCTTTTCACTGCTTCTAAAACTGTCTTCCCGCCTCAGTAAATCAGTATATCCTAGTTCTATTAGTTTCAGCAAATGTTATGGTTCATAAGTTTGATGTAGTTGTCAGTGGTATTCTGATGTCCACCTCCACTTAGCTTTCAGCAATCAGAGATGGAATAGTTACAGAACTGAGACAATTCCCCAAAATAAAGAAGTAAAGGCAAAAAAGACACAAAGTCCTGGTACCTTCATGTCTTCATCTTTTCTGTTCGGGAGATTTCAGCCCATTCTTTGAATACTAAGCCTACCTAGCCCACATATAAAAGGATGACAAGAGAGCACTTCCATGGTGAAAATTTTGAAAACAATATTTCTGAGGATATTGCTATGGGGAGAAGAAAAATGAACTGCTGTTCAGCTCAGTGTTTCCACCCACATGGAAAATGGCCCAAGAATGTGATGCATTTGCTCTGGACCAGTTGGAAACTTTCATTTTCTGTTCACAGACCCTCAGTGAGAATCTGCTGGATGCTTGGAACAAAAATCCAATGTGACCCTTTGTGCTCTCAAAAAGGAAGTTCTTGGCTCCTAAACTGTCCTGAGGACATATGGATTCATGAGTTTTTATTTATAATGTTTTAATTACCTATAATGTTGATTCATTTAAAGATGTTAAACCTGCAAAGATTTCCTTCTAATGATATTAAGTCCTAGTAGTCCCAACAAAATCCAACAAATATTTCGAGCATCCACTCTGTAAAAGGCATTATATTGGGCTTCTATATGTAATGAGATAACAATAAATAAAATAATGTAATTTCTGCATTAAAGAATTTCAAAATTATATAGTGTAGGATATGGGGAAACTAGATTAAATAATACTAAATTTATAAATATTATATCTAAAAGAGTACATCCATGAATTAAACCATGATATTGTCCAGTTAGTAACAAAACTATGAAAGTTGCCTTGCCTGGTGACTGGTCACACACTGAGGTTCAGGAGGCTGGGCTAGGACCCCTGACTGCTGGGAAGTACAACATTTACATTCTACCATGTTGGAACTCAGAAAAACTAACCAAAACCACATCTCTTTGTCCTGCTCAGAACTTTGAACTGCAGTGGACTGCAAGTCTTTCTTGCCCCTCTGTTCTTCAGTCATCCTATGTCCCTGAAAGGAGTCACAGAAACCAGACTTCTCCTTCCAAAAGGCAGGAGTTCTTCCGTAAGAAAGCAGATAGTAAGACCTAGGAAGATCACCATATGGTGACTCTTGTCATTGCTATGACCAAATAAATACCTGACACCAAGCAACCCTTTTGTTTACGGTTTAGGAAGGGATGAAGTCAACCATGGTAAGGAAGTCATGGCAGCCAAAGCTCAAGGCAGATACCTACATTGCACCCAGGAAACAGAGAATGGACAGAAAGTATGGCTAGAAACACCTCAAGGCTCAACCCTAGTGACCCATTTCTTCCAAGAGAGCTACAGCTTCCCTAACCTTCCAGACCATTATCACCTGGAGACCAAGTGACAAGAAATAAAACATTTCACATGCGAACTGAAACTGTTACTGCTTTCTTTTGGCTTTGTCCTTAAAATCCTCATTCCAGAAGGGTCTAGCTCCATATCTAAGGGGAAGAAGTGTCACACAGACAAGCAGAAAAGAATCTGAACAAGCAGGTTTCTCTCTCATATTCATTGCTGCCATTAGCTCAACTCCTATTTATTTGATTTTTTATGTGGGTACCCATTCATCATTGAACCTAGACACAGAGATACATTTCATTCTTTTTTATAATAGTTTTTTATTTAACTTTTAGCTGGGAGATCCATTTCATTCTTAATACAGTTTGATAACCAGAGCTTTCTTGTGTAGCTGCCTTTCCACAGCTGGTGGAAACTCTTAAGTGGTCAAAATGACAAGAATGAGTAAGTGATAAGTATGGAGTACTCATCCCTGAGTACTCTGTGCTATGTCACCCTTTTAAGGCTCAGGGAACACAAAGGGAAAGGGGAGCAGAAGAAATATAAGAGCCAGGGGATGGGGAGATAACGCAGCAGAAAGACGTTCTTCTTGATATGGGATAGCTGTTACACTCAAGGACTTAATGACAGAGGTCATTCTCTGCAAAGACCAGCACAAGAGTGGGCCTGTGACTATGGCACTGTGGATGAATGGAACTATGAGACTTTGTCTCATCCTGAGAACTATAAGCAGTTAATGGTTGTTGGGAGAGGGGCACCATTGTCTTTAGTGGTGTGGCCGCTGATATGTTGCTCATGCTCCAGTAAATTACCTTCACCCAGGTGTAGGCAAGAAAGTAAATAAGCTCAGAGAGCCAAACGTACAAAGGAGACGTGACAGGGAGGGCTGTTGAGAAGAGGTCCAAGTCCTTTCCGTAGCTCAGGACACTTCTTGGGCTTCACTCATCAGCCATTTGTGTCTGGTGTTTTGTGGAGACATTTTCTCATTAATCTGTCAGATTTTTAGTCTAGCTAAAGAATCAAGAGTGGTAAAGGGAAGCTGTTTCACTCCTTTACAGATTTGCATTATTTTATTTTCTTGACGAACCAATGATGTTTATAGAGTTACTTACAAGGACATGGGAGATTTACAGGAAGTTATACCACTTAAGAAAAAAAGAAATATTTGCTGCCTATGTATCTTCAAGAACATAAGAGCCTGATAAGTCCTTCCATATAACAATTATTACCTTAACAGAAGGAATTATTTCCTACCTCAGCCTTCACATTCTTGTTAGGGTCTGTAATGTGACCAGTGTTATGTATTGAGAGTGTACTGTGAACACCTTGTGGCTATGAGCTTTTACTTTCATGCCTGAGCAGGGCTTTAGATCTACAATGCCAATATAATGCATAAGGCAGCCTTAGACCATGCCAGGCCTTTGCAATCACTCAATTCACTGAATGAAGCAATTTGTGTCCAAGTCATACAGCTTAGATTTATTTACACCAATTGAACCATTGAGTGTCATTTAATGTCCCAGCCTTGTTCTGATGATGACACATAATTCAGGAACGCTGAATTGGAAGAGCCATCTCCTGGGAGTAGTTCACAAGAACCAGAATAACATGCACCTGCTTTGTCAATTTCCATTTAAGCAGAATTAGAGGTTACCTTACCAGATGCTCTGAGCACTAGTAATGAATGAGCATTTTCCCTCTGTGGATATTATAATAAATTCAGAAAAGGTCCAGTTCTGACACCTAAAGGGCAGCAACTTTATATCACTGACAATACGCTATTAGCAGTCATTTTCCTGGCTCTTCTTCAGGCTTGGAGTAGGGAGCCTTGTGTTTTGTTTTATGGCATCATTGCAGTGTTTTCCAATTTAAGATGGAGCTGGTTTGATGTGTGGAAGCACTGCAATTTATCATACAAAGTGTAACAGTGGCTGTTCATGGATCCCGTGCATCCGGGGGCTCACTACACACTGGGGCATTGTATTCAGAACCAACTACTGGACAATTGGCGGGTTCTGTCTTACAGACCAGGAATGAATCTTCATCCTCTTTAGTAAAAAGATGTTTCCCAATGTGTCCCTGCTCCCCATACCCTTCTCATGGTCGGCCAGCCCTAATGTATATATTTGAGCAAGATGTTTTTAGTTCCATTAGCATTCCATCTTCAAACATTTTCTGAGTCATTCTTACAAAAACAATAGAAAACTCCAAACTCCTGCAGATATTCCAGAGCAAACTTATATAAATAATATTTATACATATCATTTTAAAAATGAATATGCAAGTAAATAGGTTATAAGGTAGCTTAAGAGATAATGCTCAACCTGTTTATTCTAGAGAGTAATGGAGAATGGGGCGGGAGTTAGGGGAACCAGGGAAGGTCTAGACAGAAGACTACCCTGAGAAACTTAGAGAAAGACAGGGTGAACAAAGAGAAACAGCTCAAAGACTAGCACATGAAGATACGACAAGTTCATGCTAAAGCATCCCCAAGGGGAACTACAGCTCACTACCAGCAGCATCTTTTTGAATAGCATTACACAGTTGCATTTCCCACGCAGAACCCCAGAACTTTACTAAAGCCCAGTTCACTGATGTGCATATATAGCATGAGGCCATTCTTTTTAGCCCTGAACTCTACAAAGAAAAGGATGTCTTTAAAAGACTTGAACTTAGTTTGCAGTGATGACTACATATTACAGGATTAGGTAGAATAACACATGGCAGAACTTTTCACACGGTTATAAGTGACAAGGTCTGCTTCCTTGTATTTTGCAAATCCTTATAGTTGAGCCTCTGTTTTGGATCAGTTTGAAACTGATTTCTTCTAGAGCTGTCCAAGCATTGTCAATGGTCTTCTTTGTGTGAACACATTTACTATCCTGGCTTCATGTCATCCTCATGTATCAGATATACACTCTTCTTTCTTTCTAAAATAAACTATCAGGGCCTACACCCAACAATTGCTGACACTGTAGGATGTCCGTACTCTAATGGGATTCCCAAACTCACTTATCTTTAGCAGCGTGTCATACCTTACACTAATGCATCATGTATCTTCCTAAAATGGCTTCACTAACGAGCATTTTGTGCCCTCTGTGATTGAATTCTTCCATTTTTACACTTTATCTTCAGGCATGATGTATTGCTAGGATGTCTTTCAGAGTTTCTTTGACAAGTTTCCTACCTTTCCGTAGGATACAAGTTGAGTCCAATCCACAAATCAAGTGGTCTTAATAAGAATGGACCCCATAGACTCATACACCATATTTTAATACTTTATCACCACCAAGTTGGTAGAGTTTTTTGTGAAGGATGAGGAAGTATGATCTTCTTGGAGAAGGTGTATCACTAGGGGTTGACTTTGAGGTTTCAAAGGACTCCAACCATTTTCATGCAGTGTTTGCCTCCTGCATGTAGATTCAATATGAGATCTCAGTGGCTGCTCCAGCTGCCTGCTGCTATGCCTTCATTCTTCCTCTCATAAACCCCAAGCCCCTGGAATCATAAGCCCAATTAAACTCTGTCTTGTATAACTTGCCTTGGTCAAGATGTCTTAATACACCAATAGAAGCTGGACAGTGGTGGTGCACGCCTTTAATCCCAGTACTCAGGATGCAAAGGCAGGCGGAGCTCTGTGAGTTTGAGGCTGGGCTGGACCGACAGCCTCCAAAACAATACAGAGAAACCTTGTCTCGTAAAAAAAATATATATACACCAATAGAAAAGAAACCAAGACAGAGGTTAGTACTAGGGACCATTGCTGCAACAGACCTGACCATGTTGTACTTTGGAAGAATGTGGAAAACTTTCAGACTCTGGACTAGAAAAGTTATTTGAATGCTGTAAGCAGAACTTAATGGACCATCTGAGTAGGAACTCAAAAAACAGTAAGTGCTGGCAGCAATAAGGACAATGGAAGCCCAGCCCAAGAGATGTCAGAAGGAGACATATCAGCAACTGGGCAAGAGACCACTCTTGTAATATTGTGGCAAAGATGTGGCTTTTGTCATTAAAAAAAATTGCTTGAAGCTAAACTGAAAAGTAATGGACTAACTTCTTTGGTGGAGGAGATTTTAAAACTAGTGGTTATACACCTACAAACATTTGATTTTTGACAAAGAAACTACATTTATACAATGGAAAAAAGACAGCATCTTCAACAAATGGTGCTGGCATAACTGGATATTGGCATGTAGAAGACTGCAGATAGATCCATGTCTATCGCCAGGCACAAAACTTAAGTCCAAAGAAATCAAAAACCTCAACATAAATCCAGCCACACTGAACCACTTAGAAGAGAAAGTGGGAGGTACTTTTGAATGAATTGGCACAGGAGACTGCTTCCTGAACATAAAACCAATAGCACAGACACTGAAATTGACAATTAATAAATGGGACCTCCTGAAGCTGAGAAGCTTCTGTAAGGCAAAGGACACAGTAAACAAGACAAAACAGTCAACAAGACACAAAGGCAGCCCACAGAATGGGAAAAAATATTCACCAACCCCACATCTGATAGAGGGATGATCTCCAAAATTTACAAAGAACTCAAGAAGCTAGTTTCCAAAACACTAAAGGATTCAATTAAAAAGTGGGTTACTGAACTAAATAGATTTCTCAACAGAGAAGTCTAAAATGGCTGAGAGACACTTGAGAAAGTGTTCAATATCCTTAGCGATTAGGGACATGCAAATCAAAACAACTCTGGGATACCACCTTACTCCTGTCAGAATGGCTAAAATCAATAACACCAATGGCAATTAATGCTGGAGAGGATGTGGAGAAAGGGGAACACTCCTCCACTGCTGGTGGAAGTGCAGACTCATACAGCCACTTTGGAAATCAGTATGGAGAATCAGTCTACCACAAGATCCAGCAATTCCAGTCTTAGGCATATGGCCAAAAGATGCACATTCATACAACAAGGGCATCTGTTTCACTATGTTCATAGCAGCATTATTTGTAATAGCCAGGACCTGGAAGCAATCTGGTTGCCCCTCAACTGAAGAGTGGATAGAGAAAAGTGGTACATTTACACAATGGAGTACTACTCAGCAGAAAAAAAACAATGGAATTTTGAAATTTGCAGGCAAATGGATGGCACTAGAAGAAACCATCCTGAGTGAGGTAACCCAGTCACAAAAAAGGCAAGCATGGCATGTACTCACTCATATATGGATTTTAGACATGAAACAGCCAGAGAGTCTGGGAAACAGTGAAGGCCATAAAAGAGATATGCATGGTACCCCAGAGAAGAGGAATGGGACATAATCTCCTGAGGGGATTGGGAACATAAGGGAAGGTGGGGGGAAGCTGGGAGAAATAGAGGGGGTGAAGACGAGGGGAGAGGAGGACATGGGGGAGCAGGAAGGTTGAGTCGAGGAAGAATAGAGGAGAGAAGGATGAGAGATACCATAATAGAAGGAGCCATTATAGGTTTGAAGAGATATCTGGCACAAGTGAGATGTCTCGAAACCTATAAGGATGACACCAACTGGCATTTTAACCAATAATGGAGAGGCTACCTTAAATGCCCTTCCCTGATAATGTAATTGACGACTTCCTTGTATGACATCCTAGAGCCTTCATCCAGTAGCTGATGGAAGCAGAAGCAGATACCCACAGCTAAACACTGAACTGAACTCCTGGAACCCAGTTGCAGAGAGGAGTAGTGATGAGCCAAGGGATTAAGATTTGGCCAGTGAAACCCACAGAAACACCTGACTTGAACAAGGGGGAGCTCATGGACCCCAGACTGATAGTTGACAGGCCAGCATGGGACTGATCCAGACCCCCTGAACGTGGGTTTCAGTGAGGAGGCCTCGGCATTCTTTGGGGATTCGGGCATTAGATCAGCATTTATCCCTGGCATCCAGATGGTCTTTGGGAGCCCATTCCATGTGAGGGATGCTGTCTCAGTCTGGACACATGGGGGGAGGGCCTAGGCCCTGCCCTGGATATGACAGACTTTGGAGATCCCCCATGGAGAGCTTCACCCTCCTTGGAGAGTGGAGTGAGGATTGGGGGGGGCAGGGGAGCTGAAGGGGGCAGGGGAAGAGGGGAGGGAGAGGGAGCTGGGATTGAAATGTAAAACAAGCTTGTTTCTAATTTAAGTTAGAATAAATAGAAAACTAGTGGCTATTAGCAATGACTCTTATGCAGGTCTACAATGACAGAAAGGCAAGTGCGGCAAAAAGAAATCCAAACTATACATTTTGAGGATTAAAAGAGCACCCAAAATTTTAATGTTGGAACCCAGGCTTGTGCTGAAAGAGATTAAGAGATGAAGGAGAAGCTTGATCCAAATTAAAATAAAGGGAAGGGTGCCCTCAGGTAAGACCCCACCCAACTGAGCTTCCAACTGGTGAAAAGAAAGGGCCTAGAGAAGTTTCTGCTCCTAAAAAGTAGCAACAACAGACAAGCCTGAAAATGATGCAAGGGCACCAGGCCTCATCTCAAGCATGCAGCCAAACTTGGCACTGATGTTCATGTGGTACTAGCTTTAGAGTCATAAGGATACATGAGGAATGGGGTTGTGGGATCTCCTCCCAGGGTGAAGGAGAGCCGCAGAAGCCAGGAATCTCTGCATTGAGGCCCAAAAAAGCCGTTGTGTGGAGCTGGGAAAGTGAAGTCTGAGTTGGAGACCTCAAGATGCTGGAGATGCCAGAGCCACTAGACATCTGGCAAGGAGAGCTGCAGACAGGCAGGGGAAGCAGCCCAAGAGAGAAAAATTGCTGCAAGAGGCAGAGCAGAAATGGACCAGCCAAGGAAGCCCTCTGACATCAGAGTGGAAGGTACAGGGTTGGAGTCTGCATTAGCTTCAGTGGAATAGTTTCTCACTATGCACCAAGTCCTCCTTTTGGAACAGTAGTGTATATTCTGTGCCATTACATGTTGGAATGTGTACTTTGCTTTTTTAATTTATAAGGGGTTACAATTAAGAGATTGCCTTGAGTCTCAGTAGAGATTTTGAGCTTAAGAATTTTCTTTTTTGGTATTCAGACCGGGAATGATGGGGACTTTTGTAGTTGGACTAAGTGCATTTTGCATTACAATGTGACCAGAAGCTTCTGGGGGCCAGATAGTGGAATGTGGTGGTTAGAATAAGAAAGGCCATATGTTCGCATACTTGATCTCTGCTCCATTGGTGGGACTGTTGGGAAAGGATTAGGAGTTGTGTCACTGGGGGTGGCTTTGAAGTTTTAAAAGACTTGTGTCATTCCAAGTGCTGTCACTACCTCCAGCTTGTGGATCCGATGTGAGTCCCAACCTCCAGTTGCCATGCTTTCACTCCACCATCATGGACTCTGGCCATCTGGGACGGTAACCCCAACTAAACTCTCTTTTATGAATTGACTATAGTGTCTTATGACAACAGTAGAAAATAAGACAACCAACAGGACAAGTTGGAGATTTTGTGACTGTGCCCCGAAACCCACAACAGTGTACATGTTTATGTGCACATGCATACATACACACACATACATACATACATACATACATACACACATGCATACATACACACACATACATACATACATACACACATGCATACATACACACATACATACATACATGCACACACGTTGTGAAATATTATTTTAACTAGGCAAAGATGTGTTACATTGTTTATGCTACAGAGTATTACTTTAACTATGTAAAGTTGTGCTACATTTGTTTATGTTGCATTTGTTCAACAATATAAGGATATGTGTTTAATTATGTAAAGATATGTTGTATTTGTTTCACCTTGACTGCCTAAGGCAACTAATAAAAAGCTGAGTGGCCAGTAGCTTGGTGGAGAAAGAATAGGAGGAACTGGCATGCAGAGAAAAGAAATAGGAGGAGAAATCGAGGCTCAAGAGAAAGAGGAAAGAGAGAAGGCAGAGGAGAGAATGAGGGAGATGCCCAGGGCCAGAAGCCAGGTTGCCACCATCCAGCAGACACTCAAGAAGCCATGAAAGTCATACATAACAGTAGAAAGCCCCTAGGCAAAAGGTAGATAAAGAGAAACAGGTTAATTTAAGTTAAAAGAACTAGCCAGAAAAGTGCTAAGTTAGGCCAAGCATTCATAACTAATAAGTCTCCATGTCATGATTTAGGAGATGGTTGATGGCCTGAAAGAAAAGTCTTGATACACACACACACACACACACACACACACACACACACACACACACACACCAGCTCACATCTACTACCAAGGGGCTTGCAAATCCAAACCAGAAGCCTATTTAATGTCATTTCTCCTATCACTAGGTTCACTTTAAACTCTACCTGTCCTTAGATAAAAGGGACTCTGTTATAGCTTAAGAAATTCAATACTAATGACTCTTATCTTCCAAGATAAGGCTTAACTCACAGTTCATTTCTAACCATTTTTAAATTACTTCCAATTTTAAAACTGTAGAGAACACATCATATGGGAACAAAACTGAAAATAATATTAAAAGACGACCATACCTTTGGTTTTATAGTACATTATTTTTAAGACACCAAATTACAGTACTTATGTATAACTTCCCCCACTAAACACTAAACACTAGTGAAGAGACCTGGATATAAGCCAGAGTCATGCTGAGTCCTTGAAGAAAGCCACACCGAAATCTTACATCACTAACAATAACCTACTGTGCATTAATCCCCACGGGACCCAGCTCTGAGCTACCATTTGTTCCAGCCTGTGGTCCAGCCAATCTGGTTCCTTACACTTAAATGATCTTAGCTAGACTTGCTTGTGGCAGATCCTGAAAGAAAGAGAAAAAGAAGTGTGTGTGTGTGTGTGTGTGAGAGAGAGAGAGAGAGAGAGAGAGAGAGAGAGAGAGAGAGAGGGAGGGAGGGAGGGAGGGAGGGAGGGAGGGAGGGAGGGAGGGAGGGAGGGAGGAAGAGAGAGAGAGAGTTCTTTTCATACTACATTTGTCTTTCAATGTGCTGAGAAAGGTCTAAGTGTTTTAGCAGCCACAGTCCTTGCCCTGCCAGTAGCCCACTTTCTGTCTGTCTGTCTTCGACAGAAGTCTAGGGTCCAAATGTTGAATGTCTGGAAGGTGAGAGTGGCATAGGAGAAGGGAAGCCCTTGTTCACAGCAGGACCCCTGAGAACCCCAAATCACCGCCTGTCATCGCCCTTGTGATGGCAGCCCTTCAGCTGTTTGCTCAGTTTCTAGAACTTGGTGATGAATGAGGTTTTCCAAGGGCTTTTACACACGGCTCTGTTATTTCAGTGGGGCTCACTGAGTCCTTTAAACAGATGAAGACAAAGAAAGCCAGCCATATAATTCAGTGTCTGATTGCTTTCCCACATGTCAGCCCTGAAAAGCACAACTCTGCCTTGAGCAGCTTTGAGTGGCTGCCTGATGGAACCTGGTGAAGGCTGACAGATTCGGGGATGCTCTTTCAACACAAGGAAGGCAGCACCAAGATGGAACTTGAGCACTCTGTACCTGGCAATCCGTGCATCACAGCATGCAGCATGCATGGGGGGGCTGGGGTGGGGGCATACAGAGTCTTCTGCATCCCTTTCCAAGTTATTCCCAGCACCTGGAGGACATGAGCTGCTCCTGTGTTTCAAGGTGTTAACGGTAGTCAAAGTCTTTAAGTAATCGGCCATTGCTTTTAAAATGACTTTGAGTGAACACTTCCAGAAAGGATTATAAAAGATGCAATGAGAAAAGAAGAGATGGGATTTGCTCTCTGAAGCACGTTTTCCATTGTCTAAAGAAAGAAGAGTTGCACCGATTGTTTTTCAACATGTGCATCCAAGCACGTGTGTGCACCTGCACACATAGGTCAGCGGTCAATGTGGAGCAGCCTTCTCCACCACTCCCCACGCTACAGCTTCGTGGCAGGGTCTCTCTTTGAGTCTGGAGCTCATCCATTAGACTGCCTGGCCACAATTCCACGAGTCCACCTATCTCCAGCCCTCAACACTGGGGTTACAGACATATGTCACAATGCCTAGATTTTTCCAGGGGCACTGAGGATCTGAACTCAGGTCCTCATGTTTGTACGCCAAAAATTTTACCCTCTAAGTGATGTCCCAAACCTCTCCACTTTTTTTTGGTTTTTTATGAGACAGGGTTTCTCTGTATTGTTTTGGAGGCTGTCAATCCAGCCTGGCCTCGAACTCACAGAGATCCACCTGCCTCTGCCTCCCGAGTGCTGGGATTAAAGGCGTGAGCCACCACCGCCCGGCTTCTCCACTTATTTTAATGGGGCAACATGTTCCATACAGGATGAGAAAAGTAGCACATGGACTCAATATATAGTCTGTGCCTTTGGAGGCCAGGTAAGGAAACCCAGTCACAGCAGATGGAGGGATTTGGGACAGAGAACACAATTTAACCCTGGGATGCAATTTAGTGCAGGTAGTACAGGAGAGGAAAGGGTTCAGTTGCAACTCCACCTCCATGGCTCTCCTTAGTTTCGGATACATCACCTCCTGGTGCTTCATCAGCCTCCCTTGAGGGTGATTTTTGCTTGTGCAGAGCTTTGAAAAAGGTGGTTTAAAAGGCTTTAAGTAACACACACCTGGTAAAAGCTCTCCCTTGAACTCCAGGCACAGTCTATTCCACACTGCTAAATAACAACAGCTCACAGGAAAATTATGCATAATCAATAGCCTGTCCACCGATTCAAATACCCCCAGGGTCAGTTTCTGCAGTTTATCGTACCTATATTCTAGGCCCACGAGTAATGGTGGCTATGAACTCCTGAACAACTGCCTTGCTCTCATGGGGCGTGATAATTTTCAAGTGCTTGGCAAGAGCAGATGTTTTAAGAGCATGATAAGCACATGTCTTTCTCCAAGTGATGCTTTTATATTTACATAAATAGAGCATTGACAGCCTATTGTCCTTTTGATATGGAAGGGTAGGGTAGAAACTACTGTCATCAGTTCTCCTAGACATCAATAAGTACAGACACTCTCTCCTGTCCCCCTCCCTACAAGCACCACCAATCTCTCTCCTTCATTCTCTTTCTCTGAGAGTGGCAATTCCCTCCACTCTTACTCAGACCGCCTCTTCCCCGACGCCCCCATCAGATTGTTCGAACTTGACTTTTTCATGAAAAGTTTTTGTAAGCTGTAGCAAGCCGAATGCACAACGTCCTATAGAGAACGTCATTTTCTCTACCGGGTTTGTACCTGCTGAACTTAGATAACGGCTTCATTCCTCAAAGTCAAGATGCACTTCTGCTTGAACTTGTGCAAAGTCACTCCCATAGTGTTAGTAAGAAAATCTGTTACCATGGTAAATAATATTCTGCCGTGCCTTCAGCAGAACAGGCTGCCAATCTTGTCATTTTCACATGAGCAGAAAGAATGTAGTTCTAAAGGAACATTCTTTGGAGCCAAAGTACATGATCTGGTGGCCTTTTAAGTATGGAACACAGATGGGATCATTAGCGTGTTAGACGGATTCACCAGTGTTCCGCTGTAAATATAGAAAGGAATGTTTGTGGTGCTTGCTTCCTGGGGTTTATAAAGTGCATTTTGTTATCATTGATGATTTTTTTGTCTTTTCTTTTTAAATTAATGCAGCCATACAAGTGAGTTCCGCATTCTTCTAAACTCAGAATATTTTGAGGTGCCAACTAAAATGAGACTGATTTCCTTTTTCACTTTTTCTCTGCCCAAATAAACACAACCTTCCCCTTTGGATTCAGTGCCCACCCTCAGTATACCCTCCCGCTTCTCCCAACCTCAGCAGCCATTCAGAGCTGCAGAATTTATTTCCAAGTGGCTGTTCTCTGTCCATCTCAGCTCACTGCCAGTCACCCAACCAGCGCTTTGCTGTGGCCTGGGGACATCAGAGGGAAATGACTACTGTTTGCTAGGGAATAAACCCCTATGCAGACTGTTCAACTAAAGGAAATTTGGGCAGAAGACAGCACATGGAGAGCTAAGAAGACACTCTTTTTCTGTTCAGAAACTGGACTCAATGGATTTGAATATCTACAGAAGGAATCATCTTAGCCTTCTACTCATTTCATACACTCCTGTTTAACTGGGCTTTCCCAGGTCAGAGCAAATGTTAGACACACATAGCCCATAACAAATGCTAAGTGGAACATCTTTGAAGTGGCGGGATTTCAGCAGAAATATGAACACAGAGGACAGTGGGTGGTAAGAAACGATCATCTACTGAGAGACATTAGATTATTCTCCCAAGACTCATCCACGGTGATAGGATAGTCCTTCTGGGTCCAGTCCCAGCCCACCTCCGCCTCTAGCCCACACAAGAGAAAGTTAGAGATTAATCACGGTGTTATTTAAAGGGTGTGGGTGGAGCCCGAAAAAGTTGGGTAAAGTGCTCTCCCTTCTGCCAACTACAAGGAGCACCATCTCGAGGAAGAAAGAACCCATCAGTGATCCTGGGACTCTATAGGTGGGAAAGACCTTACAGATGGTTTCTTGCTACATTTATAAGCAGCCAGTCCTTTGCAAAGACTGGTATAGAATGTAAGGAAATTCCTGAGGGGAAATTAGTACAAATCTCCAAAAAAGCTGGGGGAAATTCACTCAGCAAAGACATACGCCAGCTCCATGCCTGTAAAAGCATAAAATGGGAGTCTGTTTTGGTAAATGGCAAACAGACAAAAATTACAGGGCAAAGAAGTGGAGCAGCATTTACTCAAACATCAGCGATGATGTCTGATGTTGTCTGTGGCCAGAGGATGCTTCAGTTAGGAGCGAGGAAGGAAATGTCTTGAAAGGCCCCCATTAAACAAGCTCACTGCCTTCTCTGGCAGGAAGAGTCCGTGAATACCACAGGACAGGAAGGGTCGCAACCATCTACAAGCCAGGAAAAGACACCAATTGTCAGCCCCTTATTCTTGGAGTCCCAGCCTCCAGCGTGGTTGGAAAGTAAGCTTCTGTCCCTCAGGCTGCTCAGTCCGCAGCTGGAAGAAGCAAATCTATAAAGATTCTGGGTTGTAGCTAGGTCTCATGCACTGACCCATGTGAGAAAAGAGTTAAACAAGAGGATGGAGAGATGGACACTGTTTGAACCCTGGCACAAACAAGAGACATCAATGGACAGGTAATAGCAGCAACCGCATCGTTCTCGGTCCTTCTAAGTTCATTCTTCCCATACGACTGACCCTCGTGGGAACTGAGGACACAAGGAATGACAGCACAGAGTGAGGAGAGAAGCCACAGCTGGGCAGCAGAGGCATCTAGACTGTGGATTGAGTAGAAAACTGAAGTTTGCAAGGAAACTAACTGGGGGGGGGCATGTAAGGGAGTATGAGAGTGTGTACACTCTTGCACACAGGGCACATATGGATGTCAGCGAACAACCTTGAGTGGCGGTAATGACCTTCTCTGTTGTGTGTGAATAGGCTGTCTCATCTGCTGCTGTGCACGCCATGCTAGTTGTCCCTCTTTCCTCCGAAGCCCCTTCTGTCTCCACCTTCCATCTTGTCCTGGGAGACGAGGGATGGCATGCACTCCAGGGACTTGTCAGTGGTCTCCGGGCATCTAAACTCAAGTCCTCACACTAGCGCAGTGAGTGATTCACCCACTGCACAGTGCCTAGACAGACTTTTTCAAGCCACTTTAAATTAGGGTGTTTTATAAAGGAAAAAAGATGAGAAGACTATAAACTTCCCAGAGAGACACAAGACCGGAAAAGAACTTTCTCCGAGAAAAGTGTGGTAGCAGAAAAGAGCCACTCTTGGTTAAACCAGATCAGCCCAGTCAACAACACAGTTGCCAGTTCTGCCAGAACCTATGCAGTTAAGACGCACCGAGTGAACTAAGAAACACTCAAGGTGCCAGCCAGCTCAGCTCCTCTGAGGGCTCGCCCACCTTGCAGATAACTGTTTTCTTTCCATGTCCTCACATGGCATAGGGGAAAAGAACACTTTCTGGCATCTCTTCCTACAAGCACATTAATTAAGTCAAGGCAGGGCCCTACCCTGATGGTCTCATCTAAACTTAGTACTTTCATAACATCACTGTATCCACATATAGTCGTGTTGGAGTTAGTTAGGGCTTGAGCAAGGACCTTGCAGGGGACAATGTAGTCCATAGCAGTATCATTGCAAAAATGACTGAGAAAGACAGAGGATGAAAACAGGGAAATGGGTATTGGGAATATATACCAAAATATAAAATATTTTCTCACCCAGAAATAAACTGGGGGGAGGGAATAAGTAATTGTGTACTTAAAACATCATATATATATATATATATATATATATATAAAGAATTGCTAATGACAAGTAAGTACAAAAATATATCAGAAGAAAAACTCATTAGAAAAATAAATCACAGTAAGAAACAAGCACAAAGCAAAGCCTGGGCATGATGTGCTTTAGGAAAACAAAAACCTGTATCAGTGAGTGACAGCATGGGAAATCCATGGCTGACATGTGGTAGGAAAAAAACAAAAAGTGAGTTTGAATGGCACATTGAAAATTCTGTAGGCAATCGAGCTTTTTAAATATTTTTAAGTGTGTGAAAAGAAAAAATTAAATTGACTTGAAGAAAACTTAAAAAAAAACATGAAACTAAGCGATGCATTCATTTTACTCTAAGAACCAAGTTCAAATTATTCAAGAAGCATTCTTATCCTGACTGGAAGAAACTCTGTGAAATGTGTTGGCATTTATTTTAAAGTGGTAGACAGTCTGGGTGTTTTCACAGAAGACAAGTCACGGTGAGATGAAGATTCAGCAGAATATAGTTCAAGATGGCGGACACAGGGCACACCTTCCTTTGCCTCTTCTCCTTGGAAATTCACTAAGTGCGGTTTAAAAGGACACAAGGAAGCGATGCCATAAAAAGGCTGAGACCACGTGGGACATCAGTGCACCAGATAGTTCTGCAGGTTTTATGAATAGGACAGCTTGGCTTTCACAGGCAGAGGAAGAGCACTGACCTCCCGGGGAAGAACACAGGAGGCCTGAAGCAGAAGTACTATTCATGATGGCACATTCTAGAAACAGTGAGAAGACAGAACAGCAAGGTCGGCTGCTGACATGCTGAAATGCAATGAGATGGATGGAAAACAGATTTGTACGGATCCACCAGAATGCAGAACAAGACAGGAATCGAATATAAGTAGAAAGCAGAGAGCTGTATAAAATTAATACTGTTTAGCCAGCGTCTGATTAACAGAAATTTCATAAAAAGAAAACAGAGAAACATAAAAGAAAAGGTTCCACCGGGTACCGATGACTCACACCTTTCATCCCAGCACTCAGGAGGCCGAGGCAAGGAGTTCTCTGTGAGTTTGAAGCCAGCCTGGTCCAGGACATCCAAGGCTACGTAGAGAAGCTCTGTCTCAAAAACCAAAAATAAATAAATAAATACCTAAATAAAAACAAGGGAAAGGATTCCATCTGACCTTGATGAGCAGCCTAAGGGTATGGAACAGAATCCAGAGTCAGAGGAATATAGTCATAGCATGCTACAAGTCTTGACAGCAAGATGATGAAGATGATGACGATGAAGAAGAAGATGATGATAAATTCCTAGTAATACAGAGGGTTTTTTAACCTCAAAAACAAAACAGAAAAGACAGATAGTGTGCTTGTAATTGCAGATCAAAATATATAATGTCCAACAATATAAAACTTCAACAATATAAAGCAAAAACTAACCTGAAGAGAGGCAGGGAGAGAAGGAGGCAGCAGAAATTGTAACAGTGCTAATTTTCCATCTTACAGAAAAATCAAACCAATTGACTTAAGTAAAAGGAGAAAGAAACAGAATCATTCATATATTTTCTGAAGTTATAAAGAAAGCTAATTATAGAACTAAAGATAATGAAACCATCAATATGTTAGGCTAGAGCAATGAGCATGTGGGTGACTTAGATAAACCTTTATCTTTCACACTAGGAAGTAGACATTGCCTGTGCTCAGTAAATTAAGAGCTGACTAATTTTATTTAAGTAACTACCAGAAACACTTTAGAGACTAATTAAAGGGGGTGTTGGTGGACAAGAGTGTGGACATTGGCCGGCAGGGGTGCTTCCCTCCTCATAAGCTCTATGTACCCTTGGTTTCATCCACTGGGAATACCACTCAATGAGTTACTGTTTCCCAGTGCTATGTCAAAAACCCAAGACAGCCAGCTTTCAAAGAGAGAATGCTGCTTGTTTAGGCTCATAGTTCTGGAACTCTCCATGCTTGGTCAACTGGCCCCATTACTTTGGGGCCTATGGCAAGGCACCAAACCACATAATGACAGAAGTCCATGACAAACATGACCAGGGCCCTACAATCTCCTTCAGTGCACACTATGACCAGAACACCTGTCACTAGTTATGGTACGTTCCTGCTAGCTCCTTATGCAGTCAACAGGTCTTTGATGCACTAGCCACTAGAGGAAATTGAAGACACAAGCTATAGTATTTGGGTATTACCAAGTCCAAAATTTAAGTATGTGTTCATATACTAACTGTCTCTACTTTCTGAATGCTCGCTGAGGCCAAAACCACAGACAGGTACAGAAAATGGACTTTGATCTGTCAAGAGACTGACTGGCAGGGGAACAGCTAATGCAAGAACTGAAAACCACTCACTGAACCCACCTCTCATTCCCACGCCTGCTTCCCCTCCCTCAATAAACCCTTTCCACAGACTGGACACAATTATAGCTCTGCAATGTGTTCAAGACTATCAGAGAGACACACAGTGTAGACCTAGCAATGACTACTCCATGGGCCCAAATACTGAGATAAAATTCAGTTTAAACTGAGCATGGTGGCTTACTCCTTCAATCCTATCATTCAGGAGGCAGCAGCAGACAAATCTCTGAGTGTGAGGATAGCTTGATCTACATACATAGTTCCAGACCAGCCTGGACTACATGGTAAGACACTGCCAAAGAAAGAAAAGAGGGAGGGAGGAAGGAAGGAAGGAAAGAAAGAAGGAAGGAAGGAGAAAGAGAGAGGAAGAGAGGGAGGGAGAAAATTCAGTCTGGAAAAACAATGCATATTCAAGGATCCAAAATATGGAACAAATGGTTAAATTTAATCTTAGTCACCCTTTCCAAATATGGACAAAAAACCCTAACAAGCACTAAGAGATTATTCCAACCATGTGGGCCAAAAGACTTTGTCTGCAAAAGTCTAAGAAACATATTGTTAAACATTGTACGCCAAGAATCTACCACAGTCAGTATAAAAAAGGAACAAACCAAAATCACTTTTTAACACTTGTAAGCTGTAGTTGGTTTACCCTTGAACAAAAACATCAAGGACAATAAGACACAAGACATTTTCCAATTAATAAAATTATGTCACATAATTTTAAACTTAAATTGCTTGTGTTAATATCAAATAAAATACTATTGACATTTACTGTGTAATTTTTGATATCAAAGGACTTTTGACTAGGATCTGGTCAAACAAGATTAAAGTACACCTATTCCGTGCCAATTCATTCCCTACAGAGACAAAAATCAAGTCAAGCATTGAAGCCAGTTATTTCTAGTGAGGCCCTTTTTTGACAGCTAATATATTTTATTTCCCACATCTCCATCAAAATGAGAAGCCTAAGTAGCTTCAACTGTATATTCTATTGTTGCATTCTGAAAAGCGTATTAAGGGACAAATCTGAGGCTGTCTGTCAACAACAGGTGATGCTGACTTCCAATTTTAAGATACAGATTCCAAAGGATATGTTGGTACTTCAAATAAGTGACTGTAGAAACATGAGTATCAGCCCTGAACATTGATGGCTTGCTGAAAAATGACACTTCAATTGTTATAAAATTGTATTTATTAAGTAGCTTGGTACCCTTGAGGCCTAACTGTCCATTCTACTAATATTTTCTTTTCTTTTTTCTTTTTGGTAATGAGTTGACAGTATAGATTAAAAGAAAAATTCAGGAGTCAAATGAGTTACATTAAAATCCTAACTGTATTTGCCAGCAAAATACAAACCTAAGTAAAATCTTAGATAGCATTAATAACATGATCCAAAAGAATGAAAGCCACTAGTGATGAAGAAAAGTGACTGGCAGGCCGCCCTAAAACTGAAAACACAAAGAAGACCTCCCAGCTTCCTAAGAAACCACCAAGATTGGACAAGATCGTCTTAGCAAATACATGACTATAATTTCAATGCCCAGGTGCAGAGAGAAGCAAGTGAAAAACAACCTCCAACAAATTGCAGTAGAGTCAAAAATGAAAGAGATCAGCAAGAACAGTCCCTGGACATGTGGGAGGAATCTAATTGATACAACAACAACCAAAAAATAATAATAATCAATTTTTTAGGTAACAATATTCTAATTATCTTTTTTACTTAAGTTAGAAACAAGTTTGTTTCACATGTCAATCCCTGCTCCCTCTCCCTCCCCTCCTCCCTTGTCCTCCCCACCAGGGCCCCCTTCCCCCCGGTTCCCCCACCCAATCTCCACTCTGATCCCCAGGGAGAGTGAAGCCCTCCATGGTGGATCTCCAGAGTCTGTCATTTCATCCAGGGCAGGGCCTAGGCCCTCACTCCCCCAAGAGTCCAGGCTGAGAGAGCATCCCTTATTGTGGGATGGGTACTCAAAGTCTATTTGTATGCCAGGGATAAAAAGCAGGTTCTGGGAGACATTTTGTTTTGCTTTTAGCTTAATGGAGAATCAGAAGTGCAAACATGTACCCACCATCACATGCCCAGGCACTCGCAAAGTGTGCACATGGCACAGCTGAGAAGTCTACTCAAGTTCTCTAAGAAGATCTTCATATATGACCATCCTCCCTCCACCCACTGCAGAGTGAAGCGGGGAAGACTATCTCCAAATGCTAATCAGACATGTGAGGGTGTGTGTGTGTGTGTGTGTGTGTGTGTGTGTGTGTGTGTGTGTAATCTAAATGCAAGGCTTTTTTTGTTCAACAAATTCCTGCCCCAATCTTGAGATACTTCATAATCAACATGAAAATGAGACATGATTTCATGTAAAATTATTGAGTCCTTATTTAATTTTTATACTAAAACAGTAATTAGCCATTACATACTATTTCCTGAATTTCTACCTTTTAACTTAAGGACTCTGTGTACCATTACTTAGCTAAATAGAAAAACCCATTATAAGAAATAGAAAAGAGCACCATTATCAATGCCGTCTGTTTCCATGGGAAAACAAAAGAAATGAGCCCAGAAGCATAGTCTAAAAGAGGGCCTAGGCCCTGATCTAAATGATATGACAGACTTTGAAGATCCCCCATGGAAGACCTCACCCTCCCTGGGGAGTAGAAAGGGGATGGGATAGGGAGCCAGTGGGGGGGTAGGGTAAGAGGGGAGGGAGAGGGAACTGGGATTGACATGTAAAACCAGCTTGTTTCTAATTTAAAGATTTAAAAAATCTGAGGAAAGCTCTCTTACTCCTCTTCCTCTCTTACTCTCTCTTACTCTTCTTCCTCTCTTACTCTCTCTTACTCTCTTGCTCTTACTCTGTCTCTCTCTCTTATCTCTCTCTCTCTGCTCCCCCTTTCCCTCCCCGTCCACCAATAAACTCCACGTGGGATCGTTGAGTCACGGTCTGTGTCTCCTTACTGGATAAACCTAAACGTTTTAACAACATTGGTTCCCTGACCTGGACAGGCTCTCCCTGTGGCTCTGCTGCCTGCCGACCCGGCGGGTGACCACGCAGGTAACCTGTAACATCGGACCAACGGCCCACTTTCCATCGACCAGAACGCTACATTTTACATGCAACACCGGCTACGATTTGGTAAGGACCCCCTTTAAGTCAGCGAAACCTTTCCCTAAACCCTAAGGGCTGAGTGTCTGCCACCCTTATGGTGTTTTTGGAAACGTGGGGAATTCATCCAGCCACGATCTTCAAGATCACGGTTGGCCCCCATTGTCTGACAATCATTCTTGGTTTGTTTTCCACGGGTACGGCCTATTGGTAATTTTTCGGCCCCTTTAGGAAGCCTGCGGTGGCTTCTTCGCGCTTCTTCCCCTTTGGGACGTTCCTTTCTGGGCCTACAGTGGCTTTTTTGCTTCTGGGACGTTTCTTTCTGAACCTACGGTGGTCCGCCTCTAGGATGCTGGTTCCTTTTCGGGTGGTTTTCTCCGCCCTTACTAGACTCTCGGGCTGACGAGTTCTGAAGAGTTTTTCGGTTTCTTTCTGAACCTACGGTGGTTCTTCGCCTCTGGGACGCTGGTCCCTTTTCGGGTGGTCTTTTCTGCCCTAACTAAACTCTCGGGCTGACGAGCTCTGAAGAGTTGATCTGGCCGTTTTATTTTCCTTTAGACCGGACTCATAAATAACAAACCTACAAAGTAAATATAATCTTTCTAACCACTGCCAGTGATCTGGTCGATGGAAGGAGTTGCCCTATGTTCAAGCTTTTCTCTACCTCTCTCCTAAGCATTCTCGTCAACATTCTTTCTTCCTCTAAATTTCATTCTTCTAGCTTTAAAAACTCCCGCCAGTCACAGAGGCTTCCCGCCACATCCCATCTTGGCTAAACCTGCCTCAGGGCGGGAACCACCTTCCACCTGGGAGTGTTCTGTTTTCCTCTCTCCTGTTCATCCTGGTTTAGCATCTGCTCAGGACACTCAGAGTTTTTCATTTTTTCCCCACAAATGAGGTTTGAGTTTTAAATTTTTTACTACTCGGACCCACGAGGGGTCTCTCGGGTTTTATACCATGGCACGGGCCATTCATTTGTTTCTTAGACCTACGGTGGTCACACATCTTTCTGCCTCACTTGTGGAGAAAAAAGGCCACTTCTGCTGATAGACGAAAATGTGCCTATAGAGGCCGCCATCTTGGCGATCTAAACCATGCGGCCTAGCTTGGAAACGTGTTTACTGAGTCTGCCATGTTTACCGCGTGACCTAGCTGTAGACACGCCCACTCAGACCAGCCAGCTTCTGCCGGCAAAGCCTGCCGACAGATACAATTCATTTACTTTTTGTCTCTTTTGCGTTTTTACTTTTGTCTCTAATTTCATCTTTCACTGACCCTGTTGTGCATGGCTTGTTTATACTGTGCCTTTCCAGGGTCCCCTGTTCTATCTACAATAAATCTTCCTTCTCATCACTGTCTCTTTAAATCTATCTGTTTACTACAAGTTTGGGTCAACACTTTTACCCAATCCTGTTTAATGTATCTATATGTATGTGTAAAAAAAAATTAAGTAACTTTAATTCAACTATACTAAATATCAAGTATTTCTAAACTGTTATGTCTTTTAAATGATGATAAACATTTAAAGTTATAAGGGTCTATTTCAGATTAAGAAAATATATCACCCAGTCCTTCCTGTAAACTGGTTACACAGGTAAAGCTTCTATTACTTCTATTCTCTAGCCATCTATGCGCTTAAGGCAAGTCACTAAAGATAAATTTTGTCTTCTAAGATATACTAAACAGACAAATGGTCCTCAAAATGCTCAGAGATCTAGAGAACATGGCATTTAAATGTTTTATTTAAAAGCTTTTTATAACAGACAGGCCAGCTGCTGGCACCACCCCATTTCCTCCAAGAAAACTGGTGGACACTAAAGAAACTGCCCACAAAAGTGGCATTGCTGGCCACTGAGCAACCCTGCCCTTCACCTCAACTGCTTCAAAGGACTCTTCAGGCCGTGAACAAGAGGACACTGGAATCGACTTTCTCCATGTTGCTCGCATCAACGGTAGGAAAGTCTTCCTAAAAAGTCCCAATCCACAGGTCTCACTATCAGCAAAAGGCAGGTGTTCTTGGAGCTTCTGATTTCAACAACTGTGGAGGCCCTTGGGGGTGGCTGTCCATGCAGTCGGCTACTAAGTCTCTCATTCTCAAATATCAGGTAAAATCTTATCCTTCTCAAGAACTCTGATGCTTTTGACCGCTGGTAGCTTTGCCAACTTAAAGTAACAGACAAGGCAAAGCTCTGTCATAAAACAGATTTCAGGAACGAGTATTCTAAGGTTTATCTTTAAAGTCTCGACTATTAAGTCGAGACATTAAAAAAATATATGTTCCAGGTTTCTCTCTTTCGTTATACTACTTTCATAGTCTTAACATTAATCAATAAAGTTCTGATAAGCTACTAATCTAACTCCGGCAGTGCTAAACAACTATACCACTATATGATCATAACTATAAGCTCAAAATTAAGGTGCTTTTCATTGTGCTAAAATATCTGTCAGTTTTAAAAATGTTAATGCTTTCAGCCAAGTCTTTTCTAATACAAATATGCTACTGATATGTCTAATACTTATGTTTTCACAAACTCAAAGGATTCTTGTCAGTTCCAAAAAGCCAAATTGGACCCATCCAAACAGGTCAGATTCACTCCAAATATTATTCAACCTCTCCCTGGTCCTGGAACTCCCTTCCCTCATCTTGGGACCCCTCGGGAACCCCTCCCTCATCTTACAATGTTCCCCTCAAATACCAGGACCTAAGAAAGAAAAATTTAAATCTAACTTTGTTCTCTACTCTGCTAACATCTTGCCAGATCTACAGAGGCGCCAGACAGTCCCCAAAGTCTGGATTACAGAGAGTCCCATACGCCCTGGACTACAATAGAACAACCAGCGTGGCAACACCCCAACTTTCTCAGGTTCCCCCAAAGATGATCAACGCCCCAAGGTCAGCAGGAAGCAGTCTTAAGAACTCAACGTCCTTGATCCCGAACCTGCCACGTCTAACACCCCCACCTCTTTTTAATCATAAATAAAGGTGGGAATGAAAGGTTCAGGTATTACTCTGGCCTGCCCTGTTACCTGGCAGGATGCGCTCAGGCAACACTCTGGCCAGCCCAGAGTTCCGTGAGAACCAGGCAGGTGCAAAGGACCCCTTTAAGGGACTGACCCCTGCCCGTTTACTCTCTCTTACTCCTCTTCCTCTCTTACTCTCTCTTACTCTCTTGCTCTTGCTCTTACTCTGTCTCTCTCTCTTATCTCTCTCTCTCTCTGCTCCCCTTTTCCCTCCCTGTCCACCAATAAACTCCACGTGGGATCGTAAAAAAAAAAAAAATCTGAGGAAAAAAGCAGACATTTTAGTCCACTCCCCTACAAGTTTTGCCTTTGAGTGGTTATGTAAAGTAAATAAACTACCAGGCACATCCTATGAAATATCTAAAATTACCTCTACTCTTAATATTTCTACTCCCCTATTATATAATCAAAATTACCCATTCTCTTCAACCTTGTTAGATACCTGGCTAAAAATCTAAGGAACCATTTCCACAAAGCCTTTTTCCACCAATGTTTTCCTTTTCAATGAAAGAAAACCTATTAGCCCTTCTCAAACACAAATGCATTTCATCAGAGTTTGAATGTCCTGTGGCCAAGCAGATGAGACAAATAGTCCATGATGAAGATGCCCTAAGCAACTATAAAAACACATCATCTGTTGCTTTTCTATTTTATATATACAAAGGTAAAAAAATGTTCATTTGAATAGGCTAATCAGAGACCATAGACTTTGATGAGGGGCTTAAATATTGATCATCAAGAGGACAGATGAGATAGAATTCTGGGATCAAATTGAGTTTGAGAGAGATCAGTTCAGCCTGTAGAGACAGTAGTTAATAGTACTGATAAACTTCCTTCAAGCAACCATCCTTTTCAAAGTGTCAAAGTTCATTTGCAAATCTACATGAGGTTGCATGTTCCAAAAAGCTACTAACTAAATATGTTGTGGTTAACATGTTTAAGATAATGAGCAAGATTAACAGGCTACTGGGGGAGCAAAGAAAGGTAATTTTTACATGTCTAACCTTTTCCACATCACAGGAAAAGCAGAAAAACCAGTGCTTCCCAAGATACTTCAAGAACCACCCTCATTTGATTACTAGCCCCCACCACAGGGTTTCTCGTATTAAGTCTCTTGACATATCTAAGGAGCCTACACTTTTAACTAATCCCTAATCAATGTCCACAGAATTCTACTTCATACTGGAAATAAGATTATACTTATTTATGGTTCTTCATAATCATAGCAAACAAAATATTTTCACAAATTATATTAAAATCACCAATCCAGAGACAGTGGTTATCCTCTTCCTGGGACCATCAGGGCATGTGGTGGTTTGAATAAAAATGTCCCCCCAGAGTCCCATATGGAGTGACACTATTAGGAAGTGTGGCTTTGTTGGAGGAAGTGTGTCATTGGGGGTGAACTTTGAGGTCTCAGATGTTCAAGCGAGGTCCAGTGTGGCAGTCTCTTCCTGCTGCCTGTAGATCAAGATGCAGAACTCTGAGCTGCCTCTCCAGCACCAAGTCTGCCTACACACCTCCATTCCTCCCACCATGACCATAATGACCTAAACTTCTGAAACTGTGAGCCAGTCCCAAGTAAATGTTTTTCCTTATAAGAATTGCCATGGTCATGGTGTCTCTTTAATGTTGTAGAATATTGTTTTAAGGTGTGGTTACTTGTGTTTATACTCTGGAACTTTTGTTTAATGATGTAAAGATGTGTTGCTTTTGTTTAGGCTGTATTTGTTTAATTCTTTGAAGCTGTGCTACCGTGACTGTCTAAAACACCTGATGGTCTTATAAAGAGCTAAATGGTCAATAGTGAGGCAAGAGAAAGGATGGGCAGGACTGGTAGGCACAGAGAATAAATCGAAGGAGAAATCTGGAAGAGAAATCTACAATAGAGAAAGAGAGGGGTCAGCCACCCAACCAGCCATGGAGTAAGAATGAAAGTACGATATTCATAAGTAAGAGAAAGAAAAAGTTCAGAGGCAAAAGGGTAGACTGTATAATTTAAGAAAAGCTGGCTAGAACTAAGCCAAGCTAAGGCCAGGCATTTATAATTAAGAATAAGCCTCTATGTGTGATTTATTTGGGAGCTGAGTGGTGGTCCCCTGCAAAGAAAAAAAATGAGCAAAAAGCCAAAAGAGTAAAACACAAACAGCAACACTTCACAGAAACAGAAGTCATAGCTAAAACAGGGCAGCACTGGTATCTTTTGGTGACAGCAGCAGTAAAAGGTAACAAATAAGAATGGGAAAGAACCAGAATGGAGAGATGGCTCAGTGGTTAAGAACACTTGCTTCTCTTCCAGAGGACCCAAGTTTGGTTCCCAACACCTACATAGTAGCTCACAACCATCTGTAAGTACACTTCCGGGGCATACAGCTCCTTCTTCTGACCTCCATGGTCACCAAGCATACATGTGGTACATATACAGACATGCAGGTAAACGTTTATATACATAATATACAGACAAAAATTATGTTTTAAAGAATGGATGAGATAATTAAGAATTATAGTGAAAGTTAAATGATCAATTTTCCCTAATTCTATTTCTCAAAATAGTCACAAACAAAACCAAAGTTACACAAAACAATATTATAATATAATTTACAAAGCTATCTGCATATCTGAAGACATGTACCCAACATTCAGATACACAATACAGGGTATTCAGTACTGAGAGTAGCTCCCCAAGATGAAGAATAACTAATAAGTAAGCAAAAATCTCTACACAATTAATGAAAAACAATACACTATCAACCAAGTAACTCAATATTTTGAAGTGAATTATGTACCTACTACTTAAGTAGAGGACAAAGCAAAGAACAAAAATTTTAAACTATTAGCTGGGCATTGGTGGTGCATGCCTTCAGTACCAGCACTTGGGAGGCAGAGGCAGGAGGATCTCTGTGAGTTCCAGACCAGCCTGGTCTACAAGAGCTAGCTAGTTCCAGGACAGCCTCCAAAGCCACAGAGAAACCCTGTCTCAAAAAAATTAAAAAAAAATTAAACTATTGAAGCTACTTTCTCAGCTAACTCAATTAAGCTATCATTTGCCAATTAAGGCTCATCCTGGGCCAGCAATGACATCTTCCAGCTGCATCATTACCATCTCTAAAATAATAGCCATCAGACCTGCAGCTAACAGTAAAATTATTACAGTCTATTTTTAAAGCCAGTTAATTTATATTTAATAAGGTGTTAATCGAGTGTTTGAAGTATTTCCAGTCTTTAGGTCTCATGTGATGTTTCTTCAAGAAGCTTGTAAGAGGAACTTAGATGGGAAACATAAGGGTTACATACATAAAATGCAAAAAGTACAACTTCTTTCAGATTTGGTTTCAATTCAATAAATATGCTTTTAATTGCAACCTCATTGCTTAGCTCTGCAAAACATAAAAACAAGGGGAGGAGATTCATAGTAAGCACCAGGAGAGAGATAACCATGATAAAAGACTTTAAAGAAAGGATGCATATACTTGAGGAAATCAGGAAAGCATTCCTAGAGGAAGTAAATGGTTCAGAAAATGAGATTGGAGAAATGGACCTGATTTCAGTAGGCTCAGATTTCAAGTCCACAGAAAGTCTCCACAGGAAGAACCACGCAAGCAAAAATATACCAGAAACAGAGTGAAAAGGTGGAATTTCTGAATCCCACAATATATCTTCAGCCAATTTATTAAATATCTCACTGAAGTTGGCCACACTGTGAGAAACACAAGTTAATACCAACCCCACCGTTAAAGAGCTCAGCTTGGGCACTGTGATAGTTTGAATGTAATCCCCCACCCCATAAGCTCATAAGGAGTAGTTTTATTAGGAAGTGTGGCTTTGTTGCAGTAGATGTGGTCTTGTTGGAGGAAGTGTATCACTGTGTAGAGCTTACCATCTCATATATGCTCAAGCTACGCCCAGTGTCTCAGTTTATTTCCTATTACCCATTCAAGAAGTGAAACTTGCAGTTACCTCTCCGGTACCATGTCTGCCTGCACGCAAGATCCCACCCAGATAAATTTCCAACTTGTGAAAAGGTATTAAAGACAAGCTTAGAGCCAAGTATGGTGGTGCACCCCTTTAATCCTAGCACTCAGAAGGAAGAAGCAGGTGGAACTCAGTTTAAGGATGACCTGGTCTACAGAGCAAGTTCCAGAACAGCCAAGCTTAGGCAGTGAAGGGAACAACTGAAAACAGAAACTCGTGAAAATGTAGGTGAACAAAGGGACCAAGTACCACCCCAGCAAACAGCAGAACTTAACAACATTGGTCACATGGTTCTGGCTTTAGAGTCAAAGACAGAAGAAAAGAGTTCTGGAATATTCTTCCACAACTAAGAAAACCCACTGAGGCCCAGGCATTTGGTAAGAAGTCCCTGAATGGAGGCCCAGAAGCCGTTGTTTGAAGCTGTGAAGGAGAAGCATGGATTACCTTGGAGATCCCAAAATGCTAGAGATGCCAGAGTCATGGGATACCTGCTGAGGAGAGCCGCTGAAAGGGAGTGGACCCAGACCATGAGGAAGAAGTGAGTTGCAGTCAGCAGAGCTCAAATTAGTTGGAGATCTGAAGAGCATTTTGACATTAACTGTGGAAATTCAGTTTGGAGTTTGCCCAACTAGTTTTTGGTCTTGCTTTGGTCTGGTATTTACTTGTTATGCTCCCTTCCCTACATTTTGGAATGGTAGTGTATATCCTGTGCTGTTATATGTTGAAAGTATGTGATCTGGTTTTCCTTTTTTCTTAATTTAGATTTTATAGGACCACAGTTAAGAGATTGCATGAATCTCAGAAGAGGCTTTGAACTTTGGACATTTAAGCATTGTTGAGACTGTGATATATTATGAGGACTTTTGAAGTCAGACCAAATTCATTTTGCATTTTCATGTGGTTACAAGCCTATGGGAGCAAAGTTGTACAATATGCTAGTTTGAATATGATTGCCCCTATAAGTTCATAGCATTTGGCACTATTAGGAGGTGTGGTTTTGTCAACAATTCACTAGACCACGGACAAAAGACATAGAAATTCACAGATGAGATGGAAGTAGCCCCTATACATAACAGAACATGCTTACTTGTACTTATTAAGGAGCTCAGGCTGAATCTACACTGTGGTACTCTTTCGTACAAATTCAAGTGACCAGAGTTCTAAGATTGATGGTTCATCTTACTGCTTGCAAGCCCTTGGCAAATAGTACTGCAGGGAGCACACTGTAACAAGATTCCTGTGGAAAGTAATTAGGAACTTTCTAGAATCCTTTAAAACACCTATATGGCTTTCCATATATATTTCTACTGGATAGTTCTGCTCTAGTTATCAGACAATTTTGGGGGACAGAGGACAACTTGAACATCAGCAGCATCCAACCTGTCAGATCCATATAAGAAAAAAATCTAGCAGGGGAACATCTGTGTTCCAAAATCAGTAACAAGAACAGGAAACGAAACACACACTGATTTCCAAAGTGATGCAAAGGCATGGGCATGACCTCAGGTGTGCTAACACCATAGAGACTATTTCCAAGTCTCTATATGTTAGAGATGCACAGTGGATAGTGTATGATTCAGATGGTGTACAGTTTTAGGTTTGCCTTAGTTCCCCTGAAAACCAAACAGTGTGTAAGCAGAACACACTGCTGGCTCTGGTTCAGCCATGGGCCTCAGGATACATCAAGCATGTCTACTTTACAAATGAGCAGCAAGCTGAAGGGAGTCCTTAAGCCAGGAACAAACACGTGACCAGGCAGAGCCCTTAGAGCAAATCTGCCTCTGGTTACTGCAAGGAAGTAATTTATTACGCGGGCTACAGGGGAAAGTTGGCACAGACATGCTCCACATGCCTCCTATTGTGAACTAACTCCAGATGTTAGCTCCAATGTCTGAGCAACAACAAAATGTCACAAAAGCCCAAAGCATCCATTGAATAAACCTGTCGCACGTTTAAGGGCAAAGATTAGTGTGAGGACAGAATTCTGGGGTCTCCCCCACTGAAAAGATAAGTGCCTTCATCTGACTCTAAGTTCCCGAAGCCAGAAAATATCTCTCCTATCTATTTCAACACATATTTACTAAGGCTGTTAAACTCCATTCTAGGTGTTAGAGATAAAACAACCAATGGTGTTCATGTGAGCAATGTTTAGAGGGGTGAATTGAGGGGGACCTCACTTCCAGGGGAGGAAGGCCACTCTCACCTCAGGAGACTTTTTGTGAGCCAACTCAAGCAGATGGTCTATAGACCTCTGTCAGGAGAGAAGAGCAGTAGGTAGTTCTGAGGAGACAGCAATTAGGAGCAAATCAATTGTGATTTGTCAAGTTATAATCAAGAAAACAATCGTTTACCAGAAAACAGAATTGTGGCACAGAGTCATGTAAAGAAGAAAACAAGTCTATGCAAAAAAGATAATCTGGAGGAGGACAGGACCTCCCTCCAAGGGGAACTCTGTAGGTGTAGGACAGGCTCCTGGAGGTCAGGGAAGGACTGTGAGAGACTGGACGGACAGAGCGCAGCCATCAGCCCAGCCAATGAGCCTCTTTCCAGGCACCTCTCCCTCTACACCACTTCTTCATTTAATGCACAACACAATTTTAGCAGGCCAACTGAGTCATAGTCCTTTTTTTACCCTGTACCTTTCTCTCTTCTGTATTCTCCCTGTTTTTCTCCCTGTCCAAAGAATGCAGGCACTCATGGTTTGCAAATTTTCTGTGGCCCAGAATCCTGAGAAAAGGTCACTCTGTATCATGTGATAGGAAATGTCAGCCTCTCTCTTTGGTCTACCTTTGCCAAAACTTCATCCCCCCGCCCCATACCACATTTCTTCCACCAATTCCCTTGTCCACATTCTCTCATCTACTTCCTCTCTGCCATTCACGTATTCGTCACTAGTGCTATGGTTTATTCTCTTCTTTTCTTTCCATTCACACATATGATGATTAATGAATTCAGTCTACAGTGTCCCTTTACTCTCTCCAAAGCCTGACTTAGCAGGTGACTGTTTTATGATTGTTGGTTTGTTTGAGACAGGGTTTCTCAGTGTAGCCTTGGCTATCCTGGAACTTGCTCTGTAGACCAGGCTGGCCTCGACCTCACAGAGATCCACCTACCTCTGCCTCCCAAGTGCTGGGATTAAAGGCATGCACCACCACCGCCCAACATGATTGACTTTTATTCTGTTTTCACAGTAGGTCTACCAATGGGTAGAGACTGTTGTTGTAAACAGTAGTTTACTCTTTGATGGGGACTCGTAATAAAGACTGGTGGTATCCTTAATAGCAGCACAATAGCATAAATTGACATGTCCACCCTGCTACTCCCTAGACCCCCCAATGGCCTCTTCAACAAATAGTACTGGGAAAACTGGATACCTACATGTACAAGAATGAAACTAGACTCTTATCTCTTTCTTACCTAAACAAAAACTACTCCAAATAGATCAAAGACCTTAACAGGACACCTGAAACTGCTTAAAGAAAAACACAGGGGAATGTTCTAGAAGCTAGAAGTACAGATGAGGACTATTTAAATATGACTCTTCTAGCCACACAGGAAATGGGGACAACAACTGACAAATAGGACCTCATGAAATTAAAAAGCTTCTGCACAGCAAAGGAAACTATAAACAATGAAGAGGCAACCTATAGGATGGGAGAAAACCTTTGCTACCTATACATCTACAGAGGATTAATATCTGTAATACACAAGAAACTAGAAAGAAAGAGACAGAGAGAAAGAAAGAAGAAAGAAAGAAAGAAAGAAAGAAAGAAAGAAAGAAAGAAAGAAAGAAAGAAAGGAAGAAAGAAAGAAAGACCAGTGGAAACATTGCTGTTTGAGACATCCCTGCACTGTAATGAATGGGTTAATTTATGGAAAGAGAGAGAGAGAGAGAAAGAGAGAGAAAGAAAGAAAGAAAGAAAGAAAGAAAGAAAGAAAGAAAGAGGAGATGGCCAATAAATATTTTTTAAATACTCAATATCCTTAGGTATTAGAGAAATGCAAATCAAAACTATTGTTATATTATATTTCATTCTAGTTAGCATGGCTGTCACCAAGAAAAGACGAGAAATTTTGGCAAGGATGTGGATAAAGGGAAACTCTTATTAAATGTAAACAGGTCTAACTACTACAGAAATCAATGTGTATATGTCTCAGAAAACTAAAAAGTAGAGCTACCACATGACTGAGCTATAGCACTCCTGGGCATATACCCAAAAGATGCTATATCCTGCCACAGAGATATGTGGACATCTATGTTTATTGCTGTTCAGTCACAATAGAAAGGAAGTATGACCAGCCTACACATCCACCATCAGGTGAATGGATAATGACTATAAAATGCATATATGCATTGACATTTCATTCAGCTGTAAAAAAAATAATTGAGTCACAGAAAGACAGACACAGCTTGCTTTCCCTAATACGCAGATTTTCCCTTCCAATTTTCATAGGTGTAAATTTACATGGGAGTGAGTATGTGTAGAGCCTAGAATACTACTCAGGGGACCCAAGAGAGACACAGGACACTTTAAGGGTAGGAAGGGTAGTAGAGCCCTGTGGTATGATAGGAAGGGGAAAGGCTCTAGAGAGAGCTGTTAGGAGTGGAGAGGTTTAAGAGAATGGGGGGGGGGCTTAAGGGATGTCTCAGCAATTAAGAGCCCTGGGTGCTCTTCCAGAGGACCTGAGCTCAATTCCCAGCACCCATATGATGGCTCACAGCCATCTAAATCTAGTCCCATGGTATCCAATGCCTTGTGCTGATGCACATATGTGTATGCAGACAAAACACCATATCTATAAAATTGTCACTGCTGTTACCTGCTCACTATACAGTAACATTCTAGTTTTGGAGACACCACATACTCTGGTCACAGGACGTAGAGAACTCAAACTGGAACTGGGCTGGAAACTTCCTCCCTATTGACAAGCCCACACAGTTCCAGTGATGCTGCAAAGGCTGCTTGGGAGAACTGTCACTGAGAGTCTCACTCAACTGTGACCCCTGCAAACAACTCCACCAACCAGCCAGTCAAGATGTGTCCAGTGATGCAATAGTGGCCAGTCTGTTATAGGGGTAACTAAACACTTTCTGATTGAAAGCACAACCTGCTTCCGAGGAGGGAATTCATGTCTGATACTGTGAACCTGGTCAAAATCCCACAGCTAGGGCACTCATAAATCTTAGTGGGGAAGCTACTGCTGTTATATTGTTAAATGGGCACAGTGTACCCGTCAAGTTGCTTTCTAAATAATTCTATCAATGACCATAGATCAGTGCTGCCCCTGGATGTTTTTTAGATAAGTTTTTTTTTGCAGAGGGCTGTAGCAACTGCTGAGACTCATAACTGACCAAAGTGATGAGAATGAGCAACTGCTGAATGTTTAACCACAAATGAGACATTTTTTTTGTTTATCCCAATAAACAAAATTGTTTATTGGAAACTACAACTTTTTTCATCCGAGTGGGAGAACAAATTCCTGTTACCTTGGTCAAAATGGGAAAAGTAACAGACACAGAGGGTCCCAACCTCTTGTTCAAAGAGGAGCTCTGAAATTGGACCACCATGCTGCCTGGCAAGGGTGGCAGAGCTTAGGCATGACGAAATGTAAACCAAAGAAGGAAACTATAGAACTCTGCAAAGCCGCTTCCTCAGAAGGCCACCCTACAGTTAATCCTGGACATAAAATTCGTGGACTTTATTATTTGGCCTTCTTATTGACCCCACCCCCCACCACAGGGTAAGGAACACAGCTGCATAGTTGGGTCCTGCTTCATTTTAAAGGGTGGTTGCTATGACAGGCAATTCCTACTCTTGACAGAAGAGGGCAGTGTGGAGGTCCTGGCTGGTAGATGCCCTGCCCTTTTAAGGTTGACTATAACAATGCCAAACATGAACACAGATCCATAAATACAAACTCAGAGAGAAAACTGACATTTGAGGAAGACAGACATGGAAAGAAAGCACTTATGTGAAAAAGAGACCAGAGTTAGGATTTCGAAGAGACTGTAATCTGAGGACTACAGAAGGAGCCCCCCAGTTCCAATAGACAGTTCGTTTGTGCTCAACGCGTACTCCCGGCTCCCTCCTCGATTTGCTGTATCGATGTCGAATGTGTCCACTCTTTGTTTATTTCACTTCACGAGTTCCCTGTCATTTAATTAATGCTTTGAAATGAAACACGGAATTTCCTTATCAATATACTCTGACTTGTTCATCCCGCTCGTATTTAACAGACAATTTCTGTAGTTTATATTCGAAAGAATGACAAGGGCAATTATCATTTTAAAACCTGAGCAGAGCAAAGATCCTGTAATGAGCAGAGCTACGGTTCATTCAGTCAGATGCTTGTTGATAGAAGGAGAAAACGAGCCTACCTTTCTCTTCCGGAGAGCAAGGCAATTATGACTTGTAAAGTAATATGGAGAACTTGTCATTTAATAGGAACCCAAGAGAATGGTAGGCATGGAGAAACACAAAGGAGAACGATTCCGCACAAAAGATAATTTACTTTATCAAAACTTCCCATTGTAGGCAGAAAAAAAGAGTTGCCAGAAATGTCAGAAAGTACAGCAATAGTTTTTGAGGAAAAGTAATTTTCTCTTATTCACATTAAGAAAGTTGCCATCAGAAACGCTATGGTGAGAAGTCTCTCTCTGAAAGTAGGAAGCAAGGAACCATGGGTAAAGGATGGGCGGAAGGATAATCCACAAACATTCTAGAATACACGCTGGCAGCTGGGTGGTGACGGCACACACCTTTAATCCTAAAACTCGGGAGGCAGAGGCAGGTGGATCTGATCTACAGAGCCAGTTCCAGGACAAGCTCCAAAGCTAGAAACATGCTTGGTTTTTTGGAGGGAGGGGCAAGGGGAAAATGCACTCTTGCTCACAAAAAAACAAGCAATTCCCACAAACATAACAAACATATTTGGACTTAAAGTCCAGAATTCAATGAACAGAAAGAAGGAAGGAAGGAGGGAGGAGGGAAGGAGGGAGGACAGGACAGGACAGGATTACCGTTTAGAATAAACAGACAGGACCACCCTCATGGACTTGAGAGGCCTTTGGGAGCACGGTGTCAAAGGTTCTGTTACAATGCTGGACGAGCATAGCATGACACCACCAGCAAGGAACTCAAGCTTCTGTTTGCAGCCGTGAAGCCCCCAGCCAGTGTCCCTCCTATTGTTCCCTCTAGTTCTTGGGAATGACACCACTATTGTGTCAAAGAGGCTGTGAGTTTCAGGCAGTGATGATAAGTGCGCTGGATCAAAGAATTTAATATTACAGGGCACAGCACAAGCTGGAGTCTGGCTGGCACTTGCTAACACGGGGTCCCCACAAGGTTGTCACAAGTCATGTCAGTCTCCCAGAGATCACTCTCTGTTTCCCATGTTTGGGAGAAACTGTATCTTCCCACAGTGGCTGTGATCATGATGTCGCAGTGGATACAGAGAATGTACACTATTTGGGGAGGAGAAACAAGTATTGAATTTAAAAATCATTTCAAGGTCTTACACACAAATCCATTCATGTTCTCCTCCACCTCCCTGATGCACCCCCCAGACTTCCTTCTCCCTCTCATTCTTGCTTTTGTTTTCACGCTGTTTTACCCACACACTTATTCTTAACCCTCATTTCTTGATTTGAATATAAAAGATAAAGTCGCATTTATGCACAGGACATACAACGTATTAAAGAATGCTCCATCGAAGTGAGGAGCTTTGAACCAACCGATTTTGATTATGAATGCATCTATCACCAGATGTTTGAATCCCCTCCAAAACAGGCCCAGCTGCCTCCCATCCACTGTCCTGGTGGCCTGTTCCATTCACAAAGTTTTAATTATTTCAAAGTCACATTGTATACTCAATTAAAATCTGCCTCTGCACAGTTTTCTTCCCCCATTATAGTTCTGCACGTTGGAATCACATAAATACGAATCTCTAGATTTAGTCTCCACCTCTTGAAGTATCTAATAGCAAATTATCTGCCTCACCAAAACTCTACAAAGACCAGCACTTCAAAGTTTTGCAGTTAATAGCTCTGAGAAACTTTGCCAGGGCTTTTCAAAGTGTGGCCCGGCTTTGATAGCCCTGGAGGATTTAAAAGACAGGATCTTGTTTCAAGAGTAAAATGTTCTTTCCTGGGGTACAGTCGGATAAGTGAACTTAGGAGAAGTGCGGAAAAGTTTCTGGAGGGGTCAAGACGATAAATGGAGGCTCGGTGACCATCTCCAAGAGCAGGAAGCAAAAACTGTGCAGGGTGGAGCAGGAGAGCCGTGGTCAGGCAGGAGAACTGCAAGTCACATATGTGATGAGGGTGGCTGTAGAGCACAATGGTGTTCTCAATCATAACAATAATAATAATAAACAGAAGCAAAAGATGTCTGACACATTTGATGTTATTTTCTGGGGCTTCTGGGCACCATGGCAGCCTTTATTTAGCCAAGTGTTCATGATGTGCTTATGAAGTGCTTTTATTTTTCTTTTCACTGCCCTGGAACCAGAAACTCGGTGCTAAGGAAACTTGACAAGGACCTTATTCTCAGGGAACTGAAGTCACAGTGCAGAGTACAGACAGTCCCTGAGTGAATGACTCGGGTCAGCAATAATGACAGTATTTTGCAAATAAAAAAAAGTGTGTGCCACCTGTTTTTCTTAGATCAACTTAACTCTCAATCCTCCAATTTTTTCCTTAAAATACATTATTATATTAGTCCCTAAAAACACAATGTCATTTGAAGAGTTAAATTGGATAATATAATATACTAGTAACAAAGCAGTTATTCAACTAAGACATGGGTTATTTTTATTATACCCTTTATCATCAGCTGTTTTGTTTTGCTTTGTTTTGTTTTTCCCATGCACTAGAAATTTGTTCCCAGCAATACTGCGGGAGGAAGAAAAGTTTGGGAGGGACCTTACTGATCCTCCATTCTGTTTATTTTGCAGTTCCATCACCCCCTTGCAAGGAATCCATCGTGGATGGATATGGCGTCTATGCAGAGGTCCTACGCAGATGCGTCTGAAACCATGCTTTCTCACACAGCTGTTAACAGAGAAGCAAGTCTAACCCAAGCACCACATATCCCCATCTCCCGTTAAAGGTGGGAGTATGACCAGATGCTCCCTCTGGATGGAGCCTGAGCCCAAAGCACAGCCTTCTGGATCAGGGAACTGTGCAGAAGTGGGGAAGCCAGGGTTTGCCTCTAGCCAGCGGCTCTGTTCTTGCTACAAATAGTAGACTTCCGGAGCTGCACTTATCCACACGCGGCCCTTCTCTCCTTGGTCTCTTTACTTCCCACGCACCCCCTGATCCCTAACCCAGCCCCAAGTGCTTCCGCCTGAGTCCTCTTATGAATGCTTTCTTTTTGTTTCTTCTCCTCTACAATTCTTACCATTTCAGCCTTCCGGAATGCCAGTGGCTTATGGTGCCTGTTGCGTTAGTGAACCCCACAGAGGGTAAGAGACACCTGACTCAGGATCCAATGACAGGAAGACATTCCCACTGCTTCTCCCAGAGAGCCTAAAAAGGAAACCCCCTTGACCCCCCCCACACACACACACACTTTTAAAAAAAAACACACAAACTTATCTATTTCCGTTGGAAATTCACATTGCTTCAGTTAAAATAAATTACACTACATTCTTTGTAAATGTGGTGTTTTGAATGTAAATGGTCTTCACAGGCTCATGTGTTTCAGTACTTGGTCCCCATTGGGCAAAATGCTTGGGAAAGTCTAGGAGATGTGACCCTGTTAGAGATATGTCATAGGGGAGGTGGGGGCATTGAGTCTTTAAGGCTCATGCAATGCCCACTGTGCCCTCTGCCTCCTGCTAGGGATCAAGATGTGAGCTATTAACTATTTCTGCTGCCATGCCTTTGTCCCACCATCATGGACTCTAATCCTCTGAAACCATAAGCCAAATTAAACACCTTGGTTATGGTATCTTATCACAGCACTAGAAAAGCAGCTAAGACTGTGAAATAACACTTGGTGGCCTTATATCTTCCTCCCAATCCTTGAGCCTGCTTTCATCAAGTATTCTGTCAGCCATCTTAAACCCGTCAGTTCACCTCTTCACATTGTTAACTCTTTTGTGGGGAAGGAATGCTTTGCCAGACTTCTTGTGGACTGATAGAAGACTCAAGAGAACCCACTGCCCTTCATCCAGATTCGACAAACCTCTGTGAGCTTTGTCACCCCTTCCAGTTTCCTGTTTCTTGAGCTGTTACCAAGTGGTCAATGACGACATCAAGTTCCCTGGAAAGAACCTTTACTATTACCAAGCCAATGGCGAACTCCTGCAGTGTGAATAAATGTCTAGACTACTACCTTGCCTTGTTGGATGAAATCTCTAAGTGGGTCAGCAGTCATGACCCCTGCTTGTTCACCTTCTTTCTGCTTCCTCAGTTAAATAATGAACCCATCAGTTTATATAAATTCATGGAATGGAGGGATGGATAGATGGCTGGGTGGGTGGATGGATGAATGGATGGATGGATGGGTGGATGGGTGGAACAGTTTAACTTTCTGGTGTTGCAAAACATAGTGAAGAGTCATGGTATGTTTCATTACTATAATTGAATATCTAACTTTATGAGGAAAACAGGTTAATTGTGGCTCACAATTTTATATGCTAAGTATGCAAATAACATTGTAAAGGCACTCATAAAAAACATCATTAGATGTGTCAGCTAGATGCACATTAGGGAACAAGCAACACCAACATCAAACATGGAGGCAGAGAAACTGGAGTCCTAAAACTCCTTTTGAGTGTAGCAGCCCAGTTACTTGGAGACTTGTCCCTCTAAGACTCAACCCCTATAATTTCCATACTATATTGCAGTATCTTCACCCTGGGGACTACACTCCCAACCATAAACCTCAAGGACAAACCATAGCTCATGCATGGGAAGGTACATTGCTATGCTCAAAGTACACATAAACTTTTTATTTTATGTATGTATTTTATTTAAATTAGAAACATGCAGGCTTCGAATGTCAATCCCAGCTCCCCGTTTCTCTCTCCACCAGCCCCACACCCAATCCTCCTACCCCCAGCCCACTCCCCACATCATTCCCCAGGGAGGGTAAGGCCCTCCTTGGGGGAATATCCAGAGTCTGTCATTTCATCCAAGGCAGGACCTAGGCCCTTCCCCATGTGTCCAGGCTGAGAAAGCATCCCTCCATGTGGAATGGGCTCCCAAAGTTCTTTGGTATGCCATGGTGAACACTAGTCTACTACCCAATGCTCCAGAGAATTCTGAGGCCTCCTCACTGACACTACATTCATGGAGTCTGGATCAGTCCCCTGTTGGCCTCTTAGCCATCAGTCTGGGGTTCTAGAGCTCCCCCTTGTCCAGTCAGCTGTCTTTGTGGCTTTCACCGGCATGGTCTTGACCACTTTGCTCATCACTCCTCCATCTCTGTCACTGAGTTCCTGCGGGTTAGTTCAGTGTTTAGCTGTATCTGTCTCTGCTTCCATCAGTCACTGGATGAAGGTTCTAGCATGTCATGTAAGGAAGTCATCAACATTATCATTAGGTAGGGATTATTAATGTAGTGTCTCTGCTATTAGTTTTCCAGTTGGTGTTATCCTTGTACATCTCTGGAAATCTCACTAGTGTCAGCTCTCTCCTCAAACCTATAATGACTCCAACTATTACGGTATCTCTTAACCTGGTCTCCTCTATTCTTACCCCAACTCAGCCTTCCTGCTCCCCCATGTCTTCATCTAACCCCTCTTATCCCCCTCTCTTTTTCCTGGTTCTCTCTCTCCTCCGCCCCCCCCCGCCATGTTCCCAATCTGCTCAGGAGATCTTGATTTTTTCCACTTCTCTGAGGTATTATGCATATATCTCTTGGGAAACTCCATGTTTGCCAGACTCACTGGCCCTGGGATTGTAGGCTGACACTCTCCTGATCCATTTCTAAAATCCATATATGAATGAGTACATACCACGTTTGTCTTTTTGTGACTGGGTTACCTCACTCAGGATGGTTTCTTCTAGTGCCATCCATTAGCCTGTAAATTTCAAGATTCCATTGTTGTTATCCGCTGAGTAGTACGCCATTGTGTAAATGTACCACATTTTCTCTATCCACTCTTCACTTGTGGGGCATCTAGGTTACTTCCAGGATCTAGCTATTACAAATAATGCTTCTATGAACATAGTGGAACAGAAATCCTTGTTGTATGAATGGGCATCTTTGGGGTATATGCCTAAGAGTGGAATTGCTGGATCCTGGGCTAGACTCATTCCCATTTTTCTGAGAAATCTCCATACTGATTTCCAAAGTGGCTGTACAAGGTGGCACTCCCACCAGCAATGGACCAGTGCTTCCCTTTCTCCACATCCTCTCCAGTATAAGCTGTCATTGGCGGTTTTGATTTTAGCCATTCTGACAGAAGCAAGATGATATCCCAGGGCTGTTTTGATTTCCATTTCCCTAATGGCTAAGAATGTTGAGCATTTTCTCAAGTGTCTCTCAGCAATTTCAGACTCCTCTATTGAGAATTCTCTATTTAGTTCTGTACCCCACTTTCTAATTGGGTCCTTTGGTGTTTTGGAGAATAGCTTCTTGAGTTCTTTGTAAACTTTGGAGATCAGCACTCTGTCAGATGTGGGGTTAGTGAATATCTTTTCCCAATCTGTGGGGTGCCTTTTTGTATTGATGACTGTGTCCTTTGCCTTACAGAAGCTACTCAGTTGCAGGAGGTCCCACTTATTAATTGCCCATCTCAGTGTTTGTGCTACTGGTGTTATGTTCAGGAAGTGGTCTCCTGTACCAATTCATTCAAGAGTACCTCCCATTTTCTCTTCTAAGTGATTGGGTGTGGCTGGATTATGTTGAGGTCTTTGATCCATTTGGACTTAAGTTTTGTGCATGATGATAGACATGGATCTATGTGCAGTCTTCTACATGCCAATATCCAGATACAGCAACACCATTTGTTGAAGATGCTATCTTTTTTCCATTGTGTAATTTTAGCTTCTTTGTATAAAATCAGCTGTTTATAGGTTTGTGGATTAGTCTCAGAGTGTTCAATTCAATTCCATTGGTCTACCTGTCTATTTTTGTACCAATACCAAGCTGTTTTCAGGACTATAGCACTATTATAGAGCTTGAAGTCAGGGATGGTGATGTTTCCAAATGATGCTTTGTTGAGCAGGGATTTCTTGGCTATCCTGCGTCTTTTGCTTTGCCATATAAAGTTGAGAATTGTTCTTTCAAGGTCTGTGAAGAATTGTGCTGGGATTTTGATGGGGATTGCATTGAGTCTGTATATTACTTTTGGCAGGATTGCCATTTTTACTACATTGATCCTACCTATCCAAGAGCCTGGGAGATCTTTCCATTTTCTTGTGTCTTCTTCAATTTCTTTCTTTAAAGACTCAAAGTTCTTGCGATACAGGTCTTTCCCTTGCTTGGTTAGCATTACCCCAAGATATTTTATGTTGTGTGTGGCGATTGTAAAGGGTGATATTTCTCTGATTTCATTCTCAGCCCTCTTATCATCTGTATATAGTAGGGCTTCTAATTTTCTTGAGTTGATCTTGTATCCTGCCACTTTGTTGAAGGTGTTAATCAGCTATAAAAGTTCCCTGGTAGAGTTCTTTGGGTCACTTATGTAAACTATCATATCATCTGCAAATAGTGAAAGTTTGACTTCTTCCTTTCCAATTTGTATTCCCTTGATCTCGTTTTGTTGTCTTATTGCTCTAGCTAGAACTTCAAGTACAATATTGAAGAGGTATGGGGAGAGGGGCAGCCTTGTCTTGTTCCTGATTTTAGAGGAATTGTCTTGAGTTTCTATACATTCAGTTTGATGTTGGCTGTTGGTTTCCTGCATATAACTTTTATTATGTTTAGGTATGTTCCTGTTATCCCAGATCTTTCCAAGACCTTTATCATGAAGGGATGTTGGATTTTGTCAAAGGCTTTTTCGGCATCTAGTGAGATGATCATGTGATTTTTGTTTCTCAGCTTGTTTCTATGGTGGATTACATTGATAGATTTTCTAATGTTGAGCCATCCCTGGAATGAAGCCTACTTGATCATGGTGGATGAGTTTTCTGATGTGTTCTTGGATCCCATTTGCCAGTATTTTATTGAGTATTTTTGCATCAATGTTCATGGGGGAAATTGGTCTGAAGTTCTCTTTCTTAGTTGTGTCTTTGTGTGGCTTGGGTGTTAATGTTATTGAAGCCTCGTAAAAAGAATTTGGCAAAGACCCTTCTGCTTCTATTGCATGGAATACTTTGAGGAGAACGGTATAAGCCATTCTTTGAATTTCTGGTAAAATTCTGCATGGAAGCCATCTGGCCCTGGGCTTTTTTTTTCTTGGTTGGGAGACTTTTGATGACTGCTTCTATTTCCTTAGGTGTTATAGGTCTATTTAAATTGCTTATCCGTTCTTGATTTAATTTTGGCAGGTGGTATCTATCCAGAAAATTGTCCATTTCCTTTAAATTTTTGAATTTTGTGGAGTACAGGTTTTCAAAGTATGACCTGATGATTCTCTGGATTTCCTCAGTGTCTGTTGTTATGTTCCCCTTTTCATTTCTGATTTTGTTAATTTGCATGTTCACATTCTGCCATTTGGTGAGTTTGGATAAAGGTTTGTCTATGTTGTTGATTTTCTCGAAGAACCAACTCTTAGTTACATTGATTCTTTGTATGGTTTTCCTAGTTTCTGCTTTATTGATTTCAGCCCTCAATTTGATTACTTCCTGGTGTCTACTCCTTCTGAGTGAGTTTGCTTCTTTGTGTTCTAGAGCTTTCAGCTGTGCTATTAATTCTCTAGTGTTAACTATTTTCCAGTTTCTTCATGTGGGCAATTAGTGCTATGAACTTCCCTCATACCACTGCTTTCAAATTGTCCCATAAGTTTGGATATGTTGTGTCTTCATTCTCATTGAATTCTAGGAAGTCTTTAATTTCTTTTTATTTCTTCTTTGACCCAGGAGTGGTGCAATTGCACATTATTCAATTTCCATGAGTTTGTAGGATTTCTGCAATTTTTGTTGCTGTTGAACTCTAACTTTAAATCATGGTGATATGATAAGATACATGGAGTTATTTCAATTTTTTGTACCTGTTGAGGCATGCTATGTTGCCAAGTATGATGTCAACTTTTGAGAAGGTTCCATGTGGTGCTGAGAAGAAGGTATATTATTTTGTGTTTGCATGGAATGTTCTATAGATGTCTGTCAAACCCAGTTAGGTTATAACTTTTATTAGTTCCTTTGTTTCTTTGTTAAGTTTCTGTCTGAAAAATCCTGTCTAGTGGTGACAGTGGGGTGTTGAAGTCTCCCACTATAAGTGTGTGAGGATTTATGTGTGGTTTGAGTTTTAGTAATGTTTCTTTTATGAATATGGATGCCTTTGTAATTGGGGCATAGATGTTCAGAATCGAGACTTCATCTTGGTGGATTTTTCCTGTGATGAACATGAAATGACCTCCTTCATCTCTTTTGATTGATTTCAGTTTAAAGTCTAGTTTGTTAGATATTAGGATTGCTACCCCTGCTTGTTTCTTGGGATCATTTGATTGGAAAACCTTTTCCCAACCCTTAACTTTGAGGTAACATCTGTCTTTGAAGCTGAGGTGTATTTTTTGTATGCAGCAGAAGGATAGGTTCTGTCTTCAAATCCATTCTACTAGCCTATGCCTTTTTATGGGCGAGTAAGACCCTTAATATTAAGGGATATTAATGGCCTTTGATTGCTCATTCTCATTTGTTTTGGAATGGCTCTTCTTAGTGGAATTGTACGTGGATTTCCACCCCTTTTCTCTTTTGGGTGTTGGTAAAGTGGGATTATTTATTTCCTATATTTTTTTGGTTGTAGTTAACTTCCTTGGACTGGAGTTTCCCTTCCAGAACTTTCTGGAGGGCTGGGTTAGTGAATATGCATTGTTTAAATCTGGTTTTGTCATGGAATATCTTGTTTTCTCTATCAATACTGATTGAAAGCTTTGCTGGGTATAGTAGTCTTGGCTGGCATTCATGTTCTCTTAGTGTTGATAGAATTATCTATCCAGGACCTTCTGGCTTTCCGAGTTTCCATGGAGAAGTCAGGTGTAATTCTTATGGGCTTGCCTTTATACGTTATTTGATCTTTTTCCTTAGCTGTTCTAAGTATTCTTTCTTTATTCTGTATGCTTGGGTTCTTGATTATTATGTGCCGAGGGGACTTTTTTTGTGGTCCACTCTATTTGGTGTTCTGTAAGCTTCTTGTACCTTCATTGGCATGTCTTTCTTTAGGTTGGGAAAGTTGTCTTCTATGATTTTGTTGAATATGTTTTCTATCCCTTTGAGTTGGGTTTCTTCTCCTTCTTCTATACCTATTATTCTTAGGTTTGGTCTTTTCCATGGTGTCCCATATTTCCTGGCTATTTTGTGTTAGGGATTTGTTGGACTTAAAATTTTCTTTGATTGATGAATCTATTTCTCCTAGTGTGTCTTCAACACCTGAGATTCTCTCTTCCATCTCTTGTATTCTGTTGGTTGTGCTTGCATCTGTAGTACCTGACCATTTCCCCAGTTTTTCTATTTCCAGCATTCCTTCAGATTGTGTTTTTTTATTGTCTCCATGTCTGCTTTCAAACCTTGCATTGTTTGAATTGTTTCTAGTATTTTTTACTTTGTGTTTTCCTCCCTTTCTTGCATTTGTTGGATTTTTTGGTTTGTTTTTTCTTCTATTTCTTGCATTTTTTTGTTTTTTTTTCTTCTATTTCTTTAAGGGATTTTCTCACATACTCTTTGAGAGCCTCTATCATTTTCATGAAGGTGTTTTTAAGGCCATTCCCTTCTGCTTCATCTGCATTGAGGTGTTCAGGTCTTACTGGTGTAGACTCTCTAGACTCTGGTGGTGTCATATTTGTTTTTCTGTTGCTGAGTGTGTTCTTATATTGCCTCTTCCCCATCACTTCTTCCACTGGGTCCTCTCCTGGTGGGTTGGCAACCAGGCTTCCCTTTCAGTGGGTGCAAGCAAATCCAGTACTCTCTGGCCTCTGCTCTCTGTCCTCTGCCCTGAGTGTCGGTGGAAGTAGACCAGCTCTCTCTGCAGGTTCCTGGTTGCTTGGTCATCCATCCATGGGTGAGTCAACCTGTCTCAACTAGCAGACTTCTGACACAGCCTCTATTGCAGCCCTCAGTCCTTTGTCCTTTGTCACAGGAACCATGGATTTGCTCAGTTTTCATGCTCCAAAATAGGGTGTAATGAGCTTCTATCTCCTTTTGCCCTGTGTAACTGCAGTCAAAACATCCCCGCTTATTTTTCTTCAGCTTAATTAAGCTCTACCATTAGTCTCCCTTTCATAAAATTTGCTCCTTGTATATAAAGATGGGTGCTCTAGTTTTCCAATATAAATGCAGCTACAATTCAACCCAAGAGCTATTTTGACTATCATATAGTAATAAAGTCTTGTGATCTCACCACAGGAAAGACATCTGTGCCCAAGTATAAGTCAGTTAAGATAGCCTAGAATTTCCAATCAAATCTTTTAATTTATTGTGCCAAAGAAGAATTATGTTCTGAGACAGAGAAAGGTGGGCATTTGGGGGGGGGTCTTTTCTTGAACACATGAGGAACATTTCATTTGCTCTTTTTAAAATGACAAACCTGTTTACAGGTAATGAAATTAGTGTAACAGAGCAGTTATCAATCAAGACAACTGCATCCTGTAAATTGCTCAGTGGTTAGGAGTACGTACTGTTCTTTTGCGAGTACATACTGTTCTTTTAAGGGACCCAAATTCAGTTCCCAGCACCCATGCCAGGCAACTCACAACCACCTGTAGCTCCAGCTTCGTGTGAGCTGATGCCCTCTTCTGGCCTCTGCAGATATTGCACATATGTACATTTTTCTTAAAAGAGGAAATTCTATATATACTCTGTAAAAATCAAACTGAGGAAAAGGGCTAGTCCAGACCTATGTATTATTTAGCATGTTCCCTATGTCATCTCCATAGCTTTTAAGTAATCTCAAAAAAATACGTGAAAAGTAAACGTTTCTCTAAATTGTACCTTTCCTTTTCCTTCTCATCAAGAGTGCTAAAAGCAAGTGTTATACTTTCAAGCAGATAAATTATCATCCCAAGAGACAGAAAATACTCCTGATGTTTTTACAATAACAGGTTGTTAATATAACTCACTGTAGCTGAAAAGCAAGTAGAGTAATACACTTATCATGCAGGCTGAGTAAAAGGCTATACACATTTTGTGTTTTATTCTTAATCAAACATTAAGTGTCCTGAAAAACTTTTGACTAGACATAAGAACTCATGAGATCTATAATCTCAGTGGAAGAGAAGCAATTGGCAAAGTCCTCTTCTCTGGATAAAGACCATATCAAGTAAACCAAGAAGTCAATAAGAAAAGAAAAAGAAAATATATTACAATCTTTATCCGGGGTTATGTCCGCAAAATGTCACCCTGGAAGCACCAGAAACACAATTGTACCATAGCTGGCTAGTATGGCTAGTATGGCAGAAGCGCTCTTACCTCAGCTGCCTGAGAATGGACAATCAAAGAGACAGATGGCTTGCTTTCCACAAAGGTGTCATTTCTTTCTCTGAGCTGCAATTCAAAGAACATGAAGAAAGAAACATGTGTGTGTTTCAAATTACAGGCACCTGACCCATTCATCTGAAGCCATTTCCTTAGAATTTTAAGTTGTGGTCCCCATTAAAATGAAACCCGGGATGGTTCACATGGAAGAAACTTCTAAAACTAAGACATTTAAGATGGAGTGGAACTTCCTACTGAAATGCTTGCAGACTGAAGACTCGGAGGGAGGTGCTATTGTTTTCAAAGGCCTCGGTCAATCGTGACCAATTCCTAAGACTTTGTGAGCAGGTAAGTTTCTCCGCATAGCTGTAACCTGACTTCTTTCCATAGAGGAGAAGTTTGCAAAATTTATTTGCTAAAGAAACTATGTTTTTTTTATTATTCCATGTTTCCTCTAAAAACAAGATTGCCTGCTGGGTTTTGAAAAAGTTGTTGTTGTTGCTGCTGCTGCTGCTGTTTCCTATTTCTTTTCATTTTTTAATGATTTTTATCTTTTATTTTTCCCTCATTTATTATTACATCCCAACCTCAGTTTCCCCTCCCTCCACTCTTCCTACCCCTCCCACATCCCCTCTCCTCCAGATCCACTCCTCTTCTGTTTCCCTTCAAAAAGAAAAAGAGAGAGAGAGCAGGCCTCACAGGGATGTCAGCCAAACACAATATAGCAAGGTACAACAAGACTAGGCATAAATCCTCATATCGAGGCTGGAAGAGAGAACCCAGCAGGAGGAAAAAGGTCCCAAGAGCAGGTAAAATAGAGACACCCCCTACTCCCACCGTTAGGAGTCTCACAGTAACACCTAATATGTCCCAACAGCCCTATCAGGGAAACCAAGAGTGCCCAAGCTAAAGCAGAGAAACAAACCCTTGTTTCTCATTTTTGTCTCCACTGGAACATTTTCCTGCATGGATGAGTACAAGTATGCTGTGAGTTGAACCCAAATCTCCCACATCATCAAGGATCGTTAGAAATAGAAGGCACAAGATACAATGAACCTTTTTAAAATACACAGTGTTACTGATCAGTTACAAGGCTCAACAATAAGATCAAAAGGTTGAACCAACAATAGTTATACCTTCTGTTTTCAAAGAAAGATTAAATACTTGCAATGTAATTTTAAAGAGCTATTGAATCTTAAAATGCGCAAATCATTTAAAAACATCATCAAGTTTAAATGACTCTCATAGAAGTTGCAATAGAATACAGGGCATCAAAAAAAGAAAACAGAGAAAGAAAAGCTATGCTGTGGTGGTACACACCTATAATCCCAGCACTTGGGAAGCAGAGACAAGTGGATCTCTATGAGTCCAAAGCCAGTTTGATCTAGAGAGCTAGTTCCAGGACAACCAAGGCTACAGAGAGAAACCTTGTCTCAAAAACACCTGTCACTTTAATCCCAGCACTCGGGAGACAGAGGCAGGCGGATCTTTGTGCGTTCGAGGCCAGGCTGGACCGATAGCCTCCGAAACAATACAGAGAAACCCTGTCTCGTAAAAAACAAAAAAAAAAAACAAAACAAAAAAAAAACCTGTCACAAGTAAAAAAGTAGATACATGTAATTAATATAACAAAAGTTATATCTTACTATGCTGAGGATCACCACACAAGGTTCACACTCTAAATTCCTAAGTAAGGTCCTAAGCCTATCTCCCCAAGGCTGCTCACCTGTGCAATGTGTCTTAGCTGAAATTTGGGTCCAGTCTCTGACAGAAGTCTTTGATTTGAGGGTCAGGATCCTGGAGGAGACTCTCCAGCCACAGGACATATCAAGGTGGCATCTCTACAGATGTGCAAAACAAAGCATTGCACTTGATCTCTACTTATATACTGTTCTGTGGGCATCATGGGGTCTAGGACTGTGTCTGGTTATCTTGAGTGGGTGATGTCACTGTGTTCTGGTTACCAAGTGCAGTCTTGGGTGTAGTTGGGATCCTACCAAAGCTATTTTTACATGTCTAAAGTGTATTTTTTAACTGTACTCATTACAACCGAAAGAAACAAAGAAAGAAAGGAATTGAATTCTGTCAAAAATTTAGCAACAAGTTCTTTTACCGTTGTTAGAAATAAAAACTAGGAAACACACTAGACATCCACCATGGGGTGGGGTGGCATAAATTGTAGCATATCTTCATGGTGAAATGATTTTCTGGCATTAAAATTGACATTGGAATATATTTTATAACATAAAAAGATTTTTACTAAAGGAGTAGAATATATTAGTTACCTTTTCATTGTTTTGATTTTAAAAAAATGAAAACAAAAACAAAAAACATAATCTGGGCCGGAAAGTTGGCTCAGTGGTTAAAAGTACCAACTGTTCTTCCAGAGGACCCAGGTTCAATTCCCAGAATTACATGGCAGTTCACAACTGCCTGTAATTCCAGTTCCATAGGATCTGACACCCATGCATAGACATATATGTGGGCAAAACACCAATGCATGGGGAAAATCAATAAATCTAAGAAAAGAAAAAATATATGATGAAAAGCAATTTAAAAAAAAGAATTTTTATTTAGTCTTACAGTTCCGGAGTGAAAGTCCATAATGATCCGTGGGGAGATAGAAGTAGAAAGAAGCTGAAAGACCATACCTTTAACCACAAACACAAAACAGTGAACTAAAAAGGGGACAAGGCTGTGAACTCTCAAAGCCCGCTCCCATTGACATACTTTCCACATACCTCCTAAAGATGCCATAACATTCCCCAAGCAACATAACTAACTGGGATGAGATAGCTGAGCCTGTGGGGCATGCTTCTCCTGCAAGCAATCACAATACTGACATTCATTGTGGATTTTATATGTGGATCATACACATGCATAAGTATTCTGTAAGACACAACACTAAAAGTATAACAGTCATTCCATGGATTGTGTGCATTAGTATTCAGGGGATTATACAAAACTATCTCTATACTTAGCTTTTCTACGAAGAGCATGTTTTTAATTCTGTCTTTGGTAAAAGGAGACAATGGGGCCACTTCTCTTTAAATAAGAAAATGAAGAAAAGATAAATAGAGATGTATAAAAACAAAAGGACTAATTAAAATTACTGCTGTATAGCAAAACTAGGAATCCTATTTCAAAGAAAATATTATCCTAATTGCTTAAATACTGTTCTCCAACTCCACACTATCAGTATGTCAGCAAGATTTCCATTGGAAACCAAAGTGCAAATCGTCAAATAGTTATGAAAGCAAGGAGAGAAACGAGGTGAAGCCCACTCTAGGAAAGCAAACAAAAAACAGTTCAAGTTTGACAAAAAATGAGTGTAGCTGCTAAGGAAACTGTTCCACAGACCTGACTCCTTGTTGCGACTGCTGTGAGGTCTCCCCTGGGTGAGAGAGAACAGACTCTCATTTTAAAGAATATTAATAGATATGTACAGTGCCTCTACTTATCTAGCTGAACAAAAGTGAATCTCAAAACTGGACAACTCATTTTTTTTATTTAGGTTAGAAACAATCTTGTTTCACATGTCAATCCCAGATCCCTCTCCCTCCCCTCCTCCCCCATCGTCCCCACCAGGGCCCCCAGTCCCCCACCCATTCTCCACTCTGATCACCAAGGAGGGTGAGGCCCTCCATGGTGGGTCTCCAATAACTGTCATTTCATCCAGGGCAAGGTCAAGGCCCTCCCCCAAGAGTCCCATCTCAGAGAGCCTCTCATATTGTGGCATGGGCACTCAAATTCTATTTGTACTATGCCAGGGGTAAATACTACCCAAGGCCCCATAGATTACCTAGGCCTCCTCACTGACACCCACATTCAGGGGGTCTGAGTCAGTACCATGCTTTCAACACAGCCATCAATCTGGAGTCCAAGAGCTCCCCCTTGTTCAGGTCAACTGTTTCTATGGGTTAAACCAGCCCAGTCTTAACTCCTTTGCCCATCAGTTCTCTCTTTCTGACACTGGATTGTAATTCAGTCCAGTGTTTGTTTGTGGGTATCTGCCTCTGCTTTCATCAGTCGCTGGATGAAGGTTCTGTTTCCTAGACTCTCTGGCAGTGGGATTGTATGCTGGCACTCCCCTGATTCATGTCTAAAATCCATATATGAGTGAGTACATACCATGTTTCTCTTTTTGTGACTGTGTTACCTCACTCAGTATAGTTTCTTCTAGTGCCATCCATTTGCCTGCAAATTTCAAGATTCCATTGTTGTTATCCGCTGAATAGTACTCCATTGTGTAAATGTACCACATTTTCTCTATCCACTCTTCAGTTGAGGGGCATCTAGGTTGCTTCCAGGTTCTGGCTATTACAAATAATGCTGCTATGAACCTAGTAGAACAGACATCCTTGTTGTATGAATGTGCATCTTTTGGGTTTATGCTTAAGAGTGGAATTGCTGGGTCTTGTGGTAGACTGATTCCCATTTTCCTGAGGAATCTCCATAGTGATTTCCATAGTAGCTGTACAAGTTGGCACTCCCACCAGCAGTGTAGGAGTGTTCCCCTCTCCCCACATCCTCTCCAGCATAAACTGTCATTGGTGTTATTGATTTTAGCCATTCTGATGGGAGCAAGATGATATCTGAGAGTTGTTTTGATTTGCATTTCCCGGATGGCTAGGGATGTTGAGCACTTTCTCAAGTGTCTCTCAGCCATTTTAGTCTCCTCTATTGAGAATTCTCTATTTAGTTCTGTACCCCACTTTCTAATTGGGTCCTTTGGTGTTTTGGAGACTTCCTTCTTGAGTTCTTTGTAAATTTTGGAGATCAGCCCTCTGTCAGATATGGGGTTAGGGAATATCTTTTCCCAATCTGTTGTATGCCTTTTTGTATTGCTGATTGTGTCCTTTGCCTTACAGAAGCTTCTCAGTTTCAGGAGGTCCCATTTATTAATTGTTGATCTCAGTGTCTGTGCTACTGGTGTTATGTTCAGGAAGCTATCTCCTGTACCAATTCATTCAAGGGTACCTCCCACTTTCCCTTCTAACGGGTTCAGTGTGGCTAGATTTATGTTGAGGTCTTTGATCCATTTGGACTTAAGTTTTGTGCGTGGCAATAGACATGGATCTATGCACATTTTTCTACATGCCAGCCTCCAGTTATGCCAGCACCATTTGTTGAAGATGCTTTTTTTCCATTGTATATTTTTAGCTTCTTTGTCAAAAATCAGATGTTCATGCATGTATGGGTTAATATCAGGGTGCTCAATTCGATTCCATTGGTCTACCTGTCTATTTTTGTGCCAATACCAAACTATTTTCAGGACTATAGCTCAGGGATGGCGATGCCTCCAGATGTTGCTGTGTTGAATAAGGTTGATTTGGCTATCCTGGGTCTTTTGTTTTTCCATACAAAGTTGATTATTGTTCTTTCAAGGTCTGTGAAGAATTGTGCTGTGATTTTAATGGGGATTGCGTTAAATCTGTAGATTGCTTTCGGTAAGATTGCCGTTTTTACTATGTTGATCTTGCTGCTGCTGTTGATGTGTTTTCGTGGTGCTGACCATAGTACCCAGGGCCTCATATATGCTAGTCAAGTGCCATACTACTGAGTTACACTCCCAGCCCCTAGAATCATGCTTCAAGGGAAGAAAGTTTAGCAGTGTGTTGTTTCTGATAGCTACACAATTTCCTGGTGCGTTAAGCTGTCAGACCTAATGAACATTACCTTCTGCGGTGCCCCTGCACCTTGTCATCCTGAATCCTGCCTTTAAACAATTAAATGTAAGGCAGGGACACTGCCCTAAGCACTTTTCTAATGTATTTGTTTCCCGGGTGGATAGTCAAGATGCTATACCTACTATTTAAGGGTAACCCTACTGGAATGGCAATGGCCTTGAACACAGCATTCAGCATCTCGCACCCCACTCAGATGATCTGCTTGCCACCCCCGCTTCCCCCTCCCACCACAGTCCTTTCTCTTCTACTCCATCATCCTGCTATGCTGGTGGGAGGATGCTTGATTTCAGCTACTGTCTATTCTAGTACTCTCAGGGGTTTGGTCACTTGTACACTTGTGCCCAGTGAGGGCAGCCTCTCAAGGTTAGGAAAGGTCCAGGCCACTGCCAGTGTCTAAGACTCCAAGCACACTGGAAGTGCGAAGGTGAAAACGGGATTTCAAGTGAGGTAGCTATTTTAAATATTTATGTTTCAAGAACTAATATCTGAAGCAATGCATTTTAAAAATTGTGCTACTCATATCGAATGCTCAAGATTTTCAAATATTCATTCAAAATTCCCCCATTGGCCTGTTGCATAATGAATATATTCTTAGGCTCTCCTCCTGTGCTCCTGTGTCTATATAGCCTAATTTGGGAGTGATACCAAAAGTCTGAATCTGAAGTCCTTGAATGCAAGTGAGAACAAGCTCACATGGCCCCCTCACACCCTCACAGGCAATATGGGCCTCTATTCTGAGAGAATGTATGTGTGGCACCTACCTCAGCATCCAGAACACATAAAGTACCAACCCCAACCATAATTAGCTCTTGTTCCCATAATGCTATAAAACAAATATGTAAGTTAAGCTGCTTAAGTTTTGTATTTAAACATACAAGTCCCAAGGTGATCTCTCCACCCAGTGACTTCTAATAATACTCTTGTGTTGAATGTGAAGTTGATTGCATCACCTGTTTAACATCTGATTACCTATGTTTGTTCTTTGTTTTCACAAGTGACTTTGGGAATTTAACTCCAGGGAAGAAATTCTCAACCTGGTCATGTAAGCCCATGCAGCAGTGATTCTCAACCTGAGGATCATGACCCCTATGGAGTCACATATCAGATATTTACATTACAAATTACAGCTATTAAATAGCAAATGAAGTAATTTTATTGTTGGGCATCACCACAACAAGAGAACTGTATTAAAGGGTTGCAACCTTAGGAAGGTTGAGAACCACTGCCCATAAAATTCGTCAGGCAGCGGCGGTAGACATCTTTAATCCCAGCAATCAGGAGGCAGAGACAGGTGGATCTCTGTGAGTTCAAGACCAGACTGGTCTACAAGAGCTAGTTCCAGGATAGGCTCCAAAGCCACAGAGACACCCTGTCTCGAAAAAGCCTAGATAGATAGATAGATAGATAGATAGATAGATAGATAGATAGATAGATGATAGATAGATAGATGAATGAATAAATAAAAAGATTGCCATAATATTCAACCCCAAATAAAGCATCTCTGCATGAATCTAGCTTTTATAGTATCAAAAGCACTCACACGATTTTTCAATAGGACACACAGTCCCCAAAATAATTTATTTGAGATTTTAATTTATGTTTCCCCTTCCCTTTTCTCTCTCTAGATACTCCTATATATCCTTCATTTGTCTTTCAGATTCATGACCTCTTTCTTTTTTATTAATTGTTGTTTTACACACACACACACACACACACACACATCCCTATTTGCAAAAGTACAACCTGACAAGTCTGTATAATGCTACTTGTATGCATTTTTTCAGAGCTGACCACTTGGCATTAGGTAACCAATCAGTGTGTGTCTCCCTGGGGAAGACTATTTCTCCAACTCTCAACATTCCTTAGTTTCCAGTAATTCCTTGTGCAGAGTTGAGGCCTTGTCAGATTCCCTATCCATGAATGCATGCCTATTGTTTAAACTTTATTTTTAAATGGAAATTTAGTCATTGCTACATCATTATAAGAATGAATAAACCAAACTCCAGAAATGTGGTCTCTTCCAGGCTCAATACTCTCTTTGCTGCCATAGAGGAAAGGCATTTTTTTAAAATCAATTGTATGACCAGCTTGCAATAAATTTTACTTAGAATTAGACATGACTTAATTTACCATGACTTCTGCATCACCAGAAACCCAGTAGGAGCTTAGCTATTAAGAAGAACTCAAGCATATAGCTCTTTTGTTAACCATTAATGGCCCCATTCCACCAAAATCTAATTCCCACAGCTGCCAACAACAGCACTTCACTTGTCTTCTGGATGTGAGTGTTGCAGCCTGATGGAGTCACAAGCACTGCAACTCACCTGCAGCTAACAACAGTCACACAGAGTAGAGCCCTTAGCCCCCTGACAGGCAGACCAAATGCACTAACCCAGTAAAATGGCACCAAAAGAATTACTCACAAGTGTTATGTCGACAGATTACACAGACATATTTTTTTACTTGCTCACTAAGAGGTATGAAAACAAACCAGTCCCCCTGAATCCCCTCAACCTATAAAACAAATCAAATAGGAACATGATGACAAGGAAAGTCTGCTCACATTCATTTGATGTCTTGATGTGTTGGAGATTTTACAGAGATTGTTACATTTGCTCATGAAAATATGGAAAATAGGGACTTACTATTATCCACTTAATAAATTAAATCCCCGAAGGTCAGCAGAGTGAAAAGCTTCTGCATCATACAATCATGACAGACATTAGAACCATTTCAGCTCCAGACGTTACATATACGAACACAGAATGGTTTCATTATATTTTGAAAAAACCCTCAAAAACAGCAATATGTTTTTATGACATCTATGTGCAACCATCTATTGAAGATTTAAAACGAAGTAGTCAGAGGCATTTACAAGGGTTCTGATCACTCTAGAGGATACAGTTACAAAATAGTTCCTTTTTTACTATAATTTAACTTTTTCTACAATTATTTTTAGTAAATTTTTTTGACAGTCAAAACTAAAACTACTTTAGTACTAAAAACAGAGCCAGCAAGCCAGGCATTGTTGGCACACGTCTTTAATCAAAGCTCTCGGGAGGCAGAGGCAGGCGGATCTCTCTAAGTTCAAGGCCACCCTGGTCTACAGAATGAGTTCCAGGACAGGCTCCCAAGCAATACAGAGAAACCCTGCCTCAAAAAAGAAACAAACAAAATCAAACACAGAGCCAGCATTATCAGAGGAGATGAGATGATACTTGAACAAAACTAGGAGAAAGAGAAACACTGAAAGCATAGAGGAGAGTCTATGAGACAGCCATTAAATATGTTACTGCCTCTGAGTGCTATAGCAGCATTTAAAATGGATCATTGTATTGTTTTAGTTCTCGGGCTGCTGTACAAAATTACATAAGCTTAGGAATTAGCTTCTTATAATAACGGAAATCTGTTTCCCACAGTTCTGGGAGTAGCAAAGTCTAAAATCAGGGCACTGACAGACTAGATGTCCAGTGAGGCCCCACTCCCTCAATCACACATGCTGTTGTGACTGTGTCCTTGACAGGGGGTGGAGCAACACAGCTTTCCAGGGACTCTTATATAAGGTTACTAATTCTTCATGACTTATACACACACACACACACACACACACACACACACACACACACAGACACACAAACACACACGAAAAGGCTCCACATATGAATTTCAAAGAGATACAAATATTTGGGTTACACGTATCTGTTGTAGAATGAAATATCTCTGAAGGGATACTTTATTGATTTCTTTGGTAAGAGTCGATGTTTTTATAATTCATGACTTAAAATGTATTTATATTAGGCTAGGCATGCTAGAAATAGATTCCATTCATCATAACAAGAATGATCATAAACTCTGACCCCTCCTCTTCAAATGGCAGGAAATCACATGTTCCCATATCTTTACCTCTCTAAAGCACAGTACTGAGTCACTCAGGATACAAGAAGAGGGCTTGTAAATCTTCTAAAAGCAGTCTCCAAGCTTCCCATGACCTCTGAAGCCTCTGTCCTTTGAACTGATTGAAATTCATAGCCAGCTAAAACTATAGGTATCAGGTAGTATAACTCATACCTATTTTAATAATTCTTTATACACCATTGTGTACATACAGTAACCTACTAAAACAGAATATGGAATCAAAAGCCAAGCACACTGTATTTTTGTGTGGCCTTGACTTGGTAAGGTTTATCTTGGTGGTAAGTCTAGTGTTTAACAACCTGAGTCATCTCTTCAGCCCTATGCTAATCTTTTATACAAGTATGTACATCCATCCATACTTATGACTTGGCAGATGTTGGGGTTCTGTTGTTTTGTTTTGTTTTGCTTTGCTTTGCTTTTTTTTCACTGTTACTTCTCAGGGTGGGAATTTGGTGGCTCATCATTGGTCATTGTGGTTTCTGTATGAGCTATGAATGTAGGGCATGTAGGTAGTGAATAGTAATTCTTGAGAAATGGTCAGAGGTTCAAGTCATTCAAGGACTATCACAGGAAAAAGTCACAAAAGGACAAATCAAGGATTTAGTGATTTGCAGAATCACATTAGCAAAGTGTAAACCTGTACTACAAGAAATGCCCTGAAAGGATAGTATCAGGGCCCATACTACTCCAAAACATATATTAAGATTTCACTTCCCTCATTCATTAAAAAGAGAATCTGTAGGGTGTCAAGAACACGTGAATAGTGAATGGACACACCCAATGGCAGTGTAGAAACGAATTTTCTAATAGACACAAAAGTGTCAAGTACTGAAGGGGAATATGTGCCACTTGCAACCATCTTGGGAGGAAAGGCATGTCAGGGAAGACATCACATGCATCGTTGCCCACCTGACAAGGTTTATTTTTATCCCCTTGAATAGGGACCATTGGATTCACTAGAAATATGATCTATCTCTATCACCCAGTTATCTTTATACCTATTTATAAATACTGTACATTCCCCACTACTACTGTTGAGACCTGTGTGTCCCCACTCTAGATTGACCCAAGCCATCTAAATCTGTGATTATACACTTGTATCTTAAGGTACAGAGAAGCAAAGACCTTGTGCCTCCTAAGCAAGTGTTCCCTGTTGAGTTAGATCTGCATCTGGCATTTTACTCTTTCAGATAGGATCTCACTTAGTTCCCCAAGCAGGCCTTGAACTTTTAATCCTCTTGCCTTTCCCTCTCAAGTAGCTAGGAACACAGGCATGCACAACTAATTTAGCTATACTATTTTTTATTTCAGATTTAATATCCAAGCTATGGCTGCTAAGCCACAGGACATCCTGTCCTTGCCCAGATATAATTAACAACTCTCCCCTTTCCTCACTCCCTAGACTGCTATGCTAAAAGAATACGCTGAATTTAACAGCCTGTTCCTGAGGGTTGGGGAATTACAGAGGAATTATAACATATGCAGTATGCTTCTAGAGTTCTCAAGTGTTATTTGGCTGTTTCCATCGACGTGAGTGTCTCCCTGACTGTTTTCCCTGCAGATCTCACACAGCTGTCTCTGGCAAAGCTCCCCCACTCCAGCTCCACCAATCATCTCCTTCGCATCTTATTTCCAGCAGCTCCACAACTTCTGTCCCATCCAGAGAATGCTGAAATGATAGGAGCACTCTAAATTCTCTCCATCAAGCCTGTTCCATTAAGGGCCGACACAGTCGTGGCCAAGGGATTTGACTTCCCTAAGTTAAAAGAGGCTTTGGCGTGTTTTTCTAGGGAGTTCAGTCATTGAGTCTGGATTCCCAACCTCACCAGGAGTATAACTAGCCAGAGCTTCGAAGTCCTTCCTGCACATGACTCCAGACTGACTTCCTAGATGGCGCTCCATTCACTACACAAATACAGGAGGGGAGCTGAAGCAACTACACATTTCCCCATTGCTGAGCAGTGTGGGTCCTTCTCTTTTCCTGTATTAGCATATGCAGCATCCATAAATTACATTCCAAAAACTATTCTAGTGTAGAGGCAAAATATGTTATTAGCATATAGCAAATTTAACATTATTTAATCACCAGTTTAGAAACACATTTTCTCTGAGTATTTCTAGCAGCTAAAATAACAGACTTCAGGACTTTCAATTTGTTTTTATTTTTAATTGTGCATGTGTGTGTGTACACATGTGCACATACAGAAGCACATGGGTGCACACTTCCGCCTGTGCCTGCAGAGGCCAGAAGCGGGCACTGGATTCTGTAGAGCAGAGTTACAGTCGGTTGTGAGGCCATGGGTGCTGGGAATCTAACAGAGGTTCTCTGCAGGAGCGGTAGATGCTGTCTCTCCAGCCCCACTTGTGTTGTGAGTGTGGAACGGAGTTCAAAGAGCACTCATTTCAATTCCCAGTTTCTTTTGTCACAGGGCAAATGCCTGCATCAGGGAGGGACACAGAGCTGAAATAGAGGCAGTTTATAAGGGAAAGACCTCTTGAGAAAGAGAGAGGACTGGTAAGAAAGGGGAAGACATCCACTCCAAAGTACTGGGCCGTGATGCTCTGGACCCTTTATAGGCTGCTACATAGTACTCACCTCTCTGACTCAGGGGCTTTTCTTGTGACTGTGCTGTTGTATGCAGCCCAGGTGGGAAGGGTTTCCTGTCCTCTGCTAAGGGGCCTCTTTCATATGCCAAACCTGATACTACTGCCTCATTCTTCTCTCTGTCTCTCTCTGTCTCTGTGTGTGTGTGCCTGTATGTGTGTGTGTTTCTCTCTGTCTCTCTGTGTGTATGTATGTTTCTCTCTGTATCTCTGTCTCTATCTCTGTCTCTCTGTGTCTCTCTCTCTGTCTCTTTTTCTCTCTCTCTCTGTGTGTGTTTCTCTCTGTCTCTCTGTGTATATGTATGTTTCTCTCTGTGTCTCTGTCTCTATCTCTGTCTCTCTCTGTCTCTATCTCTCTCTGTCTCTCTGTCTCTGTCTCTGTCTCTGTCTCTCTCTCAGTGCTAGAAGTAATGATGAGAAACAGGAGAAAAAAGAAATCTGGCCAGTTAGTTTAGGACATCAACCTAAAAAAAGGAGCAGTTCTTCCTCTTTCCCTCGACGACAAGCTCTGTCTTCCTTGGGAGGCAGAGGTACCATTGATTCTACAGTCACTTTTGTCCTGCTCACCAGCTGGAAATGGCAGAAATGTTTAGGAGTGCTTGTTCATGTTCTAGTGCTTTCCTTTTATTTTTCTTCTCCTTTGCATAGTAACCTGATGAACATAGCTGCCTAGAAGACACATGTGATCGGGTACTTCCTTGGCCCTTGATGGTATGAACGAAGCTCTAGTCCAACCACCATGATGGAGAGCTACATGGACACTACTTGGATGGGACAACTGGACTGATCAGCTCACTCCTCCTCCACCCCATCCCCCACCCTCCTGCCTCAACCCAGTAAAACCTCAGTTTCCCCTCAACGGGGCCCTCCAAGGTAACCCATCCTTAGGACCCACTCCTTTTAGCAGCTGTGAGGCCTGCCTCTTTTCTCCAAAGCCCCACACATAAGAAAACTCACTTCTAAAACTACTCTCCTGTTGAAATGTATTCCTTGAGTTCACAAGACAGAGGATCTAGACGCCACTGGCCCTCGGGTGGCTTTTGTGACTGTTATCTGTCACCCTAGTTCCCTGAGTCACTTGAGCTGCTCCCCGCTCTTTATATGTGCAGTTCATTTTAAAGTGTATTGTGTAAGGTTCCCCCAAAAAACATCCCTATTATATGACAAAAAGTGTCCCAATAATAAAAAAATAACAATAAAAGCAAATGCAGGGAGGGAAATCTGTTTTGTTTAGCTATGTTGGGACACTTTAGTGGCTGTCTTCTTTGTTCTCATAGTTGGCACACCAAATCCAGTAGATTCTGTGTGATAAGTTCCACAGACTGAGGCGATAGCTTCAAAAGAAGGAGGTCTCCTGGAACTGGCTGTGAAACTCTCCGCTGGAGAAAAATATTGGGCTGTGATTCTCGTGGCAATCTCTGTTTGTACTTCTATTCCCTTTTCATAGTAATGAAATGTTCCTGAAAGCCTACGCTGACATTTCAAGCGAGAGATACAGATAAGGAACCATCCCCTGAGATGGGGTCACTAGCCATGATCTCATCTCCAGAAAATAACAGCACCTTCCAAATCATTCACATCATTCATGTAAGTACAAATAGTAAAAACTTTCCCAACAATAAAATTTCATATGGCTGTACATGTGTCATCGAGAGTAGGCTGAAGTGTCTGGTAAAGCTTTTAATAACAACGAGTTAAAATAGTTAAAATAGCTCAATATTTCAAAAGCTCACAAGAACTAGGTAATAGATGTCAAACAATAAGTGACCATAAAAATTTATTAATTTGATTTCAGAAATATGTGGCTAGCCTTGGACAATTATATGTTTTGATTAACCAAGGATGATTCTGTGTTTTGACTAACCCTGGATGATTTTATGTTTTGGATTTCTGCGTTACTGTGCAAATATGTAACAATAATGTCATATGTCTATGTTTGTTTAATAAAAACATCCCCTGAGAAAATACCTCTATAAAAAAGCTTTGCTTAAGAACTAAAAAAAAAATCAGATTCAAACTGCCTCTGTGTTTGTCTCTGTTTCTCACCAATGAATCCTTATCCACCTAGCCTTCAAGGACCCCAAATCCTAGGGACTTCCATACCTGACTGGAGTGGTCCATGGCACATAGCCTCCCTTGAAGAAGGTAAAATCAATAGCCATGATGTTATTTTACAAACAAAATCATGGGCATAAAGAGAGTAGGTGAATTGCCGCAGGCCAGAGAGCTGCAGAAAGCAGATCCAAGTATCAAAACCACATCATCTAACTCAAAGCACAGAGGTCATTCCTTTCTACCTGCCATCTTCATGTCTGAAAGTATAGCTTTAACTTATAGTATAGGTGTGACTGGCAATATACCTCTAGACTATGAAGTTAAATATGACACTTCTCTACTGCTGTGATAAAACACCATAACCAAGACAACTTGGAGAAAGAATTTATGTGGTATTATAATTCCAAGGGGGAAGAGTCCAAAATAGAAGGAGGAGGCATGGCAGTAGAGGGCCAAAACAGAAAGCTAAGAGACAGCATCTTCAAGACAAGCTTAAAGCAGAGAGTGGGGAAATGGAGCACAGCTAAGAACTCTCAAAGCCCGCCCCTGGTGATGTATTTCCTCCAGCAAGGCCTCGTCCCCTCACTGAACAGTACCACTAACTGGGGACTGAGGGTTCAAATCCCTAAGTCTACGGCACATTCTCATTCAAACCACCACAGACCCTAAACTTCAAATTTGTTACAATCTAGAATGCATCTTTAGCATTTCAAAGGAATGCTCTAGAACTCTAAGGCCTACAAAAGCAAATTACTCTGGTCTGCCTTCTGCACACAGACCCATTGTGGCCCCTGACACCTCCAGTGCTCCCTGTCTCACAGTCTCCCGGCACTTCCGCACTGAGCAGGCCTTCAGTTGCCTGGTCGATGCAGAGTTGAGATTGCAGCCTCACCCAGGGAACTGCGACTGCTTCTTCGTCCTTCCTGCAGAGGAAACAGGGAGGCCAGTGATTAAGCCCTCCAGCTATTAACTTCATAATCTGGCTGCTAAATCCTTTTAACTGCTCTGAGCTTCAGCCCAGGAACATCCTTATTTCCAGCCAGGCTATCATCCCAGGCCATTTCCCTTTCTAAATTGCTGCTACATTTTCCTCCACATGCCTGCCTATACAGGACCAGTTCATAGTAAATCTACTCGCGGTATAGGCAACATCACACAGATAATGAATTTTACCAGTATCAGGTAATAACTGTCAATCATAGCCACTCCATTATCCTCACACTGGCGACATAAAATAAATTAGCACATTTGCTAGTATTCTTATGGATATGTTATTTTTATTACGGTTGTATTGGGGCTGCATATGAGGAAAGGACAGGGAAGAGCATGTAACTTCTTTCATGAATATATATATGTATACATATGTATGTGTGTGATTGTATATTTGAAAAAAAATCCCAGATCATTTGGGTCTTGTTGTTGAGAGAGAATCTAGTCTGAAAGAACTTTGTGTTTAATGCTTTGTAAAGCAATTTTCCAATAGAATTTCAAGCAGAAGAACAAACCTCATTTGCTAGTCAGATATTAGAAGGCTAGGGGGTTGTCATTATGGACCAGTCCCTCCGAATCAGCTTTGCACCCTACTTCCTGTTGCTTCCTAACACACCAACTTTAAGAAATGGAGCTACAAATATTCCCTCCTCGAGTTTCCATAGGAAAGCATCAGAAATGCTCTTAAAGATTTAAAATGCTTTACGAAAGGGAAGACAGTGGGGGCGGCGGGCTTTTTTGGCCCCGAGAAGCTCTCCCTTAAGTCAATCACTTACAAATCCGCACTGCGAAGTCTTCTTTTTCTTTTTTTTTCTCTTTCTAACTCTCTTTTTAAGTTAACAACCAAAATCCTAACACCCTGGGTCTCTCACACACACAGACAGGCACTCATGCACACACACACACACACACACACGCACGCACACGTGCACAAGCGCACACTCGCACGTACATGCACATCAATGGAAACTTCCACTTCGGAGCCTACCTCGTTTTCCATCCTGGGACTCAGACATAGCTAACTCTCCTCCTCTTATCCAACTCCCTCCTCCTTGAAGCTTTCAAGATCTCCAGCCTGCCTGCCCTTTGGATTGTTTGCTTGTTTGTTGGGTTTGTTGGTTTGCTTGCTTTTGTTTTGCTTTGCTTTTTTAATTCAAACTCCAAAAATATTGGCCCCAAGTTTCCTCTTAGGGTCATTCTTTAAAACTTGTATTTTTAACATTTATGTGTGTGGTGTGTGTGGTGTATGATGTGTGTGTAAGAGAGAGAATGAGGGCATGCGGTGGCAGTCAGAGCAACTTTGAGCATTAACTCTATCCTTCCACTGTGGGATTCCAGGAACCAAACTCAGGTAGTCAGGCTAACCACCTCCACAAGCCCTGATTCTATTTTTCAAAGTCCTTGTTTATGAGACTAAGAACCCCACACACACACCAAAAAAAAAAAACAGCCTTAATGTGGTAGTTTGAATAGTTATGGCTCCCCTTGATTCATGTGTTTGAGTACTTGGCCTTAGGAAGAGGCACTATTAGGAGATATGGCCTTGTTGGAAAAAGTGTGTAACTGCGGAGGCAGGCTTTAAGGTGTTATATGCTCAAGCTGATCCCATTGTGACACATAGCCTCTGTCTGCTGCCTGTGGAACTCTCAGCTCCTTCTCCAGCACCGTGTTTACCTACATGCTACCATGCCCCACTGTGATAATAATGGATTAAACCTCCGAAACTGTAAGCCAGCCCCCAATTCAACGTTTCCCTTCGTGCCATGGCTGTGCTGCTGCCCAACCATAGAGTCCTGAGCTACCCATGAGTTACCACCCAAGGCCAGGGCCATATCTGGGTCTGTGGCAAGGTCTGAGACAGCTGTGGTCTATGTTGATATTGTGGTCTCCTGTTACCAACAAAAGCAGTGAGGTTAGGGCTGACAGCATTAGTCCTGCCCCTCGCTGGCTACAGCACTAAGGAGAACTGGCCCTGCCCCTCACAACTGTAGCACTCAGGAAAGCAGGTCCTATACTTCCCTAAGGCATCACAGTAGAGCTGTCCCTGCTGGCTGGGGTGCAGGCATGCAGGCCCTGAAGACCTAAGAGTGGGAGAGCTAGCCCCACGACCTGTCACACAGTGGCATGGGTGAGGGAGAAATACCCCTTGCCTTTCACCCCTCACCCCTGGCCGCCTACTGGCAAGCAGGTGAATATGGTCCCAGGGTCGTGAGAGTGGGAGAGCTGATCCTGCCCCTCACCTGCTGCAGGATTTGGGAGAGTGGGCCCTGTACCTTGAGGGGCAGCACAGTAGAACTGACCCATTGACGGGGTGTAGGTGATTAGGAACTGCAAAGTCATGTGGGAGATCTGGTTCCACTCCTCATCTGCGATAGGGTGGAGTGGGAGAGGGGAGCGATGACCTCCCCCTCCCTCACTTGGGCAGCACACTAGAACTGACCCTGTTGGCAGGGGTGCAACTGAGCCAGGCTGTGGGTAGAAGAGCAGGAGAGCTGCCCCCAACCCCTCCTTCCTATGCCATGGTGTGGCAAGGGTAAGGGAAAAACATGCCCTCCACCACACTCCTTGCCAACTGAGACAGACAGAAGAGACAGCCTTGGCCACATGAGAACAAGAGAGCTGGCTCTGCCCCTCACCTACTTCAGCAATCAGGAGAGCAGGCTCTGCACCTCACCTGGGCAAAACAGTAGAGCTAACCCTGGTGGTGTGTGGGCAGGTGAGCTGGCCCCAAAGGTGTGAGAGCAGATGAGCCGGCCCTACTCCTTGCTGTCTGCTACACTGGGTGAGCTAGCTGGAGCAGCGCTGGAGAGCTTGCCTGGGTGGTGACCAGGAGAGAAAGCTAGCAGACTGACCAACCCAGCTACCACCCAGGTCCAGAACCAGGACTGTGAGTTAGCCCATCCTACAATACACCTCATCTATGAACTGCTGGAGCATGTGAAGGGGCTAGACCTGCAGATCAAAAGCTACAGGATCTCCAGGACACAAGACAACAATAGGATACCCAAGAAGGAGTTCCAGTGAGGACCTAGTATCCATAGTGTTTCAGAAGCAAGAAGCCTGGAACCAAACCAATGACTCATTGCAATGAACACTTACAAGCAAAGATGTACAGACTAAAGGGTATACTGTGTGACTCACTGGGCCGTAATACAACTTCCACAATAAGATTTCATGATGAGAGAGTCTTGTGTACATGTCAATAAAGCACTGTTGGCCAATAGGGAAACAAGATATGTGGAACTAGGAGTCTAGGAGGGTTCTGGGAAATGTAGTGAAGGGAGCCATTGCCATGTGACTCCCGGGAAGAGGGACACAAATCTGCGTTCTTGGAAAGATAAGTCCTTATAAAAATATATATTGGTGATTATGGGCCAATAATTAAGTCAGAGCTAGCCAATGAAAAACAGTAACAAATAGCCAACAGCTTCATAATTAATATAGTGTCTTATGTGTTATTTGGGGGTCCAGACAGCTCAGCAGGGCCCAGGCAGCTGGCCAGAAAAATATACGTTACAATTCTGTTTTTTTTGTTTGTTTGTTTTGTTTTTTGGTGGTGGTGGTGGTTTGGTTTAACTTTTTTTATTATTTTGTTTTTCAGTGGACATTGCAAGGGCAGAAGGTGGGCACCAGGATGGAGAGATAAATGGGATCAGAATTCATGATGGGAAATCCACAAAGAATCAGTGAAAAGTTTTTTTTAAAACATTTCTGTGTTCATGGTGTCTCTTCATAGCAATAGAAACCCTAAGATATCCTATGTCCTCTGGTCATATACTTCTATTATTTTCTAATGTTTTTTATTTAAAAAAAACAGGTACCCTCAAATTTTACTGAGTCGTATTTAAAAATTAACTCAAACTTCTTTCAAACCTTTCAAAAGTATCCTCTATATGCTTTCAGTGAGTTGCCATGATTCTTTTAACGTCTAAATTTGATGAGTTTGAAGCATGTATTAGACATGTTAACAGGAAAAAAAACCTTCATATCAACTTCAAAACAAACCATTTTCTATGTTTTCATATGAGGAAGCATGAGTAATTTCTGCAAACACATCATTTTAAAAATGATGACAGTCACACCTTAGAATCCAGGCTACAAAAACCGGGAACAGTTCCCCATCCATCATAGCCTGCTTCTCTCATGTGATGGCACCCACAGAGAAACCCTGTAGAATTTAACACATGACAGAGAGACCTATACATGGCAATTCACTGCAATACCATTCTTCACATTCCATGAATAATTTAGGTTGATTGAGTGTGACTCATCTTTGCTCTAAATTTATCGAAAAGGGGAATTTAATAAAAGAAGAGTAAGTAGGGGAATTTAATAAAGGAAGAATAAGTAGAGGTAAGAAAACAAGGAAAGAACAGTGACTGGGCTCTTAACCACTGCACAAATGACCCAGGGCTCAGTTCAGCCCAGCAGATGCTCAGAGAAGCATCTTCCCTGGGCATTGAAAGAACAAGCCACTTAAATTTAGAAGTTAGATCAGTCCACTAAATACTGCTATGCACACTACAGATGAAATTACCCAGACTAAGGAGATCATAGCTCCCATTCCCTTTGAGATTGATCCCATATCTGGCCTTCTAAGACCCTGCCCAGCTTGTGAACAATCCTCCTGAAAGATTGTCTCCGCTTCAGCTGACATGGTAATTCCAACTCCAAGCAGTATGCATCCAACCTCCTTCTCTACTCCTCAGCCTCACCAGTTTCCCAAGCTCCTCTTCATCCAGCCCTACATCAAGTCTTACTACTTTGTTTCTTTTCATAACATCTTGGAAGAGTCTTCAGAGGGAATGTCAAACACCTGTAGACTAAGATTTAAATTGCAAGCAACAGCGACAACCCAAATGACTCCCCATCATAACTTCTAGAGAAGTTAGTCTTTAAATAATTTTCAATGGACAAGTCGTAGATGTATTTACATGCTGCATTCCCCCAGCTTGTCTCTTCCTTACAGGAGGAATCCCAATAAGGAAAAAAATCATTACCATCACAGGAGTATATCCCATATTGTACTATAGAAACCAAGACTTTCCAAACGCATGCCCAAGTGTGAAAAATAGTTGAATTAGCCTTTGGGGGGTAAAGAATTTCAACATGCTCACCCTTCATTCCTGGTTAGGGGACAAACTGTCAGATATCAGGAAGGTATGAAAAAGAAAAATGAAACAGGAAAAAAATTACCACATTGCTAACTACACGTGGCACATGCAAAGCTTTTAAAAAAATAATATCTACTGTTTTGAGGAAAGCCCTGGGAAGAAAGAGGGAAGGGTACCTGGGGAGAGCTTTCCCTTTCTGCCCTAATGGAAGGAAGCAGATTTTCTCTTTGAAAGGCAGATGAAGGTGAAGCCCTTGGGGATGATTCTCTTTCATGAACCAGCACATCTTAAACACATTTCCCCAAAGAGGTGGCATCGCCATTCCATTTCATGTTCAAGGTCATGAAATCGCTCCAAAAATAAGTTTGAAGCAGAAGCAAAGGGAAAGAGGGGGAAAGGTATCCTTGACAACAAAATGACAATGAGAACAGAGGCCAGCAGCTCAAGGCTCTCCCAGCTTTGCGGAGAGCCCCAGAAGACAAGGCTGCTGAGTCTTCTTCCCCTAAGGACCCCGCCTGTTTTTAGTGGCTGTTCACTCAAAGGAAGAAAGAAGGCACAATAAGAAGGAAGGGCATGCACAGTAATCAGAGAAAATTAGTTTTGCGAGATTGTGTAATACTAGAGGACACAATTTAAAAAAAAGCAAAGCCTAGTGTTTCGTGAGGGTTGCTGTCATGACCCTTGGCACATTATGTCAGAGTAAGCCTGAGCAGTATTAGGAGCACAGTAGAATCCATATAACCATGGTTTCAGAGGTGTTGGTTCATGGTTCATGTCAGGCTTCATTGTTATGGGACTGAGGTTAAGCTAAAACATCACGGCAGAAAGATACAGTAAGGAAAGCTCCTCACCTCATTGTAGGCAGGAAGCAGAGAGAGGAGAGGTGAGGAGAGGGAGGGAGAGAGGGAGGGAGGGAGGGAGGGAGGGAGGGAGGGAGGGAGGGAGGGAGGGAGGGAGGGAGGGAGGAGAGCTTAGGACAAGAAATACTCTTTAAAAGCACAGTCTCAACAACCTAATGCCTCCAACTTGGTCCCACATCCCTTAACAGTCATTCATTTAGTATGAGCTCAACAGTGATTAACATATTGACAAAATCAGCATCCTCAGGACCCAGTCACCTCTCAGCATCAGATGGGAACATAACCTTTATATTCAAATGGTAAAAAACACCAAGCTGAACCAGGCCCTCTTTGATGGTATTAATCCCCTCTCAGTGATTCACAGAAAATCCCACCCTGCCTTTCCCTGAAGCTTCACTGATAACCACCCTCTGTCTACTCCACTTCTGTCCAGCTGCATACCCTGACATCAACAGTGTTGTCTCAAAGGTTGTCCAAATATCCTGCATCCCATTGCCAAGGCTAACTTGCAAAACTGCATTTATAAAAACAACCTGCCCCGTTGACTATTTTTCTTGCTATTGAATCAAATTACCTCACTCCACAAGTTCTTTCCCACTAATACAAAGGATACTTCGACTTCTCTTTATTCTGATGATAACAATAGCAATAATAATATCCTGTTCTAATAGGCATCCTGTCCCCTCCAGCTACTAAGGTGTGTGCCTCATTTTCTTCTCCTTCCGTTTCGTGAGAGCATACCCTCAGCAGTGAATTCATTTCCTCAGCCCCCTTCCACTCGCAGCCTGTTGCATATTGGATTTACTCTCACTCCACTGCTGTAGGTTACTTTGTAGGGACTCTACTTACCACACTTGTCTCTGTCCTGTTGCTAGTCAACACCAAAGGCAGGGCTGGGGAGATGGCTCAGAGGGTGAACTGCTTGCAGTCAAAGCATGAGGTCCTGCGTTTGGATCCCCAGAACCAATGTAAAGCTGGGCATGATCATGCCCATCTATAATCCTGGCATTTCCATGAAGAGATGGGAGACAGGAACAAGAGAGTCTGCACAACAGCGGTTATCAACCTATGGGCCATCTAAGACCATCAGAAAACACAGATGTTTATATTACAATTCATAACAGTAGCAACATTAGTTACAAAATAGCAAATAAGATGATCTTGTGGTTGGCAGGTCGCCACCACATGAGGAATTGTATTAAAGGGTCACAGCCTTAGGAAGGTTGAGAACCACTGGACTAGAAGCTTGTAGGTCAGCTAGCTGGCCTATGCAGTAGAGAACAGTCTGAAACATAGTAGAAGGCCAAGACTGACACCTAACGCTGTCCACTGACCTCCACACATGTATCATACTACCCATACCCACAATCACACACAGGAATGAGCACATATATACTGTATACACAGAGAGATTCCTTTTAATAACAGAGATATCCTATTTTGAGATTTATTTCAGCCTTAAGCATGCCCTCAGGGCAACTTCCCTAATCTAGTTTTTGAGATTTTATTCTTGATTTGTCTGTTCTATTTTCCTTAATTTCTGCATTTCTTCTGGATTCCTTCTTTCTACCCCTCTGTTATGACTGGCATACAAAATCACACTCACACACACACACACACACACACACACACACACACACACACACACACTGAACTTAATCCTCCCCAGATTCTTTCTTGAGAGCTATTTTTAGCTTTCCTAGGACCCAACTCACCATCACCCCTTGAACATAGGAACCCTCAACAATGTAGGGCATTTTTTTAACTTACTGGTGTTCACAGCAGCTTTGTCATACATTGTCTCAAGGTCCCAAATGTTAGTAAAATTCACCACCATAGCCTAGAATCAACACCATCTGCTATCTACCCAACTTCCAACACCTCACTTCTTCCCTGACATGACCCATCCAAAGTCCCACTGCACAGAGCCCCACTTTCCCAATTCTGCACTAGAAGATCTTCCTCTTTCTGCTACACTCTCCACCACCCTGAATTATACCTTTACAAGTCCTACCCACCTCCTATGTTCTATCTCAAAGTACATTTCTTCACAGCTGCATAGCTGGCCACTCACAAGAACATCTGAACTGTCCTCAAGCTTCTCAACTCTGCTGTAGCTTACCAAAATGCATGTGTTCATGGTCACTAGACTACTCATCAAGGATCTTCGTGTGCAATAGAGTGGTATCTGGGGTGTGAAGTAAGTGTGTGCACATGGGCAGGGGTGGGGGACTGCTATGGATTCCATCTGTTGGCAAATACAACTGCAGATGTCTTCTTGAACGTCAATAAATAGATATCTGGTAGAACCTGGTTGCCAACCATCTCTCTTTACTCTGCCCACACCATCATAAAGGTCAGAGTCCCAGAAGTCACTACACTCTGCCACAAGCCAGCCCTTGGGTGTGCCATGATATTCCCTGAGGATTTAGGAAAGGAAATCAACTAATGAACTCCCTCAAAAACTAACCCAGGAATTCATAGTTGAATGGATGAACAGCAGCAACAGGGGAGTGGATAAACAAAATGCAATTCTGTGTATACAGCGGCATGCCTCGCGGTAAAAAGGAATGAGATTTTGATATATGCTGTAATGTGAAACAACCTTGAAAACATTCTTATTTTAAAAAGCCAGACACCAAAGAACTATTGTGTGGTTCCATTTGCAGAGCTACTAGAACAGGCAAATTCATGGAGACATGTTACCAGGCAGTGCGAAATAGTAGAAGGGGGAGTTGCTATTTAACAAGAATAAACTTTTTATCGCAGATGGTGAAATGTTTGGGGGATGGATAGTGGTGGAAAGGATACAAGGGGGGTACGGGGGCGGGTGGCTTGGTAGGAAATGGAGTCCCTGGCTTGCCGTGCAAGGCTAACTACCTGAGTCCAGGTTCAGAATCCCACTGTGGAAGGAGAGGAGAACCAAGCACTAGGGAGTTGTCCTCTGACCTCCATATGCCTGCAGTGGGCATGCGTGCACCTACATTCACACGTGCACAGAGTACACACACACAGCTGGTGGTCACATGTGCACAGTGTACACACAGAGATGAGATGGTGGTGGCGATGATGATGACAAGGAAGAGAGAGGGAAGGAAGAAGGCAGGGAGGTTCCGTCGTCTAGTAAGCGCATTCTAAAGAAAGCAAGCCCCAGTCTACCTGAAAATCCTCTTCACACTCCCGTGAAGGCTGCACGCTGGCAGGCGACCCAAAGCAGCTGAAAAGCAGAAGGGTTCACTGGGACACCCTTGCCTTCACTAGGTACTCCCTCCACCGGGCACTTCCTTTGAAAAGCATCACAGACCATACCCCGAAAACACATTGGAGCATCCCTGCAGCCACGCTTCTCTGCAAAGGGAGAAGGCAGGCCCTGGGAGGCTTCCTTCTCCCCTTAGTAGTATGTCTCCTTAAAAAATTTCCACCCTCTGAGTTCGGTGGCTCAAAGACACAGCAGGAGTAGAATCGGATGCTTTGCAAGACTGCTCTGCTACAGGGCAGCTTGAAAGATGTGTGACTCGAGAAACACTTCCAGTGTTGTCTGGCACCAAAGAGCCCCTCAAAAACGGCCAGCTGTTAATATTTTAACGGCTTCAATAATGTATCTTATCAGCATTCCATCTTCCAGAAGTGCAGTTCAGAGAGATGTGCTCTCAAACACTACCAAGAAAATTGAAATCTCTTCTGATTGATAAGTCCCCAAGAATAAGAAATTATACATTAGCAGAGACTTGATTAGCTAACAAATAGCTGGCTGGCTTTGGCAGTCACAGAGAGGAACAGAGGCAAGGATCTAGAGCAGTGGTCCCCAACCTTCCTGATGCTGTGACCCTTTAATACAGTTTCTCATGTTGTGGTGACCCCCCACCATAAAATTATTTTCATTGCTACTTCATAACTGTAATTTTGCTACTGTTGTGAATCATAATGTAAATATCTGGTATGCGGGATATCTGACATTCAACCCCTATGGGAGAACCACTTATCTAGAGAGAAAAATCTCAGCTAGTGAACCCGCAGACTCAGAGCAATGGACACTCTGAGCCCCCCAGGCTATTGCCTGCCTCAGCGTTTCTGAAGAGCAATTCAGCTGTGCCACAGAGCTAAGGATGACACAAGCAAGTCTCCAATAATACCTAACAAATGCCACTGAAAATGAGGAAATGACCTTAATGTTGTCCTTGAGACTAAGCACCAAGACACTGTGAGCTACTTTCTCATGCGAAGGAGTGGGGGACAGTCTCTCCTTCAGATGAGCTCTCTGCACCAGGAGTGTATGCCCTGCAGCTTTAAGCACAGATAATGACAGAAATTTAGAAGGGAGGGAGTGATTAGGTCAGCAGGCCTGCAGCAGTATTCAAGAAAAGAACTGGAGGTAATTGGATCTTTAAAATGAGAAACCTGCAACAGGAAAAGTAGATACCGTACTGTTCCACTCCGTGCTAAGCATTCAATCTGAGAACTTCACAGAGGAAATGAAGCTAAGCACACAAGCTCAGGCAAGAGACAGTGTAAAGATTTGGTAAGGTGGGGGAGATCACCTCTGTCAGTCAAGGGCCCTGAGTAACCTTTTGCTCTGAGTGTGTGTGTGTGTGTGTGTGTGTGTGTGTGTGTGTGTGTGTTTGTGTGTGTGTTTCTCTCTCCAGGGTGGGTCTTACTGTGTCCATTTCTCTATGCACTTCCCCTACACCACATCTGTATCCAAGACACAAGAAGTGACAAACAGAAAAACCGAAGGCCTGGGAGATGGCTTAGTAGGTAAGTGGGCTCACTGAACAAGCGTGACGGCCTGAGCTCAAATCCCCAGCACCCACATTAATACACTGGCATTGCCACATACACCTGTAACCCTAGTACTGGGTAGATTAGATTCAGGAGGATCACTTGCGGGCCTATTGTCCAGCCAGCCTAGCAAAACATATAAACAGAAAAGCAGAACAGTGAGCTCCTGGTTCAGCGACAGCCATGTCTCAGGAGAATAAGGCAGAGTAATCATACTTTACATCCTCCTCTGGCCTCCATACACACACTCATGTGTATATACGAATACAATGCACAGTAAACCCCCTTTCAACCAAAGAACCACTAGACACATAAAAGAACAAGAGGATTTATTCTCCAAAGAACAGTGGAAAGGCAAAAGCTGTTATATAGAAAACAGAAAAAAAAAACACTTCTCTTCTCCTATTAAGAGGAAGAAGAAAGATGTGCTAAGACCTTTGCTGGGATTTTTGCTCACAGTGCTAATGGAGCATCATCTATGATATAATCACACAGTTATGTAGTTCTTTCCAACAACTTACCATCTCCCCAATTTTCCAAATGTTCTCCAGACCCTGGAAGGGGTTAAGGAACTAATAAGAGAAAAGATGATTTTCCTCAGAGCATCCCGCTACATGTATTTTCTTTTTACATCTGACTAAATGTCAGCCTACCCCAGTATTGCACCAAACAGAGTAACTTTCGCATAACCAATGATGGGAACAGGTGTAAGACATTGAAACTAACGTTACATATGATTAAATTTGTTAGTTAGCCGTCTTATCCACTGTTTATACATACAGATACATACATGTGCAAGCACATAGGTAGGTGCATACATACAACAGTGAATATTGATCACAAGTCCCCGTATTCTAAACTCTTTGTGTGTTAACTGATTTCGTCCTCATGACTCTTAATCAAACAGGTGCTACTGATGCTCATATCATACACCATGAGGAAAGAAAAGCCAGCAGAGAAACTTGTGCAATAGCCACCGAGAGCACATTAGCAAACCAAGTTCCTGAATGATATTTTCATTTTGTTTTGTTTTGTTGAGATAAGGTCTCATGTAGCCCAGGCTGGCCTCAAACTCTCTAAGTAGCCAAAGACAACCTTTAACATGTCTGATCCTCCTGCCTCCACCTCTTGGGTGCAGGTTTATTTGGTACTTGGGATCAAAGCCAGGGCTGCATGCATGCGTACCAGGCAAACCCTCTACCAACTGAATTATATTTACAGTCCCCAGAAATTACTTTTTTTAATTTTCTCAGTAGCTATGGAGCCAGTTCTGGAACTAACTCAGTAGACCAGGCTGGCCTTGAACTCACAGAGATCCACCTACCTCTGCCTCCCGAGTGCTGAGACTAAAGGCGTGTGCCACCACTGCAGAATCTACATTCTTTACAGGAAAAACTAGATTAAAATGGTGCATATTTATCCAAAGATGAAGCACTTTGACCTAAGCATTTTCAGATCTGTAGCACACAATCAGTAAGCTTTTTATTATCCACTTTACACATTCAAACACTGATAAGAAAGTGACATGTTCTGTGGGAGACTAGTGTGACAGCAAGTTATCTGCTGAGGTTCGTACATATTTAACAGAAGGTTCGTTTTCTTCTTTTTTAAACTTCAATGCTTTTGGAGTTTTCATGGGCTCCGAAGACTCAAGGGAACAAGTCAAAAACTATCCTTGGGGAAGTTCTAACTGCCACGAGAACTACCTGCTACACGTACATCTGGCATGCAGCCCTTTCCTAGCTCAGTTAGAAAAGAGCAGCTGTGAAGTGGACCCTAAGCTCAGACTGAGTACGAGATACTGATCAGAAGGAGGTACTCTTGATAACCTTCTCAAACACTCGCATGTCTCCCCTCGAAAGCAAAATAGTTACACTCTGTCAAAATGTTGCGGGCAGAACATTTCCATTAGCGCTATAGCTGGCAGACAAACCTGGATTTCACCTCAAGTCAGCTCCATCCCAGCTATTTCAAAATTGCACTGACACCAGGCCAGGTCTGGCGTGAGGGTGGGGAGGGTGTTTTGTTTTTTAGATTTTACTTCATGTGTGTGAGCATTTTGCTTGCCTGTATGTTTGAGTACCTCATCATGCTCGCCTGATGCCCACAGAAGTCATAAGAGGGTGTCAGACCCTCTAGAACAGGAGTTAGAATAGTTTTAAGACACCATGTGGGTTCTGGGAACTGAAACTAGGTCCTCTGCAAGGACAAGTGCTTTTAACCATGAAACTATTTGTCTATCACCCCAAGACCTGGTTTTTATTGAAGGAAAAAGAAAGGAATTCATGTGTTAGAACCAGACAGTGCTCTAGGTTTCTATTGACTACTCTCAGAAGTATTAAGATTCCATGCTGAAATAAATTCAGACTCCAAAACTACCTCAGCATGTGTTTAATATCACTTCCTAAATCTATTTTCCTCTCAGAGATACAGTAATTAGAAATTCGACAAACGCCACACTTTTCTGTGCATCTTTTTTCCGCCCCCTGGGACAGTCTCCTGTATCTAAGGCTGGCCTTGAGCTCACAGAGCAGCCAAGGATGACCTTGAACTTGATCCTCCTGCCTCCACCAGCCCAGTACTGGAATGACAGACGTTTATTATGACACCAAGACCGCGCAGTGCTGAGGATGGAACTCAGAGTTTCGCGCTTGCTCAGTGAGGACTTTACTGACTGAGGCCTACCTGAAGTCCTCAGGTGGCCCTATGCTTGCTGTCAGCAAGCTTCATTGGTTTTCTTAAAAATCAAACAGGAAAAAAATGGTGCAAAACCATTCCCAGCTTCTCTGAAACTTCAGTTACAGGAAAGCATACACAAACCAGAACCACATGGTGTTCTGAGCAAATGCAGATGCCATCTACTCTTAGTGTTTCATTTGACAAGTTTTGGTCACCAATTCCTGGTCAAATCCACTCAACTGGGAAACTCCAGGCATTTGTTTAATTGTAGTCAACTGCCTGCTGCACATAAAGCAGATCTAATTCTTTGATAAAAATTAATAGCTCTTAAGCAATCAAGACCTAGTTAATATAAACACCTCTACTGATTTTTTTTAGTTCAGACACTGCTACACTGTTCTAGTATCTTACACTGTAATGTAAGTAACACATTGAACTTTTAACTATTCTAGTTATGTTTACCTTGGTTTCTTTTCCTTTAGTGACATCAGGAGGTCCCAAGAAGAGAACATCTCTATAAAAAAGTGATGATAAATTTTCTAAGAGTGATAGACATTCGTCTCTATCCCCAGCACACCAGCAACTCAGCTCTTTTAAATAATTTATTGATCTAAAAAAAACTGTATGTGCCCTGGAAAGCAGAAAATGCATTTAGTAAATCTATCCACCAATGTATATGTTGACACAGAAGGACACAGAATTGGTATGTATATATATATAAGTAAGTTAAAGAGTGTGTGCATGTGTGCTTGAGAGAGAGAGAGAGAGAGAGAGAGAGAGAGAGAGAGAGAGAGAGAGAGAGAGCACTCTCACTAGAGCCCCAGAGATCAACATCAGATGTCTTCTTCAATCTCTCTCCACCTTAATTTTTAAGGCAGGATTTCTCACTAACCCTGGAGCTCACCAGTTTGGTCAAACTTTATGACCAACAAGGCCCAGCATCCTCTGGTCTCTGCCTCCCCATTGCTAGAATGACTGGCACTTACTGGCACACCAGTCTTTCAAATGGGTACCAATGTTTGCAAAGTGAACAGTTTCCCAGCTGAGCCATCTCCCAGACCTCAGAAGCTGTCTTTCTCAGCAGATCATTTGAAACGTCCATAGCGGAAATATGTTAATATTAATATTTATTTCACTTGATATCTGCTCTTGGGGAAAGTATGAATTCTTGATCCTTACTGCAAAATATATACACGGTGTATGTGGTATCACTTTGGATTTCACACACACAAAAACAATTCCCATAATTAGGGCAATTTCCTTTATTTTTTCATACTTCCTGGGCAATGTTCATTTGAACAGTTGCTGCTTCATCCATGAAGTCATCTGAAGAGACTACACAAAACTGGAGTTACAGGTGATTATAAACCACTGTGTGGGTGCTAATAATTAAGCTCATGTCCTCTGCAAGAGCAGCAAGTGCTCTTAACCACAGAGACATCTCTCCAACCTTCTACAGGACCCTTACAAGGCTCACATTGTAGGATTACTTTCACAGACGAAGTTGATGGAATCACTCAATGCCAAAGGAACATGATAATGGAGGTGCTGAAATCTAGATACCCAAATGGGCCGTGTTGAAAATGCTATATCTCAAGCAAACCATATATATATAGTTTATTGTTTTCCTGTTCAAGTTACTTAATTCTAAGGCTTCACAGGACACTTGTAAATATCCTGTGCTTTTATAACCCCTTCCAAACATGGCAGAGGGTCTCACTTATAGGAGGAAAGCAGATTTCAAATTCACTGTGTTGTGAACCAGGGAAAGGAACCTTTCCAAGGCAAAGACTTGGTAGAGGTAGGTGGGAGGGTGGTCATTCACAAATGTTGCTAAAGTAAACCAAAGGCCAGATAAATGGTGACATTTTATATTGTGATGTTCTTATAGATTTTACGATTAGCTTGTTACATTTTAAAATGAGAGTTTTCTAACAATTAGCACCTGGTTTGATACCATGTAGACAATTGAGAAGCCATGTAACATCAAGAGACCCGCTCAGAACCAGCCAAATGTGTTTCTATGTACACCTTCTATACTGCTAAGCTCACTAGTAAACATTCAATTTTTCTCAAGCCTTTAAACATATGTGAAGTTAGAGATGGAGACAGCAGAATCCAGGAAAAAATAATCTGGTTGTGGTGATGTCCTTGTGATCCCAGTGCCCAGGAGGCAGAGATGGGCAGCTCCCCGGCCTCTTTAGACAGCCAGAGTAGCCTCCTTGGTGACTTCTAGGCTAGTGAGACTCAAACTCAAAAAATAAAAAATAAAAATAAAAAAGGAGGAAGTGAGGCATCTGAGGAATGATAAGGCCCTTTTTTGTCCTTTGGTGTCCATACACACGCTCACACATGTACAACTAAAAATAAGTAAAGCTGGTTAATACTTTCAAGCTTGTTCTCATTTATTTCCTAAGTGAAATTAGCATGAAGCCTCGGTTGACTATGGGTTTCAGCCAGTGACATCAGCTCAAAACAGAGACTTAAGATGCAGAAGCCAAATAGTTCTGAGTAACTAAATTTATAAATATAAGCAAATACAAGATCTGTTCGAATAAATTCATATTATTTCCTTTAATAGTGATATTATCCGAAAGGACAGCATCCTCATCCTTACGTTCCTGTTAAGGAAATTAAGCCTTAGTACAATGACATGACTGTCCTGAAAAGCACCCAGCCCTTAGCCAGCAGAACCAGAATTTGGACCTTTGCTCTCACTAATAAATTTCTGTATCCATACCATTGCTTCTCCTGAGGCAGACCTCATCAAATCCTTAGCTACATTTTTTGTTGTTGTTTGGTTGGTTGGTGGGGGTTTTGGTTGGTAGGTTGGTGGGTGGGTTTTTGGGGGGAAGTTTGCGCTTTTGGGGGTCTGAGACAGGGTTTCTCTGTGTAGCTTTTGGAGCCTGTATTAGAGCTCACTCTATAGACCACCCGGCTTTATACCATATGGGTACAATTGAGAATTCAGTAGGATCTTATTAAAACCCCAATTAACCTTACTGATTCAATAGTGTGTCCAACCATTTGACATTGTGACATGATATGGTCACCCAAGTTCAACCTAGAAAACTTCACTATCATGTTACCAAAAACAATGGCTGAGAAAACCTCATACTATTTTGAGTAAGTTTACCATTTTGTGTTGAGCTGCATGCATGGGTCTCCTTAGCTTCGTGTAGTCTGTGAGTCACAGGCTGGGCATGCCTGAAGACCAAGAAGAAAGCTGAAATTAACAGAGACCTGTAGATGTCATGCATAAGTAAAACTATTTTTATAGCCTAAACTGAAATCTATGCCTTTCCTAGGAGACAGGTGCCATACATCAGTCAGGAATTAATTATCACATCTTATTTTGAAGACAAGTCACCAAGTCCTATGAGCTTCAGACATGGTGTGTTTTCAAATGTGTGTGTGTGTGTGTGAGAGAGAGAGAGAGAGAGAGAGAGAGAGAGAGAGAGAGAGAGAGAGAGAGACATGCCAAGGAATGGGAAGAAATACAACATTGGCTGAAGCAAGACCCCCTTCATCTGAAGATGACCACAAACAGGCTGCCTGCAGAAGCCATTGACTACACTGGTTACACAGGTTACATTTCACGTATTGGAAACACTGGGACTGGTAATGTTTGAATTTGGAGTATTTTTCCAATTCTGAAATTCACAAACACATAGTGAGGTATCTTGGGGGATAGAAACCAAGACTGAACATGAAAATCATTCATGTGTCATATGTAGACTGAAAGTAACTTTATATGGTATATTTCGACTGTCACTTGTCGCATGGAAGTAAGTGTCAACCTCTTCACTTACGGCACTGTTTAACACTCCAAAGGTTTTTAGATTTTGGAGCATTTCACATTTTCATTCTAAAGTTCACAGCCAACACCATGGAAGTTGTACCACAAGGAAATTGAAAATGTCTAGAAAGTAGGGATAGCAGTCACACAGAGATGCTCCTCCATCCTCCACAGCAGGATTTTTTCTTTTTAGACCCAGAGGGGAATAGTTCCCAGGAAAAATGCCGACTCCCTGTTGAAAGGTGACACAAGTTTCCAAAGAGTCGAAGCAAAGCACTAAACCAAATATGAGGCTCTTGCACAGCTGATCTATTTTAGGGGACTACATTGATCTCATATCCAACAGTTTGGCCCTAATCTCCCAACCTATACTCCTACATACACACACACACACACACACACACACACACACACACACACGATGCCTGCTGGGATAAGGACATTTTAATTCCTTTTTAACACTGCTTCTGATGCTTCTTTTGCTCTGTGTGTGTGTGTGTGTGTGTGTGTGTGTATGTGTGTGTATGTGTGTGTTCTTGGTTCTTGACAGCGCTGGAGTGTACATGAAGGTACACATGTGTACACATGCAGGCCTATCTCCCTCCACAACCCCCAAGGTTAGTACTGTAAATGTACCTCATGTCTGGTTTCTTATGTGGGTGCTGGGGTCTCTCTGTGCAGCAAGCACTTTACCAATCCAGTCATCTCCCCAGCCCTCTTTTGTGGGTTTTGCTTTGTTGCTTTGTTTTGTTTGAGACAGGGTCTCTCTATGTAGTTTTAGCTTGTCTAGAACTTTCTAGATAGACCAGGCTGCCCTTTAACTCACAGAGAACTGCTTGCCTCGGCTTCTTTGTGGGATGTTTTGTTAACATGATTTCTTTATTGGTTCTTTGGGAATTTCACATCATGTACCCCTGTTCCACTCACTCCCATTCCCACCATATCCACCCGCAATCCAGCAGCATCCCCCACAAAAGTCTTTTAAAATTCAAAACAGAACAAATAACAAACTAACCAAAAAAAACAAACAAATATAAAAACCCTCTTCACTCCTCTGTCTTTCACAGCTCTTCGTTCATCCTAGTGGTGCTGGGAACTTCAGTGTGTCACACAGTATACCCATCTTTACTTGCAAATGTCCATGAGTTAGTCTGGTTCAAGGCCTTTGGTTTCTAGTACACCATCATCAGGGGATCCTCCCATCCCATGGCCACCAGAGCTGTGGAGATCCTTGGGGTATCAACCCTTAGGACCAGTCCCCTGGTGAGCTCCAGAGGGTCCTAGATGGGGTAGATAGAGTGGGCCAAAGCAAGGCCCGGCTGTGGGCCTGCATAATAGTTAACTTGGACAGTCCAGGACGCTGACGCTGCTCCCCTCAGGCAAGGGGTAGAGCCAGATCTCCTGTACCCGTGCTACAGAGCCAGTTCTCTCATGACTGTGGTGAGGGGTTGGGGCCATCTCTCCAGTGTGCAGGGCATGACTACAGTGTTCAGTGAGGGGGCAGGGCTAGCTTTCCCAGGGCCAGAGAAGGGCAGAAAAGCTCAGCATGGCCCTCTGCTTTCATCAGGCACGGTTCCTATGGACCCTGTGGTGCCATGGGCCACAGACATCAACACAGAGCCCAGCTGCAGCAGGACCACCGACCCAGAGATGGCCTTCTGAAGCAGCTCAGCCCAGACAACACCATGGCTCCAGGTGGCTCCAGTGACACGGGTCACTCAAATCAGCATGGATCCAGCAGCACAATTACTGGACACCAACAAAGCCACAGGTCACTACCCACATCTTGGGGCTTCCATGGGACCTTCGATGGCATCACGGGCTTTGGAATTCAACACAGACCCTGGCTACAGTAGGATGGTGGACACAGACATGGTCCTTGGCAGCAGCCAGGACTGGATGTCACCAATGCAGCAGGTGGCAGCGCAGACCACTCAGATTGGCATGACTGCAGCAGCATGACCCTCAGATACTAATATGGCCCCAGGTGTCAGCCCAGACCTTGGGCATCCACGTGGCCTTGGATGGTAACAGGAGCCTTGGACATCAACACAGACCCTAGCTGCAGTAGGACCACGTCCTTTATATTTTAAAGTGGACACAATTGTGGAAAAGCATAGATAGGCACCTTAGGAGTCCATGGGGTACTCACTCAGCAACTGTCCACCCAGTTCTGAAACCTCTGCCTTCAACAGTCAGTGTCAAAGACTCCTTCCGACATCAGAAGCCAGGCTTAACACAGTATTCGGAAGTTGGTGATACAGCATTACTCCCTGAATTGAATTGAGGTTTTTTTGTTGTTGTTTTTTTTTTAAGAGAAAGAAAGAAAAGAAAAGAAGAGAAAGAGAGCCTTCCTTGAGGCCCAACTTAATTTAAAGCCCAGAGGATTCTCTAACCAGCCCGGTGCCTGCTTGCTTTCTCAACACTAAACACATGTTTTAACCAAAGGTACTAGGGCAATATGGCTATTGATTCTCATCTGCTCCTGAGTTCAGAAACCACCACAGCATGTACTTCAAGCGCTCAGTCCTCTCTGGGCTTCAAAGGCTCCCCACCAGTCAGCCGTGTGATCTTGGGCACCGTCTGTGCCTGGGAGAGACATGTATTATTATCTGAGCTAGTGCTGAAGGGATTCCAGCAAGACAGGCACCAACTCAATGGAGAAAGGTTATACAGAAAAGCTCCTGCCAGCAGACTCACCGTTTCCCGCCCCCTCATTTGAAATTCATGAAGATGGAGTGGAGCTTTTGTTTTCCATCAGCGAGATGAGCCTTAATACACTCTTGCCAAAAGCAAGCTAACACGGGGTAATTGTTTTTCATCTAAATTGCATGTCCAACCCGCTTAGTCGTCAAAGAACATAGCCGCTAAAGCGTTGATACTCAACTGCTGAGTGACAAAGGAGAGGGCACAGAGCCCACGGGCATGATGAGAATTTTTAATCACCACCTATCTGTCAGTGAGCCCTGGAACTTGGGGTGCACGGAGGGGGCTGGTGGGAGGCAGGTTATTCGGAAGGTAGATAAAGCTCCACAATTCATTTGATTCCCTCTCTCCCTCCCTCCCTCCCTTCCTCCTTCCTCTCTCTCTCTCTCTCTCTCTCTCTCTCTCTCTCTCTCTCTCTCTCTCTCTCTCTCTCTCTCTCTCTCTCTCTCTCTCTCTTTCTCTCTCTCTCTCATTAAGGAAGGGAAAAAAGTGATTTCGAGGGAATTAAGATTCCCCAAGGTGTTTTTAATCTCTTTTCACTCCAGGGCCAGGTACCTCATGTAGCACTTTAAAGATTTCAAAAAAATGAAAGGAAATGCCTAGAACACAGAAAAAATGAGATCTCCATCTACAGAAAGCATCTGCCTTTGTTTAAGAAGCTCTGTGAGCTTCACACCTCGACTTTCTCTAACCCTAATGCCATCTAACCATTCTTACAGATGTTTGCTGGGCATACACTACATACATCCAATACATAAAAAGAGGCCAAAACCATCTACAGACCTACTTCTTTACATTTCAAGCCTCCCTGTGTCAATACATGAGTTCACTTAATTGCACATAACTGAGGGATTTGGGAGAGGTCTGTGTTATGCAAATGAAAACCGTCCAAAGAAACAGGATGGTTTTGACTGTTCCTACCACCGTCATTCAGAGGTAGAGGTGTGCAGAGAGCTCCCCGCCTTTTGTCATTGATCACTGTGTAAGCAGGTGCCCAGACAAAAGATTTGATTCTGTTTATTGTGTTTGTTCTAGTTAATTTACTTCTTTTTGCCTGGTTTAAACTTCTATTTTCTAATTGCATTCCTGAGCACCTCCGAGATTACAAACACCTTTGCCCGAACTTAGAAAATGTGGGTATAAACTACATTACATTGCACTACTGTCCTGTGTGCACTGAAACATCCCACGTTATCTACCCTGGGCAGCCTGACAACAGAGATATTGCTCAGTACACTGCCAAGGGAAAGGAAGGAGATTAGGGAAGCCACTAAGTAGGGATGAAGGGGGTAATGTCAGCTCCCTAGCCCCATGGTGGAGGCCAGTCACTGAAACATGAGGGCATCAATACTAGCTGCAGATGACGATCTTGGATCATTTTTCCAGTGTTCAAACATGTCATTTCAGTCCCTATGCTTTCCTTTCTATTTGCCGATTTCATATAGGTATAGACTAAGCTTAAATTTGTGGTTGTTCTCATGGCCAACTTACCCTCTATCATGCCCTCTGTCTTCTGAAATCATTCCCCCAACAAAGCCCCTCCTACTTTGGTGTCTGCCCCCCATTCAACACCCCCACTCCCACCACCGAATACAAATAAGGTGGCTTCCATGAACATGAGTGAGGGGTAAGCACTGAAACATGGGCAACTTTAGAAAATGACACCCCCTTCCTCAGCACCCATTAACTGCCCACAGTCCTTCAGTGACGGGGAGAGCCTCATGAATCCCCATGCATGGTGAAGGGATGATGAACCAAATCTTGTGTGGGCCTTGTGCAGATAACTCAGATGCAAAGAGTCTACGGCGGGTCTCACATAGTCCTGGCTCATCTTGAATCATTATGTAGCCAAAAATGACCTTGAACTTCTGGTCTTCCTGTCCTCTATCTCCCAAATGTTGGGATTACGGGCATGTGTTACTACCATTCCGGCTTCACACTGTTCTGTCTCTCAAACCCGGGGATTCATTATGTCAGGCAAGTACTCTATCAGCCCTACCACATCCTCAGCCCCCATACGTTCCCTCTAAAGAGAGAATCCACTTTCAGCTCAGGAACTGCTGGGACTGCCTTCCTTTTGTGGGTTGAGAACACAGATGGGACACCATGAAGGCCTCGGGCACGCTTTGGGGAGTGGGGAGCTGCCTGTCCACCCGGAGAGCCACCATGTACCACTCGTGTATTTTCACACCCAACCATGTGGTGGCCACGTCCCACTTCCGGTATCTTGCGCTGTGGCTGAGGAATGTGAAGTGGTCAGGGAAGAAAGTGTACTGCTGGCTGGTGTTTGAGAAGTAGTCGCCGCATGTGAAGAACTATGGTGTGCGCTCTGTCACTCCCGCAGTGGGACACGCAACATGTACCACAAGTACCAGGACCTGACCAAGGCTGGTACTGTCACACAGTGCTGCCAAGACACGGGTACCGGCACTGTGCTGCTGAGCCCTCCTCCATCAGAATCAAGAAGACAGAAGAGATTACAGGGGGCAAGTGCAGACAGACAGCTGTCAAGTTCCATGGTTCCAAGGTCAAGTTCCCATTGCCCTCCCCTGTGACGCTTCACCACCAAGAGGTCCAATACCTTCTTCTGGACCAGGAGATCTACTGAATGAGACTCCAGAGTAAAAATAAATAAATGATAATTAAATAAACTGTGTGACCGCTCTTAGTTAAGATTGGCAAAGAACTAAATGAACTGTGCTTATGAATAAATAGGGAACCTGGCAGAAAGTGGTGGCATTATGTGAGGACTTTGAGTGTAAAACATAACGTACTGTCTACACTCACATCTTCATTCGCCCAGCTATAAACTGAAGTGAAAGATTTCCCACACAAATACTCACCTCAGGCCAACTACTTAATGGCTCTACTATTTTTATAGTTTTTAGGCAGATCTCACCGTGTTTAAGACCAGCAGCCTGCCAAAGCAGCTGGGATGGCTTGTGTATCTGCTTTGCCACCTGCCCCTAGCCTTACAACACACGGAGAAATGTTGCCGGGACTTCTGAAAGAAACCTGAGGCTGCAGACATCAAGACCCATGTACTTTTCAAATGAACAACTCAGCTTGCATCAAATCAGGAAGCTGAGGCTCGTGGGTGTAGTAGTGTCCAACAACTCGAAACAAACAGATAAAATGTATTTGAGTAGCACGAATTTTTGTGAGGCACCCATAGCTTTGGGTACAGCTTGATGAAGACGTGTCACGTTGCCAAGGTTACTTCTCGACTCTTTTTCCTCAAATATCTCCTGAATCCATAGGCGGCTTTTGAATACAGTGGCAAAGATGACCCCATGGAAGCTCTGGTTTTAACCGGAGGCCGAGCAAGAAAAGACCATATACCAACACCGAATTGCAATCTCAAAGTCATAGTTTCTGGCTATCTTTATTTCAACGTAGAGTAAATTAGGAGTAGACATTGCTTAGTGATTAGGGAACCAAGATGAAAATTCCCAGCCATTGTGGCCATGATAGCACCACAGGAGCAGAGCCTCCATTCAGTCTCTACTAGGATAAGCTATTTCATGATAATTTTAATGAGTCTAATTCCTAAATCCCCCTGTTTTGTCCCAGCTCGAAGAAAGACAAACTTACTACAGCTTGATAAGACAAGAAAAATAGGGTATTTGGAAACCCAGTTCTGTAGTTCCTTTGAATCCTGCTATGCCACCAATAAAAAGAGAATGCAGAATAGAGCATTCCTCGGGATCATTTCAATTTAAGTGTTGAGCTGCAATGGATCCATGTAATGTTGTCTTTGCTCTCAGAGCCCTGCATAGAGGTTGTTTGTCTGCTTGATTTTATTTTTACATGGTCTGTTTTCCCCCAACCAGGGATATCTATGCCCCAAAACCCAGAGACACTGACCACCAAGTAAGTCAGAAATGTTCTGCAAGTGATAAAAGCATGCAGTTTTGTAGAAGGCAAGGAGGAGAGCTTGTGGGTCATTATCTTGAATTCCTCAACTTCCGCTGAAAAATCAGCAAGCATGCAGGAAGCAGCCCGGCCCAACTCCAGGCAGAACCAAGTGTCCGTGTATTGATCTTCCGTCCACTTGGGTCCTTGGGTCACAGGAATACCAGTGTACATTAAGTAGGGGGAGGACTAAAAATTACATTAATTCAAATGGCTAAATCAATATTTAACAACACAGTTAGAGGTAGCTGACCTTAAATGCACCCTTAATCAGACAAAGGTGAGCCAAGCCAGCCTCCAGCGTCTGCCATTCAGAAATGAATTAATGCGGAAGAGATACGTTAAGATTCCTATTAGTTCAGGTGCCTGTGCAGCTCACTCCAAATACAAGGAGAAGGTCACAGCTACCCTCTTCACAAAGACATCTGGAATTTTACCCATGTAGTGCTGGGTCTCCGTTTGTCACCTCTCCCCTGGTCTCTGGATTTCAACGCCCTTGGTGTCCACATGCTTAAGGGCCAGAAAAAGATTTCTGCAATGATTTCACCAGCAAATGATTGGTAAATATCAGTGCTAGCCCTGCACCCTCAAGCTATGTCTTCATAAACAAGTGTCGATGTTATTACCACTTGTCACCCGGCCTGCTGCTTCATAGCGCCTTTCACGTAGATTTGCACGTTAGTATATCATCTACACTGTGCTAGCGCTGAAGATGACTGAGGTAAGTTCGGCTACATTAAAGGGAATGCAGAGAGGGGGGAAAACATTGAGTCAATCTCTTCAGGATGTCAGGGAAGCGTTGCAGATGGGGTGTGTTCTCAGACTCCCAGATGTGAGACAGTTTTAAATTGCCTCACTGCCCATAAAACACCTTAAGCGCGGCAGCGCTTTAGTTTTCACTACTAAGGAATTGATGGTAACTCCAAGAAAAAAGGTCAGTGTAAGACTCTATTTCAACAGACTGCAGGCAGCGCCGGGCTCTGTGGAGTTCACGAAGAGCTCAGGAGAGTTTGCAGAATTCGATGACCTAAACATGCCAGGGTCACTGGTGCATTCCCTTTGCATCCCAGCTTGGCTGCAAGGACAAATTGTGACAATTAGAAAGCTCTCCTGAAACGCTTCCCTTTGATTTGTTATTGGGTTGTAGCTACCGCTCCTCTGCAGCCTTGCCTCTCTCAGGTCTGTCTGCTGGTTGCCATGGTGATGGGGTTCAATGTATCCTATGAGCTAAATCAGCATTCTGCCACCTCCAAGCTGCTGGCAACAGAACATCTGAGAATTGGGCAGCAAGTGTTGAGGTGGAATGTGAAAGCAATTGCTTGAAAATATGATCATACACTTGGAGGGGATGGGAGACAGTCCACAGAAAAAGATCACAGTTTCTTTGTCATCGAGGTATGGAATAAATATCTGATCTCCCATAGGGCCAGCCATAAAAGCTGTAGGCAGGGAGAGAGAACTGGCAATATGACAGGCTCTTTAGCTAATACACAGACATAAAAGGAAGTCGTTTGTGACTTGACGATAGCCTCAAAAACATAGCTTCGGAGAATTCCCTCTGCCCAGGGAATCCCACACACAACCAGTAGGCATCCTCTCCTATTCACTCAGCCTCAATCTAAATATTTACTGGGTTCAAGACACCCACACGTAAAAGAAGCAAAACAGATTGCATGTTATTGGGTACGGAAAGTCTTGAGACATTACATTCTCCAATAAAAGCATTACAACTAGTAAGTTCTTTCAAAATGATACAAATGCACAACAATAAAACTATGAAAATGATCTCTATGTACAATTGTTACATTTGGAATAATTGTAACAAAATAAATAATACAGGGGATATGGTGGAGATGGCTCGATATTTGCTAAAATGCTTGTCCCGCAGCATGAGGACCAAAATTGGGATCCCCAAAAGCCACATAAGTGCCAAGTAGAAATGATGGCCTGCCTGTAACTCCAGTCTAGGAAGACAGAAGAGAGAGTGAGAACTGGCTAGTGAGACTAGTCATATCCCACATTGGTAATCTCTGGGCTTGAACAGGAGGCTAGTCTTCTCTAAATAAGGTGGAAGAATGATCAAGGTTGATTCCCAACCTCGACCGGCAGAGCCCATGCATGCATACCTATACACATGTGTGTCCATACACAGGCAAACACGCTACACACCAAAAGTAAAAAAGAATAGAAGAAAATGAGAACACCAAGATCATTGATGCATAAGTGGAAGGAATTCCACAGTCATATAGCAAAAGGCATAATATCAAACTGAATGTCAATTCCCCCAAGTTGATGAGTGCTATACCCACAAAATCCTAGCTGCCTTTTAGGAAGAAGTTGGCAAGCTGATTTTAAAAGCTATATGGAAATGTGAGGGACCCAAAATAGCCTGAACTAGAGCTATAGTTCGATTGGTAGATGTTCTCCTATTATGTATGAGACCGGGGCTTCAATTTTACCACAAAGACTGGTACAGTGACATAAAACAGTAATCTCAGCTCTGGGGAGGTAAAGGTGGGAGAATCAGTTCAGGGTTACCCTTACCTGAGTATCAAGTTCAAGGCTAGTCTGGGCTACATGAGGCACTGTTTAAGAAAAATGTTTGTACCTTCAAATTACAAATGTACAATACCCAAGAAGCTGCAACAATCAAGGAAGCGTAGGGCTGAAGCGCTGACATTAGGACAGACTTACAGACATTACGGAATGGTAGCTCAGAAGTAAATTCTTACTTTAGGGTCCATTGATATTTTTCAAGAGAAACTAATACAATTAATGGAGGAAGATTTTATTTCTTTGGGGCCTGGGGGAAGCATTACTATGTAGCCCTGATTGGCCTGTGGCTTGTTGAGTAGACCAGGCTGGACTCAGAATCACCGGGATCTGCCTGCCTCTGACTCCTGAATACTGGGATTAAAGGTGTTCAACACCATGCCCAGCAAGAACAGGCTTTTCAGTGGATTGTGCTTGGCCAAACAGGCACCCATCTTTTTCAAAAAGTGAATTTAGACCCCTATTTTAAACCATAGACAAAAATAATTCAAAGTAGTTCAAAAGCCTAAATTAAGAACTTAAACTTATGTTCTTAGGAGAAAATATAATCCCCATCTCTCTGAATTGGGAAATGATGTCTCTAAAATGATACTAAAAACAGAAGGGACAGATTAAGAGATGATAAATTGGTTGTCCACAGTGGGAACATTTATGCTTCAAAGGACACCATTAAGAAAGCAAAATGAGGGGCTGAAGAGATGGCTCAGTGGTTAAGAGCACTGGCTGCTCTTCCAGAGGACCCAGGTTCAAGTTCCAGCACCTGCATAGCCGTTCACAAGTGTTTGTAACTCTAGTTTCAGGGTATCCAATGCCCTCATAAAGACATACAGGCAAGCAAAACACCAATGCAAATGAAATGAAATAAATAAATATTTTAAAAAATAGAGAGAAAGCAAAACCACAAGCTGGGTGTGGTGACATGTGTCTGTAACTCCAGAATTCAGAAGGGGGCGATGGCTGGTTAGAGAACAGCTTGAGCAATGTATCAAGAGTCTGTCTCAAAAGGGAGGGGCATTGGATTAAGTGAAAAGACAGCCTATAGATAGAATGGGAGAAAATATTTGCAATTGCATGTCTAACAATTTGAATACTGTAAAAATTTCCATGCAATGTAAGGCTAAAAAGACAAAATTATCTAAAAGACTTGAATAGGAATTTCCTCAAAGAAGATATGCAAATACCCAATAAAGACGTAGCAAGATGCTCAACATTGTTAGCTATCAGGGGAAATGGACAAAAAACACATGAATAGCTATAATCCAAAACAATAGCAAATTTCACATAGCAAAGCAAAGCTTCATACATTGCTAGTAGGCCTGAAAAATACTGTAGTCAGCTTGGACAACAGTTTGGCAGTTACTTAAAATGCTAACCATGCAGCTAACATGTGTTCCAGTAGCTCTGCTTCTAGCAGAAGAGAATGTGTAAGACCATTAAAAAACTCGTACACAAATGTCCATTGTGGTGTTATGTGTAAGTGCCAAAATAGAAATAACACACATGTCTCCCTGACTGATGAAAAGATAAACATTACTTGGCATATCCATATGCTGGAATATTACTAGATAGGAAAGGAGTGAACTTAACTATGCTGCAATATAGGCAAACCTTAAAGAGACATTATGATAAATGAGACCCTTCTAGAGGCTGGATCTGGAACATTGCACTGAAAGGTGCTGGGATCTTTAAGAAGCAGGGCCTTTCTCTCATTTGTTTTCTGTTGCTGTGATAGACACCACAAGCAAAGCAAACACAGAGCCATGGAGCTCTTATTTTCAGCTTACAGGTTACAGTCCACCATAGAAGGAAGTCAGGGCAGGACCTCAAGCAAGAGCCCAAGGGCAGGAACTGCAGCAAAGCATGGAGGAATGCTGTTCCCTGACAAGTTCCAGGCTCACAATCAGCTGCCTCTCTTGTATTGCCCAGGCCCACCTGCCCATAACGGCCTGGGTACTCCTACATCAATTAGCAATCAAAAAAAACATGCATCTCCCCATCCCCAAACATGCCCACAGGCAATTGTTTGAGATTCCTCTTCCAAGTGTGGCTAGTTGACAACCAAGCTTAGTCATCCTAGGCCTGATGGGAAGTTATCAGGTCATTGGATATGCACCCTTAAAGAGGACCCAGAAACTCAGCTCTTTCTCCTTCCCCTCTCTGCCTAGCTGTCATGTGCCTACCATAGGCCCCAAACAACAGAGTCAACCAACCATGAACTCAAACATTTTAAAACTCTCAAGGCAAAAGAATCCTTCCATACTTTGTATATGAGTTTATTACCTCAAATATTTGTTAGGCTGGCAGGAAATCAACTAACTCATACATGTTAGACAGTGCAGAAAGGAGGCTGGTGGTTTCTTGGAGGAAGGGAGCAAGAAAGAAGAAATATAGACTGCTAATGTATTATTGCATTACTTGGAGGTGGGGAGGGGCATGGTGATACCTGAGAATACCTCAGAATACCTCAGAACCAGACATGTTGATGGTAACAGTTGCACAGCTCTGAATCCATGAACAGCTTGGACCTGCATGCTTTCCAGGGTGAGTTGTGGAATGTGAGCTGTGTCCTAATGATGTCATCAAAGTGGACTTACACTTACTTTTCAGTAATTACAGGGAACAAGATCAACTGGGAGAAATCCAGTGACACTAGTTCATCTCAGAGCTCACTGGGAATGCAAAGAGGGGATTGTTAAAGAAACGTGTTTCTGCTTGTTTTCAACTCAAGTGTATTCGGATGCCAAAAACCACAAGGACTTCATTTCTGTTCAGCATCTTAGAAATAGTTATTTTCTATCAAGTTCTCATTTCTCTTGTACACATCTTCAAGAAGGAAAACAGTCCTCTCTCTATTGGCTTTCCGACACAAGATAATTGACCAGTCATTTGGGAGTCGCTTAAGCTAACTCATTTACAGGTAAGTTGTCAGTGCCTTCTCTTGTAGTCGTTTCCAAACAACAGGCTGACTCTGAACAGGCTTTGAATTTCAGAAAGAAACAATGAAACTGAAATCTAAGTTTCTGAAGTCAAGGACTTTTCTGTGTTGTCTTGCTGGGAGCATGAAGGTCTTTGTGCCTACAAATCTCCCAGAAAATCAAGAATGTGAAATACCCAGGATTTTCTTTTCAAAGGGAAGGACTTATAACCTGGTTTTTTCCAGAAGCCTGGGTATTGGTGTGATTAGTAGCCTGGTGATCTGCATTATATGTTGAACCAGGTTCTATCAAACTCCTACAACCAGGACAGAAGTGGCTTGTAATCTAAATGACACTTAAATTACCTGTCCATCCAAGGGCTCATCCAAAGCTCCCACAATCAGGATCAGAGACAACTATTAGTCTAAATGACCCTTACATTATCTGTATAGCCAGGGGCTCCCCCAAGCTCCCACAACCAGAGCCAGAGGTAACTAACAACCCAAATGACCTCTATATTACAAGTGTGACCAAGGCAAGACTGATCCTCCCTTAGGCTCTTAACCTAGTACAGGTCAACTATCTCTAGAACCCATCTTCTTGGAAGAAATGACATGTACTTTGAATTAAATTTCAATGAAATTATTCCCTCCTTGTGTACCACAGATTGTGTTACACCAGGAAACTTTTCCAAATTATATTGTGTTTAATCATTCTGGCAATAAATCTCCTGGCATCAGACTCTCCAGAAGTTTGATCCAGCCTGGCAGACCAGGTCATGCTGAACTGAGTTTTCATTCCCACCTCTTTATGAATGTTTTTGCTGTGACATCTGCAGGAACCCCCCAACACATCAATTGTCTAAACAAACTCTCATCTCATACCATGAATTGCAAGCTTGAAATCTTGCAAGATCCCTGTAAAGGGGAGCTTGTAGAGTCTAAAAATATGGAGAGTATGACCTGTATATTAAAGGGGCAGCTACCACTAGTCACAGCAGACAGTCACCCTCCAGAAGTGTCAGCCCAGAACCATCAATTTAGTTTATAAGCTACCAATTCAAATATTTAGGTAAGAAACTTAGTCTTTAAAGAATCACAAATATTTTAAAGTATAAAAGTGATCAAAATATACCTAAAAATGCCAGATTCAACTGTCTTTAATTTTTCATCCCTGTATACACACACCACTGTGCTAAAAATCATTCATAGCAACACTATTTCAACACTAAATTTCATTTTTCTGTTTTTCTTTTTGTTGTTGTGTAGCACTGGCTGTCCTGGATCTTGTTTAGTACACCTGAGACCAAGCTGGCTTTGAACTCACAGAGATTCACCTACCACTGCTTCCCGAGTGCTAGGATTAAAGGCATACACCACCACACCCAGCACAGATCTTATTTTTTGAGTCATATCCATATCCAGTATGTATACAAAAACATATATTGGCATAAAAGTTCAAATAACATAGCTTTTGATTCAGATTCTAAAAGAATTGTTGGAAGATATTATAAAGATGATAAGGAGGAAGATGTTCACCATAGCATTAATATTCATAATTAAAGGCACACACCTTTAATTCCAGCACTCAGGAGGCAGAGGCAGACAGATCTCTGTGAGTTTGAGACCAGCCTGGTCTACAAGAGCTAGTTCCAGGACAGGCTCCAAAGCCACAGAGAAACCCTGTCTCAAAAAAAAATTGAGGAAAATACCAAAATAGTTGAGAATCCATTGACTTTTAATAGTACAGGAAAATATAATGCTTTGCTGAATGAATAAAGTAAGATACAAGAAACACAATGTGTTCTCAACTACAGGAACAGTTACATATTCATGTGTTGAGGTAATATGTGAGCACATGTGTACACAGGGCTGTGTATACAGGCCAGAGAAGGATGTCAGGTTTCTCTCTACTGTATTCCCTTGAGACAGGGTCTCTCCCTGGACCTATAGATAGGCTGATAGCAAGAAATCCCTAGGGATCCTTCTGCCTCTGCCTCCCACTACACTTAATGACAAGCATCTGGCTTTTTATGTGAGTGCTGGGGATTTTGAATTTAGGTTTTCACATGTGCTTAACAGGCATTCTTACCCACTGAGCCATCTCCCCAGCTCCAACTGAGTATTTTTTAAAAACTAGATGAAAGTTATATTAAGTGTTGAAATAGTCAAGGATTACTTATTGTTATTTTTCCTAATTTATTTTCATATTTCTTACAATTACAAAAAAACTAAAACTCAAGGACTACTACATTTTTATCTTGTTGGTAATGATGTCTAAAATAATGGGAGATTATCATAATCATAATTTCACATCCATTAATAGATATGGCAGTTGAAGAAGGGTAATATGGTCATGTAAGTCATGCACATAGACCATAAACATGTAAATTATGTACTTCTCCCTTATCACAATTATGTCAGTAACCTAGTAACCCCTACTAGAAACCTTGTAAGGGAGGCCTTGGTCAGTAGGAGTGGAAGTAGAAATGAGTTTATGCAAAATGAGAAACAGGCGGTCACTAAAAGAACAAATCAAGGGCATTAGGTCTACAGAAACTTCAGCATATAGAGTGTTTTACAAACAAGGCCCAACATTTGCCAAATAAACAGCCACCTCTGCAAGGCTGGCTAACCATAAAAAGTAAAATAAAAATAAAACACCGCAAAGTGGTTATGTGTAATCCAGAGGGTCACCATCTCATTCCTACACAATAAATACCACTGTGTTAGTCTAAATGCAACCAAAAGTTAATAGCATCAAGGAACTTCAACTTCCAATAATGCTGTGGCATAAAGGATAGTAGGGTGTTTTTTTTTATAAAAAGTCAGGTAATATTTTTTGCTTTGTAGGCCATATGGTTTCAGATATAACTACTCAGTTCTTTAACCACAGAAACAGGCTAATTGGGGAAAGGAAGAACAAGATTGTCAAGGGAGGGACAAGGGAGGTAAGGGGTGTATGAGGATATGATCAAAATACAATGTGTATCTGAATGAAATTATTGTGAGGAAATGCATTACTGTGTATAAATAATATATGCTAATAAATAATTTAAACCCTCAAAATACCTTTATGTATGCATGCAACAATTATTATATACAAGGTTGTTTATATAACACCAAAAACTAAAGCAAACAAAAAATTCCATGACTAATTCAAATAAATGACTTTATTTGGGATATTATGCATGCTAAAAAAAGAATAAGCAAGATGGATATTGCTGTGTACTTATCAACCTGTACCTGCAGAAACAGGAGATGGGCAGAAGTTGGTACACAGAGCCAAGGATGTTTTCACATTTACTACTGTGTCAAGTAATGAGAGCAAGCTAACTGAATATAATCATTTCATCCAGTGAGGTGGGTTGCTAGGCAAATTAATAAGCTGACACCCAATGAGGATCAAGCAACTGGAAGAGAAAACAAATCCACTTAGTGTTTCATCTCTGGCAGCAGGGGGACAATGAGGAAGCTCTCACAGTTGTAAGAAAATGGCTGAGGAGTTAGCCAATTTTCTAAAGACTGATAGATATGTAAGTGTAGGGTTCTTGGAGTCAAAGCAATCTAACAGAGAAATGGGACTTGCTGAAGTCTGGTGGTGGCATACCTTACATGCCATCCTAGATTCTCCATCCAGTGACTGTTGGAAGCAGAGGCAGACACCAGCAACTAAACACTGAACTGAACTCTGGAACCCAATTGCAGAGAGGGAGGAGTGATGAGCAAAGGGGTCAAGACCAGACAGTGAAGCCCACAGAAGCAGCTGACCTGAACAAGGGGGAGCTCATGGACCCCAGACTGATGGCGGAGAGGCTAGCGTGAGGCTCATCCAGACCCTCTGAACATGGGTCTCAGTGAGGAGGCCTAGGCAATCTTTGGGGCCTCGAGTACTAGATCATTATTTATCCCTGGCATCCGAATGGACTTTGGGAGCCCATTCCACATGGAGGGATGCTCTCCCAGCCTGGACACATGTGGGAGGACCTAGGCACTGCCCCAGACGATATGACAGACATTGGAAATCCCCCATAAAGGGCCTCACCTTCCCTGGAGAGTCGAGTGGGGATTGGATGGGGGGCTGGGAGGGCTGGGGGTAGCTTGGATTGACATGTGAAGCAAGCTTTTTTCTAATTTAAATAAAAAATGTATAAACATCAGCTTTCCCAACAATTGTTACCTACGGCAAGGGGCTCTTAACAGCAAGGAATTCAAATATTAAACATGTCAAAGACATAGGCAAAGAGTTGTACAGCAAAATTCCACCAGGAACCACAAAGGGCCAGTCAAAGTCACTGAAGCTCTGTGATCTTTGTCAAGCAGCACCTTCAAGGCGCTTGGCATCGCCGCTCATGGTTACCCCTTCCATGTTACAACTGCCTGACTTGGGGTTGGAGATTTAGCTCAGTGGTAGAGCACTTGCCTAGCAAGCACAAGGTCCTGGGTTCGGGCCTCAGCTCAGAAAAAAAAAAAAAGACAAGACTTAAAGCATGGATATGTGACTACCCTCACTTCCAGCATGTAAAAGGACCCTGAAAAAAAAGAAAAGAAAAGAAAGAAAGGAATGGGATAAAGGAGATGCCAGCAGTAGTCTAGTCCAGAGGAAGGACAGAAATGATTAGAGAGACCACCATGGATGCCAAGCACTGCTGAGTTTTGGCTTGGTTTTTGTTGTTGTTGTTGTTTTTGTTTTAATTTTGAGACTGGGCCTTATGTATCCTGGGCTGGCCTGGAGCTCACTATGTAGCTGAGGGTGGCCTTGAAGTCCTGATCCTCCTGCTCCAGCTTTTCAGCTGCTGAGACTTACACGCACTGGGTCAATTCCAGGAATTTCTTTATAAAATACTCAAGTTTGGGGCTGGAGAGATGACTCAGCAGTTAAAAGCACTGGCTGTTCCAGCGGAAGACCTGAGTTCAGTTTGCATAATCCACATGGTAGCTCATAACTGTCTGTAGCTACAATTACAGGGAAACAGACACCCTCTTCTGGCCTCTGGTGGAACTACCTGTGGGGGTGGTGCACATTCAAACATGCAGGCAAACATTTATACACACAAAATAAAAAGTAAATCTTTTTTTTAAAAAATTCAGGTTTATTTTAAAAGTAAATATTCAAAGGCTCACACATGTACCTAATCTAATGGGCAGTAAAAGAAAAAGTTTGTTCAGGTCTGGCGATTGTTCTATTTTGTATATATCAAGTCCCTCTGCTCACACCATAACCCTGTGATCACTTTTGTTGGTGGTGGTGGTGGTTATTGTTGTTGAGACAAAGTTCCACATCTGTCTTCCAATTCCATATGAACCTGTGAACTTCTGATCCTCCCGCCTCCACCTCTCAAGTACAGGGAATTATATGTTTCTCAGCCCCCCCAACACACACACACATACACACACTTACACACACTTACACACACTTATACACACATATACTCACATACACATACACACTCACACACACACTCATACATACACACACATACATACACTCACACTCACATATACACATATACACACACTCACACATATACACACGCTCACACATACACACTTACACACATACATAAACTCACACTCACATATACACACACTCACACTACACACTTACACACACACACCTCTTCCTGGGAAATTTTGTTTTTCTCTGTCTTTGTGTGCCATATGCAGATGTTAAGTTCATTACTTTGCATGAAAACTATTCAAAAAATTCAATATTGAGTTTCCTGGCAACTAAGAAATTAATATTGCCAATGGTTGGTGGAGGTACACACCTTTAATCCCAGCACATGGAATGCAGAGTCAGGCAGAACTCTATGAGTTTGAGGCCAGCCTGGTCTACAGAGCGAGTTCCAGGACAGTCTTCAAAACAATACAGAGAAATCCAGTCTCAAAAAACTAAAAAACTTTAAAAAAGAAAAAGAAAAGAAATTAATATTGCTAAACTCAAAACACAGAATGAAGCCTACTTTGACTTCAATTTTGATGGTTTTGGAGGGGTTGGATTGTTTTTTTTTCTTCTTAATGAAAATTGACCTCTTCCTCTGTCTACTCATTAAGATCTTTTACTGACATTTGTTGCAAAGTATTTATTGACATGTAGAAGTCATGAGTCTAAATGCACAAATCATAACACATGTGTGCACCGTGTAACTTGTTGAATATTCACAAAGCAAATGTACTTGGACTTCCCAGATCTTGAACCAGATTGGCAGGACCTTCTCAGAAGCCACTCTACACCTTTTTCCAGGAATTACGTCCTTCCTTCCCCAGCCCTGCAACCAGGGTAGCCAGTGTAATTGTGGACACCTCGGACAAGCTTTGCCAGTTTCCTGTGAGTGGAGTCACACTACTTATCATGTGTACAGTTCCTCTGCTGCACAGTTCCTCATGATGTACAGTTCCTCATGATGTACAGTTCCATGTGCTGTACAGTTCCTCATGATGCACAGTTCCTCATGCTGTACAGCTCCTCACTCTCATTGCCATGTGATGGTCCATTGGATCAGTGCCCCAAAATCATGATGTCCATTAGACCACTGATGGGTTTTTGGTCTGAGCAGTTTCCAGTCTCCAGCCATTGTGGACTATGCCACTATGAACAGGAACCAACATGCCTACTGGGTGCACATAACATACATTTCTATCATATGGACATGTGAAGAACACTGGCTGATTCTTTGGCTAGCATCATGAATTTCCTATGTGCACACACTTCTAAGCACATTGCAGCCACATAAGTTGCCTAATTTCCTAAAAAAAATTTACTCCACTCTGGGCACCACCATAGAATTCACTTTCAAATCATGAATGCAAACAGGAACTTTTTCTTCAGTGTCAAGCTTTGCAGTTGAATCATATAATACCATTCCCAACAAGGTCACCCATTTAGATTTTTTTTAAGCAACAGGGAAGTCCCACTAACTTTCATTCCACAGATGGAAAGTAAGCTGAATGACAGCTGGAATTAATGGATTTTTATTTACAGCACATGATGACACTTAGAAAACATTAATTTAACAAAGCCATTGGCAAAATTCTTCTGCTAATGGAGCCAGTACTATAGAAGCCAATGGCTGACTTTTCTATGTGTACCATATTTTGAAAAATGCAATTGAAAAAGATCAGATAACTTCAGATGACTCATTTGACCTGAGCAAATTCTTCCTTCTTAGAAAAAGAACAACTCCACAGCTGCACACACCTCTGGTACAGGCTTCCAAAACCACCAGCTAACAGGTCTGTGATTGTCTCTTGGAAGGTGAGACCTTCTGGTTTTCTAGTGGTCAGTGGTACCACTTGTGGCATTTCCCACCCAGACATATTAAGTTTCTTAAGAAAATTTTAGCATTTATCTTTTATTACAACTATGTTCCCATTCCCTGGAGCTCCTTGATGACACCAGATTTTGTTGCACAGTTGCTTATGGCATTATCAGAACACCACACACAGATTTATAGCATAAAATGGACAACAAACAAACTCCCTGTACAAGACCATCCAGGACACTCACCAAATGCACTTCCTGTCTTTCCAGCACCAGTTTCATGAGCACCTAATTCATAGTTTCCTGCTGGCCAACAGACTAGTGACTCTGTGGTGCCCCAGATAAATGAAACACTGATCACTTCCTAGCTTACTAGTTATCAAGTCATAAATGCAAGAGTCCAAAATACTTACCCTACCCACATCCAAAATAGCAAACAACTGTTAGTGATCACAAATGAGCAAGGACACTTCACTCTTAACAGGGCACCTAGCACGCTTCTCTCAAGAGGGAAACATAAGACACATTCTTCAACTATTCTATGCTTAGTGGTTTTGTGCATCAACTTGACACAGGCTTGAGTCACCAGAGAGGAAGGAGCCTCAGTTGAGGAAATACCTCCATGAGATCCAGCTGTAAGGCATTTTCTCAATTAGTGATTAAAAAGAAGTAGGGACCAGCCCATGGTGGGAGGTGCCATCCCTGGGCTGGTAGTCCTGGGTTCTATAAAATGGTAGGCTCAGTCAACCAGGAGAAGCAAGACAGTAATCAACTCTCCCCTATGACCTCTGCATCAGCTCCGGCCTCCAGGACCCTGGCCTGTTTGAGTTCCTGTCCTGACTTCCTTCTGTGATAGACAGCAGTATAAGCCAAAAAAAAAAAAAAAAAAAAAAAAAACCTTTCCTCCCTAACTTACTTTTTGGTCATGGGGTTTCATTGCAGCAATAGAAACCCTAATGAGGAGTCTCCAAGATGACTTGACTGGGTGGAGCCTTTTAGAAAGCTTTCATTAGGGGCTGGAGAGATGGCTCAGCAGTTAACAGATCATACAGCCCCAACAAAGGACCCTCGTAAGGCTACTCAAAACCACCTCTAAATTCAATTCCAGAGGATCCAATGCCCTCTTCTGGCCTCCTTAGGTACCACATGAATGCACACAAACATACATCTACACACAGAATTGTAAATGAGTAAAGCTGAAAAGATTTTAAAGCTTTCAACAAGGCCAAGTGGCAAACCGCTTGAGTTCTTGGCCTTTGGTTCCCGTCTTAGTTAGGGCTTCTATTGCTGTGAAGAGACATCATGACCACAGCAACTTGTATAAAGGAAAAGCATTTAATTGGAGTGGCTTACATTTTCAAAGGTTTAGTTCATTATCATCATGTTGCAACATGATGGTATGCAGGCAGACAAGTTTCTTTTTTTGAGACAGGGTTTCTCAATAGATTTGGAGGCTGTCTTGGAACTCACTCAGTAGACCAGGCTGGACTTGAACTCACAGAGATTCGCCTGCCTCTGCCTCCTGAGTGCTGGGATTAAAGGTGTGCGCCACCACTGCCCAGCCTAAGTAGAAGGGCTTTTAAGTGAGGTGATTGCAGATCGCTGAATTGCTCATGGACTGTGTTGCATTGTTCCCTCAAGATGGACTTTTAAGAAGCATCTTGTGATTTGTGTACTTGTGACCAAAGTAAAGATGTATGAAGCATTTTCTGCAAGAGTGATTTACATTTCATTTTCATGCCTAGGTAAATGTTATGAACACAGCTGAGGTTGGGCAATAAAGAAAGAAGTAACATCAGGCCTGAGAACTGGAATACACCAGGTTTATAACTTCCAAACCTTTTAGTTGGCCATGGACTTGTCTGTTGAGAGCCATTTGATAATTTCTACACTGACATCATCTTTCTTCCCAAACTAGTCTGGGTTACTCAGGAGCAGGATGTGTGCCCTTTATACATCATTTTGTGTCTTTAATGCATGGTAAGCTCCTGGGCATGGACTTGGAATGGAATTGAATCTGAATGATTGACTGATGCCTCACAACTTGATAGCTATTTCCAGAAAATAAGCCCTTTCAGTAATACTAAGGAGAGGAGAGTGTGTCCTTCATTTCCTGTATTTGTAGGTACACATTTAATAAGACAACCTCTCAAGGGCATTTCTCTCCACTTTGAAAATCACTTGGAAAATATTTGGCACCTGCTTTGGGACTCGGTTTTTGACTTGAAGGGAAAATGCTAATAAGTCCTCTCAGATCCACGTTGTGGTTTTTCGTTATGCTGCCATTAAAAACAAAGCTACCTCACACAATTTGCAATTGGCACCTGTGCATTGAATCAGTCCACCCCTCACCTTGACTCCGGAACCTTTCTGCTGACCACCTAACTTGCTCTGTGGCTGTAACTATTTGATTGTGCCCAATGCCCCCAAGTTCTACAGTCCCCAACAATTCAGGTTTTCTGGACTCTACCTCATTTTTCTTTTTATTCATCTTTGAAAACACCTCCCACATACATACTTCATCATCTATCATCTTCCAAAATGGGATATGAGCTCGTCCACTATTCAACCTCCTTAACACTTTGCAGTTTCTCAGGGCTTTTCTGTGTAAAATGTTGAGGAATACTTTAAACGAAACGGAAAAGGACAATACCACGTTTTGCAGGGCAAATGTTCCTGGAAGTGCTAGCTATTCCCGGCTCTTACTTAATCATCTCAGCAACGCATACCGCTGCCCCCTTTTAGAAGGAGAGCAAAGGCTGGGGCTGGATGGTAGCTATGACTGTGGCGTCTTACAAAAAAGATGCCCAAATGGCTTGATTTGCCTGGGTTGTTCTATTGCTATGAAGAGACACCATGACTATAAGCATCTCTTATAGAGGAAAAGGTTTTTTTTTGCTTTGTTCATTTATTTGTTCATTTGTTTGTTTGGAGACAGGGTTTCTCCGTATAGCCCTGGCTATTATGAAACTCGCTCTGTAGATCAGGCTGACCTCAAACTCACAGAGATCCACCTGCCTCTGCCTCCCGAGTGTTGGGATTAAAGGTGTGCGCCACCACTGCCAGGCAGAAGAAAACATTCTGTTGGGGCTGGCATACAGGTTCAGAAGTTCAGTCCATTATCATCATGGCGGGAAGCATGGTGGCATGCAGGCAGCTGTGGAGCTGAAGAAGGAGCCAAGGGTTCCACATCTGGATTGGCAGACAGCAGGAGGAGAGAGACACACCAGGCCTGGCTATCCAAAACTACCACCATGGGTTAATAAACTCTTTACCTTGCTCCTTTCTGCCCGCGTATACTGCTGAGTAAGCATCATTAAAGTCTCTCTTCCCACTGTTGGCCTTATAAGCGGGACGTCTTCAGTTCTCACATTAAAAACACCTGAGCTTGATGGTGTTCTCTTATGATCCCAGGAACTCCCTGGGGCTCACTGGCTGACCACCTTAGCCTATATGGTGCCATGTACTCAAACATGTGTGAACATGCACACACACACACACACACACACACATACACACACACACACACACACACTTTAGCTTTTAAAAAGTTGTCTCTCCCCAGTACCCTTGTGTCTTATTTCTTAAAGGGCTGAAAGAGCTACAGAAAGCTCTTCTTTGGAAGGCTGAACTGACATCATGCACAATGGGGAATCTCTCACAGACTGTGTGGTAAGAGGAGGTCAAATAGCCTAGGGCTGCAGCAGGGTCCGGTTAGATATGCCAGGGCGGAGGAGATAGATGCAGCCATGAATTCTCTTCTGCTCAGGGTAAATGGAAGGGTTGTACAGACAAAGAGAGCTGTGTCCAGAAAAGACTCTCCACACACACACACACACACACACACACACACACACACACACACACCAAGTACACACATAAGGATGATGCTGAAGAGTATCATTTACTTATAAAAGTTAGGCCTGAAAAATTGGTGCCAACTTCAGTATATTGCTTATCCAATTTCAAATAATTTATAGGAAAAAATCTTTTGAATATGGAAATGTTGTGGTTTGAATTTTCTAACATTTTCTTTTTAAAAAAAATATCTTGATCAGAGAACATAGTAATTATTTTCCTCATGCTACATTAAAAGTGACAGTTTAGAAATGTTAGACAGGAAGATGGGATTTAGTGAAGGGCATCTTTCCCCACACTGACATGGATGTTAAATCCTTTTTTTTTTGGATTCTAATATGGTCTAATTACTCTAATTTAAAATTCTGGGTATTCATGTTTTATTCATGACTTCCTGCATGATTGGGAAAGTTTGTACAGCTCCTCCAAAGCCCTAACTTTGGAAATAAAACAAATAATGAAGCTATCACATTTTCCAAATGCTCAGATAGATGAGACTTTTAAAAGATGGGATAATTGTGAATCAAGGCCTAATCAGCTGCTGTGAAATGAGTTTTTAATTATAACATTTCCCCTGATATGCTGGAGTCCATCAAGGTTAAGAGTGACCTCACATGAGCTCCATCTAAAAGGGTAGAGATGGTTCTCTTTAGGATGATGTATCACATTCCCTATTCAGAGGCTAAGTTGTTCTGCCCAGGAAAATACTCCTCAGAAATGCTTTATACCCGCCCCACATCCCATATAAGAAATACAAAGTGGCACTTGTTTTTCTCCCAACACAATGTATCATTTATGCAATGGCAATGCCCACCTCTGAATCAAAATATTCACCTATGTTCAGTGGGAAACAAGCTCACATTATCTGAAGTTGTTTACAAATGTTTGACGACAATACCAAAGGGGTTGGTGCCCAAAGTGTTGGTCTTTAGATGGCAGAAATCTGGACTAAAACAACCAGTTTCGTTTCAAGTGGCTGAAGATACAAGAGATTTTCTAAACCGGGGAATGTGCTTGCACAGGGCCTCATGAGCTGCCAGTGTGTGATTCTGATTGATGCCAAATTCAAGCAAATTTCATTTTAGTAAGAATGAAGGAGACCATGGGACAGATCCAGACCCCCTGAATGTGGGTGTCAGTGAGGAGGCCTCAGCAATCTATGAGGCCTCAGGTAGTAGACCAGTACTTAGCCCTAGCGTACAAATGAACTTTGGAAGTCCATTCCCCATGGAGGGGTGCTCTTTCAGCCTGGACACATAGGGGAGGGACTAGGCCCTGCCAGGGATAATATGACAGACTTTGAAGATTCCCCATGCAGGGCCTCACCCTCCTTGGGGAGCAGAGGGGGGATGGGGTGGGAGGTTGGTAGGTCAGTGGGGGGCAGAAGACAAGGGGAGTGTGAGAGAACTGGGATTGACATGTCAAGCAAGCTTGTTTCTAATTTAAATAAAATTTTAAAATGGAAAAAATAAAAGAAATGAAAAGAAAAATGAAGGAGACACAGTATAGACTGCTGGCCAACCTCCTGCCTCGAATAGAGACTCACATGTTCATAGTCTAATTTCTGATAGCTAAGGCTGTGAGAACTGTTATATGACAGCAGAGCCAAAACAAAAGAATACCACTTTTTATTTCATCTTTCCTTTGAATAAAAGAAATCAAACAAAAATCTGTGTTCTGCTTAGAAATGAGCACTCACAGTACGGCCTCAGCAGAGGTTCTCTCTGAAATGACTTTAAACCAATTCTAATGAAATTCTTAAACTCAAACAGGGTTAAAGAGAAGGCTCAATGGGGGATGCATTTGCCACAAGTGTGAAGACCTCAGTTTGAGTCCCCAAAACCCACCTGAGACTGGATCTGCTAGCACACTTCTGTAATTTGAGCACTCCTATTGCAAGATAGAAGCAGAGACTTGGAGACACCAGGACAGTCCATGGGCCAGCTAACCTGGGTACTCAAACATGAAGAGAAGACTCTGTCTCAAATAAGTTGGAAGCCAAGGACTAACACTCCGTGTTGTCCTCTTACCAACACCACATATGTCATGATGTGTGTACTGGATCATGCACACACACAACACACACACACACACACACACCCTGCACACCCTCCACACACACCCAAAGAAAATTTTTTTGAAACTTGAACTTTCTGGTTCCTTACCATGTCTGTGAGTGTGCGTATCAAACACAGTAGGCACAGATAAAGTATGAAATATAGCTGTGTCTGTGTCAGGTTTTTCTTTGTGGGGAATGTAACACTTGGACTCTTTTAAAAACGGCAAGCTGGACCCTAAATCGTGAGTTCCCTGTAGGACAGCTGTCATTAAAATCCTGCCCTAGAGGATGGAGCTACATGAGATCCGTTTGCATGTGGTAGCTTGGCACATCTGTGCTGCTTCTGTGTGGCTTCATCAGCATGGGGGTTATCTTCTTTGCTCTCATCAGAGTGGGCTTGACCTCTAATTGAGGTGTGGAATGGCACCTCCCTTGTGTCTCTCTGTCACGTGCTTAGAGTCAGCTCTTAGAAAGATCACCTAAACCTTACACAGCATTTCCAAGGCAGAAACAGCCCTTGGTGATTTAGCTCTTAAGAACGGCTATCTATGAGACTGACATCTCTTCCAAAGGGAGATAAATGACAGAAGAGCCAATAGACTTACTAGAGATAAAAATAATAATGGCTAGCGTTTATTGAGCAGTTTTGAACTGCCAGAGCCAAAGCTAAATACTGCCTGAAAGTTTTAACCTGTCCGTTAACCTTAGGCAGTTAGATGAGGACTCTGTGGTTATTAACCCCACATTTACACATGTGGGAATCATGGCTCAGTGTGGTTCTTTAACTTGAGAAGTATCACAAGCTTCATTGGTTGAGTCAAGACTTAAACTCTAAGGGTTGGGATGATGGCTCAGATCTCCAGCACCCATATAGGAAGCCATGTATAGCTCCAATTCTAAGGGGTCTGACTCCCTCTTCTGGCCAACAAGGGTTCAGGCATACATGTGGTACACATATATACATGCAGGCAACACACACATAACCATAAAGTAAAAATTAAAATTCAAAACAGAAAATACCTTCTCTGGTGCGCGCGCGCGCGCACACACACACACACACACACACACACACACACACACTGAGAAAAGGTTTATTCAGCTTACAATTTGAAGTTAGAGTTCATTGCTGCGAAGAAGTCAAGGCAGGAACTCAAGACAACTGGTCACATCTAAGAGCAGAGAGAAGAAATGCATGCATGTAGAAAACTTCACTAACTTTTTACTTAGGCATAGTCCAGGGACCAGCCCTTAAAACAGTGCCAGCCCCAGTGGGCTAGGTCTTGCCACATCAACTAAGACCATTCCTCACAGACACGCCTACAGACTAACTAACCCCTCACATTCTTCCCCAGGTGATGATTCTGAGTTGTGTCAAGTTGGCAATCAATTCTGTCACAGGATAGGGACTCGGGTAGGGAGAAACTTAAAACTCGAGAGCACATATTTAAACCATGTGGACCCAACTAAATCACAACTAGAACACTCCCCTGGGATTAACATGCAAAATTCTAAAGCAATTACCACCTTGTTGGGACAAAAATAAGTAAGGAGTGATATCACTGGCTTGTCGCCACACTGAGCCCAGGATGGGGCCTGAGTGACCACCTGTGTCAGTCTTTAGTGCCCCTAAAACTACAAAAGCTGGCCATTTATGTTGCAGTTGCTATTTTAACTCAAGACCTTAATTTCAAACCACAGGGAAGGAAGACTGACCCAATACCTGACTGATGATTTCTGCATTCTATTACTATTTGTCATGCACTGAAGCCAAGTCTGCATTCAGAATTTCTATGATAGAATTAATAATGATTTTTTAAAGCCAGTAACAATAATAGAATTAAAGGTTGTAGCTAAGCCCTACTGGCCACCTATGCAATTTTACAATACCGTACACACAGATATGCCTGTGTACACAACACTAAGCTAGTGGGGGGGGGGTCACAATACAAACCAACATGCAAGCAGAAGGCATCTGCTGCTAAAGGGCAGATTCTGTGCACTCTGTTGCAATGCAGGTATGTGTACTGCCCTACTCTAAGAAAAGCTGCAGACTCACATGCCACGAGCTCTAGCTTTTGTCAGTCTGTGAAGGATTCCTTTGCTGTGAACACTGAATATGGTAGTGGTTTAAATTGATAGCACCTGCACCCTGCTGAAGCACACCTAGTAAAAGACAAGAAACCCATCTTAAAATGGAGATCACTTTATGTAACTAAATGGTATTTGCATGGCTAAATAAGAAATTTATCAGTTCACATACTCCATGAAATACTCAATGGATACACTGACTGAGCCTCACAAATTCAGCCAATAAATATTTACTAAGTACTCCATATAAGCAAGGGACAAACACAGGGAACTACCACACTCAGACAGGTTCCCCATTCTCAAGGCAATTTCTAGAGGATAGCCCATGACTAAATATTATTGGATTTGCTCTCAACATTGAGCTCAACTATTTGCTAATTCATCTAGATTTCTGCAAAACGAAAGATGGCTGCTCCCTTTCTGGCCATCGGAGAAATGCAAATTAGAACTAGCTTGAGATTATTCCTACCAGAATAGCTATAATCAACAAACAAAAAAAGAAAATCCTGTTATTCACAAGATAAGGACTAGAGCTAAAGATCACCGTGTTAAGCAAAATAAGTCATACTCAGAAAGACACATCTTTTGTCTTCCATCTTCAGAGGAATTTAGAAAAAGAAAAGACATGGAGGCCAATAGAAAAGGGACATGAAGTCGGGTGTTGGTGGCCCATGCCTTTAATCCCAGCAATCAGAAGGCAGAGTTTGAGGCCAGCCTGATCTACAGAGTGAGGTCCAGGACAACCTCCAAAGGAATACAGAGAAACCCTGTCTCAAAAAAAAAAAAGAAAAGAAAAGAAGTGGGGAGGAGGAGGAGGAAGGAAGGAAGGAAGGAAGGAAGGGGGAGGAAGGAAGGAAGGGAGGAAGGAAGAGGGACATGAGGGAATAGGAATGGGACAGCAAAAGAGGAGAAACATAAATATGAAGAATGCAGAGGGGGTTGACAAAGAGGAAGGCTGAGAATCCACTAACAGAGGCCAACTAGGACTGGCTGGCATGACTAACATTGGTATACAGACTGAAGGTGACCTATGACTCATGATAAACTGAACCTATTAAAGATTAAGCCTGAACAAACCCATATTATGCAATTATGCAAACAGCTATGACACAGGATCTACATTGTACAGTATTATCATTGGAACATCTAAGCTTTTCCTGGTCTGCTTATTCTCCACCCCCTTGAAAATGCACTCTTCTTTAAACACTATTTTATTATTTATTTATGTGTATGCACATGAGTATGCAAGTGTCAGAAGAGGGCACCAGGTTCCTCTAAGGGCTAAAGTTACAAGTGGTTGTGAACCACCCTATGTGGGTGCTGGGAACTGAACCTGGGCCCTCTGGAAGAGCAGCAGCCAGAGTTCTCAAGTGCTGAATCCTCTCTCTACCCCTAAAACTATATTATTTCTTAATAAAATTCTTTGACTTTGCTTACTTTAAAAATACATCTACCTCAAACCCATCACAGGATTTAATTCTTTTTGTATTTAAACAAAGGAAATAAATGAAAAAAATTGCCCGACAATTCACACTGGAATATTTTTAATGTCAACTGAAAGACTGTTTCCACCCCAAATCCACCTCTTTGTTCAGATGAGTGAATGGAATTGCCTGAAATACAGATGAGTGTTGATTTCAGAACAATAATTAAAATGTAACGGAGTTAATCAGCTTCCATAAAACTATAAATTTTATCCAAAGACAAGATAAGTTGTTGAATAAGAATGTCTGACTGCTCAACTTCTCAAGATTTTAAATTTTGAATTTCATTTTCTGGCGGTGTTATTCATCTTAACTGAGAAAAGTATTCATATTCTCTCAAGTGCCAGACACTTTGATATGAGGAGGGGAAAAAGGAATCATTTTGTTCTTTACAGGGGTCAAATTATACATCAAGCCAAGCATGAAGTCCCTTCACCAGACACATTTCATAAAGTTAAATGGCTCTTTCAAGATTATGCTGACAATAGAGTCTTCAGTCTTTGTTATAATATAGTCTATGACCTCACTAATAAGGATAATAATGTATCATCAGAAAATGCTGTTAATTGAAAACTGTAAGTCTAATTAACCAGGAACGTGACCATGCAGAACATGTTATTAATAGAATGAAAAGATTGCATTGTACCAACTGCTACCAAGAAAAGACTACAAGGACAGTCCACCAGCTCAAAGATGTGTCAGATCCATTTCAGCAAAAGCTATGGATCCTATTTTCCTTTCACAGCAAAATGACTTGAAACACAAAGAAGAAAGTCAAGCTGGATTCAAAAAAATGGGTCATAGGACAGCTACAAGAGATCTGATCTATAAAGGGCCCCTCGACTCAGCTGAAACACATCAGAAATGTGGTGCCAATTAACTCATGTTTGCACAGGAAACTTTACATAATGGTCTCACTCCCAATGAATTAAACAGTTGCCCTCTAATAAAAATATAAATGCCCTTTCCTAATACTCACCTCCCTGGGGACTGTCTCACGATGGAGACATGCATGATTAGACTTGGGGCTACTACAACCCTTTGCCTCAATCTGGAAACAATCTGCTGATGGTCACCTGGAGTTGGCAGTTATGGCCAAGTGAGATGTCAACACTAGAAGAACATATGGCTCTGGATATTCTATGGAGGAAGATCAATCTATTGTCTGAAATTAACTTCTATGTCGCCCAAGAAGTCAATTATATAACAAACCCATTGTAAACCTAACAATAGGAAAATGGAAGGCACTTTACCAATTTTAATTAATATCAGGATAGCATACTGACAGCACACACTAAAATCCACTCTCTTCCAACAACTAGCACTTAACATGGTAAAATGAATACAGTTGAAATGGGTAAAATACATACACATATAATTTAGTTAAAATCAAGAAAACAAGATCTCCATGAAATTGAAATGAGAACTAAGTAATGTTCTCAGATGACTTCAGGAACGCCCATGGGTTATTGAGAATAGGGCCTCAATGATCTAATAAGGTGACTATCAAACCACAAAATTCAGGGTATGTAATTAAAGCTAGCAGGATACTTGTTTGAAAATACTTCTTACATAGCCTCCATTGTGACTGTGGAAGAAGTATTCCCACAAGACATAGAACCCAGTCCTGCCCTGTATAGTTTGGAAACCATGGTCACATAAGCTGTGACTGAGATGACAAGGGTTTGTACACAACAGTATCTAAAGTGGTTCTTTTCATTGAGACCTACATATCTAATTCTGATTCTATTAAATTAGAAGACAAAAGATAAACACAAAGAAACCAAAGAACTAATATAAAATCAATTCAACTATCCTTTGTTCTCTATCATTAAGTAATATTTGAATAAGATTCTAGTGTTGCCTACTAACTAGTGTCTGCAAAATGCATTTTGCTTCAGACACTAAGAAAGAAATGAACACAGATATCCACCCTAAATTTACAGAGAATTAGGATAGTGGGTATTGCACACAGTCAAGACATGGTTTTAGAATGGGAACGCATTCAAATCTCACCCTCACTCTATACCAAGGCAGAAGTAACAGGTTTTGACAACTCAGTGTTAGTTACAACTTCATGGGAAGCATGTTCACAAGCATGGCTGTGTAACCTGTCAGACAAAACAAAGTTGGGACCATTGTTAGAGAAAAGTTTTTTCTTTGTGGTATATGCACATGCGCATGTTTTGTGGGCCTGCACACACATACATGTTGATGAAGGCCAGAAGGGTCTTCCCCCTTCAGTCTCTACCTCGCTTTTTGAGGCAGGATCTCTCACTGAACCTGACTTAGCTAGTTTAGCTAGCCAGCAAACTCCAAGGATCCTCTTGCCCACACCTCACCAAAATTCTGAGAATAAAAGTATAGGACCTAACTATTTGCACAGGTGCTGGGATCCAAACTCAGGTCCTCATAAGTTTGTACCTTACCAACTGAATCATTTCTCAGCACCCGAAAGAGGAATTGCTTATGAAACTCTTAGATCACCATATTTTTGTTACAACATTGAAAATTTATGTTTTTGGTAAAGGCCCGTAAGTCTTAATAAGACAATCATCAGCAAAATAGTAAATTTTACACTACATCTACCTGTACAAGAAAACATACAAGAAGATTGCAAGAAACTTCAGTGTTTTCGACATCTAGCCAAAGATCCAGAACAATCCACCATTGTTTTACATTTCCTTCAACAATGAGCAAAATTTATTTCAGGCAAAATAAACTGTTTACCTACTAACTAAAATTAAAGTGAGTTTTCCTAATGGGCTAAAAGGTTAAAACAAGTATCTTTAAAAGATATGAAGATGAATAGGGGAAGGGCTCATGAGCCCCTGCACACCACCGAGCAACTATCTATGGACAGCTAATGTCTGCTGGAAGAAAGAGAGTCCATTTTTAAGGGTGTAACAACCCCTGAAAGGTTGACAGTGAGCTGGCAGATGCCCTCGCACACGTGTCCATAGATAGCACAAAGTGCACTCAGTAGGTTATTTGCAGGAGGCAAGCAAGTTGGAAGGAGATGTAGGAATCTGGGTGGGAAGGTCCAAGAGGAGATAGAGGACAGGAGTAGAGAGTGAATATGATCAAAACGCATTGTATTTGTGCATGAAATTCTCTAAGAATGAAATTATCAGGAAAAAGGTTTAAAGATGGAATTATGGGCTCATAAATTAAAACCCAAAAAGTCATCACTCAAGAACAAGTTCCTAATGAGAGACTATGTCCCAGGTAGTTTGAGGTTTGCTTTTGAGCTTCTCTGTATAGCCCTGGCTGTCCTGGAACTCACTATGTAGACCAGACTGACCTCAAACCTGGAGATCCATCTGTCTCTTCCTTCCAAGCGCTGAGATTAAAGGTGTGCACCACCACCACCCAGGTGTGTCCTGAGTAGTTCTGTGTCAATTTGATATAAGCTAGAGTCAAACCAAAGGAGGGAACCTCAATTGAGAAAACGCCTTCATAAGATTCAGCTGTAAGGCATTTTCTTACTTAGTGATCAATGGGAGAGGGCCCAGCCAGTTATGGGTGGTGCTCTCCCTGGGCTGGTGATCCTGGCTTCTATAAGAAAGCAGGCTGAGCAAGGCCCTAAGAACAAACCAGTAAGAAGCATGCCTCCATGGCCTCTGCATCAGCTCCTGCCTCAAGATTCCTGCCATGTTTGAGTTCCTGTCCTGATTTCCTTCCGTGATCGAACAGTGCTATGAAAGTATAAATCAAATAAACCTTTTCCTCCAAAAGTTGTTTTCACTCATGGTGTTTTATCACAGCAATAGAAACCCCAATTAAGACAGACCATTTAAATAACTGAAATATAAGATTTCATAAATGATTCTGTGGACATAGTCAAACAGAAAATTATTAAAGTGAAAGGTAACACTGAAGAAATCTCAAGCATATCATAAGAGAGGAGGTAAACTCTTCAGCATATACCCAAAGCACCCAATATGCTCCTACAGAGATGTTTTTCTGTCCTTCTTCTCAAGTGTTCACTCATAATATAATAATGTTCACTCATAACAGCCAGAAATAGGAAACAACCTAGATTTCCTAGGTGAATGGATGATGAAAATGTGGTATATTTACACAATTGGATACTAGTCGGCTGTTAAGAAAAATGAAATCTTCAGGTAAATTGGTATATCTAGAAAAAAAATGATCCTGAATAAGGTAGACCAGATCCAAAAAGACAAATGCCATATTTTCTCCTACATGCATATACTGGCTTTTAAGTTTTTTTACATGTGCACTACAATATTAAGAACCACAGAGGTGAGATACCTAGCAAGGGACCAGTAGGGTGAGGAAATGTCCCAAGGAAGGGAAATAGAATATAGTATTATAGAAAGATAAAGAGTAAACTAGAATAGGAGGATTAAGTGGGGAGGGGATGGGAAATTAGGGTAAACAAGAAAATATGAGGAGGAACAACTAGCACTAAGCAAAATAAAATCATATGAAAACCTTCTACTGTAGAAGCTGACTAAAATATACATATAAGAAAAGAATGTAAATAGAATCACCATATAATAGGATAGACAATGACCCAACTCAACATCTTATGCTACCAAGTAGAACCTCCAGTGCAATGGGTTTTACATTGCTGGATTATTAGCTAGAGGGGTGCCATAGACACCAACAACAACAACAAACATCACAAGCTGTTGGCAAATCTACTAGTTCCTCTCCACAACCTGATGGTGATGCCCTATTGCTAAAAACAGCACTTACTTATATCATCAAATACAGAGAAACTAAGTTGGTATCCAACTAGAAGTTTCACAACTATTGACTAGTGTTCATGGTGTAAGAAAGTATTCTGCACACCACCAGAAGAGAAAGTTAGTCATCAATGCCATCCAGTTATAAAACCTGCAACCCACAACAGCAAACTACCTGCAAGATACACTGGTATAATAGTGGCCCAAATGTTAAAGTAATAACCAATCACTTTTTTATTTCAGAATTAAAACCCATTCCATGAGCTGGAACCAAAACATGGTATTGCTAAAGTGGCCAAGAACTTAACACCAAAAAAGTCATGGGCTTAAAGGAAACCCTACTTCTATTATTCTGTTAAGGAAACATATCAATAAAATGACTCCTAATGATGTTGCTATTACAATAGATCGGTGCATTGCTCAACTATAATCAGAGGAGCTTTTCCTTGCAGTAGAAATTTAACACTAATATCCACAACTGGACAAATTGCGTAGAGTGAAAGACTTTGACGCACACAGTCATAAGAGGAATGTCTTCATCAAACCCTTCCCCTCAAGGTTCAGATATTTATGTAGACAAGGAAGAGAAAATTCTAGGGAAATAGTATCTTCCTACACAATAGGACTGTGGCAGCATGCACAAGACACACAGGTTTAAATCAGATAGGGCCCCAGCACTGAGAGGAGGGGTTGACATGGAGTACAACCCCTAACTAAGAAGTTATTTGCAATTGATACCTGTTAGCAAAAGGCAAATGAGTTTTCTCCAATGCAGTGTTACTGGGTAGATAAACCACATTCTAGGGCAAGCCTCAGGCCCACTAGTTGACCAACACAAAACAAAATCCATGGGTTTGGGGATGTTGGGTGGTTGGGGGGTTTTATTTCATTTTATTTTGCTTTGGCATTTTTTGTCTTACTGGTTCTTTGTTTTGATATTGATTTTTGTTTTTGTGGGTGATTGAGAGAGAGAGAGAGAGAGAGAGAGAGAGAGAGAGAGAGAGAGAGAGAGAACAAATTGAATGAGTAGGGAGATGGGGAAGATCTGAAGGGAACTGGGACAGGGAAAACATCAAAACATATTGTCTGAAAAATAATCATAATTATAAAATAAGAATGTAAATAGAAAAAACATAAAGAAGTCTTAACATATATACATATATATATATATGTAAAGATACCACAAAAGTATGCAAGGACTAGGGAGAGGACTCAATGGATAAACCATTTGTCACACAAGCACAAGGAACAGAGTTCAGGTACCCAGCAACCATGTAAAGCCATGTGTAGTAGCTTGCATCCATAATCCCAGCACACCTACATTGAGATAGGCATCAGAGACAGAAAAATCCCCAAGAGCTGATGGTCCAGGCAGCCTAGTGTGCAAGACTTTGTCTCAAACAAGGTAAAAGGTGATGGCTGGCAGAGGTTGTTCTCTGACCTCTACACGTGTACCATGATACATGCATGTCTACATGTACACACAACAAGAAGATAATTACACTTGGTATATATCCAAGGGACTCTGTATCCTATTAAAGAGATACTTGTTCAGCCATATTCATTGACACTATTCACAACAACTAAAAAATGGGAACAACCTAAATGTCCTTCAGCTGTTGAATGGATGATAAAAATGTAGTGCATACATACTTACAATGGAATTCTGTTCAGCTTTAAAGAAAGAAGAAATGTGAAGTTTGCATATAAATGGATGGAAATAGAAAAATATTATACTGAGGTAACTCAGATCCAGAAAAACAACCATTACATGTTGTCTTATCTGTGGATCATAGCCCCAGATCTTGATATTTGAGTATGTAACCTGAAGTAACTGAAGAATTCAGGAAAGTAAAGGTGGGACATTGTGGAGGGTATAGAAAGGTGGTAGCCAGACACAGGTGTCATGGGGGAGGGGAAGCTTTAGCTGAATAAGGGATTTTAATTGGGGAGTGGAGAGGGAGGACAATAGACAGGTAGAGGGAGGAAGAAATATAAATAAAAACTCCCCCTCCTGGCAACCAGAAGACCCGCCTACACAGGAAAGGCATCAGCCCTTTCAGGCCCCAACCTCCTGTGACCCCAGCTTCAGGTGAGCCTGGCTCTCCATGGGTCCACTCCCCACCACCTGCCCAACACCCATCCCTTCAATCTTCCGGGGACCCACTCCTGGCATCCAGAAGAACCGCCAACATAGAAAAGGCATCAGCCCTTCCATGCCCCAACCTCTGGTGACCCCAGCTTCAGGAAAGGCATCAGCCCTTCTAGGCCCCAACCTCCAGCGACCCCAGCTTCAGCTTAAGGTTCAGTTTCAGGGTCCCTAGCTTCAACTTCAGGAAAGAAGGAGAGCAGTGGAGACAGAAAGACCCCACCTGCACCCACTGGAAGAAGAGATGGGAAGAAGACAGAATAAGAGCTCACTCAGCAACAGAAAGACCAATATGACTCCACCAGAATCCAGAGAACCAACGCCAGCAAGACCTGAAAAGCACTACATAGATGAAGCAGAGGAGACAGACCTTAAAAATTATTTTATGAAGATGATAGAGACCCTCAAAGAGGAAACAAGGAAATCCCTTAAAGAAATAGAAGAAAAAACGCCATGAAATGGGGGAAATTTTTCAAGAAATAAACAAATCTCTCAAAGAATCTAAAGAGTACCAAGAAAAAACAACCAAACAAATGAAGGAAACAATTCAAACAGTTGAAGGATTGAAAGCTGAAATACAAATAATAAAGAAAACATGGAACGAAGGGATGCTGGAAATAAAAAAGCTGGGTAAATGATCAGGAACTACAGATGCAAGTATCACCAATAGAATACAAGAGATAGAAGAGAGAATCTCAGGTGTTGAAGACTCATTAGAGGATATACAGTCGTCAACCAAAGAAAACCTCAAAAACAACAAATCCCTAACACAAAATATCCAGGAAATATGGGACACTGTGAAGAAGCCAATCCTGAGAATAATAGGTATAGAAGAAGGCGAAGAAATACAGCTCAAAAGTACAGAAAACATATTCAACAAAATCATAGAAAACTTCCCTAACCTAAAGAAGGATATGCCTATGAAAATACAAGAATCTTACAGAACACCAAATAGGCTGGACCAGAAAAAGAAGTCACCTCGCCGTATAATAATCAAAACATCAAACCTACAGAATAAAGAGAAAATATTAAGAGCAGCTAAAGAAAAAGGCCAAGAAACACATAAAGGCGGACCTATGTGAATTACACCTGACTTCTCAATGGAAACTATGAAAGCCAGAAGATCCTGGACAGATGTCCTACAAACGCTAAGGGAACAAGGATGCCAGCCCAGACTACTATATCCAGCAAAGCTTTCAATTACCATAGATGGAGAAAACAAAATATTCCATGACAAAGCCAGATTTAAACAATACGTATCCATGAATCCAGCTCTACGAAAGTGCTGGAAGGAAAACCTAAATCCAGGGAAGATAACTACACTCACAAAGACACAGGCAATATATAATCCCACTTTACAAAACACCAAAAGAAAAAGGGAGGAGAAACTACACAAAATAACTTCACTACCAATAAATCAAGCACAAACAAGAATCATCAATCAATGGTCATTAATATCCCTCAATGTCAACAGCCTCAACTTACCTATAAAAACACACAGACTAGCAGAATGGATACAAAGACAAAGCCTATCCTACTACTGCATACAGGAAACACATCTCAACATCAAAGAAAGATGTTATCTCAGAGTAAAGGGTTGGGAAAAGCTTTTCCAATCAAACGGACCCAAGAAACAAGCGGGTGTAGCAATCCTAATATTTAACACACTAGACTTCAAATTAAAATCAATCAAAAGAGATGAAGAAGGACATTTCATATTCATCAAAGGAAAAGTCCATCAAGATGAAGTCTCAATTTTAAACATCTATGCCACAAATACAAAGACAACCACATTCATGAAGGAAATATTACTAAAGCTCAAATTGCACATAAAATCTCACACACTAATAGTAGGAGACTTCAACACTCTACTTTCACTGCTAGACAGGACCTCCAGACAGAAACTTAACAAAGAAACAAAAGAACTAATAGAAGTTATGACCCAACTGGGTTTAACAGACATCTATAGAACATTCCACCCAAACACAAAAGGATATACCTTCTTCTCAGCGCCACATAGAACCTTCTCTAAAATTGACCACATAATAGGAAACATAGCAAATCTCCACAGATACAAAAATAAATTGGAATAACCCCCTGTATCTTATCAGACTACCATGCATTAAAATTAGAATTCAACAATAACATAAATCGCAGAAACCCTACAAACTCATGGAAACTGAACAATGCACAATTGCACCATCCCTGGGTAAAGGAAGAAATGAAAAAAGAAATCAAAGACTTCCTGGAATTCAATGAGAATGAAGACACAACATACGCAAACTTATGGGACACTTTGAAAGCAGTGCTGAAAGGAAAGTTCATAGCACTAAGTGCCCACATGAAGAAACTGAAGAATAGTCATACTAGAGAATTAATAGCACAGCTGAATGTTCTAGAACAAAAAGAAGCAAACTCACCCAGGAGGAGCAAACGCCAGGAAATAATCAAATTGAGGGCTGAAATCAATCAAGTAGAAACCAGGAAAACATTGAGGAGAATCAATGAAACAAAGAATTGGTTCTTTGAGAAAATCAACAAAATAGACAAACCTCTGTCTAAACTAATCAAAAGACAATGAGAGAGCATGCTAATGAACAAAATCAGAAATGAAAAAGGGGGCCTGACAATGGACTCTGAGGAAATCCAGAGAATCATCAGGGCATACTTTGAAAATCTGTACTCCACAAAATTCGAAAATTTAAAGGAAATGGACAATTTCCTGGATAGATATCACTTGCCAAAACTAAATCAAGAACAGATAAACAACCTAAACAGACCTGTAACCCTTAATGAAATACAAGCAGTCATCAAAAGTCTCCCAACCAAAAAAAGCCCAGATGGCTTCAGTGCAGAATTCTACCAAAACTCAAAGAAGAGCTAATTACAACACTCCTCAAAGCATTCCATACAATAGAAGCAGGAGGCTCACAGCCAAACTCTTTTTACGAGGCTACAATTACCTTGATACCCAAGCCACACAAAAACACAACTAAGAAAGAGAACTATACACCAATTTCCCTCACGAACATCGATGCAAAAATACTCAATAAAATACTAGCAAACTGGATTCAAGAACACATCAGAAAACTCATCCCCCATGATCAAGTAGGCTTCATCCCAGGAATACAGGGATGGCTCAACATTAGAAAACCTATCAATGTAATCCACCATATAAACAAACTGCGAAAGAAAAACCACATGATCATCTCACTAGATGCTGAAAAAGCCTTTGACAAAATCCAGCACCCCTTCATGATAAAGGTCATAGAGAGATCAGGGATAACAGAAACATACCTGAATATAATAAAAGCAATATAGAGTAAACCAACAGCTAACATCAAACTAAATGGAGAGAAACCCAACACAATTCCTCTAAAATCAGGAAAAAGACAAGGCTGTCCACTCTCTCCATATCTTTTCAATATTGTACTTGAAGTTCTAGCTACAGCAATAAGACAGCAAAAGGAGATCAAGGGGATGCAAATAGGAAAAGAAGAAGTCAGGCTTTCACTGTTTGCAGATGATATGATAGTTTATATAAGTGACCCAAAAAACTCCGCAAGGGAACTCCTAGAGCTGATAAACACCTTCAGCAAAGTGGCAGGATACAAGGTAAACTCAAAAAAATCAGTGGCCCTATTATATACAGATGATGAAATGACTAAGAAAGAAATCAGAGAAACTTCACCCTTTACAATAGCCATAAACAACATCAAATATCTGGGGATAATGTTAACCAAGGAAGTGAAAGACCGGTATATCAAGAACTTTGAGTCTTTAAAGAAAGAAATCAAAGAGGATACCAGAAAATGGAAAGATCTCCCATGCTCTTGGATTGGTAAGATCAACATAATAAAAATGGCAATCTTGCCAATAGCAGTCTACAGATTCAATGCAATCCCTATCAAAATTCCGGCACAATTCTTCACAGACATGGAAAGAACAATAATCAACTTTATATGGAAAAACAAAAGGCCCAGGATAGCCAAAACAATCCCATACAATAAAAGAACTTCAGGAGGCATCACAATACCGGACTTTAAGCTCTATTGCAGAGCTATAGTCCTGAAAACAGCATGGAATTGGCACAAAAACAGACAGGTAGACCAATGGAACCGAATTGAAAACCCTGATTTTAACCCACACACCTATGAGCACTTGATTTTTGACAAAGAAGCAAAACTATACAATGGAAAAAAGAAGGCATTTTCAACAAATGATGCTGGCATAACTGGGTATTGGCATGCAGAATAGATCCATGTCTATTGCCTTGTACAAAACTTAAGTCCAAATGAATCAATGATCTCAACATAAATCCAGCCACACTGAAACTATTAGAAGAGAAAGTGGGAGCGGGACCTGGAACTGACTTGTGAAGCAACCTCGTTTCTTATCTAAATTTAAACTGGAAAAAAAAGTTATTTGAATGCATGTTAAACATTAATGTAATTTTTGAAAGGTTATATCTGATTTTTTTACCAAAATAAATCTGGAGAAAAAAAAAAAAGAAGAGAAAGTGGGAGATACACATCAACGAGTTGGTACAGGAGACCACTTCCTGAACATAACACCAGTGGCATAGACACTGAGATCGACAATTAACAAATGGGACCTCCTGAAACTAAGAAGCTTCTACAAGGCAAAGGACAAAGTCAACGAGACAAAAAGACAGTCCACAGAATGGGAAAAGATATTCACTAACCTCACATGTGACAGAGGGCTAATCTCCAAAATTTACTCAAGAAGCAAGTCTAAAACACCAAAGGATCCAATTAAAAGGTGGGGTAAGGAACTAAATAGACAATTCTCAATAGAGGCTAAAAATGGCCAAGAGACACTGAAGAAAGTGCTCAACATCCTTAGCCATCAGGGAAATAGGGAAATGCAAATCAAAACAACTCTGAGATACTATCTTACTCCTATCAGAATGGCTAAAATCAAAAACACTAAAGACAATTTATGCTAGAGAGGATGTGGAGATAGGGGATCACTCCTCCACTGCTGGTGGGAGTGCCAACTTATACACCCACTTTGGAAATGAGTATGGAGATTCCTCAGGAAAATGGCAATCAATCTACCACAAGACCCAGCAATTCCACTCTTAGGCATATATCCAAAAGAGGCAAATTCATACAACAAGGATATCTGCTCCACTATGTTCATAGCAGCATTATTTGCAATAGCCAGAACCTGGAAGCAACCTAGATGCCCCTCAACTGAAGAGTGGATAGAGAAAATGTGGTACATTTACACAATGGAGTATTACTCAGCAGAAAAAAAACAATGAAATCTTGAAATTCACAGGTAAATGGATGGCACTAGAAGAAACCATCCTGAGTGAGATAACCTAGTCACAAAAAGACAAACATAGTATGTACTCACTCATATATGGATTTTAGACATGGATCAGGATAGTGCCAGTCTGCACTTCCACTGACAGAGAGTCTGGGAAACAGGAAAGAACCTAAGAAAGATATGCATGGTACCCCAGAGAAGAGGAATGAGGCAAGATCTTCTGAATAGATTGGGAACACGGCAAGGGGTCGGGGGAGTGGGAGCTGGGAAGAAGAGAGGGGTGAAGAGGAAGAGAGAGTAGGTCATGGGGGAGCAGGAAGGTTGAGTGGGGGCTAGAATAGGGGGAAGAGGGAATCATAGGTTAGAAGACAGATCTGGCACCAGTGAGACCTCTAGTGATCTAAAGGAATGACACCAACTGGAAAGCTAAGCAATACTGGAGAGACAACCTTGAATGCCCATTCCTGGTAATGAACTTGATGTCTATGACCATCCTGGAGCCTTCATCCAGTGACTGATGGAAGCAGAGGCAAACACCCACAGTTAAGCACTGAACTGAACCCATGGAACCCAGTGACAGAGAGAGAGGAGCGATGAGCAAATTGGCAAAGAATGGGCTGGCAAAACAGCAGAGACGGCTGATCTGAATAGGGGAGAGCTCTTGGACCCCAGACTGACAGCTGGGAGGCCAGCATGGGACTGATCCAGACCCCCCTGAATGTGAGAGTCAGAGAGGAGGCCTGGGCAACCTATGGGGCCCTGGGCAGTGGATCAGTGTTTATTCCTGGCATACAAACGGACTTCATGTGTCCATAACACAAAGAGGGATGCTCTCTCAGTCTGGACTCTTAGGGGAGTGCCTGGACCCTGCCCTGAGTGAAACGACAGACTCTAGATATCCCCTATGTGGAAGGAAGTGGCGATAGGGTGGGAGGCTGGGGGGGGATGGTGAGGAGGTGTGGGAGGAGGGGAGGGAGAGGGAACTGGGATTGACATGTGAAGCAAGCTATTTAAATTTAAAATAATAATTTAAAAAGATAAATAACAATTGGGATGTTTACAAAAATCATAGGAAACTTTATTTTATAAGCTTACTTAAAATATATATAATACAAATTAATACGTGTTTACATGTATATTTAGTTTAAATGAAGTTATGCCAGTATGATAATATTCCCCCACAAAAGTCATAGACTCTCAAATAAGACCCCATTGGCAGTCATTGGAAATCTCTCTCTTTGATACTGCTGGTCAGGGACATCCAAGAGACCTCCAAAACATTATAGGCTATTGCCATTGCCCTTACTTGCCTCCTACAACTTGAAAACAAGAATCTGTTCTGAGGACAGCATATTCTTGGGACTCAGGACCTGGAAAAGGGAGCTGGAACAGCCCTAGAAGCCTCCCTGAGAACTGACTCACATAATATCCAAAGGTGATATACAAGCTGCTAAGAGAAAAAAGTGACCCTATCCACCTGTACAACCTACTCTGGCAAGCTATTTCTACTGGTGCAATGGTAGCACTTTTAACCTATGAGTAACCAAAAACTGTTAAACCTACCCAATCACCTAAGCATGGGGAGGCCATCGCCCCTAAAGAATTTACTACTGCCATTTTCTTAAACCAACGTCCCAACTGTATTCTAAATGCTTATCCTTCTACCCATGTAGCTCTCAACCTTCATCTAAGAAACTTCTTTTTTTTTATATTTTATTTTCCAGTTTAAATTTAGATAAGAAACAAGGTTGCTTCACAAGTCAGTTCCAGGTCCCTCTCCCATTCCCTCCCCTCTTCCCGTGCCCTCCCCCAACCCCCCCATTATCCCCTCATTCCCCCAGGGAGGGTGAGGCCCTCCATGGGGGTGTCCATAGTCTGTCATTTCATATAGGGCAGGGCCTAGACCCTTCCCCAAGAGTTCAGGGTGAGAGTGCACCTCACATTGTTCTATGGGAGTCCAAAGTCCGTGTGTATACTTGGGATGGGTACTGATCTGCTGCCCAAGGCTCAATAGATTCCCTAGACCTCCTCATTGACACCCAGATTCAGGGGGTCTTGATCAGTCCCATGCTGGATTCCCAGGCTGATGCCTGGGATTCAAGAGTTAACCTTTGTCTGGTCAGCTGATTCTGGGGGTTAAGCCAGCCCAGTCTTAATCCCTTTGGTCATCAGTCCTCCCTCTCTGTTACTGGCTTTCTTGAGTTCAGCTCAGTACTTAACCAAGGGAGTCTGCCTCTTCTTCGGTCAGCCACTACATGAAGTTTCTGTTTCCCAGACTCTCTGGCCATAGGATTGTAGGCTGGCACTCCCCAGATCTATGTCTAAAATCCATATATGAGAGAGTGCATGCCATGTTTCTCTTTTTAATTAGAGACCCACTCTCTCTGGGTTACCTCACTCAGGATGGTTTCTTCTAGTGTCATCCATTTGCCTGCAAATCTCATGATTCCATTATTTTTTTCTGCGGAATAGTACTCCATTGTGTAGATGTACCACATTTTCTCAATCCACTCTTCGGGTGAGGGACATCTAGGTTGCTTCCAAGTTCTGGCTATTACAAATAAAGCTGCTATGAACATAGTGGAACAGACATCTTTGTTGTATGAATGAACGTCTTTTGGATATATGCCTAAGAGTGGAGTTGCTGGGTCTTGTGGTAGATTTATTCCCATTTTTCTGAGGAATCTCCATACTGATTTCCAAAGTGGCTGAACCAGTTGGCACTCCCACCAGCAATGGAGGAGTGTCCCCCTTTCACCACATCCTCTCCAGCATAAATTGTCATTGGTGGTTTTGATTTTAGCCATTCTGACAGGAGTGAGATGGTATCTTAGATTTGTTTTGATTTGCATTTCCCGGATGGCTAAGGATGTTGAGCACTTTCTCAAGTGCCTCTCAGCCATTTTAGACTCCTCTATTGAAAACGCTCTATTTAGTTCTGCAGCCCACTTTTTAATTTGGTGTTTTGGAGATTTGCTTCTTGAGTTCTCTGTAAATTTTGGAGATCAGCCCTCTGTCAGATGTGGGATTAGTGAATATTTTTTCCCATTCTGTGGGCTGCCTTTTTGCCTTGCTGACTGTGTTCTTTGCCTTACAGAAGCTTCTCAGTTTCAGTAGGTCCCATTTATTAATTGTTGATCTCACTGTCTGTGTACTGGTGTTATGTTCAGGAAGCTGTCTCCTGTACCAATTCGTTCAAGGGTACCACCCACTTTCTCTTCTAAGAGGTTCAGTGTGGCTGGATTTATGTTGAGGTCTTTCATCCATTTGGACTTAAGTTTTGTGCATGGCGATAAACATGGATCGATCCACATTCTTCTACATGCCAGCCTCCAGTTATGCCAGCACCATTTGTTGAAGATGCTTTCTTTATTCCATTGTATATTTTTAGCTTCTTTGTCAAAGATCAGATGTTCATACATGTTGGGTTAATACCCTGGTTTTCAATTCGATTCCATTGGTCTACCTGTCTATTTTTGTGCCAATACCAAGCTGTTTTCAGGACTATAGCTCTGTAATAGAGCTTGAGGTCAGGGATGGTGATGCCTCCGGACGTTGCCTTGTTGAACAGGGTTGTTTTGGCTATCCTGGGTCTTTTGTTTTTCCATACAAAATTGATTATTGTTCTTTCAAGGTCTGTGAAGAATTGTGCTGGGATTTTAATGGGGATTGCATTGAATCTGTAGATTGCTTTTGGCAGGATTGCCATTTTTACTACATAGAAACTTCTTTTTGTAGCAGATGGAGACTACTACAGAGCCCCACAGCTGGTCAAGATGAAGAGAGTAAGTGCCCATGAGATGACCAGCCCTAGTGAATATAGCTAACAGAGTAACCCCTACACCTAAAGCTCAGAGAACATCACAGAATGAGTTACAAAGCTTGTAAGATCCAAGGGACCACCTTGCCTGTGGCTACATAGTTCCTTTGAAGCATGACAGGGAAGTTGGACCCACAAGACCCAAACCATATCACCGCCTAAACAAGACCTACATCTTGACAACACCAGGCAACATGCCAATGTGGATGTGGAAACTTTTATAAGCTCTAAACCCTGGATTAATAACTACATTCAGTGAATAGCTGCTGAGAGAGAGAGAACCAGTCTTCACCATGGACAAGCCACCAATATTATCAGATCCCAGGTGGTCAGCACTAAACACATGTGCATTCGGGGAACACTAAATGGACTCAGAGGGTTATAGATAGATGATAGGTAGACAGGTAGGGAGAGACATATACATGCATGCATACATACACACATACATTTATATGCATGTCTATACATAATAATAAAGAATAAGAGGTCAAATTTGAGAGGGATTAGAGTAGAGATATGGAAGGAGTTGGAGGAAGAAGGCAGAGGAATAGAATTTGATGTGAAACAGTACTCACATACGAAATTCTCAAAAAAATAAAATCTGAAAAGATAGCCTTCTGGTGCCCTGCTTGGAGCCTGCACACTGGGTTGTGGAGGAAACGACCGTCCCTGTTGACTAGGCTATCCAGAATCTGCCAGCATCCTAGTCCCACCTCCAGCCACAGGAGGAAATCAGCGTGGGCCTGTTTCCGGCCCACCTTCCTGTGCCTTGCTCAGAGAGTCCTGAAATTGGGGCTTGCCCACAGGGAAACCCATCCCAGCAGAACAGCCCATGCAGGGTCTGCCAATGTCTCAGTACTAGTCCCACCTCCACCCAGGGGAAGAGGAGACCAAATGGAGTACTGGACCTGATTACACCCACTGGAAGAGAACCTTGGACCCATACTGACCAGGAGAGGAAAGGAACCCACCTGCACCCACCGGAAGAAGGGATAGGAAGACAGACAAAATAAAAACATATTCAACAACAGAAAAACTAATATGACATCGCCAGAGTCTAGGGACTGTACACCAGCAAGACCTGAATATCCCAGCACAGATGAAGCAGAAGATATTGACCTTAAAAACAACTTCATGAAACTCATAGAGGCCCTCAAAGAGGATATGAGAAAATACCATAAAGAAATGGAAGAAAAAACAAACCAAAAAATGTAAGAAATCAACAAATCTCTTAAGGAATGCAAAGAAAAAGCAATCAAAAAGAAGAAGGAAACAATTCAAACAGTTCAAGACCTGAAAACTGAAATAGAGACAATAAAGAAAATACAAACTGAGGGAATGCTGTAAATAGAAAAACTGGGGAAACAGACAGGTACTACAGATGCAAGCATAACCAACAGAATGCAAGAGATGGGGGAGAGAATCTCAGGCATTGATGATACACTAGGAGAAATAGATTCATCAAGCAAAGAAAACCTTAAGTTCAACAAATCACTGACACAAAGGATTCAAGAAATATGGGACATTGTGAAAAAGACGAAACCTAAGAATAATAGGGATAGAAGAAGGTGAAGACACCCACCTCAAAAGAGCAGAAAACATATTCAATGAAATCATGGAAGAAAAATTTCCCAACTTAAAGAAAGACATCCAATGAAAGTACAAGGAGCTTATAGAACACCAAATAGAGTGAACCACAAAAAAGTCTCCTCACCACATAATAATCAAAACCCCAAACATACAGAAAAAGGAAGAATATTAAGAGCAGCTAAGGAAAAAGGCCAAAGAACATATAAAGGCAACCCTATCAGAATCACACCAGACTTTTTCATGGATACTCTGAAAGCTAGAAGATCCTGGATAGATATTCTACCAAAACAGAGACCACCGGTGCCAGCCCAGACTTTTATATCCAGCAAAGTTTTCAATCACTGTAGATGGAGAAAACAAGATATTCCATGACAAAACCAGATTTAAACAACATATATCCACTAGTCCAGCACTACAGAAAGTTCTGGAAGGAAAACCCCAACCCAAGGGAGTTAACTACACCCACAAAAACATAGTCAATAGATAATCCCACTTTATCAACAGCCAAAAGGAAAAAAGGGGTGGAAATTCACACACAATAGCACCAGCAGCAGCAGCAAATCCAAAACAAACAAGCATTAACAATCAATGGTCATTATTATCCCTCAATATTAATGGTTTTAACTTGCCCATAAAGAGACACAGGCAAACAGAATGGATATGAAGACAATCCATCCTTCTGTTGCATACAAGAAACACACCTCAACTTCAAAGACAGACAATACCTCCAGTTAAAGGTTGGGAAAAGTTTGTCCAATCAAATGGACCCAATAAACAAGCGGGTGTAGCAATTCTAATATATAACAAATTATACTTTAAACTAAAACCAATCAAAAGAGATAAAGGAGATCATTTCATATTCATGACAGGAAAAAATACATCAAAATGAAGTCTCAATTCTGAACATCTATGCCCCAAATACAAAGGCACCCACGTTCGTAAAAGAAACATTACTAAAACTCAAATCACACATAAAACCTCACACACATAGAGTGGGAGACTTCAACACCGCACTCTTACCACTAGACAGGACCACCAGAGAGAAACTTAACAAAGAAACAAAGGAACTAACAGAAGTTATGACCCAATTGGGTTTAACAGACATCTATAGAACATTCCATCCAAACACAAAAGAATATACCTTCCTCTCAGCGCCACATGGAATCTTCTCTTAAAATCTACCACATACTCAGAAATATAGCAAATCTCAATAGGTACAAAAAATTGGAATAACCCCTATATCTTATTGGATCACCATACATTAAACTTACAGTTCAACAACAATTCAAACTGCAGAAACCTTACAAACTCATGGAAATTGAATATTGTGCAATTGCACCATTCCTGGTTCAAGGAAGAAATTAAAAAGGAAATTAAAGACTTCCTAGAATTCAATGACAATGAGGACACAACATACCCAAACTTATGGGACACTTTGAAAGCAGTGCTAAGAGGAAAATTCATAGCACTAAGTGCTCACATGAAGAAACTGGAGAATAGTCACACTGGAGAATTAACAGCACAACTGAAAGCTCCAGAACAAAAAGAAGCAAACTCATCCAGGAAGAGTAGATGCCAAGAAATAATCAAATTGAGGTCTGAACTCAATAAAGTAGAAACTAGGAAAACGACCCAAAGAATCAATATAACTAAGAGTTGGTTCTTTGAGAAAATCAGCAAGATAGACAAACCTTTATCCAAACTCACCAAATGGCAGAATGTGAACATGCAAATTAACAAAATCAGAAATGAAAAGGGGGATATAACAACAGACACTGAGGAAATCCAGAGAATCTTCAGGTCATACTTTGAAAACATGTGCTCCACAAAATTCAAAAATTTAAAGGAAATGGACAACTTTCTGGATAGATATTACTTGCTAAAATTAAATCAAGAACAGATAAGCAATTTAAATAGACCTATGACCCTATCAAAATAGAAACAGTCATCAAAAGTCTCCCAACCAAAAGAAGCCCAGGGCCAGATAGCCTCAGTGCAGAATTCTACCAGAAATTGAAAGATCAGCTTATACCAATTCCCCTCAAAGTATTCCATGCAATAGAAGCAGAAGGGTCTTTGCCAAACTCTTTCTATGAGGCTTCAATAACCTTGATACCCAAGCCACACAAAGACACAACTAAGAAAGAGAACCTCAGACCAATATCCCTCATGAACATTGATGCAAAAATACTCAAATAAAACACTGAAAAATCTAATCCAAGGACACATCAGAAAACTCATCCACCATGATCAAGTAGGCTTCATCCCAGGGATGCAGGGATGATTCAACATAGGAAATCCATCAATCTAATCTACCATATAAACAAACTGATAAGGAAAAATCACATGATCATCTCACTAGATACTGAAAAGGCCTATGGCAAAATCCAACATCCCTTCATGATAAAGGTCTTGAAGAGATCAGGAATAACAGGAACATACCTAAACATAATTAAAGCTATATACAGCAAACCAACAGCCAACATCAAACTAAATGGAAAGAAACTCAACACAATTCCTCTAAAATCAGGAACAAGACAAGGCAGTCCCCTCCCTACATACCTCTTCAATATTGTACTTGAAGTTCTAGCTAGAGCAATAAAACAGCAAAAGGACGTCAAGGGGTTACAAATTGGAAAGGAAGAAGTCAAACTTTCACTATTTGCAGATGATATGATAGTTTAAATAAGTGACCAGAAAGACTCTACACAGGGACCTCCTACAACTGATAAATACCTTCAACAAAGTGTCAGGATACAAGATTAACTAAAAAAAATCAGTAGCCCTGCTATATATAGATGATAAATGGGCTGCGAAAGAAATCAGAGAAACATCAACCTTTACAATTGCCACAGACAACATAAAATATCTTGTAGTAAAGCTAACCACACAAGTGAATGACCTGTATAACAAGAACTTTGAATCTTTAAGGAAATAAATTAAAGAAGATACCAGAAAATGGAAAGATCTCCCATGCTCTTGGATAGGTAGGATCAACATAGTAAAAATGATAGTCTTGCCAAAAGCAAAAAGATGAACATTCATACAACATGACATCTGTTCCACTATGTTCACAGCAGCAATATCTGTAATAGCCAGAACCTGGAATCAACCTAGATGTCCCTCAACTGAGGGATGGATAAAGAAAATGTGGTACATTTACAATGAAGTACTACTCAGCCGAAAAAAAAAAAAAACAATAGAATCTTGAAATACGGAGGCAAATGGATGGAAATAGAAGAAGCCATCCTGAGTGAGGTAACCCAGTCACAAAAAGACAAACATGGTATATACTCACTCATATATGGATTTTAGACATAGAGCAAAGGAGTACCAGACACCAGAAAAGCTAGGAAACAAGGAAGACCCTAAGAGAGACATACATGGTCCCCCAGAGAAGAGGAAAGGGACAATATCTCCTGAGCTAATTTGGGAGCAATGGGGAAGGGGAGGGAGAATTAGGAGAAAGAGAAGGGGAGAAGAGGAGGGGAGAGGAGGACATGAGGGAGCAGGAAGATCCAGTCAGAGGAAGAATTGAGATCAAGAAAAGATATACAAGAGGGAGCCATTATAGATTTAAAGGGAAATCTGGCACTAGGGAAATGTCCAGAGATCTACAAGGCTGACCCCAACTAACAATTTAAGCAATAGTGGAAAGGCTATTTTACATGCCCTTCCCAGATATTGAGATTGATAACTACTTTATATGCCATCCTAGAGCCTTAATCAAGTTGCTGATGCAAGCAGAAGGAGACACCCATAGCTAAAGATTCAGCCGAACTCCTGGAATCCAGTCGCAGAGAGGGAGGAGTGATGAACAAAGGGGTCAAGACCAGGCTGGAGAAACCCACAGAAACAGCTGACCTTAACAAGGGGGAGCTCATGGACCCAAGACTGATAATTGGAAAACCAGCATAGGACTGATCCAGACCCCCTGAACGTGGGTGTCACTTAGGAGGCCTGGGAAATCTATGTATGGAACCTCTGGCAGTGGATTAATATTTATCCCTAGTATACAAATGAACTTTGTGAGCCCATTCCACATAGAGGATTACTTCCTCAGGCTAGACACATGGGGAGGACCTAGACCCTGATCCAAATGATATGACAGACTTTGAGGGTCTCCCATGGAAGGCTTCACCCTCTCTGGGGAGCAGAAAGGGGATGGGATAGGGGGTCGTGGGGAGTGGAGGAGGAGGGGAGGAAGAAGTAACTGGGATTGACATGTAAAACAAGCTTCTTTCTAATTTAAAGGAAAAAAAGAAAAGAAAGTTACAGAGAACTATATAAAATCAAGGAAGATGTGAGCTCTAAGGTTGACATTCTGGCTAAGTGACAGGAAAGAGCAATTTCTTTTCAAAGTTCATACCTGAGCGCATCATTATTAGTAAAGCAAGACAGCACCACCTTCTCAATTGTTCCCATGCTCTAGCACACAACCACACTGGTGACAATACTTCTTTTGAAGTCACGGCTCTTACTGAACTGCTACTACAGGCCCCCTTCATCTTTGGAGAGATGAAGGAACAAGAACACACCCCGACTTTAAATTTTTCACATGCCTACAATATGGAGAGGCTTTGCCAAGCAAACGACCACCAGCTTGACTGCACACATCTCAGAATATCAGCATTAGAAAAAAAATATCAGTAGCAGAAGTTAATGGAGTATTTCCACACTTGTACAAGGAAATAGCTGTGAAGAGGCTGACATTATAAAGTGAAGACAAAATAACACATTTCAGATTCAGAAGGGCTCACAAGAGAAATTTTTACTATCTACAGACCTTCATTAGTGGTGCTATTTGCAAGCAAAAAGAAGAAACTTAGAAGTGGAAATGGGAATCAACTGACCAAGAAATTGATAAACTATATTCGGAAATTAACTGTATTGACTCTTAAGATAACACAAGTTTGCGTTAGGACTTAAATTTTACCCAATAGTCCTATACAGTGCTGGCATCTAGTGGCCTGTAGAGACTACAAGACTTTATGCTGTTCATAAAGGGCTGGGACTAATTAATAATTTTAGAATTTAAAGGAAAGCATACTTGTATTGGACTAATTAGAATTCAATGTAAAAATAGCAGAAGACGTGAAGAGGGAAAACCACCACTAAAAACATCAACTGACATGAAATCCAGAAAGAAAAAAAATACACTTTGGACAATTCATGTGGGTGTCTTATGCATGTACTCAGGATGTCATCTGATAACGAACAATTTCACAGTTGTGATTAAAAGGTGGGTCTGGATAAATTAGAATGTCATACTGAGTTGCTATAACGAGTCTTTTATTTTGAGTATATGGAAAAGTTTATTCAACTTTCAATGGAACATAACTTGTGGATATTCACAGTAAAGAGTACTAGGCTCTTATTGCTACATTTCTGCAAACAGTGTGCTCTGTTTCTCTTGCTTGCTCTCGTGTCTTTAAACATCCCTTCTAAGGTATGTGAAGAGCAATTCACTTCATCTGTCAATGGAATCCAAGACCTTGTGGGAGTGAAGAGAGTTCTCAACCACTGATCTGCCGGAAACTCTTTTCTTGTCTGATATCATGAGTCAAGACTGAATCTTTGTAAAGCGTCCTTTTGAGAATAATGCGTGACTCGTCTGCACCTTATAAAGCTCAAATATTCATCTTAAGGTGCCAAGGTTTAGGACTCATGTAACTCAGTTCTCATGCTTGCCTAGCATGTGAAAAGCCTTGTGCTCAGTCCCCAGCAGTATGCAAAACTGGGTACGATGGTACATGCCTGCAATCAGGAGGCAGAGGCCAGATTGGAAGTTCAGGGTCACCCTTGACTGCATGGTGTTTGAGAACAGCCTGGAGTATATGGGACAAAGAAAGGTTAAAGGGAAAATAGAAAAGGAAAGGAAGGAGTGAAATAAGATACCAAGTTTCTGTCAAAAGCATTATTGTTCTACAACTTACAATTCAAAACCTCTCTTGTTTATCAACCATCACTGCTGTCTTTGCACCCACGTCCTCTTGGAGTCCCCAAAGGTCTTAACGTCCAGCTGTATCTCCAACACTCTGCAGTGAGTTCTAATACAATCTCCACTTGCACAGTCCTGTGGAATTCAAAGCTCCTCCCAGACATGAATGAATATAGCCAAATACCTCTAGTCTATGAAGCAAATTTGAGAATGGGAGGAATGAAAGCGGTTCAGAAAAATAAGGAAAGTGTGTTAAAAAGTTTGGGGTTTATCTTACTTAGAGTTTCTATTGCTGTGATGAAATACCATAAGCAAAAAGCAAGTTTGGGAGGAAAAGGTTTATTCAGCTTACACTCCCATAGCACAGTTCACTGAAGGAAGTCAGGACAGAACTCAAATGGGAAGGATCCTGGAGGCAGGGACTGATGTAGAGGCTATGGAGGGGTGTTGCTTACTAGTTTGTTTCCCTGGTTCACTCAACCCCCTTTCCTATAGAATATAGGACCACCAGACCAGGGATGGTCCCATTCACAGTGGTCTTGGCCCACCCCCATCAATCACTAATTCTTAAAATTCCTTACAGCAGCCAGGCAGTAGTGACGCACACCTTTAATCCCAGCACTTGGGAAGCAGAGACAGGCAAAGAATCTCTGTGAGTTAGAGGCCAGCCTGGTCTACAAAGTTACACAGAGAAACACTGTCTGGATAAACAACAGCCAAAAAAAGCCTTACAGCTGAATCTAATAGAGGCATCTTTTAACTCAGGCTCCCTTCTTTCAGGTAACTCTAGTTTATTTGTCAAGTTGACAAAAGACTAGCCAGCACAGGGGTGATGGATGTCATGGTCATCCCCAGAGATTTCTATGTCTTACAGAATAGAGACTATATTTTTTAAAATTCAATTCTTTGTGCAAAGCAATGTCCATTGAGTAGCTCAGGAGGGAAAGGTTTTGCATGCCTTGGAGAAAAAAGTCTACAATTTGACTCTTGAATAAGCTCTTCTATGCAAGTTGTATCTTCGTTTTGTTCTATTTGAAAATGGAAAAAAAGTCTTCTGTGTGGAGAAATATGGTGGAACTCAGAGCACTCACAAGGTCGTTCCAGCAATAGTATTTGCATGGCTGCAAAAAGTAGGAAAACACAGAGATTTTGTTTATAATATGGAATTAAGTTCATAAACTTTAATAGTGATTCTTCTGGGGACAGAGATAAGTCTGCTTTCAACTGAACTAGTGTGTTCTGTTGAGGGTTGCCTACCTGGATTTTCAAAGCACCGGCTTTAGTGTTTTAAAACCGGGCAAGATATATCTGGTTCACAACACATCATGATGCAAAAAGATCAGAAAGGCTTCTGTGGTTCCTGTGGCATCCCATAATGAACAAAACAGAACACAGAGGTGTTTCCTATTTTTGTTTCATCGCCCTTCATAATCAGCAGGAGTCTAGCTTTTCTGGTTGTCTGAACAGCTAGTATGAGATCCTGGAATCAGCTGAAAACCTTGCTTGCTTTTTTGCATGTTTAAGAAAATAAAGATGAGAAGTCTTGGATTTGTGTGTATTTATCCACATAGTTTGGGGAGGTGTGCCAGGCATAGCACATGTCACCTACCGGCATCAAGCCTGACTTTTTCATGGGAATGTGGCATGGGCCAAGGGACTCTCCTTTTGTGCTGTTCCACTCTTGGAATTTAGAAACAGTTTCTCAAAAAGGAAACATCAAACCCACCACATTATTGTAGCATTTTTCTCACAGAAAAATAAAAATCTTTAGAGACAACTTAAAAAGATCCAAGTAAAGATTTCAAAGGCAATGTTTATTTAGACCTTGTTTTATGAAACATAACACCTTTTACAAAAAATAACAGGCTCTAAAAACTATATCAAGAGGAAAATCATTGCATTTACAATTAAAATGAAACTTGAGTTCTGTGTTTTCGACATGAGTTCAGTTTCACCATGATCGTATTCCAAGCCTTGTTCACCTTGATTTTGTCAGTGAACCCTAGCCCATTCCTTTGATTCAGTACAACTGTTCTTTTCAGAGCCCATCAAACGCAGTGCTTCATTAATGTCCCCTTTTTAATCAGTCACCAAAAAATACCATCTACAGAGAGCTGTCCTTCCTCACTGCCATCAACCCTGAAGTCTCTGTTTCTCTGGCACTCTCATTGAGCTATTAAATTCGATAAGCATCAGTTGTCAGCAATTCAATTCTATTAGATGACAATGCGAAAAGCATGGTGTGGTTCATCATAGACATTTATGAGAATAACTTAAGTACCCTCTTTCAGGAACTTGCAATCGAGATATCATCTAGGGCTACAGTAGTCTGATGGCCTTGCTGGAGGAGCTGAAGGACTTGCATCCAAGATGGTCCCTCTGTGTGCTAAGCATAGTAGCACTAGATTGCTGTAGGACTGAGCCCATAGCCTCGTGCATACTAGGTGAACTCTCTACCGATGACCTATAGTCGCAGTTCCTGGTTCTGCCTTACTATCCTATTTTGGTTTTTGTTTAGGAGGTTTGTCTTCTTCTGTCCTTGAACTTGCCATCAGACCTTAGTACCCCAAGTGCTAGGATTACAGGATTCTACCACAATGCCCTGGTGCTGGTTTTCTGATGACAGGCTCCACTGCTCTCCACAGGACTAACTGAGCACCCTTGAAATAAGGCAACCATGAAAAGTGACCAATGACAGCAAAGCCAAAGCCATAGTTTCTTGCCTTTCATTGTGTTATCCAGAAGACACCTGCTTCCATGTCTACCCCATTCTGTTCTTTAAAAGAAGATTGCTAAATTTGGCCTATACTCAGGAGAAATTTGGTTCTACCTTTTGAAAAGACAAATTGCAAAGAATTTGTGGACATGTTTTTAAATCACCCCAATAGAAAGTTTGAATATATACATATATTCATGAAGAACTGATTGAATGAAGTATGACTATTGTCTCCAAAGACTTTTATGGCATATATTTCACCTGGAGAAGATTTTAATTTTCTGTGTATTTACTTGATCAACACAATACATGTTAAAGAACCATGTTTTTTATTAAGTTTTAAAAATAGATATGGTTGAAATATGACCTGTATGTTGCTCATTCCCTATGACATCTTGAGGTAAATGTAGTTAAAACATCAGTATGTATATATGTAATTACTAATAATGAGTTGTGCATATATACTGACAGCAGATGATATCCAGATAAGAAACATATCGAACAGAATGGCGAGCTGGCCCCTACTTTGTAAGGGGCACTTGCATAATATATACACATTCATAAATACAAAAGAAAGGCAGAAACTGTGATATCTGAAAAGAGTCAGAATGACAAGGAAAAACAGGTTCATGCATTTTTATCTATAACTTAAATTCCATATGTACATGTTCTCATTTTTATAGTCACATTTTATGTTAAAGAAAATAAATACAAATTAATATAAAAAACAAAAGCAAAACATGAGGAAAGAATATGAAAAACTCATTTTCAAAAGTCAATAAGAATATAGTCATGGAGCTGGAGAGGTGACTCAGTAGTGAAGAGCACTGACTGTTTTTCCAGAGGACACAGGTTCAATTCCCAGCACCCACATGGCAGCTCACAACTGTCTATAACTCCAGTTCACATCAATGAACATTAGTAAAGATTTTTTTAAAAAGGAGCCAATAAAGGGAAAGATAAAGGTATATAGTCAGTTGCCAGCTCCCAAATAATGACAAGAAGACTTTTTTTAATTGTGAAAGCTTGGCTTTGGCTTAAGATTGTTCCCAACTAGCTCTTAAAATTTAAAACAATCAGTTTGTATTAATCTACTTTCTGCCACATGGCTTGTTATCTCTCCTCAGTACCATCTGTCTGACTTCCTCCAAGTCTGGCTGGCAAATTTCCGACATCTCAGATTCTTTCCCAGAGTTCCTATCTCTTGCCAGAAGTTCCACCTATCCTCTTCCTGCCTAGCTATTGGCCATTCAGCTCCTTATTAAACCAATTAGAAAATGGCTTAGGCAAGTGAGGAAGGACTTAGACACATCCTCACAGTATTCAAAAAGTTTATCCCAACATAAGAATTTTTCACAAACAGACTGTCCTCAAACTCATAGTGATCCTCCTGCCTCTGCCTCCCAAGCATTGGAATTAAAGGCATATGCCCACTCTGCCTGGTTCAAATATTTTTTGCTACTGAATTTCACTCACAGAAAAAGAAACACAAAATTAAAACTATGTAGGGACTACTTTTCATTCCATGTGGTAAATACTCTAATGTCAGATAATATACTGTTTTAAGACAAAAGGCAACTTTCAAAGTTGTGAAGCCTGTAAATAGAAGTCTGTGGAAGGACATTTGGCAATGGTTAACAAAACAATGATGTACACACCCATTAACTCAGTTTCCCTTTTAGAAATTTATCTTCAGATGTATGCAAATAGCAATATGCCCAGGGTGTGATAAATAATACTCAAGACTTATATTAATCTAAATGTCCTATAACAGAAGTAACATAAATTATGATAAATCTACACCATATACTACAATGCAGCTAATTAGTAAGAATATGAATGCATATAAGTTCAATGATGCATTAAGTATAAAAGTAAATGCAGAACACCGCGCATTATGCTTGGACTTTAAAACTGAAAGATGGGTTCCGGAGCCCTGCCTACACAGAAACTACCAGCATCCTAGTCCTTTTCTCCACCCATGGGACTAGGTAAGCATGGGCCTGTTTCAGGCCCAATTCCAGTGACCTGCTTGGGGACTGCACACTGTGAATCCCATTCTGATAGGGTCCAGCCCACCCTGAGACTACCAAAGCCCCAGTACTAGTACTGGCTCCATCCACGGGAAGAGGAGAGCTACCAGAGTATTGAACCTGCTTGCAACCACCATAAGGGAACGTTGGTTCCATACCCACCAAGAGAGGAAGAGACTCCTGCACCCACTGGAAGAAGGAATGGTAAGGTGACAATATAAAAACACACTGAGCAACACAAAAACCAATATGACAACACCAGAGTCTAGAGACTACACCAACAAGACCTGAACACCCCAATGCAGAAGAAGCAGAAGAGAATGACCTTAAAAACAACTTCATGAAACTGATAGAGGCCCTCAAAGAGGATATGAGAAAATCCCTTAAAGAAATGGAAGAAAAAATAAACCAAAAATAGAAGAAATGAAGGAAAAGACAAAGAAAAATTGCAAGAAACAATTCAAACAGTGCAAAGGTTGAAAGCTGAAATAGACACAATTAAAGCAAAACAGTTTGAAGGAATGCTGGAAATATAAAAGCTGGATAGACAGTCAGGTACTACAGATGCAAGCATAACCAAGATAATACAAGAGATAGGAGAGAGAATCTCAGGCATTGAAGATACACTAGAATAAATAGATTCATCGACCAAAGAAAATCTTAAGTCCAACAAATCTCAAACACAAAATATTCAGGAAATATGGGACACCATGAAAAGATCAAACTTAAGAATAATAGGTAGAGAAGAAGGTGAAGAAACCCACCTCAAAGGGGCAGAAAACATATTTAACATTCATGGAAGAAAACTTTCCCAACCTAAAGAAAGACATGACAATGAAAGTACAAAAAGCCTACAGAACACCAAATGGAGTGGACCACAAAAAAAGACCCCTCGTCACATAATAATCAAAACCCCAAAAATACAGAATAAAGAAAGAATATTAAGAGTAGCTAAGGAAAAATGTCAAGTAACATATAAAGGCAAACCTATCAGAATTACACCTGACTTCTCCATGGAAATTCTGAATGCCAGAAGGTCCTGGAGAGATATTCTATCAACACTAAGAGACCATGGATGCCAGCCCAGACTAATATACCCAGCAAAGCTTTCAATCACTGTAGATGGAGAAAACAAGATATTCCGTGACAAAACCAGATTTAAAACAGTACATATCCACTAATCCAGCCCTTCAGAAGGTTCTGGAGGAAATCTCCAACCCAAGGAATTTAACTACAACCAGAAAAACACAGGAAATAAATGATCCCACTTTGCCAATAGCCAAAAGAAAAAGGGGTGGAAATTCACACACAATTCCACTACCAACAACAAATCCAAAACAAACAAGAATGAACAATCAATGATCCTTAATCTCCATCAATAGTAATCGTCTTAACTCACCCATAAAAAGACACGGCTAACAGCGTCACATGGGACATTCTCTAAAATCAACCACATACTTGGCAACATAGCAAACCTCAACAGGTAGAAAAATAATGGAATAACCCCCTGTATCTTATAAGAACACTATGCTTTAAATTTAGAATTCAACAATAACACAAACTGCAGAAACCCTAAAAACTCATGGAAATTGAATAATGTGCAATTGCACCATTCCTGGTTCAAGGAAGAAATTAAAAAGGAAATTAAAGACTTCCTAGAATTCAATGAGAATGAAGACGCAATATATCCAAATTTATGGGACACTTTGAAAGCAGTGCTAAGAGGAAAGTTCATAGCACTAAGTGCCCACATGAAGAAACTGGAGAACAGTCACAAAAGAGAATTAAAAGCACAATTGAAAGCTCTAAAACAAAAGGAAGTTAACTAACCATGAAGGAGTAGATGCCAGGAAATAATCAAATTGAGGGCTGAAATAAAAAAAAAAAACAAGAAACTAGGAAAACAATACAAAAAATCAATGTTGGAGATTGGGTGGGGGATTGGGGGACCTAATGGGGGGGGGCGGGGGAGAGGGGAGGGAGAGGGTGCTAGAATTGACATGTGAAGCAAGCTTATTTCTAACTTAAATTAAAAAAAGAAAATAAAAGAAAAATAACATCAAAAAAAGACTAAAGGAGCATTTACATTATCATCCCTTTCTAAGTGGAACATTTGATGTGAATGATTTTGTGTATTCACGTGATTTTCACAAAAAAAATGTGTGTTGTGAATGGAAAAAAAATGAAGAGTTGGTTCTTTGAGAAAATCAACAAGATAGACAAACCTTTATCCAAACTTACAAAAAGGTAGAAAGAGAACATGCAAATGAACAAAATCAGATATGAAAAGGGGAATATAACAATGGACACTGGGGAAATCTAGAGAACCACCAGGTCACACTTTGAAAGGCTGTACTCCTCAAAATTCAAAAATATAAAGGAAATGGACAATTTTCTGGATAGATATCACTTACAAAAATTAAATCAAGAACAGATAAGTAATTTAAACAGACCTATAACCCCTAAGGAAATAGAAGCAGTCATCAACGTCTCCCAACAAAACAAATGCCCAGACCCAGATGGCCTCAGTACAAAATTGTACCAGAAATTCAAAGAAAGCTAATACTAATTCTCCTCAAAGTATTCCCTGCAATAGAAGCAGACGGGTCATTACCTAACTCTTTTTATGAGGTTTCAATAGCCTTTATACCCAAGCCACACAAAGACACAACTAAGAAAGAGAACTTCAGAGCAGTATCCCTCATGAACATTGATGCAAAAATACTCAATAAAATTCTGGCAAATCGAATCCAAAAACACATCAGAAAAATCATCCACCATGATGAAATAGGCTTCATCCAAGGCATGCAGGGATGGTTCAACATATGAAAATTCATCAGTGTAATCTACCATATAAACAAGCTGAGAGACAAAAATCACATTATCATCTCACTAGATGCTGAAAAAGCCTTTGACAAAATCCAACAATCCTTCATGAAAAAGGTCTTGGAGAGATCAGGGATAACAGGAACATACCTAAACATAATAAAAACTATATACAGGAAACCAACAGCCAACATCAAACTAAATGGACAGAAACTCAACAGGATTCCTCTAAAATCAGGAACAAGACAAGGCTATGCCCTCTCTAAATATCTCTTCAATATTGTACTTGAAGTTCTAGCTAGAGCAATAAGACAACAAAAGGAGATCAAGGGGATACAAATTGAAAAGGAAGAAGTCAAACTTTCACTATTTGCAGATGACATGATAGTTTACACATAAGTGACCAAAAAAAACTCTACCTAGGAACTCCTGCAGCTGATAAACACCTTCAGCTAAGTGGCAGGATACAAGATTAACTAAAAAAAAATCAGTAGCCCTACTATATACAGACGATAAATGGGCTGAGAAAGAAATCAGAGAAACATCACCCTTTACAATTGCCACAAACAACATAAAATACTTTAGGATAACCAAACAAGTGAAAGACTTGTGTCGCAAGAACTTTGAGTTTTTAAAGAAATTAAAGAAGACATCAGAAAATGGAAAGATCTCCCATGCTCTTGGATAGGTAGGATCAATGTAATAAAAATAGTAATCTTGCCAAAAAGCAATCTACATATTCAATGCAATCCCCATCAAAATCACAGTTCAATTCTTCACAGACCTTGAAAGAACAATTCTCAACTTTATATGGATAGCCAAAACAACCCTGTGCAATAAAGGAACATCCAAAGGCATCACCATCCCTGACTTCAAGCTCCATTATAGAGCTATAGTCCTGCAAATAGCTTGATATTGGTGAAAAAGTTGACCGGTAGGCCAATGGAATCAAATTGAAGACCCTGATATTAACCCACACACCTACTAACACCTTATTTTTGACAAAGAAGCTAAAATTATACAATGGAAAAAAGAAATGGTGCTGGCATAACTGGATGCTGGCATGTAGTAAATTGCAGATAGATTCATGTCTATCACTACGCACAAAACTTAAGTCCAAATGGATCAAAGACCTCAACACAAATCCAGCCACACTGAACCTGTTAGAAGAGAAGGTAGGTGGTACCCTCGAATGAATTGTTACATGAGACTGCTTCCTGAACATAACATCAGTAACACAGACCCTGAGATCAACAATTAATAAATGGGACCTCCTGAAACTGAGAACCTTCTATAAGGCAAAAGACATAGTCAACAAGACAAAATGGCAGCCTACAGAATGGGAAAAGATATTCACCAATCCCATATCTGACAGGGAGCTGATTTCCAAAATATACAAATAACTCAAGAAGCTAATCACCAAAACATCAAATAATCTAATTAGAAAATGAGGTACAGAACTAAATAGAAAATTCTCAATAAAGGAATCTAAAATGACTGAAAGACACATAAGAGAGTGCTCAACATCCTTAGCCATCAGAGAAATGCAAATCAAAACAACTCTGAAATACCATCTCACTCCTGTCAGAATGGCTAAAATCAAAAACACCAAAGACAGTTTTTGCTGGAGAGGATGTGGAGAAAGGGGAACACTCCTCCACTGCTGGTGGGAGTGCCAACTAGTAGAGCCACTTTGGAAATCAGTATGGTGGTTCCTCAGGAAAATGGGAATCAGTCTACCACAAGATCCAGCAATGCCACTCTTAGGCATATACCCAAAAGATGCACATTCATACAACTAGGATATCTGTTCCACTATGTTCATTGCAGCATTGTTTGTAAAAGTCAGAACCTGGAAGCAACATAGATGCCACTCAACTGAAGAATGGATAGAGTACTACTCAGTGGAAAAAAAACAATGGAATCTTGAAATTCAGAGGCAAATGGATAGAACTAGAATAAACCATCCTGAGCAAGGTAGCCCAGTCACAAAAAGACAAAAAATGATATGTACTCCCTCATATATGGATTTTAGACATAGAGCAAAGGAGTACCAACCTACAATCCATACCGCCAGGAAAGCTAGGAAACGAGGAAGACCCTAAGAGAGACAGACATACATGGTTCTCTGGAGAAGGGGAAAGGGACACAATCTCTTGAGCTAATTGGGAGCATGGGGGAGGGGAGAGAGGGAATTAGAGGAAAGAGAAGGAGATAAGAAGAGTGGAGAGGAGGACAGGAGAGAGCAGGAAGATCATTCATGGGAAGAAAAGAGGAAAGCAAGAAAAGAGATACCATAATAGGGGGAGCCATTATAGGTTTAAAGACAAATCTGGCACTAAGGAAATGTCCAGAGATCTACAAGGCTGACCCCAACCAATAATCTAAGCAATAGTTGAGAGACTACCTTAAATGCCCTACCCCTATAATGAGACACCCACAGCTAAAGATTCAGCTGATCTCTGGATTCCAGTTGTAGAGAGGGAGGAGTGATGAGCAAAGGGGTCAAGATTAGACTGGATAATCCCACAGAAACAGCTTACCTGAACAAGGGGGAGCTCATGGACCCCAGACTGACACCTGGGAAACCAGCATAGGACTGTCCCAGACCCCCTGAACAAGGGTGTCAGTTTGGAGGTCTGATTAATCCATGGGGCCTCTGGTAGTGGATCAGTATTTATCCCTCGTACTCGAATGGACTTTGGGTGCCCACTCCACACAGAGGGATACACTCTCAGCCTAGACACATGGGGAGGGTCTAGGCCCTGCTCCAAATGATATGACAGACTTTGAAGATACCCCTTGGAAGGCCTCACCCTCCCTAGGGAGCAGAAATGGGATGGGATAGGGGGTTGGTGAGGGGCAGTAGAGGAGAGGAGGGAGAGGGAACTAGGATGGAAATGTAAAAGAAGCTTCTTTCTAATTTAGATAAAAACTGAAAGACGTGCATTCACATTGCTTTATAAATACTGTTGTTCTGAGCATATGAAGGTAATACTTTCCCAACATTGGTAGAAACTTACCAGCAGTAAGACAAAAAACTGAATGACTACTCTCGAGGATCCCCTGACCTGGGGACTGCAGCCAGGTCGACTCGCCCCTGGACTGACAACCAAGCGTCCAGGAGACTGCAGAGAGAGGTGGTCCACTTGTGCACACACTCAGGGCAGAGAACAGAGGAAAGGAAGAGGCTCTTTCTACACGCACTGGAAGAAGTGATGGGAAAAGAGGCAGTATAAAAACACACTCAGCACCCAAAAAACAAATATGACACCACTAGAGTCTAGAGATTCTATACCAGCAAGACCTGAACACCCTAGTGCAGATGAAGAAGGGAATGACCTTAAAAACACCTTCATGAAAATGATAGAGGCCCTCAAAGAGGATATGAGAAAACCTCTTAAGGAAATGGAAGAAAAAACAAACCAAAAAAATTTCAACAAATGCAAGAAAGGGAGGAAAACATGAAGAAAAAATTACAAGAAACAATTCAAACAGTGCAAGGTTTGAGAGCTAACATGGAGAAAATAAAAAACACAGTCTGAAGGACTGCTGGAAATAGAAAAGCTGGGGAAATGGTCAGGTACTACAGATGCAAGCATAACCAACAGAATACAAGAGATGGAAGAGAAAATCTCAGACGTTGAAGACACACTAGGAGAAATAGATTCATCAACCAAAGAAAATCTTAAGTCCAACAAATCTCTAACACAAAACATGCAAGAAATATGGGACACTATGAAAAGACCAAACCTAAGAATAATAGGTAAAGAAGGTGAAGAAACCCAACTTAAAGGGGCAGAAAATATATTCAACAAAATCATAGAAGAAAACATTCCCAACCTAAAGAAAGACATGCCAATGAAGGTACAAGAAGCTTACAGAACACCAAATAGAGTGGACCAAAAAAAAAAGTCCCCTTGCCCCATAATAATCAAGACCCCAAGTATACAGAATAAACAAAGAATACTTAGAGCACCTAAGGAAAAAGTTCAAATAACATATAAAGGCAAACCTATCAGAATTATACCTGACTTCTCCATGAAAACTCTGAAAGCCAGAAGGTCCTGGAGAAATATTCTATCAACACTAAGAGACCATGAATGCCAGCCTAGACCACTATACCCAGCAAAGCTTTCAATCAATATAGATGGAGAAAACAAGATATTCCATGACAAAACCACATTCAAACAATACATATCCACTAACCCAGCCCTACAGAAAGTTCTAAAATGGAAACTCCAATCCAAGGAAATTAGCTACAACCAAATATAGATAATAGATAATCCCACTTTATCAACATGAGAAAGAGAAAGGGGTGGAAATCCACATACAACTCCACCACCATCAACCATTCCAAAACAAAAAAAAAAAAATGAGCAATCAGAGAAAGTGGGAGGGACCCTTGAACGAATTGGTGCAGGAGACGACTTCCTGATATAACACCAGTAGCACAGACACTGAGATTGACAATTAATTAATGGGACCTTCTGAAGCTGAGAAGTTTCTGCAAGGCAAAGGACACAGTCAACAAGAAAAAAAGGCAGCCCACAGAATGGGATAAGATATTCACTAACCCCACATCTGACAGAGGGCTGATCTCCTCAAGAAGCAAGTCTCCAAAGCACCAAAGGATCCAATTAAAAAGTGGGGTACAGAACTAAATAGAAAATTCTCAATAGAGGAGACTAAAATGGCTGAGAGACACTTAAGAAAGTACTCACCATCCCTAGCAATCAGAGAAATGCAAATCAAAACAACTCTGAGATACCATCTTATTCCTGTCAGAATGGCTAAAATCAAAAACACCAATGACAGTTTTTGCTGGAGAGAATGTGGAGAAAGGAGAACACTCCTCCACTGCTAGTGGGAGTGCTGACTCATACAGATACTTTGGAAATCAGTATGGAGATTCCTCAGGAAAATGGAAATCAGTCTACCATACAACCCAGCAATTCCACTCCTAGGCATATACCCAAATATGCACATTCATACAACAAGGACATCTATTCCACTATGTTTATAGCAGCACAATTTGTAATAGCCAGAACCTGGAAGCAACCTAGATGCCCCTCAACTGAAGAGTGGATAGAGAAAATGTGGTACATTTACACAATGGAGTACTATTCAGCAGAAAAAAACAATGTAATCTTGAAATTTGCAGGCAAATGGATGGCACTAGAAGAAACCATCCTGAGTAAGGTAACCCAGTCACACAAAGACAAACATGGTATGTACTCACTCATATATGGATTTTAGAGATGAATCAGGGGAGTGCCTGTCTACAACCCCACTGCCAGAGAGGCAGAGAGAAACAAGAAGGACCCTACGAGAGACATACATGGTACCCCAGAGAAGGTGGAATGAAGCAAGATCTCCTGAGCAGATTGGGAGCACAGGGTGGGGGAGGGGAGAGGGAGCCAGGAAAAAGAGGAAGACAAGAGGAAGGGAGAGGAGGACATGGGGGAGCAGGAAGGTTGAGTTAGGGGAAGAATAGAGGAGAGCAGAATGAGAGATACTATAATAGAGGGAGCCATTCTATGTTTGAGGGGAGATCTGACACTAGTGAGAACTCCAAAGATGTACAAGGATGACACCAACTAGCAACCTGAGCAGTAGTGGAGAGACTACTTTAAATGCCCCTCCCTAATAATGATTTTGATGACTGTCTTACATACCATCCTAGAACCTCCATCCAGTGACAGACGGAAGCAGAGGCCGACACCCACAGCTAAACACTGGACTGAACTCCTGGAACCCAGTGACAAAGAGGGAAGAGTGATCAGCAAAGGGGTCAAGACTGGGATGGTGAATCCCAGAGAAACAGCTGACCTGAACAAGGGAGAGCTCTTGAACCCCAGATCAATGGCTGAGAGGCCAGCATGAGACTGATCCAGACCCCCTGAATGTGGGTGTCAGTGAGGAGACTCAGGCAATCTATGGGGTTTTGGGGTATTCAGTATTTATCCCTGGCACACAAATGGACTTTGGGGACCCATCCCACAATGAGGGATGCTTTCTCAATTTGGACACTTTGGGGAGGGCCTGCACCCTCCCCAGAACAAAATGACAGACTCTAGAGATCCCCCATGGAGGAATGGAGTGGGGATTGGGTGAGGGGCTGGGGGGAGGAGTTGGATGTGGAGGGGAGGGAGAGGGAGCTGGGACTGACATAGGAAGCAAGCTTGTTTCTAATTTAAATATATAATTTTAAAAAGTGTAAAAAAATGAATGACTGTGGAATAATATACAGAGGTTCTTTCTGCACATCTGTGTTACTTTTGGTCCATGTTAATTCATTGCTTACTAAACTCAAGTAACAGGAGACAGTGATGTTGTCCTGTGTTGGACATCCTGGTTTTTTATGTTATTTTAATTCATGTTTTACTGCTGAAGACACTGAGACCTGTATACATGAGAACAACTAACATCTCTAGTCAGTAGCTAAGCTGGGCTAGTCCCAAGCAGTATGTACCAGACATTCTGTCAGTTGGCAGCTATGAGAATAGTGATGCTCCTATTAGGCAACACAAGTGCAGCTGCTCATTCTCCAGGGGAGTCGGTAACTACAGGTAAAAGAAGCAATCTTTTCCAGTGGCACTGTCTGGAGACTGCACAAACTAACTATATCCGTACAGTCTCTAAAAATCCATTAGGATTGTTGTTCTGGCTGTATGCACCACTACTTTTCATTTCTCAGGCCTTTGTTTCTACATATAGGAGGCAAACTAAGGAAGTGCCTATTTCATATTAAAATCCAAGCCCATTCCATCACCCGGTTCACCTGAAACATCACTACTTCTTCAATATTTCTGGGTTGACTTTTTCACTAAATTCAAATCAAGAGATTTATCTGTGCACCTTCCCCAAACAGTAACAGGGCATAGCATCTTCACCTTTGCCCTCACCAGAGGGAAAATTCCTAATACATTTAACACAACAGTAGTTCAAGCCAGCCTAATAAAGATAGCAAGTTCCAGGCCAGCCAGAGCCACATAGTAAAAATAAAGTCAATAGGGCTGTTGACTACCCAATCCTACAACAAGCCCTTTCCCTCAGTGTTATACAACTCTATGGCTGCATCCTCAGCCTCCTGCCTGATGGTCACTTCCAAGAGCTTTGTACCCAGCCACCTCTGCATTCATTCATCCGCTCATTCATCTAAAGCACCATTAACTCATCTCCAACATTTCCACACACTTTCCAGAGTATTTAAAACAAGACAGAAAGTGTCTCAGAGCTAGCTAGCTAGCTCTCAACGGCCTTGAAGGTCATTGAGGACAGACCCCTCCCCTTCATCAGCAGCATCTTGTAAAAGCCTGGACTGAGACTGGAGAGCTCTGGTTACTGCGTGGCCGTGGTCCTCTTGAACTCACAGCAGTTCTACCTTGATAAGAACGGTCCTGTCACTGAGTGGGGATAGAGCTCCTGAGACACCGCCCCCATCCCCCTTCCCCCCCACCCCACCCCACCCCACCCCCGTGTGCCTCCACCTCCTTCCTAGGTGGATTTCTTAGGCAGTTCATGGTTGTGAAGGGAGGAAGAAACATTTTCTTCAGTTAGGTGTCCATGCCCCTGTAACTTTTCATGCTCCTACGAGCAACCTTAATGATACTCATTAGGTCGTGAACACACACTCAAAGGAGCAAGTCTAGCCAGGAAGAAAAAGGGCACCGTGAGGGTGGGACAAGAGAAGGTAACCTGAGTTAACATGATCAAAATGTATTACATATACGTGAAAATAGCATAATGAAACCCACTATTGTGTATATTTAATATACGCTGAATAAAGGCACTAAGAAGAGTTTATCCAAATGGGCCTGCCAATCACTTGGGCAGGAAGATACCCTTTGGGGGAAGCTGCCAGTTCTGGAAACCTTAGAAATGGTATAAGCCATGCCTAAAATGCAGCATGCTCTTTTTCCTGCTGCTGTGATGACACACTGACGAAAGCAACCTAAGAACAAAGGGGTTTATTTTCCCTCCAATTTGAGGCTCCAGTCATAGCTGCAGAGATCCTGGCGGCAGAAGCTTGCTTGAGGCTGCTGGTCTTGCAAGATCCAGCCAGGAAGCCCAAATGCTCATGCTCAGACCTCCCCCTCTTTTGTGCAGCTTGAACCCCGAGTCAAGGAATGGTACTGCCCTTCTTTAGGGTAGGTCTTCACGCCTCAGTTAAGCAATCAAGATAACCCCCAACAGGCATGCCTATTGAAGAACTTTTTCATAGGGACCGTCAGCTCCCCAATAATGACGTGGAGACTTATTATTAACTACGAAAGTTTGACCGATAGCTCAGGCTTGTTTCTAACTAGCTCTTAAAACTTAAATTAGCCCATATCTTTTAATCTATGTTCTTTTATGTAGCTCGGTTAGCTTTACTTTGTAAAGCTCATGCTGCTTTTTCTACGTCTCCCGGCGACTCCGCCCTTCTTCTCAGAGCTCTCTCTATCTAGAAGTCCTTTTGTCTATAACTACTGCCTAGCTATCGGCCATTTCACTTTTTCTTTGACCAATCACAGTGGCACATCTTCACACAGTGTAAAGGAATATTCCACAACACATGTCCAGCCTCTACCTTTAGCTAAATAATCTGTCACAGGAATGCCTGGGGACTCATCTCTGGGGCAATTCTGGACCCTGTCAAGTGGATAACATCAACCATCACAGGTATGTTGGCACAGTGCTCCATTGTTCACTCTCACTGCTGAGGGTGCTCCTCTTTCTAGTAAACTCTATGTATCCTGTCTTCATGGTGTCTCATCTAAATTTGGTGATCAAAAGGACCCAGGAGCTGAGGGGAGTTCACCTTACCCAACCCTACACTGCTTACAATAAAACCCATTATTAAAGATACTGACATTTTAGTTGTATGGGGGCTTGAGTTTGGGTTGAATAGGTCATTCCTCATAGATTTCAACTAGTTTTATGTCCAGGACAATGACTATCCAGGGATCATCATCCATTTGTTCTGTCACCAATTCTAAAGTCCTAAGCTCAATAAAAAAAAAAAGCACAGAAAACAGCTTCCCTGCTTCTATTTAAAACATTATCTCTATACTAGGTGCACCCAAAGCCTCCAAATGTCCTTACCATTTAAAAATCCCTTTATCAACAGCTTGATAGAGAGCAAAGAAGTCCACACACCCCTGAGGCAAGACAGTGAAAACTATTACTGTCCAGCGTGCACTGCTGCAAATAACTGCTGGTCATGTTTTAAGCACAGACTCAGGGAGTAAATCTGAAATTGGCCACATTAGTTACTGAATAGTAACAGGATATATTGAGATTCTATTCAAGAATTAAAATACTCCCGCATCTGGTATTAGCAATGGTATGATTCGATGGGCAGTAGCAGAGCACGCCTTTAATCCCAGCACTCAGGAGGCAGAGGCAGGTGGATCTCTGTGAGTTCGAGGCCAGCCTGGTCTACAGAGCCAGTTCCAGGACAGCCTCTAAAGCTACAGAGAAACTCTGTCTCGAAAAACCATTTTTAAAAAAAAGGTATGGCCCATTTTTGTTACTTTAATACCAAAGTCACATAATCTCAGAAAGAAAGAAAAAATGCATACATAGTCTAGGGAATAACACATATGTAAACGAATGTATATGCAGGTAAAGCATAATATGAAGAAAAGAGGACAAGAAAGGTCAAATATGAGTGAATAGGAAAGGACTGAATGCAGGTAATGGGCATGGGTTATGAAAGGAGACATAGAACTAAGTGTTTTTCTACTTCTAATTCTGTCATGGATTTTTCATTTTTAGTGGTAAGTAAGTTCTTAAGATATATTCAATAGTGAAAGTGCACAAACCAATGTACGGCTCCATAGCTTCCATTCCAAATGGTGATTTCAACTGTATAGATGTTCACTAAGATATAAAGACTTTGACTCTGGTTAATTTTGGGGCATGATTTTTTTTGCAACTTCCTCATAATATTTTATTTAAAATTTTTGCAAAACAATTTACTGAACAAGTACTCCCAAACTGTATTGGCTTCACTGGGCACAATTTGCCCATGGTTCCAATTTCCCTTGGCATCTCTAGCCAAGGCCAACAAATTCTTTTATTCCAATCCTGATTACCAATGTCAACTCTCAGGTCACACAATATATATCACGTGTGTGTGTGTGTGTGTGTGTGTGTGTGTGTGTGTGTGTGTTACAGAATAGTTACAATGAGTTAAAGTGGCCAGAGCTGATGCCCGACTGGAGACAAGCAGACAGCTGGTAGGGGTGCAGAGGGAATCTCCCTGGCAGCTGGCTCACGAATCCTGTTGGAAGTCTGCTAGAGTTCAGCCAAGACTTAGGGTTGAATTGAGCAGCTGAAGTCAGAGAAGACAGGAAAAAAAGAACAGGATGGGGTCCAACGGGAAGGATGGCAATTTGTGTAAGTCCCATCAACAATGGAGACCGAGACAAGCTGAAGCCTCTAGGATAGTCAGTAGTTTTATGCTTGTTGGTCCCTTAAGACCCACACAAGGCTGATGAATGACAAGCTAGTGGAGACTGTCCCCATCATAGTTTCGGTGTCCTACTCCCCATGGAGTCCAGGTGAGATCCTCTACATCTGCACTCAAATGAGAGGCAAGTGATGCTTAAATGTGGTGTCTCCTGGAGAAAGCTTGTTTCAAGTGTTTTGGTGTTTTGTTTTGATTACTGGTTGGTTTATTTGTTTAGCTCTCATGTAGCCCAGGATGGCCTTTAACGTGCTGTCACCAAGCATCATCTGAATTTTGGATCCTCCTTGCCTTCGCCTCCTAAGTACAGGGATGATAGACATATGCCACCATGCCCAATTTTATGTGGGGCTTGGGACTGAAACCAGAGCTTTGTGGGCACTAGATAAGCACCCTGACAATTGAGTAACATCCCCATTCCCAAACAATGTTTTGTTTTGTTTTTAAAAAGAAACAAAAATAGACGAGAGGAATAGAGCAAATTCCAAGTTAATAAATTAACGTGCTTTGTCCAAATCCAATGCCAAGTTCATCAGTCATGACAAGACTAAACACTAAACCCAAGACAACTGAAGTATGACAGGTTGTTAGTGCATCTGAAAGCCAGCAGGGACTAAACAGTCAGCAAGACTTTGAGAACAGCAAGTTCAATCAGAATGCAAATATCTACTCCTGGACAGAGAAGTGAGGAGGAGACTTCATGGCTTTGTTCTTATTCTATCACACAGCAGGTGTGCAGTCAAAACTACCTCCATTCCTAGGATTTAAATATATACAAACTTAGGCCAGGATTGAGAGAGAGCTGGAGAGAAAAAAAATTTCACTTTGTGCAGTGTTGAGGAGCAGTAGGATTAAGTTTTGAATGTGTTGATCAGCAGGATAATTCAGTCAATATTAATGTATGTACTAGAATATGTAAATTTCAAATATCTTAACTTGAAAGTAATAGGTCAACGAGGAGATGATGATATAATGAGCTTGCTTTAATGACACCTAGTGAATGTTAAATAGTTAAAAATTAGAGGGCATGAAGGTCATATAAATAGATTCCTCCCACATAATCAGCTTTTGGACACCCCCACCCCCAAGCCCAAATATCACTAACCTTAAAGGGAAAGTATCAGAGTTGCCTCCCCCAGTTGAAAATATCCCCTCATAGGAAGGCCCAAGTGTTATCGTCAGCCCTCTGCTACAATTTAAAGGAAGAAAAAAAAATGAGCCATGCTGTCTGTCTTTGGCTGTGTGTTTTATTGCTGCCTATATTAGAAACATTGACAAGGTGGTTCTACTGGTAGCTAGAAGAAATTCTAAATGTCTAATATGCATAGCATAATTATCACTTTTATTTCACTAAATATAATTTTCCTAGTACACATTACCATTTTATCTGGCCATTTAGCTACTGGTAATGATTCTTCCTGAATCACGCCCACAACCTGAAGATTTTCTGTCTCATGTTCCTTTGGACCCTTGCAAAAACAATATAGAATGCCTGCAGAGCAAAATTAGTCCTCAACTTAATTATCTTGCAGCCTATTTTCCGAGTTTAATTAACTTTCCTGAGTGGCTTCTACTGCAGTGAGGACTAGGCTCATTCCATATTATTTAAAGTCATAATTTCTCTTCTCCCTCAGTTTCAAGGACACCACAAGCTACCTCCAGTCTTAATTGCCATCACAAACGCAGAGATATGAGACTGGAAAAACAGTTAGGCCTAAAATTAAGGGTGTGTTGTGGTGCATACTAACACAGGGATGGCAAGCTACGCCTGTGCTATGTATAATCCCTGCTGGCCTCTAAATGAAATGACAGTAAGTATTGATGTTGCTAAGCAAATTCAGACTACAGACGAAATTCTCATTGATGTAGATCTGAATTCGAGCCTAATCCAACAACCTTTATAAACTACAACACAACTGTTTACACTAAAGATGCCTCCCTCCACCCCCACCCCCCACCCCAGCTCCCACCACACCCCACCCCCACCCATACTCACACACTGCTCCTCTGAGCTGAGAAGAGTGGATATGGCAAGTTACTCTTTCTCTTGTCTAATCATCTTCACAGAAGTGGAGTGAAGGAGGGTTGTTGGAGAACACCTGATTGGAAACAGACTAAGTTGTTGCAAGGTATCTGTAGTGCTTGCAAGTTAAGTACTTACCTAGAAACCTCAATTTCCCTGCTATTGGTTGATGTGTTAGCAATGTGTCATGCAAAACACTGCTCTCACTTCTGAGGAAATAAGTGAGTTTATTCTGAGCCAAGTGGCCATGGACTGAGAATCTCAAGCTACAACCTTACCTCACACACACACACACAAAAAAAAAATTGTTCCTATATGGAAGCAGTTACGTGAACTATACAGTTACAGAAAACAAAAGGCAATTTTTAAGGTGTGCTGGTGACAGCATCAGGTAGGCACATTGTAGTAGCAGAGCAAAACCAAGCAAATGAATAGGTTTTAGATATTATTTGGTGGAAGATACTGATCTGCTAGACTGATATTTTCCAAAGGTTGACCCTGATGCTTTAAAGGATGATATGTCTAGCACAGATGTGGGAAAGAAAAAAGAAAAAAAGGGGAGAGTATTAAGAAGGTTAAAGATAGCCCAAGATAATTTGACTCTGAATCTACATTCCAGCTCTCTACAGTTCTGTTCAGTCCATTGGCCTTGTAGAATCTTCAACACAGCATGGATTCTCAGGGAACTTCAGCTCACAAAAGAAACCATGTCCTTCCAAAGAACACAGTCAGTTGACCTCTAATGTGCTGGTGTGTTTGAGAACGGCAGGGAGGAGTTACGAACAAGAAAATGCACTTGGAAAAGGAGACCTTGTTTTAAGACACAGGTCAGAAACATCCTACTTAGAGGAGAGGTTGTGAGGACCTCAACCTTGCTGGAAGGAAAAACTAAGCAGAAGAGGCAAGGAAACAAGGAAGGGAACAGGAAGCATCTGGGAAGTTCAGTTGGAAATTGCACAGAAGTCAGAATTTCTACAAAAATCTGGCAAAAACAAAGAAGAATCCAGAAAGACAGCAGGCTATCCCCCAGGCCACTTTCTCTCTAGTCTCCAGGTCACTCTTCTGCCTTTGCTCCTGTCAGAGGCTAGAGACCCACTGGTCACTGGTACCGAGGGATGCTAAGTACCTTTCTGATGGCACTAAGGCCACCCCCGACCACCTTTTCAGTCATTCACTTTTCTTGCTGATTCAGTCACAGAACTGCAGTTCTCCCTGGTTCAAAGCACAATCTCCATTTGTCATTTGTCTATTTCACAGGGAAGGCAAGGGGCTCTCTTACCTCACTACTGCCCTCGGTCCCTTAGTCCCTCCTTGGGTCTCTTTGAGCCAGCCAGTCACTCACAACTACTCCAACTTATCTTTTAACTGTTGTCATCTGAGAGAAAAATAGAAAGATACCGAGATGGATATAGAGATAGAATGAGGGTGACTTAAGCTGTGGTGGGTGAGCAGATGCCTTAGCAACTCTGCCTACCTTGGTCATGAACCAGACAGGAGTTCCCACCCATGCTCTCTTACCACAGAGAGGCCCAAGCAGCCCCTGCTGAGCTGCCTGGCCTGAGGAGCCTTCCAGGAAAGAGTTTAATGAATATACTCACCCTCTTTTGTCCAGAAAATTGCCAAGTGACCCCAGAAAACAGCCAAATTCCTCTATTTATTCTCTCATTTCTCCGGAAGCATCCAGATAGTCACACTCACACAGTCTTGGCTCCAGGAAAAAGCTGGGCCACCAGTCCTGATCCTAGTGACCCACAGACCTAGGGAAGCAGCAACCCATGAGCCTCAGAAGCCACTCAGTGGCCTTTCCTGAGTGGCTTGCTCCTGGGAGGTAACCAAAAAACCCTATACATTCTCCTGAGGTCCCCTTAAAAGAACCAAAAGCTCCTGCTCTGTATAGCACAGCTCACTGAAGCCCCAAGAAGACCTTTCTAAAGATCCTACTCTGTGTAGCATAGCTCACTGAAGCCCCAAGAAGACCTTTCTAAAGACCCTACTGTTAGCATTCAGGCATCTACACTGGCCTGCCCCTGGAGTTCCGACAGGATAAGTCCTCAACTGCAGCCACTAAGAGCACCACCTGTGCTCATTCACTACGTTCCCTTATAAAAGTGCCTTGCCGTGTCTTTTTCTCTCTGTGTCTATCTGTCTGCTCCTGTTTCTTCCTCCTCCACCTATCTCTCGGTACCCCCCCTTTCTCTTCTGCTGCTCCTGTCCCCAGAGGCCGATCTTCCCTCTCCCCTCCCTCCTTTCCCCAAAGGGGGGGAAACCCTCCATGAGAGCTCTGTCAAATACGGTCTTTGTCTTTTATGCTGCTTTTTAAGTTACACCACCTACTCTTTGTAGCATAGTTCACGGAAGCCCAAAGAAGACCTTTGCCTTCCAGGAGCATTCAGGCAGAATTCTCTGGAAAGACCAGCCTCTAGAAGACCCATAAAATCTCCTATGTAGCTTTCAGACCCTGACATTCATCCAACCTTGCCACTGGGCACTGTGATATAACCACCTGGGCACATCAATATACCCTGCTTCCACACATGACCCTAAATATTGATGGGCACATTACACATCCGGGACGTGCACACAGAGACTAGGTACACTAAGCCTGGTGCTGCCATGAACCAATGTCACTTAAACTGAATCCCACCTGGCATTGTGCCCCCACAATGGCTACAGCTCAGGCCACTAAGACCCATGCAGACATCACCAACTTGATTATAGCTGAAGCTGATATGCTGACCCTGAACTTAAATGCACACACCTGGAACAAAAGCCAGGCATACCCAAACAGGCGTTTAAAACATTGCCTGCTAAAAGTCCTTGACTACGAAAGCCACTCTATAAAATTAATAGGGGTAACTCAACTACCACTGGCAGAATACCGAGGTATACACTCAAGAAGACTCAAAATACACAACAGGATGCAACCAAAGGTACACAATTATTTTATAGCAACAGACCCAAATAAACTGATGAATTACCTGAAAAAGAATTCAAATAATGATTTTAAAGAGAACAAGACACAGGAGACACAGGAAAACACACACAGATGATTCCATGACACCAGGAAGACAACACATGACAAGGGTAGGAAATTCAGCAAAGAGAACACAATCCTACAGAACAAATCAGAGATCTTGAAGCTTAATAGCTCAATAAATGAAATAAATACAGCCTAGAACCTCAGCAGAATTATCAGACAGAAGAATGTTTTGCCATCTTGGTTGCTCATGCCTGTTGTCCCAGCATTCCACAGACTGAGGCAGGAGGATTTCCAGACCAAGGACAGTGTGGGATATACAGAAAGCCAGAAAAAAAGGCTGCAGTGGGGAGGAATGGAGGAGAGGGGGAGGAAAAGCACAGTTGGGGCTTGAAGGTAGGTCCTTTGAAATAGTCCAATCACATAGAGGAAAAATATGTACGTTTGTTTATGTCTTTTTTTATTTAAATTAGAAGCAAGCTTGTTTCACATATCAATTCCAGCTCCCTCTCCCTCCCATCCTCCCCTTCCCTCCCCACCAGATTCCCCAGTCCCCCACCCAATCTCCACTCCAATCCCCAGACAGGGTGAGGCCCTCCATGGTGGATCTCCAGTAACTGTCATTTCATCCAGGACAGGGGCTAAACTCTCCCCCAAGAGTCCCATCTGAGAGAGCCTCCCATATTATGGCATGGGCACTCAAAGTCTACTTGTACACCAGGGATAAATACTACCTAAGGCCCCATAGATTACCTAGGTCTTCTCACTGACACCCCCATTCAGGGGGTCTGGGTCAGTACCATGCTTTCCATGCAGCCATCAATCAGGGGGCCAAGAGCTCCCCCTTGTTCAGGTCAACTGTTTCTGTGGGTTAAACCAGCCCAGTCTTAACTCCTTTGCCCATCAGTTCTCTCTTTCTGACGTTGGATTTCACGAGTTCAGTTGAGTGTTTGTCTATGGGTATCTGCCTCTGCTTTCATCAGTCACTGGATGAAGGTTCTGTTTCCCAGACTCTCTGGCAGTGGGATTATTGTATGCTGGTACTCCCCTGATTCATGTCTAAAATCAATAAATGAGTGAGTACATACCATGTTTCTCTTTTTGTGACTGAGTTACCTCACTCAGTATGGTTTCTTCTAGTGCCATCCATTTGCCTGCAAATTTCAAAATTCCATTTTTTCCCACTGAATAGTGGAACAGACATCGTTGTTGTATGAATGTACATATTTTGGGTATATACCTAAGAGTGTAATTGCTGGGTCTTGTGGTAGACTGATCCCCATTTTCCTGAGGAATCTCCATACTGATTTCCAAAGTGGCTGTACAAGTCAGCACTCCCACCAGTAGTGTAGAAGTGTTCTCCTTTCTCCACATTCTCTCCAGCATAAACTGTCCTTGGAATTTTTGATTTTAGCCATTCTGACAGGAGTGAGATGGTATCTCAGAGTTGTTTTGATTTGCATTTCCTGGATGGCTAGGGATGTTGAGCATTTTCTCAAGCCATTTTAGTCTCCTCTACTGAGAACATTTAGTTCTGTACCCCATTTTTTTTATTAATATTTTTTATTTTCCATTTTAAATTTAGATAAGAAACAAGGTTGCTTCACAAGTCAGTACGAGGTCCCTCTCCCTTTCCCTCCCCTCCTCCCGTGCCCTCCCCGCATCCCCCCCCCCGTTATCCCCTCATTCCCCCAGGGAGGGTGAGGCCCTCCACGGGGGTGTCCATAGTCTGTCATTTCATATAGGGCAGGGCCTAGACCCTTTCCCAAGAGTTCAGGGTGAGAGTGCACCTCACATTGTTCTATGGGAGTCCAAAGTCCGTGTGTATACTTGGTATGGGTACTGATCTGCTGCCCAAGGCTCAATAGATTACCTAGGCCTCCTCACTGACACCCAGATTCAGGGGGTCTTGATCAGTCCCATGCTGATGCCTGGGATTCTAGAGTTAACCTTTGTCTGGTCAGCTGTTTCTGGGGGTTAAACCAGCCCAGTCTTAATCCCTTTGATCATCAGTCCTCCCTCTCTGATACTGGCTTTCTTGAGTTCAGCTCAGTACTTAACCAGCCACTAAATGTAGTTTCTGTTTCCCAGACTCTCTGGCCATAGGATTGTAGGCTGGCACTCCCCAGATCTATGTCTAAAATCCATATATGAGAGAGTACATGCCATGTTTCTCTTTTTGTGACTGGGTTACCTCACTCAGGATGGTTTCTTCTAGTGTCATCCATTTGCCTGCGAATCTCATGATTCCGTTATTTTTTTCTGCTGAATAGTACTCCATTGTGTAGATGTACCACATTTTCTCTATCCACTCTTCGGGTGAGGGACATCTAGATTGCTTCCAAGTTCTGGCTATTACAAATAAAGCTGCTATGAACATAGTGGAACAGACATCTTTGTTATATGAATGGGCATCTTTTGGATATATGCATAAGAGTGCAGTTGCTGGGTCTTGTGGTAGGTTTATTCCCATTTTTCTGAGGAATCTCCATACTGCTTTCCAAAGTGGCTGAACCAGTTGGCACTCCCACCAGCAATGGAGGAGTGTCCCCCTTTCACCACACCCTCTCCAGCATAAATTGTCATTGTGTACCCCATTTTTTGATTGGATCCTTTTTGGTGTTTTGGAGACTTGCTTCTTGAGTTCTTTGTAGATTTTGGAGATCAGCCCTCTGTCAGATGTGGGGTTAGTGAATATCTTTTCCCAATCTGTGGGGTGCCTTTTTGTCTTGCTGACTGTGTCCTTTGCCTTACAGAAGCTTCTTAGTTTCAGGAGGTACCATTTATTAATTGTCGATCTTAGTGTCTGTGCTACTGGAGTTATATTCAGGAAGCAGTTTGCTGTACCAGTTTGTTCAAGGGTCCCTCCCACTTTCTCTTTTAACAGGTTCAGGGTGGCTGGATTTATGTTGAGGTCTTTGATCCATTTGGACTTAAGTTTTGTGCATGGAGATAGACACGGATCTGTCTGCAATCTTCTGCATGCCAGCATCCAGTTATGCCAGACAATTTGTTGAAGATGCCTTCTTTTTTCCATTGTATAATTTTAGCTTCTTTGTCAAAAATCAAATGTTCATATGTGTGTGGCTCTAGCTAGAACTTCAAGTACCATGTTGAAAAGGTATGGAGAGAGTGGACAGCCCTGTTTTGTTCCTGATTTTAGAGGAATCGTGTTGAGTTTCTGTCCATTTAGTTTGATGTTGGCTGTTGGTTTGCTGTATATAGCTTTTATTATGTTGAGGTAAGTTCCCAGATCTCTCCAAGACCTTTATCATGAAGGGGTGTTGGATTTTGTCAAAGGCTTTTTCAGCATCTAGTGACATGATAATGTGATTTTTGTTTCTCAGCTTGTTTATATGGTGGATTACATTGATGGATTTTCCTATGTTGAACCATCCCTGCATCCCTGGTATTGTTGTGGAATATCTTGTTTTCTCCACCTATGGTGATTGAAAGCTTTTCTGGGAATAGAAGTCTGGTCTGGCATCCATGGTCTCTTAATGTTTGTAGAATATCTATCCAGGTCCTTCTGACTTTCAGAGTTTCCATGGAGAAGTCAGGTGTGATCCTGACAGGTTTGCCTTTATATGTTACTTGACCTTTTTCCTTAGCTGCTCTTAATATTCTTTCTTTGTTCTGTATGTTTGGGGTCTTGATTATTATGTGGCAAGGGGATTTTTTTGTGGTTCACTCTATTTGACGTTCTGTAAGCTTCTTGTGCTTTCATTGGCATGTCACTCTTTAGGTTGGGAAAGTTTTCTTCTATGATTTTGTTTAATATGTTTTCTGCCCCTTTGAAGTGGATTTCTTCACCTTCTTCTATCCTTATTATTCTTAGGTTTGGTCTTTTCACTGTGTCCCATATTTCCTGGATATTTTGTGTTGGGGATTTGTTGGACTTAAGAGTTTTGTTGGTCAATGAATCTATTTCTCCTAGTGGATCTTCAACACCTGAGATTCTCTTTTCCAACTCTTATATTCTGTTGGTTATGCTTACATCTGTAATTCCTGATCATTTACTCACATTTTCTAATTCCAGCATTCCTTCAGACTGTGTTTTTGTTATTGTGTCTATTTCAGCTTTCAAACCTTGCACTATTTGAATTGTTTCTTGCAATTTTTGCTTTGTCTTTTCCTCCATTTCTTTAAAGTATTTTCTCATTTCCTCCTTTTGGGTCTCTATCATCTTTATGAAATTGTTTTTAAGGCCATTCTCTTCTGCTTCATCTGCATTGGGTCTTGCTGGTGTACAGTCTCTAGACTCTGGTGGTTTCATACAGGTTTTTCTGTTGTTGAATGTGTTCTTATATTGTCGTCTTCCCATCCCTTCTTCCAGTAGGTACAGATGGTGTCTCTCCCTTTCCTGGTGGGTACAGGTCCAAGGTTCTCTTCCAGTGGGTGCAAGCAGGTTCAATACTCTGATGGGTCTCATGGTGGGTACAGTTGGGTCTGAGGCACTCTCTCTCCTGACAGGTGGGAGCAGGATTAGCACAGTGCTATTAGCAGATTTAAGGTTTCTTGGTGAGCCTGGAGGAGTCAACCTGTCTGCAGTCCTCAGGCCAGGAGATCCCAGAGAGGGCAAGCAGAAAGAAGTCGGGACCGAGAGGGGGCTGGAGCTCACCTCTGCCCTCTGTCCTGAGTGGGGGCAGGGGTAGACCTGCACTCTCAGCAAGCTCCTGGTTGCTTGGTCCTCTGGGGGCAAGTTGACCTGGCTCTGTTTATATCTTTTTTAAGGAAAAATATTAATGAACAAAACTTTGGAGACATACTGTTGCTGCATGAGCAAACTTTTGCATGGTGGTTATTCCAGAACAAGAGAAGAGAAAAAGCATGAAAACTCCAGTCAAAGAAATTGTTGCTGATGACTTTCAAACTTTTGAGGAAGATATAAGCATACACCTCTAAGTATCTCAAGAAACCCCAAATTAATCTGATCTAAAACAATTTTCTCCAAGCCCTTTTCAGTCGAACAATCTAAAACACAAAGAACCCTAAAAATGGTAAAATAAGCATCAAGTGGATTATAAAGAAACCCCTGTTAAAATAACAGAAGCCAGCAAAATATATAATAATATGCTTAAAGTCATGAGAAAGGAAAAATTCCAGCCAAGAGTGTTATACCTACAAACCCATTCTTTAAAAATCAACAAGAAATGTTTTCCCAAACAAGAAAAGAGCTGAAAGACTGTACTGTGCTTCAGTAGGACCCTTTGACAGCTGTTTAAGGGAAACCAACATCTCGAGCAAAAGAAAGATAATTGCTCTCCTGAAAACACATCAAAGTGAAAACATATACCAACAAAAGAGAGATTAAAACATAATATCAAAAAGCATCAAAACAATGAACAGAGGACAAATTAAGGGACATACAAAATAACTAGGAGAAAATAGACATTGTTGGTTGTTAATAATCTTCCATATGAATGGCTAGCTCCTCCCCCAATTAAAATATACAGCTGAGCTGAATTGATTCAAAAGAGAAAAGCTAGAGCTAACGTTAAGTCACTTTCAGGAACTCCTTTTTCCTAGGTACAGAAATGAAATGCAAATGAAGGGATAGGAAAGAAGACAAACCCTGCTAAGTGGAAATACAGAGCGAAGGCTGGCTAGATGACTCAGTGGGTAAGGGGGCTTGCTGCTAAGCCTAACAACTTGAGTTCAATCCTCAGGACCCACTGACTCCGGCAAGTTTTCCTTTGACCACCAGAAGCATGTTATAGAATGTACTCCCTTTCTCCAAATGAATAAATGAATAAATGTGATATGGAATATCTACCAACAGCAGCATTTTTCCCCAGTTGCTTTCTAGGAGCAGGAAATGCCTTAAGGTTCTTTGACAATTTGGAAGCATGTCTGGGGGTAGGACCTGCCCTGAGGGCATACAAGCAGGCCTCTCCTTAATGACACTAATCTCCTTAACAATTACAGCCCACCCAGAGCATTGTATGTCTCTAACTAGGCTGCACTACCTAACCCTCCCCTAACAGTACCAATTGGAGTCTAGGTATTCAAATGCCTGAGACTAGGAGAGACATTTTCTCATTCGAATCTCTATAATTGTAACTATAATTAACAGTTAGCGGAGTATTCCAAGCTGGCTGATAGAAATTGTGAATAGTCTCCACGCAAAGAAAAGATGTGTAGGGTAAAGAAGTTGCCTGCTACCCTGATCTGGCTGTTACTCAATGCATTTCTACATGTCCTCCCAAGCATGCATGATTACCATGTACTCATTAAAATTCATATTTTGGTCCATGAAGATACCTTACGCAGTGGGTGGAAACACTTGCCACAAACGCCAAATGACCCGGCTTCAAGTCCCAGAGCTCATGTGAAGGTGGGAGAAACCAACTCCACAAAGTTGTTCTCTGACCTCTCCACACACACCGTGGCTCACATACACAATAATACATTTTTTTTTAACTGTAAGGTTTTGTTAACACAGATTGTTCTGGAAGAGGCTCAGTCATATTGCACTCAGTGGTGTAGCCACAGGGTCTAGAGACATTCCATCCCCCTGTGCCAAGAACCTCATACGTGAGATCAGGGTTGCTGTTCAGTCTTCGTGTGGAAGGGCTGTGACATGCACCGAGGTCCCAGCGTCGGTTTCACCTCCACCCTGGGAGAATTTCTCTCTGCCCATTCATGGTCTGCTACCGCCATTCAGAATTCTCAAACCTCCCCTTTACGGTGACATGACCCTGAAGGATTCGTCCAGTACCTGTGTCTTCGTCAGTGTTCTGTTGCTGTGAAGAGACACCATGGACCACGGCTTATAAAGGAAGGCATTTCACTGGGGCTCGCTTATAGCTTGAGAGGTTCAGTCCATTGTCATCATGGCGGGGAGCATAGTTGTTGTTCTTTGGTTTAAATTTCTGGGGGCTGATGGATGGAACACAAACCAGGAGATACATTAACCATGGAGTTTATTACAGGAGGGGGGGAGTGAGAGGGGGCAGAGAGGGAGGGAGGGAGGGAGGGAGGGAGAGGGGGAGAGAAAGAGAAGAGAGCAAAGGCAACAGAGCGTAAGTGGGCGGGGTCTATCTTTTAAAGGGGTCCTTTGCGGACCCAATTAAAAAGTGGGATGCAGAACTAAATAGAGAGTTTTCAATAGAGGAATCTAAAATGGCTGAGAGGCACTTGAGAAAGTGCTCAACATCCTTAGCCATCCGGGAAATGCAAATCAAAACAACTCTCAGATACCATCTCACTCCTGTCAGAATGGCTAAAATCAAAAACACCAATGACAATTTATGCTGGAGAGGATGTGGTGAAAGGGGGGACACTCCTCCATTGCTGGTGGGAGTGCCAACTGGTTCAGCCACTTTGGAAATCAGTATGGAGATTCCTCAGAAAAATGGGAATAAATCTACCACAAGACCCAGCAACTCCACTCTTAGGCATATATCCAAAAGATGCCCATTCATACAACAAAGATGTCTGTTCCACTATGTTCATAGCAGCATTGTTTGTAATAGCCAGAACTTGGAAGCAACCTAGATGTCCCTCACCCGAAGAGTGGATAGAGAAAATGTGGTACATTTACACAATGGAGTACTATTCAGCAGAAAAAAACAATGGAATCCTGAGATTCGCAGGCAAATGGATGACACTAGAAGAAACCATCCTGAGTGAGGTAACCCAGTCACAAAAAGAGAAACATGGCATGTACTCTCTCATATATGGATTTTAGACATAGATCTGGGGAGTGCCAGCCTACAATCCCATGGCCAGAGAGTCTAGGAAACAGAAACTTCATTTAGTGGCTGATCGAAGAAGAGGCAGACTCCCTCGGTTAAGTACTGAGCTGAACTCAAGAAAGGGAGGACTGATGACCAAAGGGATTAAGACTGGGCTGGTTTAACCCCCAGAAAAAGCTGACCTGACAAAGGTTAACTCTTGAATCCCAGGCATCAGCCTGGGAATCCAGCATGGGACTGATCAAGACCCCCATTATGTGAGTGTCAGTGAGGAGGCCTAGGTAATCTATTGAGCCTTGGGCAGTAGATCAGTACCCATCCCGAGTATACACACAGACTTTGGACTCCCATCCAACAATGTGAGGTGCACTCTCACCCTGAACTCTTGGGGAAGGGTTTAGGCCCTGCCCTATATGAAATGACAAACTATGGACACCCCCATGGAGGGCCTCACCCTCCCTGGGGAAATGAGGGGATAATGGAGGGGTTGGGGGGAGGGCACGGGAGGAGGGGAGGGAAAGGGAGAGGGACCTGGAACTGATTTGTGAAGCAACCTTGTTTCTTATCTAAATTTAAAACTGAAAAATAAATAAATAAATAAAACCAAACAAAAAAAATAAAGGGGTCCTTTGCACCTGCTTGCAGACTGGTTCTCATGGAACCCTGAGTTGACCATAACCCTGAGTGCATTCTGCCAGGTAACAGGGGCAGGCCACCATAATGCCTGAACCCTTACAATGGTGTCATTCAGGCGGACATCCTGGAGAAGTAACTGAGAGTTCTGCAGTGGAGCCACACAGGCAGCAGGAAGAGAGAGAGCCACTAGGCCTGGCTTGATCATCTGAAACCCTAAAGCCCATCCCCAGTGACACACTTCCTCCTCATCCTTCTAAGCAGCTCCAGTCTCTGATGGCTGAGCATTCAAATATAGTACCCTATGGGAGCCACTCTTAGTCAAACCGCCACAACCTGATTCTCTTCAAGAACAAAAGATGTTGCCATAATATAGAGCCTACATACTTCTCACGGCTTGTACATAATCGCAACCCTTACAGTGTCGCAAAGGGCTTTACGTTATAGCCTTAGTAAGTTAGCTTTCCCATCACAGCACGGCGAGCCACCGTGGCCCTTGGACTAAGCAGCCTCCCTCCTGTTCCTTCCCAGCCACCCCACACGCCCCTGCACGGGCTTTAAATCATCCCCGCACACCCTGCTCGTGTACCTGCCAACATCATCGCCGTCTGAACGCAGTCGGCAGCTGTTTATTTACAATTAGATCTGCCAGCTGGAAAGCAAACAGTCTGCGTTACCAAATCAATCAATGTTGCCGGGAGAGGAGGGAAACAAACAGGTACAGCATGAAATGGAGGGCAGCCACGCTGCGTGTGGCCTCAGCTGTCCCTGCCGGCGCCATTAGTTGCTCTCTGCACAAAGAATTAATATCACCGTGGCCTAGGATCAGCTGTCCTCTGGTTGCAGCTTCGACTTCTGAGAGACACAGCCTTAAGATGAGGGCTTTGGAAGCTAGCCTTCAGCTGATGACATAATAATTCTGTCCCAGGGAAGGCTCTCTGTAATGCACAGGGTTTGTCGTGTTTACTTTCTCTCCTATTCAGGATGTGATTATAGATGAAACACACATCTTGGAAGTGGGATTTCAAAGCAATACACTACTAGACCTGTGGTATTGAGAGACATTTACATGTGTGCACCGGGAGCATAATCTCATTTTTGAAACTGTGTGTCTTATCCTGTAGCCCAGGTTGGCCTCGAACTCACAATCCTTTGACCTTAGCGTCCAGATGTGAACAATTATCTTCTCCTCATGAGAGGACCATTTGTGAGTCATCTTCCAGTCCTGGACCCTGCATTTCCTGACGTTCATGACCTCGGCTTGAGTGTTAACGCATGCAGCGCATGCTCAAGCCTTGATGCCTGGCGTGTCCCTCATAATTAGTAAGAAGGTGGAAGCAAACCTTCCTCAGGGCGCTCAGCCTGAAAAGCTGGTGATCAAATGGGTGCTGCTTTCGGTATGTGTGGTTCCTTTTGAGATGGGGTCTCCCTGTGAAGACCTCGGCTGGCCTGGAACTCACTATGTAGACCAGGCTGGTTTCAAACTCAGAGATACAGGTCTCTGCCTCCCAAGCGCTGTGGTTAAATGCATGCCCTGTGATGCTGGGTTTTTTGTTGTTGTTGTTGTTGTTGTTTGTTTGTTTGTTTGTTTTTTTGGGAGGGTTGGTTTTGAGGGGCTTTGTTCTGGTTTGGTTTTATTTTTATTTAAATTAAAACAATCTTGTTTTACATACCAACCCCAGTTCCCTCTCCCTCCTGTCCTCCCATTCCCCCCACCATCTCCCCATGCCACCCCCAGTCCACTCCTCAGGGAGGGTGAGGCCTCCCACGGGGAATCATCAAAGTCTGTCACATCATTTGTGGCAGCACAGAGGCCCTCCCCTGTATCTAGGCTGAGAGTATCCCTCCACAGGGTATGGGCTTCAAAAAGTCAGTTCATGCTGTTTTGTTTTGTTTTTAACAATGAAATTTCTTTGGTTTTTGAGTCCGATTCTGGGTACAGTCATTGACAAAGGCCATGACGGGGAAGCGATAGCTGCAAAGTCTGATGGCGACTAAACATGAGATCACAGGATATGGAAAAGTTCGCGTCTGTAATCAGCGAAACTTCACACCGAGGCGCTCAGCCCTGCGGTCGCCCCCTGGCCCTCACTGCCGTGTCATTTACAGGGAGACCCGCCACTGCGCGCCACTGCCCCTGGAGCTCGCCTGTGTGTGCAAGTTCCTGGCACAACCACTGCACCCAGTGGCAACGCGGGAGCTTCCGGTGCAGCATCTACTGAGTTAGTGGAAGAAGGGCTGAAGCCGACCTTCAGCAGAGCCCTCCGACCTTGTTAGAACCTAGCAGAAACATTAAAGCTTGGAAAGCTAAAGGAAGCCAGAAAAGATAGCCGAAGGCTTCGGGAGGGCAAATAAACCTTCTTAGCCAAGCGGTAAGACAGGCCATGAGTGGTTAGGGGCCTGCAGCAGGGGCTTCTCATTTTCTCTGTCCAGGTTACATGTTCAGCCACAAGCTGAACTCCGCCTCACTCACTCCAGTGGGCCAAGGGGAGTCATCCGTGTCCATGAGACCTGGTTAATAAGGTAGCAGTTCAAAGCCTTATAAATTCGAAGTTCCCAGGAGGGCACACGATGAACACAGCTAAAGGTTGTAAACTAGTGGTTCTCAACGCGTGGGCCACACAGCAGACATTTACATTACCATCCATAATAGCAGCAAGAGTACAGACCGTCATGAAGTAGGAACGAAAATAATTTTACAGTTGGGGGTCACCAAAACATGAGGAACTGTACTGAAGAGTTGCAGCATTAGGAAGGTTGAGAACACGTCACCCGGGGTGATGGGGGTATGACATAAACAAATGCCGGGGTGATTGATGGGGGAAGCCAAGGATGCCCATGGCTGAGCTTGGGTAAGGACCAGCTGAGGAAAGGCAGCCAGACCATGCAGGAACCTCATAGGCAGGAGGAATGAATGATCTCTCGACATCGTGTGACTTAAGTAAATACTGACAGGATGGTCCCACGGTATGATGACTGTGTGCTACAGAGGGCAGAGCCATCCATGGTGTCCTTTTCCTGGGACTAAACCAGAACATGGGAGATTTGGAAATGAAGACGTTTCCTTTAATAGTACATGTGGACTCAGCATGACCTAATCGGAAATGAAGACGTTTCCTTTAATAGTACATGTGGACTCAGCATGACCTACTGCTTGCTTTTTTCTTGTTTTGTTTTGCTCCCAGAAGAATGTCTCTTTCTCTAATGCCGATGTCCTTAGCCCCACGCACTCATCATGACATGAAGGCAACCTCATGATACCGATTTCGGTCACTTGGCTGATATAGACTGTGAAAGTCCTTGGGAAGGAAATAAGGTAGTACATCAAACAGATGAGTAAGATGAGCATCAAGCGTCAGGAGGGATGAAAACCAGACTGATGCTGGGAGGATGGACAGTCTCCTCAGGCCACCAGAATGAACCCAGCAGCTGGGTCTTACCATTTGACTTGGGATTCAGGTTGCTAGGTAATATGCCATTCTTAGGAAGATTAGGGTTGGCCCTTGGGTTGAGACTCAGGCTTTGGTGTGATGGTATGAGGAAGAGCCTGGGAGGCTGGACTCTGAGGGTGGCGCTCTCCTGGAGAGGGTGAGTGGCCCTTGACGCCCTCTCCTTTTCGTTATTGGCATATGGCTCACTGTTGTCACCCCCCATGGTGGCTGGGGTGGCAAACAGCCCTCCAGTGGTCCCCAGCTGCTGGCCCTGTTTGGGTAGGTTTAGGAAGCATGTCACTGGGCCAGCCTTGCCCTGCCCACTGCTGGTTTGCCTTCTCTGCTTCGTGCTTGCGGTTCAAAATGCGAGCTCTAGAAGCCTGCTGCCCCAGCCACCATGACTGTCACCTCCCCATGATGGTGATGGGCCCTTATCCCTCTGGGACCATCCTACAGCAACAGAAAAGTAGCTCAGACCCCCCCAACCCCATACCAAGGAGGCGTATTTGCCCATTCACTGTGCCTGCTCACGGCAAGAAGCTGGCAGTATGCAATCAGCCTCTACAGTAGGGGTTCTCCACCTGTGGGTCCCAACCCATTTGGGGTCAAGTGACCCTTTCACAGGGGTCACCTAGGACTATCAGAAATCACAGGTTTTACATTGTGATTCATACCAGCAGCAAAATTACAGTTACAAAGTAGCAAGGAAATAATTTTGCGATTGGGGGTCACCACAACATGAAGGACTGTACTAAGGGGTCACAGCATTAGGAAGGTTGGGAACCACTGCGCTAAGGGAACACTCACAAGAACGCCCATGTGCCGGCTTCGTCAGAGTTCCCAGCCTCCAGGGTCAGCAGAGGCATAACCATTGCTCAAAAGGTGCCTAGCTTGGCGTGCTATCTGACAGGAATCAGGATCCCTTGTGACAGACCGAATCACTCCCCATCATTAGGAGACTGAGCTAGAGCTACACAGAGTCTCAGAAGTGAGGGTAGGGAGACCTTGTCGATTACATAAATGCTGTGGCATAGAGTGCCCGGTACTGGTGGGCACCTTCTGCATCCAAGCTCGCCGAAACTGCCCGCGCTGCGAAGGACTGAACGCTATCGGATTCTGATTAATTCCAGTGCAAAGTTAAGCAGCCTATTATGATTAACTCCATACTGGGCAGTGAGAGGCGATCTCAGACACCCAAGAATTCTTTGTCTTTATCTGGGCCCTGCTCCTCTCTGAGTCCTGGGCATGGTGAGGGCGTTAAAGTTGACTTGAATGTTCCTCTGAGGATATTATCACCAACACTGTGCCAATTTCAAGAGTGTAGCAATAAAGGAGCACCGTGGCTTAATGACCTGTACCAGATCTCCACAAAGCAACGGCATCTGGGCACACACCCATGGCCTAGGCCATCCTGAGCCCTGCCCTTGGCTCCCCACGACTGCACAGCTTATCCTCATTTTCCAGAAGGGGAGGAGTCAGTCTCCACACTCACATACCCATATTAATTGCTAAGTGCCCCGCCTCTCATTCATCATCCATGATTCTGGGAAGGGAATTTGGGTGTAAATAGATGAAGGCTCTGTGATTTGTTGCAATGTGTGTTTTATGAAAAAATAGATTTTAGTCTTAGATAAGATTGCAAGTGTTTGTTCTGGGAGAGAGGCAGAAAATTCTCACCTGTCAACGATGCACAGCCACAAATACTGCCGCAGTAAGACATTATAGCCACCAGGTGGCAGCATTGTAGCACTAAAGGAGCTCTGACCTTGCACTTGAGATCTGTTTCTGAAAAATTGTCTTGGCCCAATGTCCAACTATCTACATTCTTTCTACAGTCATCCTAGCTGGGACTTTTTAAATATATAATTTTTAACTATTGTTATTTGAATTTATTGTTAATGCTACTTAAGCCATTCACTTTTTAATAGGCCACTGTGTTTAAAATGCTGTTACAGACATTCGGATTATGAACTAGTAGATTGAAATCACCTAGGAAGTATCTTAATGAAGTAGTAGCCTTCATTGTTATTAGCTTATTTATAGGTTCCTGGGCATGACAATAGTGTATTCCCTCACAGCTGCGAAGGACAGGAAATCTATTATCAGGACCAGAGCCCTTTGCTACATCCTCACGCGACATAACAGCAAACAGCTCTTGCACTGTTGTTATTCTAGAACTCAAGCCTGCTAGACAAGAGCTCTTTCACTGGCCTATATGTTCCCTGCTCAGCCGTACTGCCTCATAACAAAGGAGCACTGTACCCGCTGGTGACATCTCTAGTCTCATGACTGGATTCCCAAAACTCCTTCTCCCTCCTCTCGTTTCCTTTTCGAGAAAGGATCTCAGAGTGGTTATGTCTCCCAGGCTGCACTCAAACTTGAGCTCTTCATGCCACGGCTTCCTGAGCACTGGGAACAAGACATGAATCTTCAGATGCAGATGAAGTCTGCACCTTGTTATATGCCTTGACGGTTAACTTTCAGCATACAAATTTTGGAGAAAGGCATTCAGACAATGAGCAAAGGTTCCCATTTTGTTGTTGATGGGAGTGGGGGTACTCACCATGTCACCCAGACTGGTCTCAAAGCCAAGAGATCCCACCTGAGACTCCAGAGTAGCTGGGACTACGGAATGTGCCTTGAGTGATCAAAATAACACTGGGCACCTTTTCTCTTGCTGGTCCTTTCTCCCTTACACAACTCCACAGAGTGGAGTCCTTGCCTTTGACTTGGGAGTTCATCATTGGACAAAGCAGTGTAAAACCAGTGAGCGGGGTGGGGTCCCGGGAGGGGGTGGGAAGGTGGGCTTTCTCTGTTTCATCCTAAGGGCTCACCTCAAAGTAACCCATCCTGAGATGGAAGGCAAGTCTTCCCCACCTCCATTCTGAAAAGACTCATAGAAACTAAGTCCCGACAGGGTTATAGTAATCATTTTTATCCCCAAGTCCAACAGTCATGACTCCAGAAATAACATCGACTCTCAGTACACCCTAATACAAGTGCAGTACTATTGTGATTGCGAAGAAGAGGTTTTGTTTCTTTCCCTTAGAGATAAAAAGCTGACATAGTGGTCACTGAACCCCCATGAAGATGCCTACTTGCTCTGTAAGACTTCTAGAACATTGGAGGGCTGTAGTGAAACACACACACACACACATACACACACACACACACACACATACACCTGTGCTAAAACAGAGCGAGTGCTATCAGGGGTCCTGGGCGCCAGGAAGCCATGTTTCACCCCAGGGTGAAGCATTTGAAACTTTCCACCTCACCCCCAGGTGTTTTAAAGAATGAAGTGTTCCCTTCTTTCCTCAACCCAAATGCCTGCTTACAGGGATTATTTGCTCATCTTTTGTCTTATTTTGTTTTCCCCATGACAAGACCTATAGGAAATCCACAGAACACCTAAGAGACAAAATAAGAAATCAAAATCACATCGTAAGACACATGCAGGGGGCTGGGTTCATATAGCAGAGCAGGCAGCCTGCAGAGTGACCGGACAACCTCTCAAAACACAAGACTCTACCTCTAAAGCACCATCGTAGTGTCATCATTGACATCCCAAAAGACACTCGTTGTTGCTTTTTACAACACTAAAAAATTGGGGACTGCAAAGAGGGCTCAGAGGTTAACAGCATTGGCTGCTCTTCCAGAGGGCCCAGGTTCAATTCCCAGCTCCCGCATGGCAGCTCACAACACTGAGAAATTAGACATTATAACACCAACAGTGTTGATAGTTTAAGTCAATTGACGGTGAAATTTGCAGCCCTTGATAAAGTTTGATAAAAGCTAAGGACAATACCAAAACATGCTTGCTACAATGAACAGAAAAGGCCAGTTCTAAAATAGCCTGTGCTAGGCTATGTGCAATATATCCTGAAGGACACACAGAAACACAAGGCTATCTCTAAGTTAAACAAATATGACTGAATCTGTATTTTCTCCTGCTTCACTTTATTTTTCTCATATTTTTAAAAAATGAAAGTACATATTTACATCACTACACACCACAATGTTTATAGGCACACAGAAGTCCATTTAATTGCCTGGAATGCAGGAAGTCTGGGATATCAGAGAACTACCACCCTGAATGAGCAGCAATAAAACCAATACCACAGCCACGACACATCCCAGCTATGAGGGGAAGGAGAAACTGAAGTCAGCAGCAGAGTGACTAAGTAAGTCCTATCCCGAACCATGACTGTATCAGATAAACAGATGAGGGAACAGACACAGATAACATCACCCAACATCTGCTACAATGACTTCAATGAATAACATCTTTATAGAAAGCAATGGAATTGGCCCAAAGCTCTGGAGTTTTATAAATTGTGGCTCCCAGCATGCCTAGACTGGGGGAAAGAAGCTAAGATATCTCTGGTTTTCAAATGTGCGTCCTGCCCTACTGCAGAGAAAACTGCCATGTAAAAGAGAAGATCTGTTCTACAGACGAGGAAGAGTGGCCAGGTCAGACGGATTTATGTCAGTATTAGAACTTCTTTCTTTGTGAGTCTCAATGCATTTAACAGAGATTTTAAGCGGTAAATCTCAGAAGAGGTTCTGGGCACGGTGGGCATTGTGGATTCTCCTTCCTAGTCTTGGCTTCCAGTCCTGTCTGCCCTTCCACAATCTAAAGACATGTGGCACACGTGTATATCACTGTATAGTGCACATACACACCTCCATCTCATCAGATAAACTACAGACATGCGGCACACATGCACACCACTGTATGCTGTATGTGATTACCTCCATCTCATCGGGTAAACTACAGACATGCGTCACACTAGTGCGTATACACACCTCCATCTCATCAGGTAAACTACAGACATGCGGCACAATGTACACACCTCCATCTCATCAGGTAAACTACAGCTGTGCGGCACATGTGCACACCACTGTATAGTGTGTATACACACCTCCATCTCATCAGGTAAACTACAGCTGTGTGGCACATGTGTATACCACTGTATAGTGCACATACACACCTCCATCTCATCAGGTAAACTACAGACATGCGGCACACATGCACACCACTGTATAGTGTGTATACACACCTCCATCTCATCAGGTAAACTACAGACATGCGGCACACGTGTACACACCTCCATCTCATCAGGTAAACTACAGACATGTGGCACACATGCACACCACTGTATGCTGTATGTGACCACCTCCATCTCATCAGGAAACAAAGCAGGTCTTTCTCAACCCAAAGCATTCTTCCTCACACCACTACCCGCTAATAGCATTTTATTTGTTTGTTTGATCAAATTCTGGCCTCAGATGAACTCACCGCTCTACTACTAGAATGCCTTAGGGACACAAACGTGCACCTTTCTTATCAATTCGAATATTAGTGTGTCTCAGATCCCTTACTATTATACCAACCAAGCCTATCTTGGTTTAAATAAATAAGACCCTGTTTAGGACATCTTAACCACATCTTCATCTTCACTAGCAGGCAAAGCCATGTATGATTTCCCCACAAAAGTGTCCAGATGAAAAAAGTGTCAAATACTGTGCCTGTCTGCATACAACAGCAGAGAACAAACCTATTTTATAGTTTACCAGGCAGAAGAGAGCTTATCACAGTGCATTGTGATCAAAAACAAAAATCTCTTACAATCTAATTGACTGGAACTTTTGTGGGACATCACAGTCAAAGTTAATACTGCACTTCAAGGCCGCACGCTGCGTACTCCTGTGTACTCGGCCGGATTGCTTAACCTGTAAGGACTCAGGCATTACGCTGGCCTGCCCCTGTTAGCTGGCAGCATGCACTCAGGCAGTACCCTGGTCAACCCAGGTGCCAAGGACCCCTTTAAAAGACAGACCCCGCCCACTTATACCCTCTCTTTCCCACAGTTCCCCTGGAGCAGACAGGACTTTTCCTGTCTCCCTCTTCCCTTCTGTCCTCTCTCTGTGTCTCTTTACCTCTACTCTCTTTCCTTTCCCCCTTCCCTCCCCTTTCTAATAAAACTTCTCACTTAAGCTCTGTCTGCCTCGGCATGTTTGTCCCCCGGCTCGGTCACCCTCGCCTGCCATAGAATCCGACAAGTTTCCCCCGTTTGCATTATCACAACATAACCTGCTTTTAAGAGAACAACGTAACAACCAACCTGATTTGCCTTGGGTTTCCCGTGTAGTCAGATTTTACACCCTAAGCTATTGCATAGCTGTAATATTAATCTATGTGCTACTCTTCCATATCCCTGACCCAGAATAATGCATGTGTATTCTAATCATCATTTGCTGAAAATAGCAAATACAAAGGTGGAAAGTAACCTTATTATTAGGTGAATAGCCACTGTAAATGTTCAACCTAACATCTGGATATTGCTTGATAAGCAATGATATTGTAATGGCATTTGTTATCTGAGTTAGTTGGTGTCTGTGAGACTCTTATGATTTCTGTAATGGGTACTTTATTCCTTCACCCATGTGATGCTTTCTGTGATGTTCAATAAACACAGAGCAAAGCCCTTTCTTAGGGATTGACAGACAAGAACAGACCAACACATGGACAGATCCACAAGGCAGTCTCCAGAAAGGTACAGCTTCAGACTCGTACAACAGACAAAGGACAGAAAACACAGGGAGCAGAAATAAAGAATTCAAATCAGGTCTCACTCTTGGTTAAAAGACGCCAGGGGGAAATGCTTTGGTGGTTTGTTTGTTTGTTTGCTTGCTTTTTCCTTAATGTGACACCGATCAATTATTGGTGACTCAGAGTTAATCACCAATGCATTTAATCCACACAAGTTTATCCTTCCCTTGAAGACGGTGGACACTCATAATTTGCAAGATTTATTCCTTTGATATTCTCGATCCTAACCCTCTCAGGTTTGCAGTTGCAATGCTGTGTTGTGAAAATCAGCAGTCCTAGGCAAGGACAATGCCTCATTGATTTAAAATCCCCCCACAGATAACGCTGCCTATTGTAGAGGTTTTCTGAGCCCTGGGCAATTCATTCATCATCTTTAGCTTAGGCTGTGGAAAAAGGCTAGCTGTTCACCTCTCTCTAAAGATCAAATCCACTGTGTTCAAGACAAATTACTTCCTTCTTAGGGGTTTAAAAAATTATTTACTTCTAAGTCCTAATGAAGATATATCGCTTCAAAGACCAGAGAAAGGCAGTCCCAGGTACAGCTTTTGAGTGAGCCCGGGAAAGGTCAGAGAGGTTGTAACATAAGAGGTTTCTACTGCATCAAATCATCCTTTAGAACGGCTGCAAGCTCTGCAGGCCATGCCAGGCAGCGGCTCTGGTGGGTGGCAGCGGGGTCACCCAGGGAAGCCACTCACACCTCTAGCAACAGAACAATCAGATTGTTCCACTTGTGGGAGGATAATTCCACACTCCTTTCATACCTTGTGTTCAGAGGCAAAATGGCTGCAGGATGGCTTTTGACAGCGGACGCTGCTGTTCTCCATTACACACGCCCTTGGGAGGTGAGAGGCTAAGGTGTTCCACCAGACAAGGAGCGACTCCGAGACATCAAGGGCCGGAAGATCTCAAACCACTCCATCAAGTCCAAGTGAAGGTGCCTCTTTGAAGGGCAGAGTTCAGCTCCTTCTCTTTTCCCTGAACCTCAGAGAGGTGTATGACTCAGGCAGAGGTCGGCACTGCGTCTTGATGGAAGAGAGAAGTGCAGGCACTTGGACACATTCACTCGGCCTGACAGTGCAGGCCAGCAAGAAGGTTCCTCAAGCCGAAGGCTGCACTGCAGTCTGCCTAAGACAAGCGCTGACCCTGGGCACTAACCAGTAGGTGATCGGAACACAGATTCCTTAACAAAGCCTCTTGCAAACACAGTGAACAGCTCAGCACCATCCCGGAGGAGTCTTTATCACCATTCAGGGTACGCCAACTCTCATTCCTGCCGCCTGATTTTGGGAAGCAGGAACACAAGCCCAGGCTTTCCAACCCTCCTCGGTGGAACCCTTGGGGAGGAATTAGGAGAGTAAAATGAGCTAGAAGACACCTACAGTCCCCACCTTAACATAACCCAGAAAACTAAGCCCATCTGCTTTACAGAGCTCATGGCTTGTAACATGTGTTCTACCCCTGCTAATTCGATACCCATAAATGCTAAATAAATAGATCAGAAAAACGGGTGACAAAAATGGTAAAGCCAAGAAATCAAATAGACACACAGCATCTGGGGTCTAGAGAGGAGGAAGGGGAGGTTCGAACTATCCCATTACCCTGAAGATACTGGCCCCCTGCCAACACCTAAGGAAAACTCTGGATGGACATAGTCACCCAACATGGATCTTTCTTTTGAACTGTGTCTCCTTGTAACAGTTGCAGACGATGTGTGACTGTTTGTCATAAACACATTTATCCTCCAGTCAGTTGACCTAGTGACTCTACCTTTTCTTCCAGCACAAATCCCTGCCATCCTACGGGGATTTGCTCTGAATTGGTGAAATCACTTTGATCCCACACGATTGGGTAGAGACCATATTATCCAAAGCATTATTCCAGTCTCCCAGTTTGGGTTCCCAATACTGGAAAGTCATGTTTGAATAGGAAATACATGCTTTTTCAAAAGGAAAACTGCGTCTTTAAGTATGTATTCTTTCAAGAAATACTTGAAGCAACCCTGTTCGTTTCCCTTGTTGGGCTAGTTCAGTAGCAAAGGATACGGGACCCATGGCTGAGGCCCTCAGATGTCGTTCAAGCCACCTTCACCGTGAAGAAACAGTCACCCAAGCCACCTTCACCGTGAAGAAGCAGCACCCAGACTCCAGTCAGGATGGGTGTGAAAAGCACGCAGACAAACCTGAAGGCATCTCCCGTCTTCTCCGCTCCATGCTTGAATTTCTGCACCCCGATCTCACATCTCGTTTTCCATCTCACCCCTGGCTCCTCTCTAGTCTCTTCATAGTTCCGTGTTTCTGTGTGTTCCTCTCTCAACCTGAGACGCCAGACTCCCCACTGGGTTTCCCTAAGGGTCTCAGTGCGAAAACAGTTTTATGTTCCCATATGATGTATTCTTATGGCACTCCTCAAAACACACCCCCAGTTACCCAGAAGTCTGTGAGTATGAAAATATTATCAGTGGTACCATACACTGTATATTCCTCACTTCTGTGCAGATAACACGGAAATTGCTCATATTTTTGTTAAGTTGTTTTTCAGGGTTGGAAATCAAACCCAGGGACTCACACACACTGAACAAGTGTTATCGCTCAGCTATACCCCATATATACCCTCTTACCTTTTGTAAGCTTTGGACCGACCATATGCATGCTATTTTAATCTAGGATGAGTTCTCTACTCAAAGAAGTTGCTCATCTGAGTTTGGTCCAGTGAAACCTGCAGCAGGTCCCTGACCAGTCAGTCCCCTTGCCTTCCTTCTCTGTAACACATAACCCACATGGCTATTGACTCAACTCTCTAAATCACTGGGAGGCATACCACTCCCCCTTCCCTAATCCTGCTGTTGCTCTCTAGTTAGGGTTCAACACCCATCTTTGCCTAGATTACTACTCCTGTCCCAGCCATTCATCACTCAGTCCTGAACATCCCCAATGTATCAACATTCTGTGCATATTCCACGGAAAACCAAGGTCCCTAGCCTTGTATCCAGCATGTCTTTCCCACCTTGCCTACCTAGAGCGTTCTCACACAGCTCCCATGATGCTCCTCTTCTTCATAGCCTTCCTTCTAGTCTAACAGATTCCCTCTTTGCCAACTGCTAGGCCATTTCAACATTTCTGAATTTCTTCGTATGCATTGACGCATAAAAACAAGACGACATATTTATCTCGCAATTCTGAAAGCTCTCCTTTAGTTATCTTTCCATTGCTAGTATTTTACACAATAAATACCATCCAATAAGTATCTGTGGAGACGAACTTCATCTCTCAGCTTATGGACCAGACTTACCACATGGACTCAAGTGTTTAATTAACCTTAAAATCCTCACCCCAGCGATCAGTTTCATTTTCCCCATCACAGTCTTGCCCCTTGTCAGTCACCAGAAAGCCAAACTGGGATCATTCCTCCTGAAACTTGCAGGCTGAACGTAACAACATCCCTGGTTTCAGGGGACAGAGGGCTGGGGACAGGTTGCTGCTGTTCTGAACAGTTCTGCTGGTAGGAAGGACCACTTCAGGGTACCCATCATCCTACCTCAGTCTCAAAACTATCAGAGAAAATAAGTGAGAGCCATATGAGGCCCGTTTATACAGTTCTTCATGTCGTGGTGACCCACAACCGTAAAATGATCCCATTGGTGTTTCATTACTGTCATTTTGATACTGTTATGAATCTTCATGTAAATATCCAATATGTGAGAACCATTGTTGTAAAGGGAGACAACATTCTGCCAATGGAGTCTGTTGGGCAAAGGTCAGGCCACCAAGAGTTACCATTCCATGTTAATTTCTGCACATTTGCCTGACCCCATGAATTCTATTTCCCTTCCAAAAAAATTATACATATTTTTGCTTAAAACTTTTCTCCAAGAGACACCAAATGGTATAGCCATTCAGGGGTAGAACTTGGTCTAGAAATACTGGCTTCAGTAACTTCCGTGTTCAATGTGCAATTTTCAGTTTCCTCTTAAGAAGACTTCAGAGGAGGGTCTTATTGGTGGCTTCCACGTGTAATGAAATGTGATGGACGTTCTTCAATAAAATGCTGTCCTGTGGCCCTACTGTACTCCTGAGCTCTCTTTCCTGTCATTATGTGTCATTTTCTTCCTGCTGCTGGTTGCTGCTATCGTGTTAAATGCCTGACCCCCCCCCAGAATGTAGCTTATAAAGAGATCCAAATGAGCACTGCAAAGAAAAAAAAAGTGTGTCTGAAAAGATAAACGTTACAAGCTTCAGTTTTACTTTTAAAAAAATAACAAACAAAAAACCTGGAGGTGCCTAGTCCCAGGCCACCCATGAAAGTCAATGAGAAAAATCTTTTTGTCTTTCAATGTCCTACTTTGTAACCAGCTAAAGCAAACAGAAAAGTGCACAAACAGTACAGTACTCAATTTTCAAAGCTAACCCTCCACCTCCAACCCACCTCCCCACCGTCATCCTCCCCACCCCACCCCCTGAGCTAACTGCAGATCAGCTACTCCTGTTTCCCAGCTCTGGTAAACTGAGCAAACATTCTTACACACACACACACACACACACACACACACACACACACACACAGTCTGTGAGCTCCATGTTTGTTTGCCATGCTGGCAGTTTTATGAAGAAGCCATAAGTTTTAGATCCTTGATTATTGGAATTAACTGGTAATAGTGGGACCTTTGGCTTCATGAAAACAAGTCTTTTGAAGTACAGTTTAATCATTTTTACAGGCGTCAATTTCAGAGGATCTGGAAGTCATCAGAAAGCCTGTGCTTTCCCGATCTCTTCTTCTACCCGCAGATTAACAAAACCTATCACAACGCCAAGTTCCCTAGCTTCAAATATCTGCTAGGAACAAGAGTGGATGCTGGGGAATATTTGCTAGAGAAGACAGGAATTACCAGCTTGTGGGAGCATCTCTGACAACTGTTTTCTTTGTGTCCCTGAAAGTTACACATATCCTCGAAACTCCTTGAACCGTTAGAAACTCATCTAGTGTCATCCGAGGTCATCCTGGGGAAGCTTGCGTGTGGTCTGGCTGTTCCTTCTAACACCAGCTTTCCACAGAAGCACCTTCCTAGAATGCTCTGAAAGAACTGTTTTGTAGAACAAATAACAACAGAGGCACCTCCAAAGCCCAAACAATGGGAACTGCCAGGACTGGAACGCATCACGGACCTCTTGATCGCTGAGCTGACAACAGAAGCATGGTTTCTGCCATGTTGTCACTGAAGACAGGTCCTGAGCATAATCAGGAAGAAACATCAGAAAGTCGAATTGAGGCCTTATGAAAATTAATTATCCAGTATGATGTGAAAAGGGCATGCCTATTGAAAGACAATAAAATGAGTCCAAATTATTACAGACTGGACATCAAGACTACACACTTTAATGTAAACCCCAGATAGGAATACAAATCAGGTACATTGGTGGGCCAGTAGGCACAATTAGTAAAGTCTATAAAATATGTAATGGTATTTCTGTATCAGAGATACTTTTTAAATTTTGATTGATCTGCTGCGAAGTAGCGAAGTGTTGCCACTTGAGGAATCGGGATGAAAAAATGAGAATTCTGTTTTTTCTAAGTCTGAAATGACTTAAGTCTTAAAAAATGAAAAGTTAAAATTCATTTCATTGTTAAGATTAGTAGGATGGACGATGAACAATTGAAGTAGGATCCTAAGGTTAGCCAAGTCGCCTGCCACGCTCGCTGGCCCGTGGCTGACTACTCCAGTAACTCTCCATACCTCGGCATAGCTTGACTGCCACCTCCTCTCCAGGCTCTCTATTCTTGATTGTATCAAAAACATAGCAATTCACCTTGATTTTATAATATAAGACACTCTTTAACACTTTTACTTAAGAAAAAGAAAGGGGTGGCGTTGCGGGGAGTAATCAGACAAACGACTGACTTCCAAGGAGAGCATTGAATCTTAAAGTCAGTTAAAGCAGAAACATCTAGAATGCTGGTTTTTAAATGGCAATGCCCTAGTCACACACCAAGCCTACAGAGTAAGAATCCACACGAAAACGGTGTTGCTCAACTCTGAAACAAGCTGAGACATTTGAGAGATCCTTTTGGAGAAATGACTGGGCTAGAAATCTGGATTCATTAGCCACTAGATGGCGCCAGGACTCCAAAGATGGGGCCCTCCTGATACCTGGTCTTTAAGAAACAGTTCACTCAGCTTCACTTAGCAGTCTCCCTGGTGTTTATCTTGGTTGTGGCATACAGGTGCTTCCCAAGAGGGTCTCAGGGAAGAGGCCGCCTCAGACCCTTCCTTTCCCTTCACTTAGGGTGTGTTGAGGAGGAAAGCCTCTGCAGGTGGTGGCCTTTCCCAATCATGATCAACAGGGTAAGAATTTCATAATGTCTATACTCAATCATGTGTACTCCCTATTTCAGCTTGCCCCCGCCAAACCCCCCACTTCTGACATGCACAATGATAACCAATTTTCTTTCTTTGCTAAGTCCTGCTGTCTGTGAGCAAATGTATTCGACAGGCTTCCTTAACTACTTAGTTCTTCCTTCTCGTCTTTTGCAAATTAAATTCTGTGCAGAAAACGATCTCATCCAAACTGTCTCTACGTCCATGTGTTTGAGATCTCTTTGAGGACATTGCATTTGTCTTTACCCGTGTTTGTTTTCGAAGTGTGCCTGAATCAGAAATGGCAAGAAAGCTTTCATTAATTGATTAGTCTGTCTGTGCTATTATAATAAAATATCTGCAAAAGGCTGCTGTGTGAAGAATGGGATTATGTTCATACTATCCTGGGAGCTACCAGCATTGCTTGTCCAGTCAGGGTCTTCCTCACAATGAAGCAGGAATTCAAACAGACTGAGGCCTGTGCGAAGTCCTCTCCATTTTGACAAGTGAGAAACCGTTGTGCTCTGCCGCCCCTGAGGGCCCCGTCTCCCAACAGAATCGCATCACCAACCCCCAGATTGTATAGGCAACAAGTTCAGAACACAGCAGTTCCAGAAATTATCTATCCAGACAGGCACTGTAACATACATCGAGTTAGGGATGCACATTTGAACAAAACAAATCCAAAGAAAAGAAATGAACCAGACAAGGACAGAGGGCAGCAGCTTTTTTTGCAAATAAACAGAAGGTCGTGGTCATCCCTCACCACACTGTGTGCCCTTCACGGTGTAGCCAGGGAGGGCCTCTGAGGAGGGGACCTTCGAGTAGAGGCTGCTAGGAAAGGCCGCAGGTGAGGCTGTCTAGGCAGAGGGCAGAGCAGGTGCACAGTCCAGGGACGAGGACAGAGTGTTGCTGATCAGAAAGAAAACCAGCAGAAGCAGGTGTCAGCCAAGCAAGGTATAGACGGAGGCGGGGGTCCCATCAGGGCCAGGGGTGGCATTTCCTTTTCAATTTTAGCAATTCCTGAAACCACCAGGCAGCTTTAAGGAGAATAAAGCCAGACATGATGGTTATACCTCCAGACCCAGATACTCAGGAGGCTGAGAGAGCAAGATCCCGTGGCCCCAGGAGTTCAAGGTTAGCCTGGGCAACACTGAGGAGCACCACACCCCACCCCCACCACACCCTACCCCCACCACACCCCCAGCCCCACCACCACCGAGTCTAAACTACGATAGTGAAAAAGGCTTGATGGACAGAGTGTAGTTCGGTGTAGAGTGCCTGCCCTGGCATCATTCCCTGGCATAGGGGTGGGGATAGAGAGCATGACTAATTTTGTTTTTTAAGATGATCTGTGTACAGCAGGTTCGTGAGGAAGGGCAGACAGACCTGGAATACTATTTGTCTAGCATCGGGGCAGCGGTGTTTAGAGGCAGGTTCTGAAGGCACAGCTGACAATACCACTTAATGATTGTGAGGATGGAGGCATTGAGAGACGTCAGCATTGTCTTACGTTGCTTCACCATCACCCAGGTGGGGGAGGAAACACTGTGGTAAGAAAGGTTAAAAAAAAAAGAATGTTTTCAAAGAGATTTTAAATTTTGTTGTGGATTTAAATTTTCACTTTGGTCACATGAAATCTGGGTTGTTTTGTTTACTAGGGATCAGTCACAGAAAATGCCAGGATTAAGGCAAGACTAGGATGTATGGCATTCATCACAGGACTGATAACCTTGCAGTTTGTAGAGCAAGCCTTGTTGGGCACGGTGGCACACACCTTTAATCCAACAGGAGGCAAAGGCTGGCCAATCTTGATGAGTTCAAGGCCGTTCTGGTCTACATAGCAAGTTCCAGGCCAGCCAGGGCTACATAAAGTGCCCTTGTCTCAAAAAGCCCAAAAGTGAAGCAAGGGAACAAAACTTACACGCACACACACACACACACACACACGGAGATTCTGTGTTTTTAGTGCTGTCTTCATAAAGTTAAACTGGTTATGGGGTGGGGCTAGAAAGGCATAATTGTTAAAGTCAGTATTAACAAAGTAACATAATACTATCCCATAGGGTTATTGGAAGGAGTAAACAGGAAAAGTATAAAGTACCTGGATGATACCTGGCAGAATAGGCAATCAAAAAATGTGATTCCTCCATTTCCTCCTCTGGTAAAAGCAGACATCTTTACAGCCGAAGAAAGCCTTAATTACCTATGTCTACATGTCTCAACTAAGATTTTCCCCGAAGGTGTTAATAGGTTTCCATGCTCTCTATTGGCTAAGCCTGGGTTAGTACAGTTGCCTAGACTGATGACATGTGACCTTCTTCAAGGTCTTTCTAAGGAACAGAAATTTTATACAGCATTTCCTGGCTTTTATACTGGTTAGAGGAATTATTCACAGATTAGGAAACTAATGGATCATCCCCAGGCTCATGTATTACCTAGGAAAAACTGGGGACAAGGGGGCCAGAGTCACATCCCATACAAGTGAAGTGTTCTGAAAACATGGCTTGGAGAACTTTGTTCTAGAACACATCATCGTTAAAATGCCACTTACTGTTTCAAATGTATTCCCACATTCCTCCATCCTTTCCCTCTGAGGATTCCTTTCCTGCTCTCCTAACAGCTGAGATGCTGAAGTGTCCAGAGAGGATTGCTGTCTGATTAGGTGACTAAAAAAGGCCTTCAAGTTCCCTTATGTGTCTGGAATTGCATCATGATCTTAGCAACTTCCTAAGGAGGAAGGACCTTGTTACACATTTATAATATTGCGCAGGAGGTAAATTTTCATATTTTTTTCTCTAAAGATGATCATGACTTAAATAATCAATCTGTTATTACATTAAACACCTCCCCTTCTGTCACATATGTGACTTTGGATTCATCCATACACATAAAGTCTGAACTTTTGTTTCTGGGGCTGATAAGGAAAGTAGTAAAATAAGAGTTAATATTTACCAAAAGGTTTGGCCCATAACTCCAAGCTTCCAAATCAGCAGAAAGTGTCTTCACGGGTGATCAAAAGGACCTTGGGCTACGTGACTTCAAAGCAATCAACCCTGGTTTTTCTTCTATTTCTTTCATTAACAGTGAGGGTAAGCAGTGCAGAGAAAGCGTAGAACTTGGCCGGTGTCCTTCCCTCTTCATCATTTTTCAGAAAAGAAAACTGAACTGCAGGGTTACTGAGACCTCAGAATGTCTGAGGACACTCACATATCAGGCGTGAGGCTCCGCGGTGGCACACTGCTGGTATATTTGTCACACTAATGGTGTACTATCCCTTTACTGCAGAAGATCTGGGTCCCAGAGAACAACATTTCGGGAACAGGCCCGAGGAGAGGGATGCTGGACCCCGTCCTGAACTTCGCTGAGAAATCTCAAGTGGAGTACAGGGACAGAAAGGTGGCGGGGATGTGGTCCCAGCATATTGCGGACGTGAGAGTGAGAGTCTTGGTCTACCATATTTGACTTTGAGACAGTCCACAGATGTCATAATCCTGATCCTAATATTACCTTTCACTGTTAACATGTTGGCTCTGCAGTGAATCTGTCTATCATTCCATGAAGACTCCAGGTCAGTCTTCATGCAGATGCTGTCTCATAGTTAATTTCATTTGCTTAAAACACTTGGCGTTTACATTGTGATTGTCCCTGGGAGAAGCTATTCCAGGTTTACCCCATTCATAGTATGAGTAATGGTCAGAAGCAGTTATCCATGGCTGTCTATCACATCATCCTGAAGCAGAAGTGTTGAGCATGCTTTTTTCACGGGCCTACAGACTAGCATACACATTGCAAATCCAGGTCGAGTAGATTTGGGTCAGGCTCACTCATGTGACTGTGGTGAGATGACCCATGAGCTGGGAGGTGAATGGTATACCACGGCTGGAATGACCCAGGTCTGCTCAGGGAGGATGCCTGTAATTCAGGTGCGCTACCATGAGAACCACATAGAAGAAGCGCTCAGACATCCTGAGTACTAAGCTTCCAACTGTCACAAGTTCCCATCTGCCCGATTCCACTCACCAAAGCAAAGCACATGCCCAAGTTATAGTGGGCAGTAGTTATGTGTGGGGACATAAATGTTACTAATTTAAATCAGAAGTTCTCAACCTGTAGGCTATGACCCCTTTGGGGGTTGAACAACCCTTCACAGGGGTCACCTAAGACCATAGGAAAACAGATGTCTACATTACAATTCATAACAGTAGCAAAATTACAGTTATAAAATAGCAATGAAAATAATTTTATGGTGGGTGAGGTCATTGCATCATGAGGAACTTACTAAAGGGTCACAGCATCAGGGAGGTTGAGAACCACTGATTTAAATAGAGCTGTTGTGGCCGTTGTGGCCATTGTGGCCATTGTGGCCATATCATCTAGTTGCCATGACATTCTGCCTAGCCTCAGGAATGAGGCAGTGGACTCAACTGAACATGAACTGAAGTATCTCATGCCATTAGCCAAAATGAATGCTTTTCCCACTTTAAATGTTTTTTCTCCAAGCTCACAGAGCAGAAAGCTAACACCGGCAGTAGTACTTTTAATCTTCCCCAGAATCTCAGGCAGGTTTTCATCAAAGAGGAGGAAAGAGAGTGGAGATCAGAGAATAAAGCCATGTATGGTCCTAATATTCTTGTTCATGGGAACTTCTGGTTCCATCTCACCCTAAACTCAAACATGCTGTGCTCTTCTGTTTGAACGCCTTGATCTTAGAACTTCCTGTGCAAACAAATCATCTTCCCATGCACTCTCTGTTCTGCAGTGATCTTAAATTAATACACAAAACACGTTCAACCATTTGAGTTCAACAACTGAGATTTTGTTTGACGTAGAAAAAGAAAGGCTATTTGAATCTCTCTTTATTCTCCTTGTTGACGCATTGGAACCACTTACAGAGAAGAGAAAAGAACAGCTCCCAAGAATCCACTTCCTCCCGTGGCAGGTTTTCTTTGTAATTGGTAAATATTCCTAGACTCTCCACAGTGAGGGATGAACCTGGCACTGAACACATTCAGCAAAAGCCGGGTTCCGTTCTGATTACAGAAATTCCCGTTGAAACATAGGAGATATAATTTAGTAGTGAGCATCCAACTTGCATCAGGGAGGTTTGATTTATATAAATGAACAGTCCTAAACTTGAATAAACTGAGGATAATTTGAGAATTCTGGTGGGACCCTTCAAGGTGCATATTCTCACTGCTTAGTGAGAAAGTACTACATCAGGACTGATGTAGGACATAGTAATGTAGTCTCACTTGTCCTTAATCCCATCTCCCACTGGCCACCTCCTTCTCCTCAAAGCCCCCCTAGGCCTTCGCCATGAGTATGTCTATGTTTATATTCTGTACGCTCACTTGTATTTAAATCTAGATTCCTTGTGTGAGAGAAAAAATGTGGTAATTGTCTTTCTCAGTCACTCTGCTTTCACTTAACATGATCTCCAGTTCAACCATTTTCCTGAAAATATTATTATTTCATTCTTCCAGGCTGAATAAAGCACCTTGTGTATGGAAACCACATCTTCTTTGTTCCTCATCTTATGGGTATCTAGGTTCCATATCTTGGCTCTTGTAAATAACAATACAATAAACATGGGTGTGCAAGTCTTGCCTATGGTCCACTGACTTAGAGTGCTCTGGTCTATGCTACAGAGTAGCATAGCTGGTTCATATGGAAGCTCTATTTTTAGTTTTGAGGAACCTCCATAGCTGATCTCCACAGTGGCTGCACATATTTCCTGTGGTCATCTTCAGAGCCACAGGTGCACGTTTGGGGTGTGGCTGATCCCGTCATCCTGAGCAGTGTGTGAAAGAGAAACCAGACAGTAGGATCTCAGGGCTGTAGTTTGCCAGGTGGAACAGAAACTCAAAGTTCCTTCCTGGTACTCTCCAGAGTTTCTGGGACCAGCTGGCTTCCAGGAATGAAGGGAACACAGCCGATCCTGTCGCCAAAGAGGAGCATCCAGCAAACACTGCAAGCTCAGCTCATGCCCTGGAAGAATTTGCTCCCATGGAAGGATGTGAAACCAGAGGGGCTGGACATGGAATTGTAAGTGACAGGTCTCAGACCTGGGAAAGCCAACAATGGCGAGAACGGTGTGCAGCTGCCTTGCTAAGTGAAAGGCCTTTTTCTCTGCATGGAAGACGGTCTTTGGTTGCTCATTGAAGCGCTTCCCCTGTTTAATCGTTAGAGTCTTGAGCAAAAGTGAGCATGTTCCTACAGACTTGATTGTACTAGCGTTCAGCATATATACTCGTTGCATAGCAAGCAGACTCAGATGAGCTTCTGTGTTGTGCACGTTGAAGAATTCAGACGGAGAAGGTGGGTTAGTGATGCAGACGCAGGATGGAGGGTGTGGCTGCAGCCTAAGACTCAGTGCGCTCGGGAGAGTTCTGTGTTTCCCTCTTCGGGGCGTCAGCTCTGCAGACTTTGACTTTAAGTTCCTGTTCATCCATAAAGATAGGTTTGGCTTTAGGTTTTGTTTCTTGAGTTCCTTGTAAGGAAGAGATGGAGAAGCGGCTCAACTTCTAAGAGCACGTACTGCTTCCACAGAGGATCTGAGTTCAAGTCCCAGCATCACACACACACACACACTAGGAGAGAGGGAGGGAGACAGAGTTAAAAAATAATTTCAGGGTTTTATTTTTTAAATCAGGAGCTGTGGGTCAGACTTTTGGGTTTGGGGATTTTTCTTTATTTTCTAGTTTAAGTTTTATCAAATTACTAGTAGATAGGTAGAGGTAGTTTTTAATTCTCTATTACTACAGCTACAGTTTATTTTTAAATCCCTCAAAGATGTCTATCTTCAAACAGTAAATATTTTTATTGGAGGGTTATAGAGGTGGTAACTTCCCAGAAGTAGGCCAATAAAGAGAACAAATCCAGATATACATGACAAAGCACCACCATGGTCATAGGCAATATTGTGAAGACACATACTGCCTGTGCGGGATGATGGGAACAGAAATCATATTATAAAATGTGAGGAAAGCTCCTGGAAACGTGGCCTCTGGTGTGACTGTCTCTGATGGTGTCATCAAGGTGTTCAATGACTTGAAGGTGCACAAGTCCTCAACACCAGAAGAAACACAAGAAGGCAGTGCTCTTCTGCCTGACTGAGGACAAGAAGGAGGAGGGCGAGGAGATCCTGGTAGGTAGACTGTGGATGGCCCCTACACTTTTGTCAACATGCTGCCAGACAAGGACTGTCACTATGCTCTCTACAATGTAATCTTACGAGACCAAAAACAAGAAGGACCTGGTGCTCATCTTCTAGACCCCTGACAGTGCACCCCTTAAGAACAAAACCATTTATCTGAGCTCCAAGGATGCTAACAAGAAAAAGAAATTGAGCATGAATTATAAGTAAACTACTAAGAGGTGGTTATCAACCCTGGCAGAAAAACTAGGTGGCAGCTGTCATCCCCCTGGAGGCAAGCCTTGATGAGTCACTCCAGCCCACTGCCTGGAACATCTAGAAGCCCCAGACCTGCTCTTGGGTGTTGCAAGCTGACCCTTTCCTGCCAGACTGGAGGAGTTGGGGTTATCCCAGCACGGGGTCGGCAATCCCTTCACCACAGTTGTCAAATGTCTCCACCCCACCCCATGGACCATCATCCCCACCTCGCTCCCTGGCAGTCCAGACCTTCCCAAGATGCTTTTTTGATCTTCTCATTCCTCTTGGGTTGTTATAGACCATGTCACTTCCCAGGTACCCAGTTTGGGGAGAGCCTGTATTTTTTTAATGACATCCCTACTCCTTGTCCCACCCCCATCCCATGCTGCCAACTTCTAACCACAATAGTAACTCTGTGTTTGTCTGTTTAGTTCTGTGTGTAAATGATATCTGGAAATGACCCTCCCTGTGCCAGCTGGTTGCCCAGTCCTTTCCCTTGATTCTGGATACTCATGAAAACAGGACCAGAAAGGGACCTTCAATTTAAATAAATAAATAAAAGCTAAATAACAGAAAAAGAAGAAAGAGGAGGAGGAAGAAGAGGAGGAGGAGGAGGAAGAGGAGAAGGAGGAAGAGGAAGAAGAAGAAGAAGGAGAAGGAGAAGGAGAAGGAGAAGGAGAAGGAGAAGGAGAAGGAGAAGGAGAAGGAGAAGGAGAAGGAGAAGGAGAAGGAGAAGGAGAAGAAATATAGCAATAAATTAAAAAGAAACAAAAGGAACAAACAGCACACATTGATGAGTTACAGCTGAAAGGAGTTAATCTCCCATGAGTTACAACAAGGATCGGTTCTATATAGCACCCTCCTGTAGAAAACATCCAGTTATGGAATCAGAAATGAAGGGAGCCTGGAGGCAGTGCTAGCCTTACTACTGATTATTCCTGGGAGATTGAGGTCATCATCCTCTCCAAACAGAGACAAAACATCTATAGCAAGAGCTATTTTAACTGGATGCTTTGTAAGATCCTTATTAGTCCCCAAATCTCATAATCAATTTCCATTGCCCAGAGGGACCACCCTCCAGTAGCACAGGACTCAAGGGGAAATCCACAGAGTCATGGTACTGGGACATTTTTATCTAAGGGGGTAAGGAGAAAAAACACTCACACTCCCTTGATGGTTTCCTTCAGAACTTTTCTTTGTTCTTTTGCATTCTCTGCCTGTATTTTGTCTGTTTGTTTTTCTTCTACAACTTATATACCCCCCAAAAAATTTTCAGGCAATATAGAAATCACAGTGTGGTTACATTCCATTCTTCAAGTGAGAGATTATAATGAATACAGGTAAAAAAAATGTTTTCATCTCTCTTACATGATTAAAACAAAGTCATCCCAAGAACCCACATACATTTGCATCTAAGTAACTTGTTACAGATTAACAGACTGTGAGAAAGAAGGGGGTATTTTTCTCAGTCATTTCTTTTACTGGAAAGCTGAATATTGCGGTTATAAAGAAAGAATCAATTACTTTATTAGTCATCTTGAAAGGCAATCTTACAAGGAATCACAAACTTAAACTTTTATACATGAAGAATAATCAGTCAGCTCTACTTTAAATCTTTAGGGTGTGTACCCATTCATCAATAGGTTTTTTTTTAAGCATCAGGATATTGAGGGCAAAAATGGATACGAGGAATTAATTAATTATCACCTTTGATCATCAACCAATCCTAGCAAGAAAGGCATGTCATTAATGATGATTGAGCTGCTTTGCTCTTGTTCCCTGACCTTAAAGAGTTCCTCACTCAACTCTGTGTCTTTCTAAAATTTTAGATTATCTTCACGGGTTTTTCATCTCACAACTATTTAACAAAAAAAAAATCTTAGTCTAACTTTAAGTTATTTTCAGAACTTTGTTTCAGCTGTGATGCACTCCAAAACTTGTGAACACATCTCCCAACATTAAGATTAAAAGAATTTAAATTAGCTGGCCTACTGGGACTCAGTTGTTTTCTTAATCATTAACCTGAGCCACAGTCTATTTGGCTCCTCAATAGAAATTCATGTGTTCTAGCTGTGTGACACTTCTTTGTTTTAGTTTTAATCATCAAAACTCTATTTAAACTAAACTTATTATTAATCAATTAGACAGGATAGCATAAGAAGAAATCGTCTTCATAATAATCCACAGGTAAAATTGCCCAGTAAAACAGGATATTTCCAGGGGATAAGCATGCTACATTATAGGCAGCGGGGTTATCCCCACATCCATGCACACCATGCCAGATACTAGAGAAAGATGGCAGCAGCAAATATGTAAAGGCACAGCACTAGCAAAAGACACTCTGGAGTCTGTGGTCTCAGGGCCTTCCCTATCTGAGGTTCACCCATCAGGGATTTTCCTTCGGGTGGGCTGACACCCTGAAGTCAATTGCCACCTGCTGCTCCTCTGGCAAGGCCACCCACAATCAATATCAAGTTCCTAGACTTATCTCAAAACCATTGTGGCCAGTGGAATGCAAACTAAGGTCCTGAGGTTGTCCAATGATACTGTTAATGTTATCTCAACAGTCCTTGGCCTCTGGTAAGGAAGGAGTCAAGAAGACATAATTTTTTATTACTCCCTTCTGATAAGAGCTTTCAAAAGTGATAAGTTTATTTAGTCATGTTGAACATACTTTCAGGATTACTGAGCTATTTTGACATGCTTTGGAAGTAAAATGTGAATTTTATGACACTACAATATGAATGCTTTTCTCGGGGATATGGGGTACTTCTGTGATTTATGTATTTTTCAGAGTAATAAATAAACCTTTATTTTATGAATAATACTACCAACCTATTAACTTGAAAATTGTAAGTTTTATGTTATAATATAATTTACTTTAATAATATCACCAAAAATGTCCCTATAGAGGCACAAATAATCGTAGTAGCTCCAAAAATAATTACCAGCTTACATATAGCCAAAGGCTATATGTAACAGCTGCTTTGCAACCTGTCAGCTGATAATGCTAATTAAACCAGAGAACACAGGCTTCTTAAATCTAATGTCCTGGGGACAGATGGAGGTGCTTCACCCAGCACCCAGGCTTGAGTGTCAAAGTGTCTGTCTCAAGGTGAGCGAGCCAGCTCAACTTCTGGAGACTCACAAGGACTGACTGTCACCAAGCCCTGAGGGCATCATGTCAGGATCAGCCACAGTGGGAGGATTTACACGAAGTCACCCAACACAGCACATTAGAGCTTTGTTTTCTAGAAAGCCAGCTTATTAACATAACGTTGCTGTATAAGAAATATGTCAGTCAACCACAATAACAGAATGCTAAAAATGAGTAGCTCGAGTGTGTGTGTGTGTGTGTGTGTGTGTGTGTGTGTTGTATGCATATGTACACATTTGTGTGCTAGGTCAGAGGTCAACTTTGGGGATCTTGTTTTGTCACTCTGTGCCTTTTTTTTTTTTTGAGACAGTGTCTCAAAGATCACAGCTTTGACTAGACTGGCTAGTCATCAAGCCCCAGGAATCTTCTCACTTCCGTCACACCCAGCATTCCCAGGCACTAGAGTTACAGGCACATGATGCCATGCCTGTTAAGTGGGTACTGGGAGTCACAGGGCAACTAAGGATGCAGGAACAGGTTCATTTTCTTTACCAATGAAAAGGAGGCAGTAAATGTTCCCAGAAATCTGGGAGAGTCCCAGCAGAACCATCAGATGATACCTGGGAAACCTGGGTTCCCCCTCGAAGTTATTAATCTCATCTATAAAAGAATTTAAGAATGGGTACAAACAGAAGCTCAAGGACAAAGAGTGTGCTCAAATGGAAGATTGAGGATAATTTATCAAAGTTAAAAAGGAGAGTCCAGGGCATGCAAGCAATGGAGAAGAGAAGGAACTTGGGCTTAGCCAGCATAGAGGTTGACCAGTAGGCAGCTACACCATGGAAAGGGGAGCTTTAGACAAAGAGTAATGGCGCTCATAGTATCAGTTAGGTATTTTAAAAGCAGTCTTTCTGTGGGCAGGAGGCATGAGCAGAGCCTGCTTCCCAGCAGGGACTCAGCCACCCTGAAACGGAGTGAGAATGGGGTCAACTAGAACCCTAGGCCTCTGACGGTCCCCCTCTGAACGCCACTTAATCCTTTTCAAAGGTCACAGCTGAGAGACCAAGAAACGGTAGCTTTCTTGTGGGTCTGCTGTCTGCTGTCAGTGTGAGCCAGCCAAATGGGCAAAGCGGCGAACCAAAGGCATCGTGTGTTGGCATGGAAGCGTAAGATCTGGAATATCCCTATCTTGTGAATGGGAGGACCCGTCAGTCCACTTTGGGTCCCAGGCAGCATCTTTTTAAACATGACATCTCTATTTCCCACATGTCCCAGGATCTAAGAAACTGACAGTTGTGCCTGACACATACAGGAACTGTGATCTGACAGCGATGTGAGCCGCTTTGAACCCACCCCTTTCCCTCAGGCTAGCAGAGGGCATATTCCACCTCAGCAGCAGAGTGGCCTCCCCGCCCCCGTGGACCGCTGGGGAGGTCCAGTGCATCTCTGGCATTGTGGAATGAGGACGGGGCTATGACCAGGAGGTGCGGGCTCTGAGCAGTGGGCCTTGCAAAGGTGTTGAGTGGAGAAGGAGGAGAAAGTGAAGGGGCGAGAGTAAGGAGGAGGAGAAGGAAGGAGGAGGGGGAAGAGAAATCCTTTTTTTATAGGTCTTACCTTTGTTCATTGATTTTCTGTTGGGAGGGGGTGCTCACCGGACATACACATCAGAAGTTGCCAGAATCTCTTCTCTGCTCCCACCATGTGGTTTCCAGGAATTGAACTCAGTTTGGTCTCAAGGATTTTTATCCACAGAGCCATCTCACCAGCCCAAAACCAACAATCATGATTTAACTTATAAATGTAAGCAAATATAATTGAGAACAATGAAAATATTTGCCCCGGCTAGACTAGCATAGGAAACTGGGTTTTCAAATTTTTTTCTCTTCTGTCACAAAGACCAAACACACAAAAGAAAGATTGCCTCAGGTTTGCTAACTGTTCACTGCAGTTGGAAGATTAATTTTCTAATCTTTTTGGGGGCAAAACTCCCCCTATTGCCATAACCTCTACAGAGAGTTATATAATCATAGAACACTAAAGGCAATCTCTGTCTTCTCCCTTCATCCTCTCAAAGATGGATGGGCTCACATGAGGTGAATTAACCTCATCTCCAATCTAGAACAGAAGGTTTTGAAGACACTAAAAGGGACTTTATATGGAATGCAGCTGGAATTAGCCTGGAACAGTACAGCTACTTGATGGAACCATTACCATAAATGGGGACACTCGGAGTCCCCAGACTCTTGGCTCTGCTTGTGGGATTTGGGTCTTCCACAAGCCACATGAGGCACATAGCTGCAACCACAGTGAGAAAAAGAAACCACACTTTTTAATTGCACACTTACATTCATATACACCACACAGACCCAGGAACATTCACATAACTGAAAAAAAAGTCTTTTCTAAAATAAATAAATAAATAACCTCCATAGTATTGTAGGGGCATCTTGGTCTAACAGTGTACTTGGGGTGATGGCCATACCTTGGGGCAAGGCTTCAGATGTGTGGACACGACCCCTTATAAGGAAAAGGAGAGGCTGGCTCACACCTTCTTGGGTTGTGGTGGGAGCATCCTGAAGGGCAGAGGATGCATATCTCCTGGAGCAGGAAGACCAAGGCTGTTATTTATCATCACTGCATGACTGCTCCCCAAACACACACCTGTCAGTTCTTTATCTGGGTAATTGTGAACTCCCTTAAACCCACCATGATAGTATTTTTCTGATTCTGTCTGTGTACAGTCTGGATACTCGAACCTTCCAAGGGCAGTAACATGAGCTGAGAGCACACCAACTAATGCCATTCATACTAGCCAAGACGCAGTCTAATCCACCAGATGAATCACAAGTCTTTCTAACTCTGCTTAATCACAGAGGAAACATTCACTTCTAAGCAGAATTTTCCATGCCTCTGGGAAGCTGGTTTGAAACTGTCTGTTTGGTGTTTTCAGTTTGATCATATGTCTAGATATCCAAATTCCACGCTGCTAGAAAAAATGGGAGGGGGAGAAGAAGAGTTTACACAGTCATAAAGACCCCACCTCAAATCTAGCTAGCACCAAAAGATGAGTTATGTCTTCAGACATGGACTTCAGAACGCTGGGGCTCAAGTTCACAAGACTATCATCATTGCACAATGCCAAGTTGTTGGAACTATGGACCTTGTTTGATTGAAGAATAAAAAAAAATTACTTAGAGTCAAATTTTACTCTGTGGTGTTCAAAAGTCTGAGAAGACTTTGAACATCATCTTGGCCGAGAATTTTAAACTGAAATGCAGGCCATGAGAATGAGGGACAGAGCAGGTGGAGAGGCCATGAAGGCTGGAGGCTAGCAGAGAGCTTTGCCTATAGGAAGATATTTCGTTAACTGAGTGCTAGGGAAATTTTCCTAGTGAAAACAGTGCCTGTCACACTGACACCAGAATCTTCTCCCTTGGAAACATTTTATTCTGAGTTAAACATTGCTTCCAGCTAAAATCCATACCTGCAGGAGTGAAACAACATCCTGCACTTCATTGTCTGTTGACATCTGAGGAGCAGACTTTTCCTAACAAGTTTAGAAACTCCGTTGCCAGTGGCTGCTTTTTTAAGAGATCTGGTGACCAGTATCATGCAACACTTTAGTATAACTTAGCTTTCATGCCATGCCTTTGCAACGTGATTTCCCACACAATGGAAATACCAAGACAAGGGAACAAAACTCATCAGGAAGCCCCAGGGGCAGCTGGGTCCAAGACACCGTCACAGTCTTGGTGCAGAAACTAGTGTGGCCACCAGTCACAGTTAGTCCAGCAATGATTGGTTCCTGGGAGTCATGACATTCAGGCCTCAAAAGAGAAAAATCCCAGGCAGACAAAGATAAACAGGTCACCCTACTGGGGACCAGGAAAGTTCCACTGAAAGATTTGCTTTGCCTCATTTGCAGAGTGTGCTTCGAGGCAGTGGTGCAGTCAGCAAATCTGGCCCTGCCTGGTTATCAGCAGAGTGATAATTAAGGGCAAGGCTGAAGGTTTGATTTCCCAAGAATCTGTGCTCCCTTTCACATTCAAATTTATCTGTGCTTCTGTTGGTGTTACTGGCTAATCACAAAGGTCCAGGTACCTCTAGCACAAACCCACCTTGCTGTAGAATCACTGTGGGAGGGCCCTGTTTTCCATCCCATGAGCATGGGGCGGTTGAATATTATCACACAAAAGCATTTTCTTTCTGGACTTCCTGTATATCATCAGTCCATGCTTAGCTACAATCACCATGACACATCCGACCATGTAATTGTCCTATGAGGCAGAGAGATGGACACCAAGCACGGTAAGGTGGGGACCATTTGAACTGCCCAGTCAGCAAGTGACAGATTAAACTCTCACACTCTTGCTTCTTAGTGTCTTTGCTCTTATGGTTTTGTTAAAGGTTGTGAACAAGTTGTAAACTCAGCCGAATAAATGACCAGAGTTCTGGTTGACTTTGCCTTGTCATATCCGTCAGAATTCCAGAAGCCTCAGGTCCTGAGGACCAAGGCTCCCACAGCTTTAAGCATCCTGGGTGTAGTGATGAGGATTATTTCCTGTATGTGTGGGGAGCCATCACATCCACATTCCTCACCCTGCCCAGCAGGCTCAGGCAGTTAGCAAGGGTATATCAGCTTTCAATGTCTACCTGCAACCCGCTCTGCTCCTCCCTGTTTTGGTTTGCTCGTTTATGTTTTCCATAGGCTTTTCTGCCTAAGCCCACAGATTCAGCCATGTTCATATTAATAAAGTGAGAGCTGAATTCCCCAAACACAGTTGTTTCTCTTTCAGAGAAAATGTCACTAGGATGAGAACCGTGCTGTGTCATACCAATATGTTACTCATTAACTAACTTTAAAAAAAAATTGCCTGAGCTAGATCGGAGTCAGGTAGGCTCTTCCTGCAAGGCAGGAGCTGTGGCTGCCTGCTGGAATACAACAGTTTTCACTTTGTTTGAGAGCTCTAGTGATGAGCTTGTGAGGTGACTTCTCGGCGTGCTGGAGCACAAGCGTACAATGGGGAAGAAAAGGCTTTCCTCCAGTGACAATGTGTTCAGGTTCGAGTTCCCCAGTAGCCCGAAGACCAGTGCCGAGGCCCCACACAGCTCCGCTGACAGCCCCAGCTTCGTGGTTTTCAGGTAAGTCGAGCCTTGCCCTGGACACCCAGCACGCTGCTCAGGCCACCCCCAGTCACCGGGCAGGTGGCCGTTGGAGAGCTCTGACCTCATTCCCTGGAGGAACACTGGGCCAGGGGAAAGAGACTTCTTAGCCCGGGAATCCTGCCAGGGTGTGGAGAGAAAGAATATGAGCAGAGAGAAAACAAAAATCAAAGAAAAAGCAGCGACAGCTACTGCCACCATTAAGCCCAATCGTCCATGCCTTCCACCATGTTTGTATCAGATAAACTGGACACTGGGTATTTTCTCAATTCTTGACTTGCTGTTAGGTTTTCAGGAAGTGGAGTTAGACCATCAAATCAGAAATCTGGCTTATTATTAAAATATTATTAAGTAGTATTTCTCAAAGCATTCAGACAATTGCCCTCTGGTTCAGTTTTTTACTGTATGGTGACTTAAATAGCCTTTGACCTGTCGGGACGCATCCCTTTTTAGCTGTGTTAATACCAACCCACTGCTCTGATATGGTGCAATTGCATATTACTAATGAGAACTCAGCTCCTTATTAATTTAGTCTCAATAATTCTTTTGTAAGTTTTCATGTTGGCTTAATCTTTCTACCCATCATTAGTGGCTACTTGAGTGACTAAAAATGTAAAACTCTAGGCTGGAGAGGTGGCTCAGCAGTTAAGAGCACTGGCTGCTCTTGCAGAGGACCTGGGTCAGATCCCAGAACCCACATGGTGGCTCGTGACTGTTACTCCAGTGCCAGGGGATCTGACATCCTCTTCTTGGGCACATGTGGTCTGAAGACATCCATTCAGGTAAAACACTCACACACAGAAAATGAAATGAAATAAATCTAAACAAAAAAAGAAAGACCCCTGCAGCGTATGCTCATGTTTTGATGGTCTGTGAAATGTGTTTTCTGCTTAGTCTGCCTGTTGGACAGCCATGTAAGCTCTTCTTTAGTGTGCAAAACTAATGAGGAAAGTTAAGGTGTACTAGCAAACAAAAATATGTTAATACGTATGATTTAAGTAAATATAATAAGTACAGTCCTCAGTACGTAAACAGGATAAAAAGGAGGGGGAATGAATGGACAGTTAGGAGCACCTGCTACTCTTTCAGGAGACTGGTGGTCTGTTCCCAATACCCATGTCTGCTGGTTCACAACCACCTGTAATTCCAGCCCCAGGGACTCTGATGTCTTCTTCTGGTGTCCAGGGGCACTGACATCATGTATACACCCCCCCACACACACACACACATGTACACACAATTTTGAAATAAAAATAAGATCATTACCAAAAGAGAAGCTGCCGAAGCCTAGATGTCCACATCTTTCTGAAAGGATCCCTGATCTATGTTGCCTACATAATATTTAGCATCATCTCTCCATCTTTTGATGCCGCTTTATGAATGCTACTTTTAAATGTGTATTGGAAACAATTAAGAGTACATTAACATACCTCCAAATAGTGTACGCATTCAGGAGCCTTTAATGTAGTTGGAAGATCCTGGTGTTTTGTGTATAAAATGACCAAAAGTACTTGAACAAATGTTCAGGCATACATTGGTTAAGTTTTTCAGATATAAAAGAAGAACCAGAAAACACATCTTCTATATTCTAAACATATTTTTGGAATTTCTGTAGCTGTGGCCGTTTGGTTTCCTATTGTCCTTCCCACGAACTGGAGCTGATAAGGTTGACTCTCAGCTCAACAAACTACCCTAAATAGAAACAGATAGAATCCACGTACTATTTTTATTCAAGCACACAAAGTATATTGAGTAACTTTTGTATGCCAGGGGATATAATCACGACAACAGAAGGGTAGTCCCTGGCTTCTTGGAGGTGATGTTTAATGTTGGAGGCTTGGAAAACACACACACACACACACACACACAGATGCATGGGTACATACATAAATACATAATTTAAAATAAGCATTTTTAAAATGAAACAAGTCAAAGCCAAGAGAGAGAATAAGGTTGGAAAACCAATTTAAATGAAATGGTAAAGGCCTCCTCAAGGAAGTGATATTGAGCTCAATGGAAAGAGCCAGCCGTGAACAGCGTGGAAGGAAGCAGGTAACAGGGGGGAGGGAGATTGTGTTATCTGGTTTGATGTCAACCTCACATAGGCTAGAGTCATCTGAGAAGAGGGAGCCTCAATTAAGAAAATGCCTCCATAAAATCTGCCTGTGGGCAAGACTGTAGAACATTTTCTTAATTAGTGAATGATGTGCAAGTGCCCAGCCCATTGTTGAGAGTGCCACCTGGACCTGTGGTCCTGGATTATATATATATATATATATATATATATATATATATATGTGTGTGTATATATATATATATATATGTGTGTGTGTATATATATATATATATATATATATATATATAGCAGGCTGAGCAAGCCATGAGGAGCAAGCCAGTAAGCAGCACTCCTCCATGGCCTCTGTGTCAGCTTCTGCCACCAGGTTGCTGTCCTGTTTAAGCTTCTGCCCTAACTTCTTTTGATGATGAACTGTTGTTATACGGAAGTGTCAATGGAATTAATTAATCCTTTCATCCCCAAGTTGCTCTTGGTCATGGTGTTTCATTGCTGCAACAGTAACTCTAATTAAGACATAAATCTTGAGGAACCTGGAGAGAGAGAGAGAGAGAGAGAGAGAGAGAGAGAGAGAGAGAGAGAGAGAGAGAGACATGACAAAGGGGAGGACGAAGGTTGGCATTCCATTCCAAATATGACAAGATGTCCTCGGGGTCAAGGGAGGAGAGTATGATGTGATTTCACTGTAGATAAGCGTGTTATTTTCAGTGTCATTGCTCATACAAGAAAGTGTCATTAGGTTCACGTCTCTTGGTGTGCTGTGATGCAGCACCACGGGGTACCCAGCTGGGAGAGGAGTTTGCTCATCATAGATCACAGACACTGTTAACTTGGCCATCGATGTCTAATTGTTTTCTGGCTTACTGCGTTAGTTACACTACTGTCAGCAAAGTGCTCAGTGGCATTTGATTGTCTTGATCTTACGGTTTCCCTAATTTGGAAGGTAGGAAATGGAATCCTGCTGCAGCCTTAGTGTGCTCCCCTCATGAATAGCAAAAGGAGCACCACTTCAGCATGGCTGCCAGTCATGCTAAGCCTCCGCTTCTTCGAAGAGTCACTATCTTTTCCTTCCTGTGGACCAAATACTCTGGATCGTAATTTTTTTGGTCAGTGGCAGGTGTTGTAACATTTTTTTTGTTTAATTCAAATTTGTCTTTTCACGTTATATCCAAGACTTTGTTTTTCTATGTCTTATTTTTTGAGATTATAGTATATTTATATCATTTCTCCCTTCCCCCCATCCATACCCTCTCGCATACCCCTTCTTGTTCTCTTTCAAATTCATGGCCTCTTTTTTTTTCATTAATTGCCATCATCCATATACATATTCCTAAAAAATAACCTCAGTCTTTATGGTGTTACTTGTATGCATGTTTTCAGGGCTGACATTTGGTATTGTGTAGCTAATTGGGAACTCCTCACTAGGGAAAACTCTTTCTCCCACTCAGTGCTCCTTAGTTGTCTGTAGTTCTTTGTATAGGGCTGAGGTCCCCTGGGCTTTCCCCCATCCGCATTAGCATGTCTATTGCTATTGTTCTTGTGACCAGTTCGTGTTTAGGTGGTCTAGCTGGTGACCAGTTCGTGTTTAGGCGGTCTAGCTGGTGACCAGTTCGTGTTTAGGCGGTCTAGCTGGTGACCAGTTCGTGTTTAGGCGGTCTTACTGGTGACACGTGACGGGTACAGTTTCCGAAATTACTAGGAGACAGAGTCTCACAGCAAACTCCCTGGCCCTCTGCCTCCTACAGTCTTTCAGTCCCTTTTCCAAAGCGCTGCCCAGCCTTAGTTGATGGGGTGTTTTGGAGATGTATCCACTGGAACAGAGCTCCACAATCCTGCGTTGCGATTGGTTGTGGTTTTCCATAATGAAGACCTTACAAGAATTTGTTTAGCATTTTCTTTTAAGTTAGGGTCCTCTTCACATTTGGAATTTATCTTGATTCTTGATGTTAATCGACAGTATTATAATTTCTTTTAGATACTGAATTGTTCTACATTATTTATTAATTAGCCTTTCCTCTTCTTCTTAATATGCAAAATCAGTCTGTCATATATTATGTTACTAATTTTTATAGTAAAAGAAAATCTGGAAAAACAGGATTACTTACTTACTTACTTACTTGAAGGGCATAGTAACCCTTGTGAGTCTTAGGATTTACTTTTAGTTTTAATTGAAATGACATTGAACCAATTGTTCAATTTAAGGAAATTTGACATCTTTACAGCAAAAATATCCATTTTTATAGACACCGTTACTCAACATCATTTTATTACCTTTGATAATTTATAGGTCTTAAAATGTTTCCTCTGTAGACGATAATATTATTAGAAATATTAATATATTTGTTTTTACCGTGTGTACGATTGTGATATGGTGTATTGTACATCTGTGTGAAGGTGTGTGTTTGTGCATGGCCTGAGGAGGACATTGGATGCTTTGCTCCATCCTTATCCACTTTATTCCCTCAAGGCAGGGTCTCTCACTGAACCTGGAATGAGGCTGGGCATCCAGCAAGCCCCAGCAATCCTCCTGTCTTTGCCACACAGAGTACTGAGTTTGTTATATGAGTGCAGGGACTGGAACTGAGATCTTCAAGTGTTCTTACAAGCTGAGCCAACTCCCCACCTGTTTTTACCCTTCTGCTCTTTATTTAATAATTACAAAGTATTACAAGGTTGCAAAAGGTAGTAATTCCAGATATTCTTGCTTCTGTTTTTTTTAAGATTTATTTATTTATTTTATGTATACGAGTGCTCTATCTGGATGTACAGCTTTATGCTGGAAGAGGGCATCAGATCCCACTAGAGATGGCTGTGAGCCACCCCGTGAGTACTGAACCTCTGGAGGGGCAGCCAGTACCCTTGACCTCTGAGCCATCTCTCCAGCCCCCTTGTTTCTGATTTCTAAGGGAATCCTTAACATTTAAGTGTTTATCAATATTTTTAAATCTAAAAATGTCCCCTTCTAATTCAGGTTCTCCAAGGAGCTATAAAAGCTATAGAGCACTTCCATAGGTCTTATCATGACAATCCTCATTTGAAACTGCATAATATGTACAGTATCACTACACCCAAAATTACAAAAACCATCATTGGCTGAAATACACAGGACTCTGGGCGACCTTTAAGAAATACAAATTATTATAATTTTATGTTCATTTGATTGGGAACGCTTAGGCAAATTAATAGTTAAACTAATTGAACTTAATTCAATTGTAATAATATTATTAAATTAACTTGAATTAGTTAATAATTAAATGTTAATTAACTTAGTCATCCAAAAATAGAAAAATAAAAAACTGTTTATTGGAGCAAGTATCTTTGGGAGAGTCATTGTGCCAATTGACTGTGAGGCCAAGGGGAAAGTTATTTATTGACACTTAAGTGGAAGGTCCCCTATGGGCTTTAGGGACACACACCAGGCTCAGAACAGTAACCAAAGAGGTCAAAAATGAGGCAAAGCTGTGCTGGAATGCAGGAGAGAGAGCCAACCATGACTGACAACTGTCCCTGAGCTCTGGTTTGGGGACCGTTCCAGATAACCAACAATGGCTTTGAAGTGCAGGGCAGCCCTACAGTCACACTCATTCTCCAGTCACACTCATTGTACAGTCACACTCATCCTACAGTCACACTCATTCTCCAGTAACACTCATCCTATAGTCACACTCATCCTACGATCACACTCATCATCCTGCAGTCACACACATCCTATAGTCACACTCATCCTACGATCACACTCATCATCCTGCAGTCACACACATCCTACAGTCACACCCATTCTACAGTCACACTCATCCTACAGTCACATTCATCCTGAAGTCACACTCATCCTACAGTCACACTTCCTACAGTCACACTCATCCTATGGTCACACTCATCCTACAGTCACACTCATCCTACGATCACACTCATCCTGCAGTCACACTCATCCTACAGTCACACTCATCCTATAGTCACATTCATCCTGAAGTCACACTCATCCTACAGTCACACTCATTCTCCAGTAACACTCATCCTAGTCACATTCATCGTACAGTCACACTCATCCTACAGTCATACTCATCTTACAATCACACCCATCCTACAGTCACACTCATCATACGATCACACTCATCCTGCAGTCACACTCATCCTGCAGTCACACTCATCCTGCAGTCACACTCATCCTACAGTCACACTTCCTACAGTTACACTCATCCTATGATCACACTCATTCTACAGTCACACTCATCCTACGATCACACTCATCCTGCAGTCACACTCATCCTACAGTCACACTTCCTACAGTCACACTCATCCTACAGTCACACTCATCCTACAGCCACACTTCCTACAGTCACACTTCCTACAGTCACAGTCATCCTACAGTCACACTTCCTACAGTCACAGTCATCCTACAGTCACACTTCCTACAGTCACAGTCATCCTACGGTCACACTTCCTACAGTCACACTCATCCTGCAGTCACACTTCCTACAGTCACACTCATCCTACGGTCACACTCATTCTCCAGTCACACTCATTTTGCCTCCACTTGTTGACCTCAGCAAGCTCCTTCTCCTCCTCCACTTAGCAATTAGTGGAAGAAGGTGTGCTTGCCTCTGTCCTTCTAGCTCTCCCCTCTCCCAGATCTACACTCTTGCTCTGCCAAACACTAAGGCCAAGAGCACTCCATGGTACATGAAGAGCAGGAACCCAGTAGACTAAGTTCCACTCCTATCCACAGAGGTCACTGAGACAAAAGGGAAACTTAGACTTGATAGCAGTCAAGGCAAGCCAGACCATGTTAGGGCCATCATTTTTTTTCCTGAATGTGGAGCAAGCGTTCCTGTGGAGAAGGCCAGAGTGACAAGGCTGGTGGAGAACCTCAGAAAGGAGGGTGAAGGGCAAGCGAGTTCATAAGGCGGTGAGAATAAGGGCACTGGGTGTAGGGAAATCCAGATGTGGAGGTTAGAATGAGGAGATTAACCCCAGATGACTAGGCCTCTTCCTCAGGAGAGTCAGAATTCTCAGAGCGGGAAAGGATAAACACATTCAGCAGCTGTCATTGCTAGTAGAGAAAGATTCTCTCCTCAACTTCACCTACAGTTTCCTCTACTCAAAGCACAGAACTCGTTCTCAGTAAGGGCTCCCATGCTTTCACCAGATTTTCAAACTAATGGCATGTCCCTCTTTTCCTTGACTGCCACACAGATTCCTACTCTTCACTCAGGATGTACTTCCTGAAAGGCTTTGTACAACCTCTTGGGGACTTTCCTGTGGCCCCAATTCCTAAGTCTCCAAGTCAGCAGTCTTCTTAAATTTGTCAGCACCACGTCCTGTATCAGCCAGTTTTCAGAATGTATTGCAGTAGGGTGTGGTTGTTTGTTTGCCTGCTTGCTTGTTTTTCACCAAGCCAACACAGCTTACCCTTCTCCCTTACCTACCTTCCAAGGCCCCGGAGAGTTTTTAGTGAAGTGCTCACAGACCTACACTTTTCATCACAGTTCTGATTGCTGTATTTCTCCACTAATTTTCTCTCTGCCGCACTTCACCTCTGGTAAAATAGCCAAGGGCATCGTTGACACTCTGATCTAGGGAATGCTGTTTGGAGATTCATTTTGTTGTTGTTGTTTTATTCTGTTTTTGCTTTTCAAGACAGGGTTTCTCTGTGTAGCTTTGAAACCTGTCCTGGAACTCCCTCTGTAGATCTGACTGGCCTGGAACTCACAGAGATCCATCTGCCTCTGCCTCCCAAGTGCTGGGAGTAAAGGGGTGCACCACCACTGCCCGGCCAGTCATGATGTTTCTTACAGAAAAACTCAAAAATTGCATATCCCCAGACCCTCAAAGGCTGTGTCCACTTCTAATTACAACTGACAGTATTTGCCAGGCTAATCTGAGCTTTTGGTATGGATAGATCCTGACCCTGGCCATGCAATGTACAGTGCTGGATGAAGGAATAAATGTGGTTTGGCTGTCTGGAAGGCTTAACCCCCATAAGGAGTTCATGCTAGATTGGAAGTGACTCCTGTTGTATTTCTTTTTTTTTCTTTTTGCCACCAACAACAAAAAATTTTAAAAAGTCAAATTTGTCAGGTGGTGATGGTGCAGGACTTTAATCCCAGTAATTGAAAGGCAAAGGCAGGAAATCTATGAGTTCAAGGTCAGCCTGGTCTACAAAGAGAGTTCCAGGACAACCAGAGCTACACGAAGAAATCCTGAATCAGAAAGAAAGGAAGGAAGGAAGGAAGGAAGGAAGGAAGGAAGGAAGAAAGAAAGAAAGAAAGAAAGAAAGAAAGAAAGAAAGAAAGAAAGAAAGAAAGAAAGGAAGGAAGGAAGAAAGGAAGAAAGGAAACAAGCAAGCAGGCAGGCCAATTTTATGAAAGGTTTTTGACTAATTTTCTTTCTATTAAAATTTGTAGATCATCCCAAACTGTTCTTCAAAAGAAAAGCATGATTTAATCATCTATGCTCTACTTTTTAATCTTTCTTTAAAATTTAAAACTACACAGATTAATTTAGTTTAATTGCCCTTACTATTAAGAGCTTGTCAACAGATTAAAAAAAATAAAACAATCAGATGTGTTTATATGATTTTGGCTTTGTTCATTTGAGATTTGTGTAACATTGGTGTTTAACAAAATTAAAAGCAGGCAAGGAGAAATGAGTTGGAAGTCCTAGGAATTGCTTCCTCTGCAACTCTGTGGGAGACAAAGCATGGACAGAACAGCAACGGGGATCCTAGCCGGAAGCGGAAGCATGGGGGGGCGGCAGAGCTGAGAGCCCAGGACAAATGAATGTGTCTTGTGTGTGCATAGCGGCTTGTTCATAGCAATATTTTCATAAACTTGAGTGCTTCTCACTATAATAGATGGATTACAGGCACTCCCTACATTGCTTAGATGAGGAAAGGAAGTTTTCTGTGTTGCCATGTGATGAATAAAACCAGTGAAAATGAAATTACCTCTGGGAGCGAATGCACTGACGGACCGTTCTATCCAACTTCATCGCCTTTCACCTGGCTTGGATTCAAATTATTCCTATTATTTTCATAATTCAGGGGTGATTTAACTCAGTTTATTTATGTCACCTAGGATACTTTTTAGAGCCCCAGAAGGGACATTCAGGAATAGACACCATACTGTTTTTAAAGAGAAATATGGGATCTCTCAGCCTAGGCTCACTGTGGCTCCGTGAGTTTCCAACAAAGTGAACAGATGCACCTCAATTCCTGATAGGGCTAATTCCCCAAGCCCCAGGGTAAGTTACAGGGGAAAACCAAACCAAAATCACACACACACACACACACACACACACACACACACACACACCATGAAAGTATGGTTTCTTTCGAGCCCATTTCTCTTTCACCCCATCATGAAGTGGAGGAAACACAAAGCTGAAGTGTTGCATGTCAGGGACCATCTACTTATGAAAGACAGTGGCCTGTGTTCCGAGTGCTTCTGGGAAGGGGTGAAACAGGAGGTGTGGTGGGTAGTGTTTTTAAACAGTCCCAGAAAGCTCCCTAGAATCTTTTGCGGAGCATCTGTGTGAGGGGCGCAGCTTGGTGTACAACTGGTTTTCTAATTTATGCACGGTCCATTTGTGTGCGTCTCGTTTTCTTCACTGGTAAAGTGGGGATAATCAGGATTGTGCAGAATTCGTTTTTGGGGGGATTTGTGGTGGTGGTAGTGGTGGCGGTGGTTTTCGTTGTTATTTTGAGACAGGGTCACACTACGTAGGTCTCGATAGAACTCACGGGGCAGACCAGGCTGTCTTTGAATTCCCTCTGTCTCATGAGAGCTAGGATTAAACCCTGACCCAGGGGGAAAAAAAGTGAAGCACCAGAGAGATGACTCAGAAGTTAAGAAAGGGATGCTATATTCCTAGAAGACCAGAGTTCTATTCCCCACACCCATGTTGGGTGACTCAACTGCTTATAACTTCAATGCCCGAGGGTTTGATGCCCTCTGCTGGTCTACATGGACACACACACACACACACACACACACACACACACAATAATAAAATAATGATGATGATGATGATGTCTTTTTAAAAGTGAACAAAGGATTTGAACAGATTTTTCACCAGACAAGACATACAAATAGATAATACAATTGAATATTGTACTAAAAATAATTTGTCATTAAGAAATAAAAACTTAAACCACAGTGGTATGATTTCATGCCCACTAGCCTAACTACAAATGAAGACAGGTACTAACAAGTGTGGGGATGTAGAGAAATTGGGTCCTCTTCATTGCTGTTGAGAATGTAAAATCATACAAGCTCTTTGAAAGAAACAGGTGGGCAAGTTCTGTAAAAAGTAGAGCACAGAATTATGATATGACTCAGCAAATTTACCTGTCACAGCAAAGCTAATGACAGAACCACTACTGGCACATAAGTATTTGCCACAACATTGTTTATAATGCATATATAATTATATATAAGTATATATAATTTATAATAGATAGCCATTATATAACAATCTGCTAAAGGATAAATACGTAAAGTATGAAATATTAATGCTATTAGAATATTATTTGGTCATAATAAAGGATGAAATACTGTTGCATGCTAGAACATAGATGCTAAAGACTAGGTCTAAAAGGCTACATGACTCCATTTAAATAAAATGTTCAAAGTGGGCGAATCTGTAGAGAGAGAATGCAAACAATAGTCCCAGGGCATGGAGGAAGGGACAAAGAGACTGATGACTAACACACAGAGTTTGGATTTCTGGAGTTTTGAAGACCTTGCCTTTCGGCTTTGTCTGTTTGCAGAGAGGGGATGGTAATCATGCTCCAGAACTGGATAGTGGCGAGACTTGCACCATTCTGTTTAGTGATACAAAAATCATAGACATGCACACTTCACTTTTTGGGTGCTTGTTTGTTTGTTTGTTTGTTTGTTTTTGAGACAGGGTCTCTCTACATAGGCGTGCCTGTCCTGGAACTCACTATCAGGCTGACCTGAAACTCACAGAGCCTACCTCCGCCTCCCTAGTGCTGGAATTAAAGGAGTGTGCCAGCACACCTAACACTTCACTTTTTAATATCTTATTTTAATTTTTACTCATGTATACATCTCTGTGTGTGCATGTGAGTGTCTGATGCATGTGTGTGGGCACCTGTGGGGACTCAGAAGAGGGTGCTGGGGTCCCTGGAGCTAGAGGCAGTTGTTAGCTGCCTGGTGTAGGTGCTAGTAAACAAACGTGGGACCTCTAAAAGAAAGGCAGGTGTTTTTAACCACTGAGTCGGAAGTGCACACTAAAAAAGTGAACTTTGTGACATACGAATTAGATACCCATGAAACCCAGAGAACCTTAAAGGCATTCCTATCTTTGAAAGTACATTTGCTAATACAAAATATATAAATAATTTTCCATGACTAATAAACTGACTCGCATTTTCAAAATGATTGACACTTTTCCTCTTAAACTACACTAAATTGATACAACATTTCAAAAACATTTCCCACCCCAACAACTCAGAGAGAAGTAGCCCATCCCTGGCACTAAAGTGAGTCTTTGTTTCTTATTGTCACAATGAGACGTTCCTCATAGGGATGCCTAACATCAGAAGCACTCTGTTAATTTCACGTGCATTGCCTCATTTCCTTTTTCTTTAATTGCATAAAATCTTAGTCCCCAAACTACTACATCTACTACACCAGATTAGGGCTGGCTGCACAGCATTGAAAGGCCTTCTGGGGTTAGAAACAAAGTAAAATGCAGAATCTTTGATGGTAGTAGGTTCTTTGCTACAACTAAAGCATGTTGTACACAGCATGTTGTACATTAATATCCTACTTGCTCTCCTTGATCCCTTTGACTCCAGCCCTCAACTAACCTTTGAAAACCTGCACAACCAACTAGGAGTCAAGAAGTAAAGACCCACACTGTCAACAAACCAGGACTTATGAGTCTTGGGACATTTGCAGCAGATATTCCCTAGGTTTCCATGGCGAAGAGTCATACACTTTACCGTGTATGTAAAAGATGAATGGGAGAAAGAACAATGGAGAAAATCCCAGCCAAGAATGCCTTTGTCACCACGGAAGTTTTATCATCAAATATTTAAAGCAGAGATAATGGGATGTTTTATCTGCAGAAAAGAGACAAAATGAGATTAAAAAATTGGCACATCTTCTTTTAGTTCATCAGTTACTTTACTAGATGTACACACTTTTTTTTAAAGCCAGCTTGACAGAAGATAGTGGAACTTTTCTTTAAAAAAAGGTTAACATTGACGTAACTTACATATATTGTTCAGTGGATTTGTTGAATCTACACAAACAGGTAACTGGCCACTAAGATCAGTGTATAGACTATTTTCAGAACTTGTATAGATAAAATGACACAAATGACAAAGTAAAGGATCCTGAGTTGATGTCACTGTGTTTTCTGACGTACGCTATGGTTTTCTCCTGGCAGAAAACACTGGACATTTAGTAGTCATCGGATACTCTCTAAGAAATAAGTGCCCTAAGTGATTAAACTGAAAGCCAGTGCCTGGGACTTAGGAGAAACAGCCTTCACATTCTTTCTCCCTAAAGCAAAATGGGTCAGAAAAGCATCCCATGAAGGATGTTTACAACCGCACATAGTGTACCTCAGTGAGTAAAGTAACCAAACTTACTCAAGACGAATCGTAAGACTGAATTAGTCGGATCCAAACTTGTGATTGGATTTCGAGCCACCAGCCCTGTGGCTAAGGACATGCCCTGGTTTCCTCTCAGTGGAGCATGAACTTCAGCTGTTGCCCAGCAACTGTGATAACTGCACACACTTGTTTTCACCTCAACTTGTTGGCAACCTTCAAGTCATTTAATAAAACTGTTGGGAACACAGCAACCGACAGAGAGCAGCCTGGTTAATTGGATGCCCACTTGGAATAGTTGGTGTGGTCAACATTGTAGGTTAAAGGCGGGTGTGGTAACACACAGCTGTAATCTGGGCGCTCAGAAGGCTGAAGAAGAAGTTTGTAGGTTTGAGGCCAGCCTGGACTACGTAATAAGACACTGTCTCATCCCCCACTACATTCTACAGAGTCATATCTAGGGACTGAAATTGAACTGTATTGTAAGTATGCCAGAGTTATAGGACTTAAATCAGACTCGTCCCAAGCAGAGCAGAGCTAAAGCTTTTGTGTTAAGAAAGATACTCTGCTGGGGGGTCAAGAAGACAGGAGATTAGATCTGAAATTTAATAAGTTAAATCTATCCATGCCTCTAACCTGAGGACATAGCCTTGACACGAATAAATTAGCCTGAATAAGATTGACTACTGAGAGGATGACATAGGTCATATCTCATGCAGCATTAGTAGCTTCCTCCAGCATGTGACATTAATATGCTATAGACTATGGGTTGACTTTAAATACTGAGGACTGATGAAGTAAGGGACAGCCACATCCCCAATTTGTTACAAGCAATTATTTGGTCAATAATGTAATGATGACAGTTAATAGTTCAGAGCAATCAAATGCTTACTATGTGTCTGACATACCATTCACAAATAAGATGATCTTTTAAAAGTTCTTAATGGCTCTAGATAGTAAGGGCTTCTGCAGTTCCCTTCTCCCACCCCCAAAATGAGGAAAGTGAGATTTAGAGAAAGTAAATCATCCACCCAATGCAGTAGAATTCATATGAAGAGTCTCAGGATGGTCTGGGTCTTCTCAGTCTACCCCCCCCCCGCCCAGTCTGGGTTCCAACTGCCAGGACAAGCCTCCCACATGCTCCTCCCACTGGAGTTCAAGCAAGGGAAACTTCTAGCTCCAACAGGAAAAGCTATTTACTGAAAGGGCACCACAAACAGTCCCTTGAACACCCAAGGACAAAAATAAATAAACACTGGGCAACATCTGGGGGTGAGGAGAGAAGCCAGGAGGATATCCAGCAGCTTGCAGCAAGGCTACTTTGTGCTGTCTACTACAGATCTGCCTTCATAATTTTAAATTTTATAACACTAAGCATTCCAGTGACACTCCTTGTGATGCATGTCTTGGTAGACAGATTATTACCCACCAGCTCATATGGAGTAAGATTAATTTTTAGCTAATGGATTTGGTTACAATAAAAATTAAATTTGAATTCTGATTTTAATTAACCGATGACCTTAACACACGGAGAAATGTGCTGATTCCATCTGGAAACTAATGCAAAGCACACAGGCCTGTCTTCTCAGATGAATAGACTGTAATAATTACTCTATCCTCGGGAAATTCTTCAACTGTTTTGCAATTGATTGACACAAACCTTGTATGTCATCATCCCCCTCCCACTGCTAAGATTGTGTCAAAGCGTAAGTGCTATTGCTCTAGCTGGCCCTGCCCTAGGTACAGCTTGATACTTTCATTCTGTGCTCCAGTAATAGAGTCACATTCCAACACAAAGCCCAGAGCTTGGACTGGAGCCCAGCTCTCCTGACTTTCAGGCTTCTGTCAGTCCTACAAAGTTATGCAGATGTGGGGGAGAGGAGATGGCTTCTGTGTGACCCAGACAGGAGAACAGGAATGAATGGCCAGTACCTTCTCTCTTTGACAGTAATTAGTGCCAAGAACCTAGTTATGAAACAAAACAATACACGTATACATGCATGCTGAGGAAATATCTGTGGATCTGCTCTCCCACACGATTACAAATTCACTTACAGCAAGCATGCCTTGTGTTTATTTCTATAGCTCTATCACCCAGAATATGGCCTGGTCCATAAAATGAATCCCTCCCCCCAAAAAAACCTGGTGGAAGGGGCAGGGGGAAGGGAAAGAACAGAGAGGGGGAAGGAAGAGGAGGTTGGACGCAATGTCTGCCTGACATGAAGAGTCTAATTTTAAGACTGAGCCAACATGCAAAGTAAATCTGCAGCTGACTGACAAAAGAGCAGAACTTTCGTATTTGCTCAACAACACTTCCGTCACCGTTCTTGCGTATTTCTTCTGGCCGTTCTTGCGTATTTCTTCTGGGCTAACTTAATTCTTGTGAATAAGTATTTCAAGATAAATAGTAGTGTATAGATGAAAGAAGAGATGAAAAAACATTAATAGGATTTGTCAAAAAGGAAGACATGGGTATAAAAAGTGAATAAATAAAGTCAGAACCAGCAATAGAAAACGTGCGATAGAAGTAACAAAGAGTGTGATAGGCAGAAACAACTCTAATCATACTTAAACATTAGCTGCCTTGGGACAATATGGCAAGGGCAATGGTGGACCACATTATCAAGAGTCTCACAGGAGGGAAACAAAGCCTGCAAAAAGATGGTGGGGGGAAGAGAAAGGCCAGTCCGATGACTGATGGCACCATCAAGGTAGGAAGAGGCTGTGTGGCTGAATCTAGACTCTGTAACTCTGCCTATACCTGTTATAAATAGTGGCTCATGGGCTAGACCATCTGGGAGTCTTGAACTCCCCTCTTCTGTTTAGAGACACTAGCACTCAACTAGCAGAGAAGTGACATATAACATGAGCCAGCGGTTTTCTTTTTCAATTGTGAGGAGAAATGTTCTACTATGTGTTTCTTTTTCATTCCTTCCTTTCCCCCACTGTGAAGTAGGGGGGTGGAATACCAGTATATTTATATCCTAGGTCAGTGAGAATTCTACAGGAGTGTGGTTGGACATCAGTAGTTATAAATGGCTACACTTGGCAAATATTTATTGAGCATCTGTCTTAGTTAAGGTTTCTGTGCTGTGATGAGACACCATGACCATGGCAACTCTTACAAAAGGAAAACATTTAACTGAGGTGGTGGCTTACAGTTCAGTCCATTATCATCATGGTAGGACATGGTGGTGTGCAGGCAGACACGGTGCTGGAGAGGAGTTGAGAGTTTTACATTTTGGTATGGAGGCAACAGGAAGTGAACTGAGACACTGGGCATGGCTTGAGCATAGATGAGACCTCAAAGCCCGCCTCCACAATGACATACTTCCTCCAAGAAGGCCACACCTACTCCAACAAAGTCACACCTCCTAATAGTGCCATTCCCTTTGGGAGACCCTTTTCTTTCAAGCCACCACAGCATCTAACATGAAGCAAATAGTTTTGGATAGAGTAGTGAATACATCAGATGGGGTCCTTATTTGGGGGGGTCATTTCATTCTTGAGGGAAAGAACTGATTTTATAGAAAATAGACAGAAAACCCATTACATGGATGAGACATCAGCTATCTCCCTCTCTGCAGCAGACACACTACAGAGCAGTAGCCTTTTTGTTGTTGCTAGCGTGTGCCAAACTCAGTGACTAGTCTCAGGGTCTCTGCCTGTTCCTTCCCTCCAACAGGCTAGTTCTACATCAAGATCTTCATGGGCTTTCTCCTTCTTATCCTTCAAAGCTCAGCTGAGGTGTCACCTCTTGATGGGACATCCCCATCATCCTATGTAAAACAAGTCTCCCTCCCTCTCTACTCTTTTCTAATTCCTTATCTTTGTATCTCTTCTACATTAAGAAATGGTGCCACTCAGATACAGTGGTCCCTCAGCATCCTCTGTGAACTGTTTCTAAGATCAAAAGCCAGTGAGGCTCAAGTTCCTTATAAAATCTGGTGTAAAATCTGCATTTAATCTCTACTCGTTTACAGTCCCCAATACCATAGGAATGCTGTGTCAATAGTTGTTATACACGTGGGGAAAGACTCCATACATGTTTAGTGTAGACACACCCACTGTAGGCCTATCGACATTTTGACCTGCAATTAGTTATATCTAAGGAAACAGAATATGTGACTAAAGGGGGCTGGTTGTACTTTTCAAATTTTAGTTTCTACATCTAGAATGTAGGATTCCCTAGTGACCTGGCTCCTGGCTGGTCTGTGGCTCACCTTTGCTGAATAGAATCCAACATAGATCTTCCAGTGCCCTCACATAAATAAACTGTGGATTCAACCTTGGTTTGCAGAACAGATGGCTCCAACAAGTTAAAAACAACAACTATGACAAAAACACAAGTGTATCAAGATACCAATGTTATATATAAAGATGTCACAGCTAGCCTGCTCATTGGAGTATCATACAGGGAAACTAGGATGTCCCTCTGGCTTTCAGCCCTGCTATCTAGCCCACCAAAAGAGCCAAGTCTTCCAACAAAAATGCATTTTGCATATCCACATCAGTCGAGTCTTTGAATGGTTCCATCCCTGGGCTGCATGTTACTGTGCCCAAATGAGTTCTATGAGTTGACTACATAGAACTACAAGTCAACTCATAGAACTACAAGAGACAACAGTAAATTATTGATGAGACCCCTACAGTTTCAGGTAGATAGTTATAAAACAACTGGAAAATTCAAAATAGAGCCACCAAAAGTAGCTCTAAACTCAAATATTTCTTTCCTTCCCAATACAACTATTTTAAACTTAAATTTTTGTCTTCTTGAGAATTTCATGCATGAGTATTACACTTAAATCATTCCCACTCTTCCTTATGGCCCTCCAGTTCCTCCTGTGTCTACCACTGCCTCTCAAATTGCAACTCTTCATCTATGGATGGGAATTACTTCCATCCACATTGATATGGTATGGTGGTTTGAATAAGAATGGCTCCCATGGTGGGGGGTTGGGGGGAGGGCACGGGAGGAGGGGAGGGAAAGGGAGAGGGACCAGGAACTGACTTGTGAAGCAACCTTGTTTCTTATCTAAATTTAAACTGGAAAATAAAATAAAAAAAAAATTGAAAAAAAAACCAATTGCCACAAAAAAAAAAAAAGAATGGCTCCCATAGGCTCATAGATTTGAATGCCTGGTCACCAGGGAGTGGTACCATTAGGAGGTGTGGTCTTGTTGGAGTGGGTGTGGTCTTGTTGGAGGAAGTGTGTCACCGGGGGTCAACTTTGAGGTTTCAGAGGCTCCAGCTAGTTCAAGTCTCTCTCTCTCTCTCTCTCTCTCTCTCTCTCTCTCTCTCTCTCTCTCTCTCTCTCTCTCTCTCTCTCTCTCTTCTCTCTCTCTCTCCTTCTCTCTCTCTCTCTCTCTCTCTCTCTCTCTCTTTCTCTCCTTCTCTCTCTCTCTCTCTCTCTCTCTCTCTCTCTCTCTCTCTCTCTCTCTCTCTCTCTCTCTCCTCTTGTTGCCTGCCAATCCAGATGTAAAAGTCTTGGCTTCTTCTCCAGCACCATGTGATAATAATGAACCAAACTTTGGAACCTGTAAGTCAGCCCCAATTAAATGTTTTCCTTTTTAAGAGTTGCTGTGGACAGCTGCACATGGTGGTACACGCCTTTAATCCCCACACTCAGGAGGCAGAGGCAGGCAGATTTCTGCGTTTGAAGACAGGCTAATTTGCAAAGAGAGTTCCAGGACAGCCAGGACTACACGGAAAAAAAAAAAAACCCTGTCATCAAGAAAAACAAAACAAAAAAAGAGTTGCTGTGGTCATGGTGTTTCTTCACATCAATAGAAATGCTGACTAAGACACACGTCAGCTGGGCTTGTCATTATGCAAGTCTTGTTTAGGCAATTGCACTGTTGTCATTTCATGGGTGCAGTTTTCCTGTCGTGCATAGAAGACACTGTCACACAGGAGACATCCTGATCGTCTGGGACCTACAACCTTTCGCACATTAGCTGAGCCATAGATGGAGTGGCATCGTAGGTTTACCATTTTGGGTTGGGAACCTCGTGGTCAGTTGTTCTCTGCATTTTGACAAGCTGTTTCTCCACAGATATTGTATTCACACCTGTGGTCCCTGATGGGGCTCTCCTTCAACACACTGTCCAGTATAGCTTGTTCTTTGCCATCAACAAAACATGTTTTTGCATTATTCAGGCTTCTATAATTCTGTAAGCACCCCATTGGGAGGAAAGAAAACAGGGTCTTTACCTTCTAGAGAGTGTTGTGGGTTTTTGTCGTTGTTCTTGTTGTTGAACTCTGTGAAGATTACACTCATCTTTTAAAAGTGATGGAGGTTTAAATTTTGTTTAGTGTGTGGTAGGCAAGTTTCCCATTTCCCCAGTAAAATCAAGAGAAAGTACAAATATATGAAACAAGCTTAAGCAAAAGAATTCCAGCCGGGCGGGGTGGCACAGGCCTTTAATCCCAGCACTCAGGAGGCAGAGGCAGGCGAATCTCTCTGAGTTCAAGGCCAGTCTGGTCTACACAGTGAGCTCCAGGATAGGCTCCAAAGTTACACAGAGAAACCCCATCTTGAAAAACAAAAAAAGAATTCCAACTAAAGCTGGAGTGACTACACCTAAATAGTATTAAAACTTGGCATTGAACAAGATGGAATGCATGCCTGGTACTGTTAACTAGGCCAAAAACCTATGACTGTCCGGGTCATAGGCCCCTGGGGAAAACCTAGTACTATTATTGTTCTAGATGGACTTAGTAATAAACTGTCCCCTAAGTTCTTATCTCTATGCCTATAGATAAGTACATCTCTCGAGCCTCACAAGAGAAGCTCCTTTTTGCAGTAGATAGCAACTAATACAGAAGCCAAGAGCTGTTCAATACACAGAGAATAAGAGACTAAACGTGCTCAGTTATGGATGGGATGTCTATATCACATCCCTTTTCCCCAGAGCTCAGGGATCGAAGTGGAAGAGGTGTCAGAAAGTTTGTAAGAGTCAGAAGTAGTGGACACCTGCAGCAAGACACGAAAGGGCAGTTGCACACTTGAGTCCACAGCAGCTGTGCTGCATGCACAACAGTTGTACAAGATCAAGCCAGAGAAAATTCCAGCATGGGCCTGGGAAGGGCTCATGAAGTTCCACCTGTGGTTATGGAGTTGCTAGCAATTGATGGTTGTCGGGAAAGGATGGGTCTTCTTCAGGGGTACAGGCATAGAGCCTCAGATGGCCCTATAACCATGCACACTGGCAACATTAAGTAGACTCAGTGAATCTTTAAAAATCAAAAAGCAAAGCAAAGCAAACAAACACACAAAGTTGGGAGGGAACAGTGGAAGGGGATGGGCAAGAGCTGAAGGAGGTGGAAAGGGGATGAATCTGATTAAAACACATTATATAAAATTCTCCAAGACAAAAAAAATAAAAGAAATATAAGCATTAAAAAGACAAGAAAATAAGTTGACATTGAGTCAGAAGACTTTGGTTCAAGTACCAGGTCCTCTCCTCACTAGACCTAAGAGCCTGGATTCGACCCCAAACCAGTGTGGAATTCACCTGTATGCCCTTAGACGCCTTCCCATTCACAAGCTGTGGTCAATAACATTTACCATTGAGATAATAGGCAAGTGTTTTAAAACATAGAGCAGATTTTAATTTATTGCTTATGTGGTATACTAGCTTATCGTTTCTATAACAAAATAACTGAGATAATCAACTTACAGAGAAGGAAAGGTTCCTTTTGGCTCACAGTATTGAAGATTCTGGTTCACAATGCATTGGGCCACTGTTTTGGAAGTTGCTAAGAGAAGTGTAGTGTGGAGGGGAAGCATGCCAGAGGGGACCACTCACCTGGTGGTAGCTGGGAAGCAAAAGAGAAAGCAGGAAGAGCCAGCGTGCCCGTAGTCTTGAGAAGAGGCCCCTGTGACCTAACTGAATCCCATGAGGCCTTATCCCTAAGGATTTACCATCTCTACAATCCTCCTGAGCTGAGAACCACACTTTTTAACCCATGGGCTTGCGGGGGAACACTTATTTAAACCATGGCATGTGGCATCATTTGTTTCATCTTTGAGGCGGATTGAAATGAGGGCTGAGAGGTACTTAAACTGAGCCTGGTGAGCACAAGCCTCTGGAGTTCCATCCTCACGTGAGAGCTCAAGGCGAGTGGGGCTCCAGACCCTGCCTTTAAAGCGCGAAATGCACAAGCAATTAATTTATACTTTTGAAAGTGTAAAGAGTGCTGAAACGAGGAAGGCTTTGCATCGCCTCTTCTGTTCTCACGGAACCAGATATTTCCTAGTGGCTTTGAACTGCCCTCTGCCCGTTTTCCTTTCAACACAGGCAGGAAACATGGGTTTTGTTTCATCTCTAGGCAGAAATCTTGAGTGATTAAACGTCCCAGTATACACTATTACCTGGGTTGGGAAATACTGGTTCAAAATCTTTCTATTGATTTGAAATGTCTTGTTATTTCAAAAGCGCCACAGCAGATGCTTCCATGGCCCATGAGACACTCTTCCACTGTAAAGGCTGTGTTCACCAGACCTTCTCGTTTAATATAATAAAGCATCCAAAAGTGATTAGCCTCCAGTAACATTTCTCAACTTTGATTCTTACAACTTTTCTTTAAATGTTAAAATTAAGCTCTCCAGTGTCACTGGCACAGTTCTCTTACTCTCTCAAACTCTTCCCAATTTCCCCTTCAGATAACTGACTGTAATTGAAAACAGGGATGGGCTGATAAGTGTTTCTGGGGTAAATTATTATAGAGCCTCCAGTTTTTATTTTGAAAACTCATAGGCACCTTCCAAATTGTACCATTAGACTGTGAGTAACAATACTGGCCCGTAAAGCCAGTTAATGCACAATCACACAATCACATTGACTAATAAATATACACCCTGCCACGTTCTGTGTATTAGGTAACCATTTGGTCACACACCACGACCACACCTCTACTCAAATTTCCAAACTCATTCTTTGAACTCTGCCCTTGAGTTTGGGACAGATGCACAGTGCATCTGACCAATGCTAGGTAAAGGTCAACATTTGACCAATATTCTAAACTGTCTGAAGCTTCTATCTCCAAAAAGATGAGTTTAGAGTTTTCTAACAGAGCTATTTCAATAACTGGAAGAACTATGAGTCAGAATTCTTCTTTGATATTAGAAAAGAATTTAGGTTTCCAGAGGCCTGAAGGAAGAAAAGTAATGAGTTTCATATCAGCGTAAGGTCAAAGCCTCTGAAAACACATCTCAAGCAACATCACCTGCCTCTGAACTACATATAAGACTTCTTTGTCAATTGACTGATGCTACATTGCAAACACTGTGCTTGACTTAATTACATGGTAATTGAAAGATAACTTTCTGTTCACTGCTGGTGGGGGTACAAATTAATACAGCCATTGTAGAAATCAGTTTGGAGATTTCTCAAAAAAAAAAGAAATAGAAATAGAATTACCACAGGACATAGTTATTTCACTCCTAGGCATGTGTCCAGACAAATCTACCACAGAGACATTTGCATCCCTATGTTTATTGCTGCTTTATTCACTGTAGCAAAGAATTAGAACCAACCTCATTGTCCATTAATGGATGAATGGATTGTGAAAATTTTAGTGCATGCGAGTGTGTGTGTGTGCACATGCACGCATGCACACATGTGTGTATTGAAATACTACTCAGTTCTAAAGGAAAATGGAATTTTAAAAATTGTAGGAAAATGGATGGATTTAGAATTCAGCAAGGGTGTCTGGGCCCCATATTGAGGGGCCATCTTTCTGGACTCACAAGCTAATCTAGCTTCGTACCTAAGAAGGGAAGTATAAATTGAGGAAAGAAACAGGCTAGAGACAGAGATAGAGTCAGGAGGGCTGCCAGTGAATACCAGGATGAGCCCCAAGTTTATTACTCAAAGCTCCTATGTACCCCAATCAAAACGGGGGAAGGAAAGACACTTCCTTACCAAGACACAAAGAACAAGCAGGGTAATTTTGCCTCTTCAACACCTGAAACATCAAGTAACCATACCCTGACTTAGGTATTCTGTTGTTTAGACAGGATAAGCATCACCACACCTTTGGCCAAACATCCTGTTGATCTACATCTTAGGCCAGACATCTTTATTGTTTCACCTTGAAAGAGCAAGGGCAGGTAAAAACTCTATGACCTTAAGTCAAAATGAAATGGAGTCAATTCTGTGGACTGCCACACAAGGTCACAATCTCAGAAAAAGAGAGAGAGAGAGAGAGAGAGAGAGAGAGAGAGAGAGAGAGAGAGAGAGAGAGAGAGAGAGAGAGAGAGAGAGAGAGAGAGAGAGAGAGAGAGAGAGAGAGAGAGAGAGAGAGAGAGAGAGAGAGAGAGAGAGAGAGAGAGAGAGAGAGAGAGAGACATTTTTACCTATTTGTCATGTTTATAAAAAAAACAATAACTGGAAGAAAAACCAACTAACTGTTTGGTGGTGTAATTAAAACTTAGCAAGTAAAGCAAAGCAGGTTTTTTTACACCGGGTACTTTACCCACAAGCCACACCTCTATAACCTCCCCTAGCTCTGCCTCACTTACAGTCATACCGCTTAAGTCCTAATCTGAGATGCTAAAGAGTATTTTAGCGCTCTTTAATTCCAGCTGTAAAACTATGCCTGAATACTTAACCCTATTCACGCATCAAGACGGGCCCGACCACGGCTTTGCGGAACGCTAAACACACAGAGCACCCTGTGGCCCAGCATGCCTACTTTTAGATAAGCACCCGAAGGAGTGGAAGCAGGGACTTGATCACTGGTACGCAGATAGCAGCATCATTCAGAACCGTGGAAGGTGGGGCGCCCCCTAATGTCCATCCGCAAACACACGAAGGCACATCTGCTATGGAAGATGTGTACATGATAATGGAATATTAATCAGCCAAGCCACACCCGCCAAGATTGCTAACGAGGTTTCGATGGTTGTTTCGCTGCCTCCCCCATCTCTTACCCACCGAAGAACTAAACGGGGTTCACAAGGTGACCCCTACCTATTACTTTTGTTCCTACCTGACAAACCGAGGGGCTCTATTGTTAGCACGGAGAGGCTGTCCTCCCCCCACCCACCCCCGCATGAGGTTAACACCCTGTTTGGATAAATTTCGGCTGGGCTGAGGACCGTCCCGCAGGGGACTGGTGTGAGCTGGCGACACTCTGTGAGGTTCACTTCCTGCCCAGTATAATCCACCCCCAGCCCCCGCGGGCCCCGCCCCCGCCTTCCCATCCCCCTCCCCAGATTACCCGCGGGGGTTGGGGAGGGGGGGGGAGATATAAACTTAGAGCAGCAGGCAGCTACTGCGTTGTCTCATTAGGCAAATGTTTCACCTGCTTGGCCAATTAGCGTCCTCTCCCAGAAAGACGAGTTCAACAGGTTTCCATTTGCTCTCCCTCTGCCTCCTGGGTTGGGGAAAAGGGCTGTCACTTTGCTTCGACCCTCCCCTTCCCTCCCTCTGGGCTCTTCCAGCAGGCTCGGACCAATCGCGCCGGCTCCAACGTGTCCAGGTTGGCGGCCCCGGAGCTCCGCCGCCTGGATGCGCAGGGCTAAGGTGCCAGAGGGCCGGCAGCGGGGAACCCCGAGTGGGGAGCCGAGTCCTGGGGTGAGCCCGGGACGCGGCCCCGATGACTGAGCTCCAGCAAGAGGTGGAGGACGCCAAGCCCGCCAAAGTGCTCGGCAAGAGAGAAGGCAAAGTTGGCCCAGCCCAGTAAGTGACCTCCGGGGGGACGCGCCCAGACCGAATTGTTAGCCTGCGTTCCGATGGGAAGGGCTTTCTAAACTTCTGCACAGACGGCTCTCTCTCTCTCCCTCCCTCCCCTCCCTCCTCCAGCTCTTTCCCCTTCTCCCTTCCCTAATTAAAGAATGCATTGTCTATCTTGAAATCCAGTGGTGATGAGAATCACTGGATCCGAAAGCATAATTGATGTTTTCTAATCCCCAAAAGAGTTCTGGGGAGACTTCTCAAATCTTGGAGCCTTGTCAAGCGCTCATGCTAATCTTTGCTTCAGTCCTGATATTTCCGAATTATATCTAGGGAGATCCAAGTGTCTTTGGTTAGTGGATGTCATGTGTTGATCGCTTTCACAATAACGTGTACTTTATTTGACTTAGAGCTCGTGGCTGGCTCTCAGAGCTCCTCTTCACTGTTTCTGCATAAGAAGGAAGTAGTTGGAAACAAGTATACTTAATCTTTCCCTCCAAATCTGAGCCCTTACTCACACACACACACACACACACTCACTCACACACACTCACACACACACACACACACACCATTACAGTGTTGTGAAGGAACGCTGAAATCAGACAAAAACACTTAAAATACTGCTGTGTCTATGCTCCTAAAGCATTTGCGTGCGTGTTGGATTTGCACATTACCTGACCTGTATATTCTTAGTCGCACTGAGGACAAATATTTCCATCACAAGGGTACATTCTGCAAGGACACTCTCTTTTCCTTTCTTGGGCTACTTTGAATGCTTGTTTAATAATCCAGAGGTGTGGTTTTTAACTGATTGCTATTCTTGTTCCTCTTTTTAAAAAAAAAAAAGTCTTTCACTATTGCTGATTTGCTCTATCTCCATCATGTGTCAGAGCCTAACACTGCAACATTAACTAATGGCACAATCAATATCTAAGTAAACCCCCTTTTATTTCATGTTATTAAGTTGCTGGTGAGCCTAGTATGTTCTATTGATACTACTACCAATTTCTAATAGTGAAGTCTGGGTCTATGACCATCATGTAGGCATTTTGTTGTTGCTGTTTTTGTTTGTGAATCACAGCCTTGTTCCACATGAGGACTCTCATATATGACTGCAGACTCTAGATCAGCGTTTCTCAACCTATGGGTCATGACTCCTTTGGAGGTCCAACTACCCTTTCACAGTGGTTGTGGAAAACACAGGTATTTACATTACCATTCACAACAGTAGCAAAATTATAGTTATGAAGTAGTGATGAAGATAATTTTGTGGCTGGGGGTCACCGCAACATGAGGAACTGTATTAAAGGGTCGCAACATTAGGAAGGTTGAGAACCACTGCTCTAGATTTATCAATTGAGTTTACGTGGAAATTTGGGAAGAAGAGCTGTTAGCCGTTATGATCTGTGGTTTCAAGGCTGTGGCCATACTGTCTCCTAGGTCTCTGTTCCCCTGACCTGTCTTTGCTGTCCAGTGTCCAGCACCTTAAGCTTATGTCCCTGCAGTTGATCTTACTGAAAAGGTCAAGAAGTGGTATATTTCCTATTCATTTTGGTGAAGGGAAAAGGTTGTCAGAAGTGAAACTTCTATAAAATATGGTTTTTTCTCACCCGCAAAATAAAATCCTAACTGTATAATAATAATTCAGACCCATGATCCGGTGTGATAGTACACACCTTCAATCTCAGTACTACGGAGGCAAAGGCAGGAGAATCTCCATGAGTTGGACGCCATCATGATTTATGTAGCAAGTTCCAGGACAGCCAGGGCTACATAGAAAGACCCTGTTTCAAAACACCAAAAACTAAATAAATAGCACCTGTTTCCTTGGTTCTCTGTCATGTTTATATGTACTTTATTTCTCTTAAGAAAACTCAGTACGGATAGCCCTTTCACCATGTTATAGACATTGTCTGTGATTGGAGCACTGAGTGGCAGAAGCGGGACTAGAGAACCTGGGTCTCAAAACTCCTAGTTTCACCCAAGGCAGTCTGTATCCAGCTAAACAAGGAATGATGACTCAAGTTTACCGAACAGCTGTCAGGCTTTGAAATCTTCATGTCCCAGGTGTCTGGATCCCCAGATAAGGCTAAGCTTCGGATTGATTGAAAACTCACCTATGGCAGTGATACAAGTTTTGTTCACTCAAAGCTTAGGTGTTAAGGACATACTTTCATAAAAAGTAATAAGCCTGATCACACTGAAGCTCCAATGCAGCCTTTCCTTTGGAATAATCCATTTCACAGATTCATTTTGCCAACAAGTGCAGTTGTACAGTTGTGTGGTCAGCTCAAAGATGAAGCGGACAAGGTGCCATAAAAAGTTTGACCTCTAACGAGATCTTCCATGGAGTCAAGATTTGCCTCTTGCCAACTTTGGTAAAATGTGGCAAAATTTGTTAGCTTAGTTTGTACCTACAAGGTAGCATTTTCTGGGCCAGCCAGTGTCACTGTTGTTTCCGTCTGGATTTTAGACATTTTCTTTTGAGCCCTTCAACTGTTGCTCTGTTGTCAGGATGAGAGATAAAGAGGGAATGTCGCCGTGGGGGTATTTGTGATAGGGTCACTTGGAACCTTTTTAGCTTAGCAGATGCTTGTGCTAACTCCTGTGGGCTTCCAGGTGTCTCAGTACTCATTTGTGGGAAAGCATTGGAATGGCGCCCTAGCCGTCCCACCTTGCGCCTCCTAGACGATAATAGTGGGCATTGCTGAGAATGCCGGCTATGTGAGAGCGAAGATGCTCAGCACTGGACACTCATTTGCACTTAGACTGAGCTAGGCATCCTTGTAACTCCATTTTGCAAATAAGAGCATCATAGCTATGAGGAGCTAAGCAGGATAAATACAGCAGCAGCTCAGATTCCAGCCCACATCCCCTCTCTCTAGATAGAAACACTGGACGGTAATTTATCCCTGGTCCTTAGTTCCAGAGTCTGTATACCAGAGTGGCTGTCCATAGCATACCCTGAAACACATAGCCTTCTGTCAAAATTTTAAGGTCCTTCTAATTCTGGACACACATAGGCCATCTCAACCCCTTTCCTAATGTTAGCCACCTGTACATCACTTAGAGTGAGGTAGTCATACTAGTAGCCCTGTATTTAAGAGGTAACATGTAGCGCAGCCATGTTCATCCCAGAATTGTTCACGAAAGTTAAGCTGTAGAATCAGCCTTTATCCATTCATGAATGAAGAGACAAAGAAAATCTAGTCCATATGTGCAATGGAAAATGTGGTGTAGGGATGCTATCTGGCTTCCAAAAGGCAGGAAATCCTGTCATTTGGGACATGAATTAACCAAGAAGATGAATGCTAAGGGGAATAAGCCAAGCTCAGAATGACAAATACTGTATGATGTCATACAAGTAGAATGATAGTTAGCCAGAGTATGGAGTGGGAAGGAATGGGGAGTTGTTGATGAGACCAGAGTTCCGGGACTGACAAGATAGCTCAGAGTGTGAAGTCAACTGATGATCTGACTTTGATTCCTGGGTCCCACATAGTGGGAAGAGATGACTGGCTCCCAAAAGCTGCCCTCTGACCTCCACATGTGCCTCGGCAACCACATGCACAAACAAAATGATTGTAATTTGTAATAAAGAGGACAGAATTTCAGATAGATGGCAAGAATAAATGTGAGATATGTTGGGTAGCGGTGTAACCAAAATGACAAAAATAATGTATGTTTCAAAGTAGAAAAATATCAAATGTCTCATCCTAAAAAATGATAACTAAGTGATGTTTGGAATTTGTTAATTAGATTGATTTTGCCCATTCCTTGTTGTGTGTGTGTGTTTGTGTGTGTGTGCATGCCCCATAAATATATGTAGTCATGATTAGTCATTTTAAAATATTAAGGGGGCTGAAGAGATGGTTAAGAACACTATCTGCTCTTACGGAGAACCCAGGTTTGGTTCCCAGAACCTCCCTGGTAACTTGCAACCATCCATAGCTGCAGTCCCAGAAGGTCTGATGCCCTCTTCTGGCCTCCACGGGCACCAGATACATGCACAGTACAATTACATACATGCAAGCTGTGCACAGAATATAGGAATAAATACATTTAAACTACTAATTAAAAGCTAGGGACAATGGTAGCTCAGCAGCAGGCTGCTTGAATAGCCTATGTGAGGCCCAGCACCAGAAGTAATAATAGAGAAATTAAATTTTGAAAATGTTCTTACAAAACTAACAGAGGAGACAATATACAGAAGGAATAAAGAGCTGAATTGTCTCCATCCAGCCCCCTCCCCTCTGCTCCTTGCTCCTTTACACGGAGTTTTTTTTTTTTCTCTCTCTTTTATTCCCTAGAAATCAACTCAAATTTTCCTTCTTTTCAACCTTCTGCCCATCCCTAGCCACAAACATTCCTTCCTTACCAGGGCTCACCTTGTACACACAGTCAGTTGATGGGATTTAGCTGTTGCTGTTATAATAATTATTCACTGTTTATTGAAAGTTTAGTTTGTACCAAGTGCTGTTGTAAATTGTTGGCATATATCAACCCACATGCTACCCCCTAGACTCTCTGAGGTGTCTTTACCCTAAGTGGGTAAGTGTTATAAACTGATTAAATTTTTTCTTCACTAAATTTCTCAGGTGTTTATTCAAAGTGACCTGTAAGTGGTCACATTTAATATGGTTTGCTGATGAACTAGGCAGGCGGAGACCTATGGCTCCCTAATTAGGAAATCTGGCCAGCTTATACCTGACATTCAGCTTGACTGTGTCAGGGGGAATGCCACATTTTCATTGTGTGAATCAGACTTTCTGTCAGCTATTTTTAGATGCATTTGCTTGCCCAATAGCTACTACTTATGCAGTCATTGTGCTAGGCATTGTAGCAATTGACTCCTACCACCCAACTGCATATATATATATATATACATATATATCATACACGTGTACAGACACTCATATATAAATAAAATTAAATCTTTGAAATTTTTAAGTAAAAATGAGTAACTTGTAGTAAGAACTGCCTATAAACCTTTACTGAGCTTTAAAATTTTTGTTACATTTAAATTTGATGTGTGTGTGTGTGTGTGTGTGTGTGTGTGTGTGTGTGTGTGTGTGTTCGTCTCTAAGATATCAACTTTGACAGCCCCAGTGTAGTTGCTAGTTATAAACTTTGGTGTAGGAATTAAACATTATAGTGCATTAAAAGTACAAAAAGTATACTGGAGTGTAGTCATCAGTGGTGGGGACATGAAGTGGTAACCACACCCATGTTCTGGCTTCAAGTATTGAAGCTAGCTATAGTGAGCGCGACCGGCTCTATGGCTGGCCTTTTAAACTGGGACACAGTCTACATATGGGATATATTACTGAATGTGGGAGTCAAGAAAAATTTGGCAACAGCCATGGGTTTCCCAATGAAATGACCACAGTTAATTCAAAGTCAAACACGTGATGAACCTGAGGTGTTTCTCGACACGTTGCATTGTCAGTTTCTGCATCGCCCTGGTTCTGAGCACGGAGCAAGTACACTTTGTGGGGTGCACGCTGTCTCAGCACAGAATGGGAGCAAACCCTGCCTGAAACAGCATCCCAGACTGTTCTCCATCATGGACTGTGGTGATTGCACTGCACATGCAAAGTTTTCTGCTCTTCCAGGAAAGTAAGGGTTCAATTATGGATAACAGACTTTTTAATATTTTCCTAGCTTCACTCCCTGCCCTGTATCATATCAGTATATCTTTGGACTATAATGTTAAAATGTTTGATTTTTAGAATGTTTACGTTGTGGACCTGGGCAGATGGTCCAGACTTACTGACTGGTGTCAGTGCCTATATGGTAGCTTACAGCCTTCTGTAACTCTAGTTCCAAGGGGACCTGACGCCCTCTTCTGGCTTCCAAGGGCACTGCATGCATATGATGTACACATATTTTTAATTTTTTAAAAAAATTGTTCAGCAAATTTTGGTCTGGGATTAATACAGTGTATGATATGTTCCCAAACACACTTCTGCTGAATTTATGCCAAAGAGCATTCTTCTCATTGACAATTATCAAATCAAAATGTCTGTCAACTCTGAAAGACGTCCTTTGACTTGTAGTACTTGTATCAAATATTCGGCCAAAATGTAATGCTTTATATTACAATAATCAAGCACACTCATCACTAAGAAATAGTAAAATTATACATATAACAAAGATTGTTTGAAAACACATTTCTTTTTTAAAAAACACATTTCTTTATGATTTATTATCAGTAACTTTCATTTGTAGGCCTATTTTATATACCTGTGTACCCTGGATCATGTAAAAACTTCTTGCTGGGAATGTGAAGACAAAGGGTTGCTGCTGCAATTAGGGTCAGAGCCTATTGATTGGTAGAGCTAGCAAACCAGGCTCAATCACCCCACCTCAATAAGCTAAATTTAAAAAGCCAAAGTAAGCTGGGCAGTGGTGGCACACGCCTTTAATCCTAGCTCTCGGGAGGCAGAGGCAGGTGCATCTCTGTGAGTTCCAGGTCAGCCTGGTCTACAGAGTGAGTTCTAGGACAACCAGAGCTGTTACACAGAGAAACCCTGTTTTGCAAAACTGAGGGTGGAGAGAGCCAAATAAATAGTGAAAACGAGGAAAGGGAGATTTGGCAAGATGGGAAGACAACAAAGGACCCCAAGGATGCTCTCTGCCAGGCCACCTTTGGGTCCTGGCTTAGGGTTCAGAGTTCTGCATAACTGTGGCCCTACTCATCACTGACCCCTCACCGCACCCCATTGTTTCCTGAATGGTGATCTGAAAACTGCACATCTTTCTGGGAGACGAGGTCCCCGCACGGCTGCCCCGGGGACTCAGAAACCTTCCTCCGGCATGAGATCCCAGGGTTATCCCATCTCTTGCAGTCCATTGTTTCAGTTGTCTGTTGGCCAAAGTGAGAGCGTGTCTTTATCACAGCTTGTTCCTGTCAGAAACTTCTGAGGTTGTAAACTGGAGAAGTTGAGAAGCCCAATTCCACAAGAAAGGCCCTGGCAAAGTACTGGGTGGCTAAGCTTGAAGTTCATCGCCTGTGTTGTATCAGCTCACTTTAAATGGGGACCGTAAGATGTGTGCTCTGCCCAGGGCTGATGTTTCCCAACACTTCATAAACTGTAGCTGCGTTGGCATATGCTAAGTGTGTCCCATGGGGTGGGGGTAGGAGAAAGATGCAATGCATAGTAAGTAAATTGTCAAAGTTCAGAAGGTTTAAATTCTTCCGGTAGCATGCAATGATCTGTTTTATGACCCTGACAAGTCTCTGATGGCTTTTGACTTCGCATTTTCTATGCAGAAATGCGCATTGCCATGTTTCTGTGGCACCCAGTTTCTTTCAGATATTAGCGATTGGTTTTTATTGAAGCCATTGCCCTGTGCTCTTACTCGGGACACCTGATCCTTGAACCCTGGCTCATGGCACTGGGCCTTCCTCTTGCCAATTCTTAGTCTTGACCCGCTAAGTTTTCTGCATGTATTAAATCCAACAAAAGGTCCCCCATTGCCTTGCTTATCTTTTGCATAACTTCGGGCATATTACACTTCTTCTAACAGAATAAAGCAAGTATTTTTCATTCTATTGTCATTTAAGGCCATAATCAAGCGTTTTGTTGTGTTGTGTTTTCTTGTTTTCCTACAATGTTGAGTTCCAAATGGACATACAGTCTTATATTGTGCGATGATGGGGACACACTTGGAGAAATGGCACTGTTAGGTAAGTTCACCCTAGTGTGAACATCAGAGAGTGAACTCAGACCAGACTGCTGCACACTTGTTCTCGTAATGGTCTAATCTGTTCCCCCTGGGGGGGGGCGCTTAGTGAAGGAGACAGCAAAAGATTAAATTCAGCACACAAGAAAAAGTGACACAAGGACTTGTTAAACAGAGGGTGTAACCTGCCATACTGACTAATCTTCATATATATATATATGTATGTATATATATATATATATATGAATGAATGGGTAAATTTGGAGAGAATAAAAAGCATAGCAGTAAATTTTTTAAAAAGTTTGTTTTCATTATCAAACAGTATGTACCCTATAATAGTATTACTGTGCTTTTATACAGTTGGCCCTACAACTAGTTCCTTTGTACCAACATCACCATAAACAATTCACATGGCACATCATGATGCCATGTTATAATGCTGTGATGTCACAGGAATTATTTTATTTCACTACAGCAATTTTCTTTTTTCCATTGTCATGGGTATGTGCCGTGTGTGTGTGTGTGTGTGTGTGTGTGTGTGTGTGTGTGTGTGTGTGTGTCTTTGCAGGTGTGTGAATACATGGGTGGGTGTACATTTATATGGGTGCCCATGCATGTGGAGGCCCAAGTTTGATGTCTGGGATCATCCTCAGTCATTCTTCCATCTTATTTAATAAAGGCTCTCTATCAAACCCAGAGCTTGCTAATACTGCTAGTCTCTCTGGCCAGCTTGCTCTAAGGATCCTGTCTCTGCCCTGCGAGGTGGGACTTACAGATGGCCCACCACACTTTCTCAGCACTTCTGTGGGTTCTGGGGATCTGAACTCCAGTCCTTGAGCTTGGATGCAAGTGCTTTAACCACTGAGACATCTCCTGAGCCCTCTAGATCCTGTATAGTCTTGTGGACTACTGTTATATATGTAGTATTTCGTTGACCAAAACAGTGTTATGTGACGTGCGACCAGATAAAAAGTTCTGCACTGGGTCAGTGGTTGCATGAGGCTGAAAGTGATCACACAGATCTGGACAGGAGAGCTTAGTAAGTATCAGGCATCACTTCCACAGCCCACTCTTTCTGAATTTCTTCGCAGCATAGTTAGTTACCTACACAGTGATTGCACTGTTCTAACACCGAACAAAACCACTGGAATGCAACTGTCTCATGGCGTAGCTAATACACTTCTGAGCTCGGTGGAGGGAGAGGTTCCCAATGGGCATCCCCAGTTATCAGCTCATTTTCTTTTGTTTGCTTGTTTGTTTTTGTTTTTGAGACAGAGTCTCTTTACATAGCCCTGGCTGTCCTAGAACTCACTATGTAGACCAGGTTGGCCAAGAACTCATACAGATCCACCTGCATCCTGTCCTGACAGAAGAGAAGTGAATATTTTTCTGTTGCTGCCTTACTTTATAATGTGCATTGTAGTTATTCATAAATCTCCTATTTTAAAGCCTATCATTGAAACCAGGCACAGTAGCACACACCTTTAATCCCAGTGTTCTAGAGGCAGAGCCAGGCAGAGGTTTCTGTCCCTTTGATGCCAGCCTGGTCTATGTTGCAAGTTCCAGGACAGTCAGGGCTACATGGAGAGTGTCTATCTAAATAAAATAAAATAAAATAAAGTAAGTCCCATAGTTCAGTTCTTCTTTGCACAGGTGTTTCTAGAACGTTTCTCTAGAGGGCTGGGAGCAATTTGTTTAAAGAGCATGTGGATATTGTCTGTTTTAAAGTACTCACCAACAGAACCCAAGAACTTGACCAAGAATGCTGCAGTTTCACAAAATCTGTCTTGCAGAGTTGCTTTTCAAGCCTGATCGAACAGCCATGGGGTTGGCAAGGCCTCTCTTTTTGAAAGAGAATTCAAGTTCTGGAAGTAGCCTGGAGTTGTTGGAAACCAATTTTGGTGGTGAATAAAGTGGGCAAGAATAGTTTAAATACCTTTAAGCCTTTCTGTAAATAGGATAAATTTTAAAATGAAAAACAAGCTGTGACTATAAAATAACAGTTTCTGGCAATAGTCGCAATAATTTCTGTACATCCAGATCTAGAATTACTATTCATTGCCCCCATGAAAACAGTAAGTGTTTATGATTGCTATTCTGTTCTAAAATGGTTTTCATTTCTTTCTGTATACTCAGATAAATGCTGATATAGCATTAGCATAAATATTTTTTTAATTTTATTGTTTATTATGTATACAGTATTCTGCCTGCATGTATTCCTACACACCAGAAGAGGGCACCAAACCTCATTACAGATGGTTGTGAGCCACCATGTGGTTGCTGTGAATTGAACTCAGAACATCTGGAAGAGCAGTCAGTGCTCTTAACTGCTGAGCCATCTCTCTCAGGCTAGCATAAAATATTTTAAGAGATGGGTCCATTAGTACAGTTTCCATTGTACTTGCCACAAAAACATAAGAATCTTTGTGTGGTTTGAATGAACCCCCCCATAGGCTCATAGGGAGTGGCACTATTAGGGTGTGGCCTTGTTGGAGGAACTGTGTCACTGAGGGGTGGGCTTTGAGGTTTCAGAGGCTGGAGTCAGGTCCAGTGTCACTCTCTCTTCCTGCTGCCTGCCAGTGTAGATACAGAACTCTCAGCTATTTCTCCAGGAACATGTCTGTCTGTGTACCACCATGCTTCCTGCCATGATGACAATGGACTAACCTCTGAAACTGTAAGCCAGCCCCAATTAAATGTCTTCCTTTATAAGAGTTGCCGTGGTTGGGGCTGGAGAGATGGCACAGTGGTTAAGAACACTGAGTGGTCTTCCAGAGGTCCTGAGTTCAATTCCCAGCAACCACATGATGGCTCACAACCATCTGTAATGAAATCTGGTGCCCTCTTCTGGTCTGCAGGGATACATGCAGACAGAACACTATGTACAAAATATATAATCTTAATTTTTTTTTTTTTTTTTTGCTGTGGTCATGGTGTCTCTTCACAGCAATCAAAACCCCAACTAAGTCAACCTGAACCAGCACTCACGTGAAAAACCAAGTGCACCTGTAATCTCAGTGCTGGGGAGATAGAGACAGAATCTCAGGAACCAGCCTCTGTAGAGAGTTGGTGGGATCCGGGCTCAGTGAGAGACCCTGTTTCACAACATAAGGTAGGGGGCCTGGAGAGATGGCTGTTAGAAACACCTTCTGCGCTTCCAGAGGACGGGAGTTCAGTTCTCGGCACCTATGGCTGGTGGTTTACAGCCACCTCTAACTCCAGTTCCAGAAACATCTGACACCTTTGTCATCTGCAGGAACCCATCTCTTTATTAGGACCACCAAGTGACACACCTTCACAGAGTTAAACAAATGCAGCATAAACAAAAGTCACACACCTGAAAATAATATTCTACCACACGCAGGCTTGGCAACAAGTACCTTGACCCACTGAGCCATCTTGCCCTTTGTATGTTTTTTTATGTGAACGTAGGGGTGTCTTGCAGAGAGAATGGGAAGAGGAGGACCTGGAGCCCTGTGAGCCAACATCCCTTCCCTGGTTTGACTTTGCTTCGCTTCCAGCTTTGGCTCTGCAACCACCGCTCGGACGCTTAGGGAGAACCATTCTCCTCGGGCCCTCACTGCCCTCCTTTATAGAAGAATGACCTGGCTTGTTAGAGCCTTGCCAACCTAAGGAGTGTGGTCTTTGAAGAAACTGCCCTACTTCTCAGCGCTCTTTGGTGCCTTTGTGTAGAGAATTCTATTAGCCTGAACAAACTGGAAACAGCCTTTTAAATATGAAGAGGATCCCTGCCTTCCTGCATGATTTGACATCTTTATTAATTCCTTAATCCTCCCTTAAGTAAACTCACAGCTGTGTAAGGTGGGGTTACCACTGAAACAAAGCCAGACTACCCTTTACAAACCATAGTTCCGTATCAGCGTTCAGCTGCGTTCCGGTGACCCCATGTTGCCATGGTGTCACGGTGGAAATGCTTCAGTGAGTAACTTAAGTCTGTAACGCAAATGAAGGCCAAGTTGCTCATCAATAGTGCTGCAAGCTGCTCTGGCACACTCAGAGTCTGACAATAATCATTCATTGAGTCTGAGGATATAAAACAAGATGAAAAGCCTCTTTCTTCGGGAGTGAAATTAGGGACATGTGAAGCGGTTGCAGGTTTCCACTCAATAATTACACTTGTGTTTGTAGTATCCTTTGTGCCTTGAAAACACTTGTATTTGCAGAGTAACTGAATTTAAGGGACATTTTTAAGGTACCTACATTGTTAGCATTGGGGAGTATCTGGCATAGACTGTCCTCAAGAACATTAGGGCAGAAATTGCTATAATTTCTAACTGAATTTATTTTAACATACATGAAATATATTTATTAGCGGGATACCATGTTATACTTCAATATACATATACTTTGTATAATATTGAAGTCAGGTCGAACAGAGTGATCTCCAGGGTTGGAGAAACAGCTCAGCATGATTTCCAGCACTCACGTCGTGGCTCATAACCATCTGTAACTTCAGCTCCAAGGAATCTGACACCCTCTCTGGCCTTGGGCACCATACCTATGTGGTACTCAGACATATAGGCAGGTACACACTCATACAAATAAGAAGTAAGTAAACCTTTAAATGATAGCTATATCCTTAACATTTTTCTGCTAATATTTTGAAATATGTAGTTTATTATTATTATCTGTTCTCACTCGACTATTACGTTAGCACAGCAGTACTTCTAGCCCAGCTAACTGTAACTTCGTACCAATGGTTCATCGCCCTTCTCCATCTCTGCCCCTTCCCTGTTCTCTCCAACCTCAGAGTGGTGGAGAACTACTGGTATAGAGACATGAGCCATGTTTGGTTTGGGGCTTCAGAAGTGTAATGCATGACTGGAGCTTGAGCTTGGAGAATGGAAAGAGAAGATGTCTGAGTGCTTGTCTGGCAGGAGACCTCAATCCACAGTAAGGACTGGGTTGTTTCTCCTCCCTTCATAGAACCCAGGGATTATGACGTTTAAGACTGGCTTGAGCTCGTCAGCAGCTCAGTGGGTGTGTCAGATGAGTGGCATGACTTGACCTCATAGGTAATCCAACTGCCTTAGAAAGTGAGTCAACTTCAGAAGGCGTGGTGGATTGGAAGCACTTGGACACGTCAAGGGCAGCTGTCTACCTCTGAGGCTTAAAGCATAGGAGGTGATCGTGGCAAGCGCTGGGAACTGGTAAAATATGTGGTCACAGGCAAGCGGTTGAGACATTAGAGACACCCTGTTGATGGAGGATCACCACAAGGAAGTGACGTGTCGGCAGATGCTACGGGGTGATGAGCTGCCACCCAAATGAACGCTGAAGGACCCGGGTGTCAGAGTTCTCAGGAAAGTGTGTCAGAGGATGAGGGCAATGAGGAAAAGTAAAGGCAGCTAGGTCAAGAGTCATGTGTGGGGAGTCGGAGGGAAGAAAGAGAGTCCTGTGTGGGCTGTCAGACTTTCTCAACATACAAGTTGAACGGAGGGAGAGTTTTATTATATAGTATGTTTACTAGCCAAACTGCAATTAAAGCGTTCAGTAGGTTTTATGAGTGCCAGGAAAAAGATGGAAAAATCAGTCAGCTTTCTCACCAACGAATTAAAAGACAAATTGGAGAAAGAGGTGCCGATAGGCATCCAAAAATATAAAATGCCTAGTAGTGAATTTGTAAGACTTAAGGTAGAGTAAGATGTTCACTAAAGCAAACAACCTGGATAAATGGAGGATTTGCCTTCTTCGGGAGAGCTGAACGTGGCAAACAGTTGCTGAAGTCTGTGTGCAATGGCAAAGTAACCCTGTCTCTCAGAAAGACATTATCCATGACATTATGAATGACCATTTAAAGAGCAGGGCGTTGGAATGCCCATGCGAAGTCCGAATGATAGAAACGTATGCCTGACATATCGTGGTGTGGACGTTGGGATGGAGGGTCAGAAAGAAGTAGGAACTTACCTGGAAGCATTTTCAGATCAGTGGGGAAAAGATGAGATAGCTGGGTAGCCATTTAAGAAACCTCTGTACTGCACAATTAGAATACGTTCCTAGTTGATCAAGTGTTTAAACACAGAAGAACTGTGAAAATACTTGAAGACAACATGAACGCTGATGTAAGTTTGAGGCAGAAAAAGGCTCATGGAGTTAAATTGAAGGGAGAGATTTAGTGAATTTTTTAAAAAATGTGATAGTCAAACAAGAGAGCCTAAAGAACCATCAATATTAGATGAGGTTTATGAACCATCAATTATTGGATAAATAATACACAAATATAATGGGATATTTTGCAGCATTTGTAAAAGGTATCGTTTATCTCTATTCTTGGAGTAGAATAAATTCAGGAATGTCTTAGATAATTTTTTAAATTGAAAAGAAAGGTCACATGATCCTACTGTATAAAATTGTATGTGAGTGTTCTATTTATTGAAACGGGCCTGGGAAGAAGGTCACTAAGATCTTTCTCTCTAGGAGAGTTCTGTGTAAATTATGCTTTCTGGTGTTGTTGCCAGTTTCTTTTTACACATTGCTATCTTTTTGGGTTTCCTAAAATGAGCATCTATTATCACAGCAAGAGAAAAAGAAAACTTTATGATAGGGTATGATTTAACATACTCCTTCCCTTTGAACTTGGCTGCCCCCTCCACAGAAGCCATCAAAGCCTTTCAACACTACGATACGGTTGGCAGAACTTAGTGGAGCTATAACAGCCTGAAGACTGTAATCACATTATAGGCTGAAGTTCTGTAGTGCTGGGGACCACTGACCCTGCAACCCAGCTGCCTGTCACAGCTAGCATGCGGCCTGTGGGATGTAGATTGTCAAAGATGCAGGCTCATCTCTGGGTGCCTTGGAGACTGCGTGAGGGGTTGAGTCATGGACGCCGCTCTTCTACTGTCTTGTCTTTGGCGCTATTGCGTGTATGGTCCTAGTCTTCTACAGTTATACCATTGTATACAGAGTTCCAATAGCAAGCTATGGAAAACTCCCAGCCTTTCCCTTCACCCCCTATGGCTAAGTCATCTGATCGCTCCATGATAGAGAGACACAGATGTGAGTGTTGATGCCCCACCATAGTGATGGACAATCTTGATATGAAGCTGTTTTTTGAAAACATACCGTATGCTCTAATTCTCTAAGTGTTCTCCCAGTGAGAGTCAGCTTAGAAATGTGTTAGCCAGTTTGTTACAGGTTCCAAATAAAGCATACTCCTGTATTCTCCAATGCTGAACAACAGCAACTGTCTAATAACTATAACAGTGGTCATAGGGTTTTATTAGTTTCCAAATCAATTGCAGATGCTTTTTATTTGGCTGAAATAAAAATTTTCATGTATTTCTGTACATAAATAGATGTTATTTTCCCCCAAAATCTTGCCATGCATATAAAAATACTTTAATAAGATTATCTGCCCCTAAAAAAATTATCTGCCAAAACAAAACCAGACAGGATTTGAATGTAGTGTATGAACCCATTCTCTCAATCTCATTCCTTCACCTAAGTATTTATATCAGTCAGAACTTTAACAGAAACTAATCCAAAACCCAATCTAAGATGCATTTCCAGTCACATTTGTGTGTTATAAGACTTGTAGATTTTTTTCTATGAATCTACTTCTCATAAACACACCCTAAAAACTTACTTGAAATTTGCTCTGGTTTAAGATATGGTACAAAGCAGATATCAGAAGCATTGTGTTCTCTCTTTGTTTTGTTTTTGTTGTTTTTGGAGACAGCGTTCCTCTGTGTAACAGCCCTGGCTTTCGTGGAATTTCCTTTGTGGAATAGGCTGGCTTTGAACTCACAGAGATCCACCTGCCTCTGCCTCCCGAGTACTGGGATTAAAGGCGTGTGCCACCACTGCCTGGCTGATCATTGTGTTCTTATTCCTCTTTTTCAAAGAGTAGTTTCAAAGCATTACCATCTATGAAGCTTTGGCAACCAGAGATCATAGTGAAAATTAAGCCCAGATTGGAACATTCATAGGGTATCTGTAATAAATACAGAAAGTCCATTCCTGAAGACAGCGTTACTGATTCAACATGATGGGGATTGTTTTTACAGTAATGCTGGTTTGTATGTATTTACAATCGTCCCCCAGCCTCCTTACAAGATTTCTGCATGACAGAAACACAGTAACACCTTCCTCGCTTGACCCCATGATGCCAAGATCTTAGTGGGTATGAGACATGCAGAGGTCTGACTAGAGTTGAGAAGTGTGTTTTTACAGACCGCTGGCACCAACTGACTCTGACATATAAATGTCCTTTGAGATCAGAGCCAATTTACTGTATGGTCCAAGTGCACATGAAATGACACCTAAGAGAGGAGGAAAAAATGTTCAGCCTTGTTTATATTCTCAGCTCTGGTTTTACTAAGTATTGTTTCAATCTACAAATTTATCTTCCTGTTCTAAAGTTCTATTAACTAGATTAAAAAAAAAACAAACGGGGCCCACCTAGGCGAAACCTTATATCCTTAAGATCCTCCCCACACCTCCTCTTAGTTTTCTTTCCCTCTTTTCGTTTTCTTTCCCTCTTTTCGAAGACTCTCTGGCACAGGCACCTGCTGCTCGCCCAGTGGAGATGGTAACTTTCCTATACAATACGATAGTCCTCCTTTTCCAGAGTTTCCATTGCAATCTGAAAAAGTAAATGGAAAGTTCCAGAAGTAAACAACGTGTAAGGTTTTGGTTGCATTCAGTTCTGAGTAATAACATGAATTCTTACAATTGTCCCCTCCTTCCCACCCAGACACCGTTTCTAATGGTAGTCTCCTCGCTAGCCTTGCAGTGTCTGTGGTGATACCATAGTGGCCGTGTGCAAGCGGCTCTTGTTTGACTTAACACTGGGTCCCAAACTACAAGCATAATGATGCTGGTGTTTTGATACGGTCTATTTCTAGTAGTAGTTATTTTAGCTTCTGTTGTGCCTAATTCATGAATTAAACTGCGTCACAAGTGTGTGTGTGTGCAGGAAAAACATAGTCCATATAGGATCCAGTACAGCCTGCAGTTTGTATTGACAATTTCAAACATCTATTAGTGGTTTCAAAACTTAGACTCCATGCTGCTTGGGTTTCTCTCACAGCTGTCCCTTCAGCATAGGGCAAGTGTTCCAGGAAAAGGAACGGCTGTAGCATTATGTATGTGTGGCTCCATCTTCCAGCCTGGCCTAGTGATCATCCACGTGCTTTGATACATTCTGTTATAGTTATGACTCAAGTCATGTGGGTCCATGTAATTCTCTTCCTCTATCTCCAACAAAACCAAATATGGCCCAGATGTTAGATTAGGCAGTGGCATTTATGTTTCTTTCTCTCCCCAGAATAGAGAGAGCGGATAGGATCCCTGTCCCCTGACAGTAGCTCTGTGTACTAGATAGGAAATGTGGTCCTCGAATTTCATACTGGTTCCCAGTGCCTAGCAGCGTGTCTAGAGACGCTCTAGTTCACAGACTTCCCACCTCTATCCTGCACAGCCTCAGTACCATCCTGAGAAAAACATCTGGATTTAACTCCATTAGAAATATCAGAAGCAGCTCCTAATCCTTTTTCAGACTTGCCATTGCTTACTCATTTTGCATGTGTACGTGTGGAGGGTACGTGCATATGTGTATGTGTGCTCCCTGTGTGGGGACATGCCTACATATGTGTGCAGGCCTGGGAATTGTCCTCAATTGTTCTCTGCTTTATTAACCCAGACCTCACAGGTATAGCAAATCTAGGCCTCCAGCTTGCTCTGGGCATCTCCTTTCTCAGCTTTCTGAGCGTTGGGGTTACGGCTGGCCAGCCATACCCAAGCATGTGTTACTTGGACTCCGGGGATCCAACCTCTGGTCTTGTGTTGCACAGCAAGCACTTTATCCAGGGTGCCGTCTCCTATCCAGGGTGCCGTCTCCCCAGCCCCTGGTTGGCTATTGAGAAACCATCTTCTCCAGCTACATGCTGTAGTAGCCACAGATGAAAAGATAACGTGGGGGATTTGATTAAAAATAAATAGGACGTGGGTGTGGTTGGCAGGGATACAGATGAAATAGGATCAGCTTTAGAGTCTATAGCTTTCCCTACTTCTTGTAAATCTATTAGTCAACTCAAAAAGTAGGCCAGTCTAGATTTTTCTAATGAAATCTATCACCGCCATTTCTTTCAGCGGTGGCACCTGGCTTCTCCAATCAGGTGGACAGTACATAGACTCCCAAAAGCCTTCTTAGATGTCTGTTTTCTAACTTGGAGGCAAGCCTAACAAAGCTCATGCCATGCAGATGTGACACGGTCTGTGGGCCTGGTCACGGGGAGCCCCCACCTCTTCATCCAGTGAAATACGATAGCTTCCCTTGTGACGATGGCACACCCGGCCTCTGCCTCGCTCCCTAGCCAGCCGGAGATGACGGGGGAGGCTCTTCTGTTGCCTTCCCCGTGGCCAAGAAGGAATAAATGGAGGAAACCCATCATGTTTTCTTTCAGTTCCCTGTAACCTGCAGTCTCTGAACGTTGCCCTTTCAACTCAGACAAAGTCCACACTGTAGCCTGAAGGCCACTCCCAGCAAAGTGGTAAGATCATCTGGCTTCAGTCACCAGACCAATCCTATCTTTCACCCAGTTACTGAGAAAGGCTGGGGAAGCTTACTCACTGAAGATGAACTCTCTCACCTTTGAGGGCTCCTTGTGTCTGATCACTTCCTGGAGGGCAGCGGTTGCCTCCTTGTGACTGACCCTCGCTAGTCGAATACCCAGATCAAGATCCATACCCGGGAGAAAATGTCTCTGACCTTCCTGTGCTAGTATTCCTAAGCCCGGGAAATTCCAAGAGAAATCCATCCCTGCCCGCTGCTGTTGATAACAGTGAGTGGCAAAGAAAGGGAAATCAGATAGCCTAGACTTTAGGGGACATGCAATTCTTGAGACAAATGTCTTTACACCTTTGTGGGTTACACAGATGTGACAGGACCAGGACACTACCCTTTCGGGGGCTAATAGATGGCCCAAGCAGGAAAAGACAAACGGTAGCCCACTTTAAGTCAAATACTAAAGGGGTAACATTGCCATGGCAGCCATACCTCGTATGGTAGGAGGAGGAAAGACAAGGACAAAAGGGTCAGTCTTAGGATCCAGAAAAGTTGAAAAGTTAGGACAAACTTCACTTATGGTATGACCCCAACCAGAGCCAAATCTTAAAAAAAAAAAGTACGGGTCTAGAGAGATGACTCAGAGGTTAAGAGCACCAACTGCTTTTCTAGAGGTCCTGAGTTCAATTCCCAGCAACTACATGGCAGCTCACAGCCATCTATAATGACATCAGATACCCTTTTCTGGCATGCAAGCAAACATGCAATACAGATCCCACAGGAGACCCTGAAGCAGAGGCAGCCCAATCTAAGGTAGTCAGGCTTCAGAGCCGGAAACCCAAGTGTCCTTTGCAAAGAATCTATTCGACGTACTAACTTCAACATCATCCTATTGGCAGTGGAGAACGACAAGGGCTTTGGAGGCGGAGGGATAATGTGAACCTAAGTTTTGTGGGGTTTGTTTTAACCTTTTTGATTTTGAGGCAGGATCTCATGATGTACCCCAGGCTGGCCTCATTCTTATGTATGCAGCCAAGGATGACATTAAACACCTCAGCTTTCTGCTTGTTCCACCCCCAGAAGCTGGCGGTATATGCACGTGCCCCCACATCTGGTTTTATGTGGTGCTGGGGTTTGAACCCCGGACTTCCTGTATACTCACTGAACTAAACCCCCCCACAGACAGCGTGATTCTGTTTGCTCTTCTCAGAGATCTCAATTCTGAATCCCAGAACCACCAAGAGACCCATTCCGATGCAAAAGCAACGAGTCTTTTATTGTTGTTTAGTGAGCTAACCTTATTAACTCAGGCTCTTCGGCTCCGTTCATCATGGCGGATGGTGGGAGAAGGACCCAGGGGAACCATGAGGCCTGGTACTTATTGGGCAGCGTAAGGGGAGTATCTAGGGGTATGCAACAGTCTCAGGATTGGTGCGATTCCGGGTGGGACGACCTGTCCTTTGTTGATTGGTCAACCAACTGTTATGGCCTGTAGGCCCTCCCAGGGCAGTTGCTATGCTCTGCATGTCACTGTTGTTCCACTTGTACTGCAAAGAACATCCAGAGCCGTAAAGCACGTCCAGAGCTAACTTCTTACTGGTTTCTTGTCATGAGGAGGGTATCTGACCTCCTAGTGACCAGGGCAGGCCCAGCATGGTCGGACATGTGCCGAGTCAGAGGCCTACATGTCTTTTCTGCAGCCTGTCATGGCTGCTGAAGCAGGGGGCTGGTCCCTCCAATGGCTAAGTTATTTTTTCCAATCAATAAACATGAAGGGAGGTGTCATATATAAACTCAAGTGAAGGGAAATCCATCCAAGCAGGAGGTATTTTGGACCCTGACTAAGCCAACCAAACTAGAAGACGAAAGGAAGGAACTGCTAGAAAATACTAAGGAGGTAGCGTCTGACTGGCTGTGGTGAGAGAAAGGTCATCAAACAGGAGCATGACGGGGCCCCCTTCAGAGGTCACCTTGTGTGCCTCCTCAAGACTCTCATCATTGTCTCAGTGTCTGTGGGGAAGGGGTGGAGCCTGGCTTACATCCTCCCTGAAAGGCCTGGTAGGAGGGTTGTGTGTCAGATTGGTGGCCATGACGCAAATAATGGTTAAGGACAGCAAAGCACCGTGCAAACATGAAGTCACCTGGAAGAGACTTGTGTTTTCTGTGGCCACTTGCATTTACTGCAGGTAAAGAATAGGAATGTCCCAGCACCTTTAGTCCCAGCATTGGGGAGGCAAAAGCAGACGTGTCTCTGTGAGTTTGAGGTCAGCATGGTCTACAAAGTGAGTTCCAGGACAGTCAGGGGAGGTGGTAATTGTCTCATGTGAATCACATTAAATCTAAGTCTTTAGGGGCTGGGTGGATGATTTGGCATTTAAGAGTACATACTACTCTTGCAGACAAGCCAAGATTGATTTCCAGTACCAACAATGGGCTCCTCACAACTGGCTGGAATTCTAGCTCCAGGGGATCTGTTGCCTTGTTCTGGATTCTAGGGGCAGAATACACATATCGAACACACATAGAGACAGATACACATACACACAAATAAAAATAAAGTAAATATAAAAAGGTTGTGTTTAAGATATATGGGCAGACCCTTGTTTTCCCACAGCAGTAAGGTGCTATCATTTGCAATTTTCCATGTCTTCATACATGGAGAATTTATAACAATATGTTAACATGGCACTTAAATATTACTGTTTTAATAAAATATGGAATTATTGTTGACATTAATGTGTATGGCATATGGTGATAAATGAGAGATATTTACTTTCTTATATAATTAAAAAATGTTATTAACACTTTTAAAGCTTCCCTTACAACTTGATAGACAGAAGACCATAGTGTCTTTTATTTGTCTTTCTTTTATTTTTCTTTGTTTTTTTATTTTTGAGACAGGGTCTCACCATGTAGCTCTGGCTTTCCTGGAACTCCCTTCGTAAATGAGGCTGACCTCGAACTCACAGAGATCTGCCTGCCTCTGCCTCCCCAGTGCTGGGATTAAAGCCTTGCTTGTTTCTCATAGTTGTAGATGGGCTGCTTTTTTTTTTTTTCTTTAAGTAAGTGTATCTAGTTCAGGAGTGTTTGGGTTAGACAAAGCCTTTCATAGAAAACTATTTTCTCTGATGTATAGCTGTCTTGTTTTGAAGAACTGGCAGTCACTTCTCTAGAAGTTGACTCTGGTTAGTTTTTGGTTTATTAGTTTTTTAAAGTCAGTCTCACTGCATTGTTCAGGCTCAAGTGATCTTCCTCCTTCAAACTGCCAGCTAGCTGGGTCTACAAGCAGGTGCTGCCACGCCTGACTGATTGTTAGAAACGGTGTCCTGAATTTAATAATGCATAGTATTTACCCACAGTACATTTCCTCGTGGCATCGTCCCCTCCCCTGCTGCGTTCATTACCTGGTGTCATGTGGCATGAGATGAGCCTGCCTCTGGGAAACTCCTGTGTGGTGAACACCCTGTGCTTTCCTCAGATACGGGAAGCCTGAAGTGGGGGTCAGAACACAGGAGACAGGAAATAGTAACAGCAGGTTTGAGTTGGGGAGACGCAAGGCCTAGGGGCCTTCTGGAACACTCTTGAGACTTGGTGCCCTTCAGTTCAGCTGCAGTGACCCTGTATTTTGGCTTCTCTGTTTACTTGCTTTATTCTCCTACATAGGACAGAATGACAGAGTCATAGGAGATAAAGGGTAGAGGACAGAGGAAGGGCTTTTGTTTCCAGAAACGCCAGCGACGGTGCGGGGTTCAGCCTTTCCATCCTGTGCTTCAGGTCCGTGGCCCCTCCCTCAGGCAGTGCAGCAGCTCATTCTCCGGCCTCAGACGCACACTCATCCTCAGGCGCACTGCCGCTTCGGGCACTCCGGGTACGCTAGCCGCTTGCCCTTTCCTTTGTCCGTCCTTGCGTATTTCCCACCTGCTATGACTTTTGCCTGGAGCCCCCAGCCTCCCAGTTTTGTATTGCAATAAGAGGGTTTTGCTGCGTTTTACCATTCAAGATTGTGTTTAATTCCAAGCGGCTGTTTTAATTTAACCACACACCATACTCTTCTATGTTACTTCCCCCAAAATATTCCCAATGACCACATTGCTTTACAAAATTTAAGCTCCGGTTTTTAGCTGTTTCTGAAATACCTAACCAGCTCTCCCATGTTGTTTGATATTTCTGATGTTTATAATATTTAATAGCTGAAGGTTTGTTAATATTGTACTTTGCCTGGTTTCCCCTGAACTTAATGTACTCTTTTTTAAAGTAAAGTGTCTATCCTATTTAAAAGCCAATTCTTCCCTAAACATAGCTTAATCAAATAAATGTCCCCCAATATATCTTATAAGTATATAAAAAGTGATTTGTTCTGATATTCAGCAATCAGTAGTAAATGAACAGTCTCAAAAAAAAAAAAAAGAGATGCAGACAAAAATGTGAAAAATACCTAGGTGTGGGAGGCAGAGGCAGGAAGATGGCCAGGAGTTTAAGGCCAGCCTGCTCTACCTAGCTTGTTTAGGTCCATGAGACCCCTCTCAAAAACAAACAAACAACTCTTTGCACTTCAGGAGATTATGTTCTGGTTTACGATTGACATATAATCAGTGTATTTTCTTTGTACCGAGCAATGCAAACCGGCATTCCCATGCAGAGGGTGTAAGTAGCAAGAGAACTCCATCGGCAGCATCGGTCTACCTTGGCTGGAGATCGAACACATCAGCGGGTGCCTCCTTGATGTAGCATCTTATTATTTTCCTGTGTTGTTTCCAACTGTGCTCGGCCTCAAAATGCCACTGCTGAGAAATTCTTTCCCTTGATTTTGGTTTTGGTTGCTGTGGTTTCTACTTACAGTGAAGACAGTTTCCCAAGTTTCCGTATGGTTTCAAATTATTGCTCACCTCACTGATAATCTATTTGAAAAAGAAGTTTCTGTAATACTAACTAAGCAGGGGAAAGTCTAGAGACTGGCCTTTTTCTCCTCTCACCTCAGTCCTCAATGGGGCCCTCTTCCAATGGAAACGAAGTTACCATGAAGGTTTAAAACAAAATCCCAGGATAAGATTGTGTTATAGTGCAGTCTTGTCTTTGGACTATTAATACTCATTGTGCAGTCAACTAGTATTAGTTGCAGTTTCCTACATACGGGTATTGGGAAGGGAAATAACTGGACCTGTCTAGAGGCTGTGAGAGGAAGCAGAGTGTGTGTGTGTGCAGAAGGAGATGGAATGGATTGGATTATAAAAGAGGCCATGGCAAGAAAGGCCAGAATGGAGACTGGAGGACCCTGGAGAGGCTTGGGTGACGTCCAGGGCTCAATGAAAGGCCATTGTTAGCTCTGGAGCTGTGGTGTGACCCATGGAGGCAGAGTCTGAGGAGGATGAATCAGGCCCTCATATCCTAGAAGGCTCAAGGAGAGCGACTGTGGGCATCACAGCTGCATGCCTCCCAGGATGAAGGGAACCACAGCTGTGGCTGTTCCTCACTGTTTAACTTCACAAAACACAGAGAGTGTGGTGCTCCGAGGGGCTGGCTGTCCATTTGTCTGTTTTTAACACAGCTGCTTTCTCAGTGACTTCACAGTAGGAGTCTGGAAAGCAAACACTGAGAAGTAGTTTGTTAGGTGCCCGAGGCTTTGAGAGACACGCAGTAATTGGGAAGACAGGATCAGGAATGAAGGTTGGGTGGGAAGGGACAATGCGTCACCCACAGCAGTAGGAGCAGAGAGAGTTCTGTACGATTCCAGGGAGGCTGCCATGGCTGTGTGCTAGACTCAACCCAGTGTTCCAAACCAGCAAAACCATCCCCTTCCCCCGCCCCCCACGCAGCATCATGTACTCTTACTGCTGGTTTCTCTTAGCCTTTCTTGATTCTATTTTATTTTATTTTTAGGTTCAGTTTTCAGCTCATTGCCCACACCTGTCTATCATATCTAAAACGGGATACACAACTTTCCCAGCAGGTTGTTTCCTCTTGTGACCCTAGGACCGTTTCTGGCAACGCCATCCTCCCCACCCCCGATGGCCTTGGCTTGCCCTGATGTTTTTCTCATTGCTTATCTTCCCATTCATCTCAGTATTATCTCTGAATTACTTCCCTTGTGCAATCTATTTCCTGCCCTCAAATTCATCCCCCATCCATTTTTGCATTTTCTTCCTCTCCGACCTCCATGTGTGCCATCCTTGCCCACTGATGGAAATATAATGCCCCAGAGACGTGCATGTCCACAAGGTCCTGGTGAGGAACGGTGGGCACTCACCACCTCGTCTCATTCCCCCTACCTAGTCCTCATTAATGAATCCTCAGTAATCCCCTCTGCCAATCAAATGAAGTCTGAGACGTTCCCCTCTGTCTGTTTAGCTAAATCAGGCTTCACTGCCTCCCAGCTCTGCGGCTTCCTGCCACCTGCCCAGGCTTTAAAAAGTCAAACCGCCCCCACCCAGCATCACACTCCAGCGCTCCCCTGATTCTCCTCCTCACAGGCACCTCTTCATGGCCGCTACTGTTAATCCCACCAGGAGAGAAGAAAACTGATACCACAATTTTAAGCCCAATTTGAAGCATGCTTTAATTAAATACTGGCCAGGAGGATGGACTCTGACCAGGATCATCCCAGGGTTCCCAGGAAATGGCCGCAAGTCACAATTTGCAGAAGCTTAAAAAGACAAGCCCCACAATCCACCACATTTCCTGTCATGTCCAATCAGGGCAGGCATACATCCTGACGTATTTCCTGTCCACATGGACCAAACAGAACTCTTAAGCTGCAAGGTGTATTTTTCCCAGTTGGCCTCCCATTAACGTGCAAGGTCTATTGTTTCTGTTCCTGTTTTTGGTCTCACAATATCACTTACAGTGTGCTAAATTAAACTTATTCCCAACAAAGGCTAACCCCTCAAGACCTGAGAGTGTCCACTTGAAAGAACAGAGTCTAGCATTAGGTCTTACACAGATTAAGAAGAAACCCACTTATTTTTAATGTGTACTCTTGTGTTTTATAACTTCTCTATATTAGTAAAGATCTCCCTCCCCCTCTTCTTCTGTTTTTGTTTTGTTTTATTAGCACACAGCTCCTAACCAAAGCCATATCCCTTAAGATTCCCATTCTTTTTTAATGATCCTTACCCACTTTTTTCCTGTTTCTTTTTTCTGGCTGTTACTGTTACTGTTGTTGATTTTGTATTCTCTTGACTCTCTATTCATTTAATGCAGACATGCCTGGCTTACGCGTCTTAATTTTCTTGCTTTTTCTCCTTTTGATTTTTTTCTGTCTTGATACTGTCTTCCAGCACTTGTAAAGCTATGACTTCACTGAGAAGGTGACTAATAAAGACTTGAAGATGAGAGTGTCCAGCTGAAGGACAAACCCAGACAGCTGTTCCTCCTGTTCCAACTAGCAGGGTGGCTGACTGGAGTGTGTGAGCATCAGAGAGACCTGGAAGGTAGATGAGCTGATCCTGAGGTGTCTTACAAACTATGACCAGGATTTGAACTAAGAGTTAGGAGTCAGACAGACAAGCTCCCCATACTGTTAGGTTTTGTTTGTTTTGTTGCCGTTGTTTGGTGGGGGCAGAGTTCTGTACCAGGCTTTTTCTTTTAAGTCACCAACAGCTCCCAAATCATGACATGGAGACTTCTTGTTAGTTACGTATGAGTGCTCAGCCTAGCTTAGACTCGTTTTAACTTAAATTAACCTGTTTCACTTTATCTACCTTTTGCCTCGGGGCTTTTTACTTTTCTTTCCTTCTGTATATCTTGCTTTCATTATTTCTCATGTCTGGCTTGTTGGTGGCTGCCTGGCTCCTCGCCCCAGAGCAAGATCTCACTCACTCTTTCCTCTTGTTCTTTTTTCTCTCTCTTCCCACTCGTATCCCTGCTCTCTGCCTGGCAGCCCTGCCTGTCCATCTCCTGTCTAGCTATTGATCCGTCAACTTTTTATTAGACCAGTAAGGTGCCTTAGGCAGGCAAGGTGAACCGATTGAGACATATCCTTACGTTGTTAAACAAATGCAGTATCAACAAATGTAACACACCTTTATACAGTTCCAAAGGGTTCTGTCTTCTTTCTCTGAGGATTCAGGGTGCGATAGTCAAAGTCTTAATCTTCCAGAGGACCTGAATTCAACTCCTGTACCTGCCTTAGATGACCTACACCTGAGTGTAACGCCAGCCCCTTCTTCCTAATCTTCCAGAGGACCTGAATTCAATTCCTGTACCCACCTTAGATGGCCTACACCTGAGTGTAACTCGAGCCCCTTCTTCTGAACTGCACAAGCACCTGCAGTCATGTGTGCACATTCATACATTAACACATGCACACTCGAATCTGCACATGCACACGTACGCACATCATTAAAAATAAAGAGTGGGCCACAAAGTCCCTAGCAAGATAGGCTCAGCCACCTGTCCTCAGTACTCCAATTAAAGAGATGCATAGTGGTGAAAAGCAGAGAATAGAGATTTGTTCAGTGTGGTTACACTGGGAAAAACAGCAAATAGAAAGTTCTGGCAAACGCCTCCCCCTCACCCAGACCCATCCATCTTTGAGGTCCTGATTGGAGGTCTAGCTTTAAACGGAAGACAAGAAGTATGCATAACTAAGCAGCGTGGGTCAAGCTGTGGTCCCACCCATCACTGTCTTATTCCATTCTCTCCAGCAAGACTGCCTGATAAGATGTTAGGACTATGTCGTTCTATTTCTAGGAGACAAGTACTTCCCCTGACTGGGATAGATTCCAGCCTTCTCCTCCTTCCAGCATGAGATTTCTGGGGCCATTCCAGCTCTGTAGGGACCAGGGACGTCTTTTCACTAGTCTGTCAGCCATAAAAAGAGTAAAGTGTCTTTCAGAGTGTCTTCCTTCTGCCAGGACTGTTACGCCCACTCTACTTCCTCCTTAGCGTAGCTAGACCAGCTGTCTGTATTTTTACAGAGGGTGTCGCCCAGCAATTCCCAGAACCCTCCTCCATCACTGGAGGGTAAATCTGCTTCTCAAATATTGCAACTTCTCCTGCTCTTCACGGAGCTACCGAGATAGCAGGCAGCACACCACACAAGGGTCTGGTGAGGGCCCCAGTCCAGTGGCTCAGTCTTCAGCAGCAGGGCTGCTTTTGACCTGGCCTTGATCTCTAGAGTCCTGTTTCCAGAAATGTTTTCCTACATAGATCCTCTAATGGTAGAGGGTATAGAGATGGCTGGAAAATTACCCCAACCTGAGAAAGTTTAGTGACATATTATTGTAATGCCTTCACTTAGACTAGCAATACGGAATTGTCACTATAATTGGAAAGGATTCTAGCTCCCCAGAATAAACCACAGCAAGACAGTTGATGCTGTTTGCCTGAGAAGCAGTTTAATCGTGACTTCTGCCTAGTTGCAGTGTGCCTACTGGAGAGAGGAATGTTGAATGCCCTTTAAACCCCTGGGGACAATCACCAGAAGAAATGATACTAGCCTCTACCTAAGAAATCTAATTCTGAAAAACTGTGAAATCTGAATTTAAGTCACCCTCAGATTAATGAGGTCTGGGAAACGACAGACATCAACGTTTTGATAAGGGTGGTCCAACCTGTTTTTATTTGTGGATTGTGTAATAGTATATGGCAGTGTTGTATTAAAGTCAGCTTGTCCCAGCTAGTATGAAATGCAGGCTTTTAATAGGCCAGGACAGGTTTATTTGTGTAAGCTAGCCATCTCATTGTTCTCAAGTTCCTACAAGAGGCTTTGTGGGCCTATAACTGATACTTAACTTGGGTACCTAAGGTGGGAGAAGAAGTAACATGTCAAGGCAGGTAAAAGTAAATCCTGTGTTTTTGGTGATTTCCATTCCTTCTGTTAGTATCAGATATGTCCACATCACTGAAGAAGCCCTGAGCCTGGTAAAGGCCTTCCCAAGAAATACTCATTGATTGGATTTCCCAACTTATTCTTTCTGTCTTTGTCCATGACAAGGTTTGTCTTCTTGTTTAGAAACAACAACAAATCCTGATTTTGTGTTCATGTTTAAGTTAAGCCTACTTGGCTTCGTTTTCAATAATTCCCCGGTTCCTAAAGGAAGCATTGGGTGTCTTCCCAAGCGGTGCTTCCTCAAGTACAGCAGAAGGGGTCCTCACTGTCTGGATACTATGGGCTTTTAGTCTTCTGCTGACAAGGCCTCCAAGGTGAGGGGCACCTGCCGGCTTGTTGGGAATTAACTCCCTTAAGCCCCTAGCACCTTTCAATAAATAACTCCCCTGAAACTGAATTAGTCCGTGGAAGGAATTCACTTCCTCTTTGAGACAGTGCACAATTAATCCCACATCAGCTGAGTGCCCTGGAAAAAAAAGCAGAAAGTGCCTGAATTTTAAGGCACTTCGAGTAGTAATTCAATAAGGAAGGCATTTGGGAGAAAAGCAAATAGCCCAAGGCATTGAGTTGGCACTTGGTGAGTTAAGAAACCACCAGGAGGGGCTAGAGAGATAGCTCAGAAGTTGTGATCATGGTACTGCTCTTTCAGAGAACCAGAATTCAGTTTCTAGCACCTGCACTGATTGGCTGACCCATTGCCTATAACTGCAGCTCTAGAGAACCAATGCCTCTGGCCTCTGGGGGCACCTGCACTCATATGCACATATCCACGCACAGACACATACATGTAAGTGAAAATAAAATAAATCCCTTGAAAAAAAGAAACCAGCAGGTACGTGAAGGGGACCAGGCCTTGAAGCGAATGTGCCCCCAGTAGGGCTGTCAAACAGAGAAACAGCACTGAAGACTGGCACATGTTCAGGGAGAGTGGAAGTGTGTCTTGCATTGGCAGTCAATGTTTGGATAAGATGTTTAGAGATGTATGCTTAAGACTCCGGTGCTAATCTAGAGTCCCAGAAACAGAACCACCATGTGATGAGACCCTCAGAACCCTGCCCTGTACAAAAGCGCCTGCCCAAGTAAGGTCAGGTCCAGGAAGAGCTGAAATTCAGCCCAGTTTGGCTCCCCTGTAGCTTCTTGCTAGGCTGTCTGTGCTCAGAGCAAGGTACATCTAGCTCTGCCGAGCCAGGTTATCAGGAGAGCCAACTTCTGAGTGGATTTTAGGAAGTACTTAAGTGGATGATGAGATGAAGTCATCTCCCACATAAAAGAAGTCAGTCTTCCTACTGAAAGAAGGGCTTCCAATGGCATTTCTGCCTGGTGAGCTTCAAAAGATGTAGGGGTGTGTGTGAGTGTGTGTTAAAAAGAATAGGCAGGGAGGCTGGAGAGATGGCTCAGTGGTTAAGAGCACTTGAGTGTTCTCCCAGAGGTCCTGAGTTCAATTCCAAGCACCCACATGGTAGCTTGCAAGTATCTGTAATGGGATCTGAATCCCTGTTTTTATGTGCATGAAGATAGTTTCTATTGTTGTGAAGAGATACCATGACCACAGCAACTCTTATAAAGAAAAAGATTTAATTGGGGCTGGCTTACGATTCAGAGGTTTAGTCCATTACCACATGGTGGGGAGGATGGCAGCATGCAGGCAGACATGATGCTGGAGAAGGAGCTGAGAGTTCTAAATCTTGATCAGAAGTCAACAGGAAGTGAACTGTGACACTGGGAGCAGCTTGCGCATTGGAGACCTCAAAGCCCACCACCACAGTGACACACTTCCTCCAACAAGGCCACATCTACTCCAAAAAAACCACCCCTCCTAATACTACCACTTTGGGAGCCATTTTCTTTCAAACCACTGCATGGCCTCAAAGCCTCCTAGTACTTCCTCAGCTCTTCAAGACCACAAATGAAATTGGCCCTGAGGTTTAATAAAGTACTTTTCTAAAATTTTAAAGCAAAGCATTTTTTTTCTACTATGTATACCAGGCTGGCCTCAAACTCACAGAGATACACTTACTTCTACATCCCAAATGGTGGGATTAAAGGTGTGTGCCTCTACACCTGGCCCAATCATAGTTCAAAGGCTTCCAATGCGCCTCTGGTCATGTAAAGCAGTATGGTGTAGACTCAGCCCTTTTAATATACCTTAAAAACTGAAGGAGGAGAGGATTGGTCTCTGTCCTTCAGTATGTATCTTCTTGGAAGAAAGAGAACTACTAACTACACAATGAAAGTACCAGCCATTTCTGGGATTGCTAGTTGATTTTCTTGTCAGATAAACTCTTTATTTCAATGCCAGGATGTAATTCCCACTGGGTGTGGCCTGCATTGTCTGTGTGCTGTGAAACATGGTTAGTGAGCACACACAGAGCTTAGCCCACCTGCCTGTTAACCTTCTGGCCACATGCAAGCACAAATACCAAATAGGTGATAAATTGGGATGAAAATCGGCTAATGCGTCACAGCGATGCCTTTTTATTGCACCTGGCTTTATGCTCACCTTCGGTGGAGTGCTCGGAACCTCAGAAGTATGTCCCTTGAATTTTTATGGCATAGGCTAAGATCAGAGACAGTCTGGACCATGAATACCACCTTTGTTCTCCTCCGGTTTTCCTTCTTTCCCACTTCCCACATTGAAAACCATCCTACAGCAGTCTTCGTCCACCAACTGGTGTGCCTGCTTCCCCCACCACGCTGGCAATCATCCACTTGTTGATGGTCCGTGAGCAACGCCTCTTAATTTACCTTCTTCTCTACTCTCTTCCTGTCTCTTTTATCAAGGTCGGGCTTCGTTTTTCCATAGCCTGTTGTTCATAGCCCACTGCTACGCTAGACTCTGTGGTGAGTGAGTTAACGTATAAAGATGAGCACAATTCTTGCCCCACCTTGGAAACTCCCACATTAAATAAGCTGAATAAATGAGTGAGTTGGAGGTGGGAAAAAGGGATGGATAGATGGATGGATGGATGGATGGATGGATGGATGGATGGAATTAGAAAAGGAATGTATATGCAAATACCTTATAAAGGGGCAGAACTAAAGTAGATTTGAGCTCTGTGGGCAAGATACTCAGTGAAAGCCTCAGATTTCCTACCTATAAAATGAAGGTTGTAATTCCTACTTAGCCTGGGTGGCTATAAAGATTAGACTCTGTAAATTGCTTAGGGAAGTGCGTAGTTAAAACAACAACCCAAGTGGGACCGTCATAAGTACAACAAAAGGTGATAAGTGACATAAGAGAAGTGCAAACAAAGAGGGTGGGGGTTCCCAGCACCTGCAGGAGGCCACCCATGCGTGTGAGCCACCCGCGCTTGCGCACAGGGCCTCTCCCAACCTCCAGGTGATCTGCTGCCCAGCACCCGCCTTGGCTGGGCAGAGCTGAGCAGCTTGGGGCCCGGAGCTGAGCAGGTCCTGGGCGGTCAGACATTTACAAGTGAAGCAGGTGTCACCTGCAGCTACTGCCGTGGTGAAGACTCCCACAGTGGCTTTAGAATGGGACCTGGGAAGGACCACAGCTGTCAGAGTTGACAAGGCTGCCAGTGAAGAATGAAGATTATCCCTCTCCCCAGAGCTCACTTCATCATTTCTCCTTCCGCCTCCCTCTGGATGCCTAAAGTGAAGCGGTTCTCTCTCTTCTCCAGCTCGGAGGCCGAGAATGGTGTGGAGGACAGAAGGAAGGTCAGCAAGTCCCCAACAGCCCAGTCCCCTACCTCGTCGGTGGAGGCTGAGTCCCCAGACCAGAAGAGAAGCATTGGCCTGTGGTAAGTGGACCCTTCCTTCCTGGGCTGGTAGGGAGCACTGCTATTTCTAGTTTCACGGTTGTGGTTAAGAGTATGTCTCAACCGTAGGCAAATCGTGCCCTAAGAAAGTGCGGCCCTGGTCTTTTCCCTGAACGCTTATGTCTCCCTTCTGCTCCTGTTCCCCGGCCTCTGCAGAAGGGCTGCGCCTCTTTCTGGGAACACTGATTTGCTGACCCAGGAAGCCAGCGGATCTGCTGTCAGGGCAGAGGGCACCCAGTGTCTGCTTAGCTGCCACACAGCCACACCTGGCCCTCCCTTTCCTGGGAGCCACGGGAAAGAGCAGAAGAGATCACATCCCAGGGATCTGCTGAGCTCCCCGTGTCCTGAGACTGGGGCTATGAAGGAGACTGGGATGTAGGAGGAGTGATGGCGTGTTTTAATACAGAGCTGTAGGCTCCATCACTCTCAGAGGCAAAAACTGCCAAGGCGGAGCTTAGAGATGCCCGTGGCCAGAGGACTCAATGTGAGAAGTTTTGTTGTTTTAATTTCATTTTTGGTTTTTGGTACTGGGGATCAAACTGAAGGTTGAACACGTGAGCTGTTCTACCACTGGGCTGCATCCCCAGGCCTAAATGTGGCTTTTAGAACTCTCCACTAAGGGAGAGCACTCTCCTCCCCATTACTGGAACTTTATTAGAACATTATTAGAACCGCTGCCTTCTCCCATCTTGAACCTCCGCCAGGAGCCGATTAACCAAGTCCTACATTTCCCTTCGTCCCTGGCTCGCCACCTGTATGTCCTTTCTAAACCAATGCCTGCGTGGTAACTCCTCACCCAGCTTTTCCTTTTCAGGGACCACTGGCAATTATTTCTGTCCTCCCTACACACCGATTTGTGGTTTTTCCCAGCAGAGCACCCTGCCCCACTCACCAAGCAACTCCCCCCAGCAAGAGCACGGTGTGTGTGCTCTCACGGGTCTTTCACTCTGACTGACTGGGGAGTCACCTTGCAAATACGTGGGTTCCTCCTGACTTCCCCAGGCTTCACGCGAGAGCCGTGTGTGCATCAGTAGGAGATGGGGGGAGCCACGAGGGTACACAGTGGTGCAGAGGGCCCGCCACTGTCGCTCTGCTCACAACGTCTGGCAGTTCTTGGCAGTTTTCATGTGCCTTCGCTTTGCACTGGGCTTCCATCTTGCTTGTGGGCAGCTGTAGGAAGTGAGAACGGCATGGCAGAGAAGATGCAGCGACATCGGTGCTATGCAAAGAAGTTTCCCTTTTGCTCCACAGAGCGGCCTCTGCCCTTCATACTGCATTTGCCTACCATGCATGGTCTTTCAGGACACCTGCCTGCCTGCTGCCCTCTAATTCCATTAGCGTGTGTTGAACCGGATACGTTCCATCCTTGTTTTATCTGCTTGGAGTTTTTATTTGTTGGTCGCTTTGTTTTCCTGATGTTTCTTTGTTTTTTGAGACACGGTCTCGCCATGTAAACCAGACTGGCCTCGAACTCACAGAGATCCGTTTGCCTCTGCCTCAGGAGCGCTGGGGTTAAAGGTGCACACCACCACACCACACCCCGCACTGTTTTGTTGTTGTTGTTTATATCTGAGGTACTGTGTAGCTAAAGCATGCTCCTAACTCACTATGTTCCTCAGGGTGGCCTTAAATTCATGATCTTCCTGCCTCAGCCTCCCAAATGCTAGGATTGCATTGGGCACTGTTGTACCTATCTACATGTCATTGTTATTTTTTGACATTTGTAAAAAGTGTTACCTTTTTCAGGTCGAGTGTCAGCAAACTCATAGTTTAAAAATTAATAATAATCCCAGGATTCCCACGGAACACATTAGCTAGCCCAGAGCTGGTCAAGTCTGTCTACTGTGAATTGCTGAGAGCTTCTTTGCCTAAACATCACGCAGCCAGTGCTCTCATAGCAGAGAAAACCATTGTCCACTGTCTGCCCAGCTTCCATCATGTCTGTCCCTCTGTGGCATTGAAGAAACTGTATAAAAGTATGGACATTCTGTGTACTGTTGCCAGCCCCTAGCAATAAAGCAGCTATACAATGATAAAGCACATGCGTGCATCAGTTCTGGAGCTCATACACACTCTGCCCCTTGAAATGATTGTTCTCAGCTACAGAACTTAAGATGACGCGCAGACACACGCATCTGCTGAAAGTGGAGAGCCGGGCTAAAAATCACCCACACCCAATATTCCAAACTTCTGGCCTCTGCCTGTAACAGACAAGGGAAGATTTGGATCTTATGATGATGTCTGTCTGTCTGTCTGTCTGTGTAGCCTGCCTTGTACGCAAATGGCAGGGAGGGTTATAGAGCCCATGCATATACATGGACAGACCAGAGGAGGAGTTGAGGTATCCTGTTCTCTCTCCATCCTATTTTTTTAAACAAGGTCTCTCACTGAGCGTAGAGTCTGCTATTTTCATCGAGGCCGCTGGCAACAAACCCAGCAAATCCCCACCCCCAACCCCAGTCTCTACCAGCGCAGTGCTGAGGTTACGGACAGACGCACACAGACATGCCTGGCTTTTTACATGGGTACTGGGGATCCTCGGGTACTCGGTCCTCTTGTGCCTGAGTGAGGCACTCACTCCTTACCCACTAAACCGTCTTCCCAACCCCCACTCTTGTCTTTTGAAGATTCTGTGTAACCCAGGGTAGCCTCCAGTACACTCATTCCTGTCAGCCAAATGCAGAAACAGTCAGATCCTTTGAAGAGGTGTGTACTGTGGGCACATGGGACAGACAACGCTAACTTTGATGATCTGGAAAGACACTGCAATACAGGGCCTCCTCTGTGGAGCTCCGCCCCCTGTGGGTGGAGCGCCGCCCTCTGCGGGTGGAGCATGTCCTTACACAGTACTGCTTTCTGAATCTTCTCAAGGTATTCTCACTCCCTACAGGTGTTGTGAGCAGAACCAGAAGGCAAACGTGAAATGAAACGTCAGGCACCTTATACAAGGCCGCGCGCCCTAGCCTTCCGTGTGCTAGGACTGCGGGCATGCACTACCGTGCCCGGCACACACTGCCTTTAACAAAAAGAAGGGAAGAAATGTCTGGTGCATGTGCCCACAAGCTCCCTAAGGATAAAGACTGTCTTGTGTGCGTAAGGCCTTCAGCACAATGCTCCACTTAGTTAAGTCTTATTAAATATGAATGGGTTGTGAAACAAAAATACTATTTGATTGTGCTTCAGCTGTAATTTTGTTTGGCAATGGACCTCAAGGATTCCTCTTTCTGTTGGTTAAAACACGTCTGAGCCGATATAATTGCTTCCGCATCTCCAATGCCCTTTCTGCAGTTCATCCTGGTCACATGATGCATGAATGCCCTCAGAGTGTAGCAAGTTCTGATCTGTATCTAGAAGGGGAAAAAAACAAATGTCAGTCTTTCTCGTGACATGGTACAACGGTGAGGATTTATAATGAGTGACATAAACAGTCCCTTGTGTAATCTCTGTGGCTTTTCTTTCCCCAGGTCAAAATCCAGTTTTGATGGTTCCACTTTGTCGGGTGATAAGAATGAGTGTAAATCCGAAAGCAAGACTGAAAGAAAAAAGTCTTCATCTTCCAGCCAGGTAATGAGAACTGCAGTGCGTGTTGGCTCCAAGGGCGATTAAGAATCCAGAAATGCAGCATTCTGCTAACCAGGGCCAAAGCAGGCACGGGGTTTAGAAAATGTGAAGGACAGATGGGCACTGCTCGTCCTGACTAATTCCACAGCTGACCCATCAGAGCACATGGAGAAGGCACAAGGCTGTGGGATCGAGCCTGACTGTCGGGTGCTAGTGTGTCATCTCACAGAGCAGGGGGAGTGCTACATCCATGTCTTATAATACAGCCTCCTCAGGTGCCCACCGCGCAGAGCAGCAAGACCTATGAACACACAGGTGACGGCTCTGTGCTAAATACACCCAGAGAGGTGCAGAATCCACCTTACTGGGACCAGCTCGATGGTGTAAAGGGAAGCTTTTTCCTTGAGAGAAGCCTTCCCGCCAGCCTGGTTCTAGAGCCGCATCAGTCCCAAATAAACACACAGGAGGCTGTATTAATTGTCAAGCTGTTGGCCTTGCTTGTTTCTTACTGGCTACCTCTGACTTAAGTAATTACCCCATAATTGTTAATCTAAGTACTTCTCTTACCGGAGAATAGTTCCGGGCTTCCTACCCCTTGGCGTTACATCTTGACTCTCTGTGTTTCTCCTTCCCAGAGTTCTCCTGGACTCCTAGTCCCACCTATCTAGATTCCTATTGGCCCAACAGTGCTTTATTGACATAATCACAGGACTTCCCACATCACAATGGAGTTTGGGTTTTATTTGGTTCTGGGAGTTGAACCCAAGTCCTGTATGCCAAGGACAATCTCCACTACTGAGCAGGACCCGCGACCCCAGTTTCTTGCAGCTCATTGTTATACATAACTCCCATAAATGTGTTGACACCTGCCCTCTAAGGATGCTGCTTGTGGCAAACATTTCACTAGCTATAAATTGCTGGCTGTATATTATCTCCACTGTTGTGGAGACAGGTGCAATTTGCAAGCAATCCATCTGCAGTGCTCCAGACTCTTGGGCCTCATACTGCCCTGGAGTGTTACGTCCTGCTAGTCTGTCTCTGGCCTCGTGTGCTTTCGTGGCCTCATAGAACTAGTGACTACATATTGTCCCAAGTGGTGAGCTCTCCCAATGTGTTACTCCATGTAAGTAGCCCTCTAAGGCAAGGAATTCTTTTGATGTCAGTCACAGAAAAAAGACACCGAGGCCCAGGGGAGCTAACTGATGAGAGCATGACCGCACGCCAAGGCAGAAGCAGACCCAAGACTTCAAGTTCAGGGTTGTCTGAGTGCAGTTTCTAAGTCCTGAACTTTCCCCAGGGCTCTTGGGTGTGTGACTCTGGCACCTTCCCTGGTGAGAGCCCTTAGAATGCGGTCTCCTCTCTTATCAGGAGTACCTTCGCCCTGCTCTGGTACTTGGCTGGCCACCCAGCAAGGTGTTAATCATGTTGGAACAAGAACCTATGTAACCCTGTGTCCCCTGTGTCTCACCGAAGGATGGAACTGGAAACTTAATCAGTTAAACCAGGGTTAAAATGTGTGATGGTTGCAAAAACTGTAGAGATGATGTTGACACCTGTGTTTTGCCCTCCTGCAGTACAAGGCGAACATGCACTTTCACAAGTTATTTCTTGATGTCCCAACCGAAGAGCCACTGAGGCAGAGTAAGTCCCACCTGCTATTGGTTTCGTCTCCATGTTTAAAAGTCTGTCTAAGGGAGCTAGAGACAATGGCTCAGCAGTTCTAGAGGACCTGGGTTCAGTTCCCAGCACCCACAAGGCAGCTCACAGCCATCTGTGACTCCAGTCCCAAGGCATCAGTGCCGTCTTCTGGCCTCCGAGGGCACGAGGCGTGAACATGGTACATAGACATACGTGTAAGCATACACTTAAAAATAATATTTAGAAATTTTTTGAGTTGTGTAAGCAGTATAGGGAGAAAGAGCACACATTTCAGGGAAAAGTTTCTGAAAAGTACAGGTCATGTCATGACAGTAATGCCGGCTGCATTCACATTTCACTAATACCCTGGAACATAGGACAGAAGGAGCAGCCTGCTCTGGTGACACCAAGTCATCCAGGAAGGTCCCACAATAACCTCCTTGCCGTTTCTATTTATTCTGAAGTGTTGGTGACTGAGTCATCCTCAGATTTGGGATAATAAGCCTGGGACAGGAAAGGCTGCCACAGGAAGCATCGTCCCTGGTGGTAGCATTGTCCCTGGTGTACGGAAGTAGTCACAGTGGTAGCAGTGGTAACACCCAAGCAGTTTCCCAGGATGCCAGGTCAGCATGTGGCTCATCACAGGACCTACAATTGAACTCTAGCCTCTCTTGGTGTGTACTTGGTAAGTCAAGAGGCTAGGTGCCTGCCATGGTCAACTGGCAGGAGGTGTGGTCATGTGCTCTTTCCCCGGTGAGACCATCTGTTTCATCAGTGAGTCATTAGGATCTTGGCAAGAGAGGACCAGGGGTGCTTATATTAGCATGCAGATGATACATGGTTGCAGACAGAAGAGGTTTTTTTAAACATGGTTCCTAGTTTCTAAGGGTAGACTTGCCCTCCTCCCCTTCCTGCTCTTAGAATGTCTCTGACACTTTGAATTGAAAAACACATTCTAGCTACTACGACTTTATCATGCTAAAAATGACTGAGGAGCTAGGCATGCTGGTATGTGCCTCTAATCCCAGCACTGAAGACAATAGCAGGAGGTTCTCAAGGTTGAGGCCAGCCAGGTCTGAATTTTGAACTCCAGGCTAGCCTGGACCACACAGCAACACCTTATCTTCAAAGAAAAGAAAAGAAAAAAAAAACTCACAAGGAAGTGATAGTTCAGCCAAATGTAGTATGCTCACATATTGTGCGTAAGTGCCAAAACATGTATGAAAAGTGGGAAACAATCTACTACCTGCAGTGGAGTTATTTCAAAAGCAATAACCCTCCTCAAAGAAAAGAAGCCTAGGGAAACTATACAAGTAGGGAGTCACTTTGGGGGTGGGCACCCTGCTGAGCATGCTCATTTTAAGGTCCTAGTTCAAGAAGGAAAGATGGCAGACACACGTCTGGGCATGCTTTAACCCAGATTCACACAGCACATGTTTGAAGTCAAAGTGGCCGACCTGAATGTTTAGGAGCATGCTCAGTCAGGGTCATAAAGATGGTGGACAGGAGCACCCCTGGTCATGCTGACCTCTCTCCAGAAAGGTTTTGTGTGTGTGTGTGTGTGTGTGTGTGTGTGTGTGTGTGTGTGTGTGTGTGTGTAAAACAAAACAACAACAGCAAAACAAGACAGGCCATCCTGAAGTCGTGTTTCATGGAGGCGTTGGCCCTGAAGAGGTTTGCCTTTGGTAGTAGCTAGCAATGGAACTTTGGAGTGTCTCATCACTGAAATACAGACACACTGTTATTTGGAATAGGAATCATGGGAACAATAGTAATGTAGAAAGATTCTAAAGGGCACTGTTCCACCTGTCTGTTTCTTAGGCTTTACCTGTGCTCTCCAGAAAGAAATTCTATACCAAGGAAAGCTCTTCGTGTCAGAAAACTGGATTTGTTTTCATTCCAAAGTCTTTGGAAAAGACACTAAGGTTGGTGTGTTTAGAAGAAAAAGTAAACACGGTATTCATTACATGCTTAAATGGAAACGACTTTAAATCTGGCTGTATTTAAATATTCCCGCCACGAGCCTGACTTTATTTCCAGTTTTCTTTGTTGTGCTTCCAAATTCGAGGGCTCTGAATGGCTCCAATGGCTCCAGCTTCCTCCTCCCCCCCCCCCCAGCACGGCTCGATTCCTGCTTTCCTTACTCACATCACCTTGTACGTCTCCCACCCTTTGCCCTGAATCCCTTTTACCCACATGTCATCAGGACCCTGAAGTTGTTCCTGTGCGTTTCTAAGAAATAAGCTCTAATCTGTCTCAACGGCATTCATTAAACACCAAAACATGTGGCTAGGTGTGGTGGCTCAGCCCTGTAATCCTCACAGGAGGGCTTCCATGAGTTTGATGACACGATGGGCTATAATAAATGAGTTGCAGGCGAGCCTAACCTACTGTATATGACCCTGTCTCAAACAACCAGCCTCCCCCCCAAAACAAAACTTTTACAAGTTATCCATCTTTGCTCTATCCATAGCAGTTATTAGGACAACAGGTTTGTACCTCAAGGGACCTGCAACTCAAGTGTAAAGGCTTTGTCTGCAGAGCCCCATGACCTCAACTATGCTCTGGTGTGGCTGAGATATAGGACACCCAGAGCTTGAGAACAGCGTGGGTGACAGAGGAAGTGACAGTTTCCTGAGGCACCGCTCTCTGAAACTGTCCCACAAAGAAGGAAAAGGCAATCCGTGCCTGTGAACTGTGACTTCATATAAGGCACCGTTCGTTCAGGCAGCCAGAGGTCAGAAGAGCGCCTTCCTGCTCTGCATGACCTTAGTGAGTTTTCAGTGACCATGCCACCAGATTATGAATAGGCTGTTTCATACCCACGAGGTAGCTAGCCAGTTACGAACTCTTTGCAATAAATATCCTGTGTCCAAACATTCTCCCTATAGCCACTAGTAATCCTGTAAGGACCAATCAGCGAATGTGACTGGTGTTCCCTATTTGCTGATGTTAGCTCTGGAGGGCAGCATGCTTCATGTTGCTCCTTATAGATGCCTACTGAATGCTATTCTTAGGCATATTTGGAGTTGAGGCATTCTCTGAATTAATACAATGCAAACTAGTATTCCACCATAACTCTCAGGTTTCAGGATTATAAGAAGCTGATCATGGAGTCTGGAGGGGGGTCTTGCCCTGCTTCTCAGAGGGATAAACATGGGTCTGAATTCAGAGCCGGTCTGCGTCTCTAATCAGAGTCGCAGGAACTGAAGACATTCTGAACAAAGGGTTTTCTCTTTTTAATAACATATGGTTTCACAAGGGCAGTGAGTGAGCTTCAAGCAGGGGTTTGAAAAGTCTGCTTCACTGCCAGAAGTAGCTGAAAGGAGTGTCCCTGGTTTTTAATACTTGGACACATTGGGCTTCTTCTGTATGAGCTACACTTACTCCTCAGAGAGAGGAGACAGAATTAGCAGGGGACAGAGTGAGAACAAGGACAGTTTGTCCGTTTCTTCCCACCCCAAAGATGGTGTCAGAGTCTTGGCAGAATTCACTCATGAGTAAACAGACATCAGTTATCCCAACCAGAACTGTCCCCTGACCTTAAGAATGTGTGTGGGTAGACATCTTTAAAACAATAGCTTTTATAAAAGAATCCAAGTGGCATCATTCTCTCGTTCTTCTCCGTCTTCCTTCCTAGAGGATAGCCCGTCTCAGAGACCCAGATGTGAACGCAGATATTCAAAATTAAGAGTTTGTTTTCATCCTCTTAAACTGGCAGAACCAACACCCTCCTCTTCCCCACTGACCCTCTGGCCTCTTTCAGAGGGCATGGCCTTTTTATAAAATATACATTCATAAGCCTGTGCACCTAGGCATAGACTGAAATCATTTTTTGTTTGTTTATTTTTTGTTTGGTTTGGATTTTTGTTGTTGTTGTTTGTTTGTTTTGGAGGGGTTTGGTTTGTTTGTTTGTTTTTTCAAGACAGGGTTTCTCTGCAGCTTTGGAGCCTGTCCTAGAACTTGCTCTGTAGACTAGGGTGATCTCGAACTCACAGAGATGTGCCACCACTGCCTGGCATCAAAACTTTTTTTTTAACCCTGCCCGTAGGTGAGACTGGGGCTTCACTGTGATATGATCATTTTCACTTGAAACAAAACAGTGGCGGTCACTGTTCTCTGTGTCGTCTGATATATTCTTATAGCACATCATATGGGAGGAAATGACCATTTTGGATCAGATCAGTTCAGATTCCAGTGTTTATAAGTTCTGATGCACAGGACCTTGAATGAGCCATGTATCTCTCCAAACAGATTTTATGATCTGATATCTAAGCCTTACATGATTGGCATGGTTAAATGATAGTCTCACTTGATAAGTAAGAATTGTTGTTTCTTGTTTGAGCCATAAATGAACATAATGTTTTTTCTTTATGTTGCACATTCTGATATTCAAGAGAAAAATGAGGAACTTGGTAAAAATTTTTATTCAGCATACAATGCCCTCTGACCCTTATCTTTTAATCCAGAAAAAAATCTTGAGTATAAAGAAAAGCTGTCTGGGGCTGGAGAGATGGCTCCAAGGTTAAGAGTACTGGCTGCTCTTCCAGAAGTCCTGAGTTCAATTCCCAGCAATCCATGGTGGCTCACAGCCATCTGTAATGAGATCTAGTGCCCTCTTCTGGTGTGCAGGTATACATGCAGGGAGAACACTGTATGCATGATGATAGATGGATAGACAGACAGACAGACAGACTAAAAAAAGAAAGGCTGTCTGTACTTGTAAATCAGGAGGCAGAAGCTTTGCATGCATGGCCTGTCAGGCTGAGATCATGTAAATAGTAATGGAACTAAATTCAGTTCTGGGTTCAAGACTTTCTGTCCCCACCCACAGGAGCTCAGCCCAAAAACCAAGTCCACAGCAAATTCGATAAGCGCTAGGCCTCTGTGGAGCCTTGAGCTCGGATGCATGCACGTCAGGGTAATTTCTGTGTTCTGTTACCATGTCTACAATTTCCCAGTTGTGCCCCGTGGCTTTGGAAACCCCAGTCTGAACAACTCAGTGATGTCTTCCCACCACTCCCAGATTCACTGTTCTCCACGAAGCTGGCTGGTGGCGTCCTTAGCCAAGTGTAGATCTGAAATGTCGCGTGTCAAGGCTGAGCTGGCACTAACCGAGTGGTTCTGTTTCAGATCTCCATCCCTGCTTTCTCGGTCACCCTGATAAAGAAAACCAAAACTGCCCTTCTGGTGCCAAATGCCCTGATCATAGCGACAGTCACGGACAGGGTGAGTACAGGACCCTTGCTTTGTCCGATGCTTCCTTCTCCGTCGTTGTTACCCTTGTTCTTCTGAGGCGCTGTTGTTATTGTTATTGTTGTTGTCGTCATAATTTAATGCATTTCAATAGCAAATGTACAGGAGCAGCACAGAACGCAAACAGTGTTAAGCACTCACCACAGGTAGGACAACTCTGAAAAGTATGTTGAATGTGTGGAACGTGCTGTGCGCTAACAATGCTGCCTTCACCATCCGGTTCACTCCAGTAAGAAATTTATTCACTGAACAAAAGGTCTGGGAGCCTGGCAAGATGGCCTAGTAGATAGAATGCTAACTCTGCAAGTCTAACCACTAGTATTCAGTCCCCAGATTCCCAAAATGGAAAAAGAGAACTAGCTCCCAAACGTAGTGCTTTGGCCTCTTACATGTGTGCACTGTAGCACTTATATGTCCATACATATATCATACACACACGTATGTGCTTGAAATAATAAGAATAAAAGATTAAAACTAAGTTTAAAAAGAAAAAAAAAAGCTTAGTCTAGGGTGTGGTGGTGCATGCCCTTAATCTCAACACTTGGGAGGCAAAGGTAGACAGATCTCTGTGAGTTCAAAATCATGCTAGTCTAAATAGCAAGTTTCAGGACAACTTTGACTACAGAGAGAGGCCTTATGTTAAAAAAAATGAATGGGAGAGAGAGAAAGAGACAGAGAGAAGAGAGGCCTGGGCTACCGAGACAGTTCAGCAAGTAAAGGGACTGACAGAAGCCTGACAGCCTAAGTTTGGTCCCCAGTCTCACAGGTAACAGGCACAGACACACACACACACATATGCTCACGCACGCACACCATCACATGCTCACACACACATATGCTCACACACACACAAACACACATATGCTCACACACACACACACATATGTCCCACACACACACCATCACATGCTCACACACACATATGCTCACACACACACATACACACTAAATTAATTTGAGAATTAACAGCAAGTGATCCCCTGACCTCCACACATGCACACAAATACATGCTCACACACACACACACACACACACACACACACACACACACACAGCCCCTCTTCTGTCCGAGGTGCTGGAGTAACTCCTGAACTGAGTTACCCAGAGCATGCACAGCCAGAAACATTTCCATTTAGACATTTGTTTCATCTATTTTGCAAAAGCATAAAAGCTACTTTCAACCTCTAACTGTACTAGATAACTAAATATGGGTGAGAAGAAAAAAATAACAGTGCATCTGTGATCTCTGTACTTAGGAGCTAACTTGGGAGAATCATAAGTTTGAGGCCAGACTGGACTATGTAGTAAGATAGACAGATGACAGATGATAGAGATAGATAGACAGACAGATAAATGATAGGTGATAGACAGATGATAGACAGACAGAGGTGATAGATAATTAATAGATAGATGATAGATGGTAGATAGATATAGATCAATTCTGATAAACTAGGAAACAAATTTACCTACCTATTTTTTTTAATACAAACAGCTATCAAGCACTTCCTTTTTGCCAGGCGTATATTAAGTGCTTTCTTTATATTTTGTAATTTATCTGTGTGCACACCATAGGGAAAGCATGCTTGAGCAGCTTCCCATTGTTCACTCTTAGTAAGTATCAGCGCCAGACTCTGCACCTAGATCTGTCCAGTGACAGAGCCCACAGTGTCTGCTCCTCTGAAATGCCGTGATGCTGACTTGGTCATTGCATCATTCTCTTGGTGGCCAATGAGAGGGATCATTCAAACTCGGTCTGAAAAGATCCCATGACACACACGGATAAAGCCGCAGCTTTTCAAGTCTTCTAGATGTACCATTTCCATATGTCCTCAGTTTCCCAAATATTTGAGTGGCTTTGATTTTTATTATTTTTCCCATAACTCACAAGCATCCAGTTGCGGGGAGTGGGAATCTCCATATAAGTACAAAGAAGAAACTGGAAATGACATGAAAAAGAGCAACCCTGTTAGAACTGCTGGGAAGTCTTCCACAGAAATCCATGTCAGAGCAGAGAAAGCAGGCCTCCTCCAGGAATCACAAAATACCTTTAAAAACAAAACACTCAGTAGGGGAGGAGACTTTGGAGGACCCAGCCTGTATCACCAGCCTTGCCTTAGTGACCTGACCTCCCATCTATGCTTTTAGGGGACACCCATGTTATCCTTTGACAGCCTCAATTTTGCTCCATTTTTTTTATTATGTTTAAATTGTATTTGGGGACTTTATTACCATAATAGAGATGGAGATGTTGGAGAGGGATGTAAGGAGCTGGAAATGATGGAGGGATGTAGGCAGCTGGAGATGATGGAGGGGGATGTAAGGAGATGGAGATGATAGAGGGGGATGTAAGGAGATGGAGATGATGGAGGGGGATGTAAGCAGCTGGAGATGATGGAGAGGGATGTAAGCAGCTGGAGATGATGGAGAGGGATGTAAGGAGATGGAGATGTGGCTCCATCTGTAGAGTGCTTGCCTGGCAGCATGAAACTCTGGATTCAGCTGCCAGCATCACACACACTGGAATGGTGGTACACACCTATAATCTCTGCACTTGCAGGGTGGAGTCAGAACTATCAAGAGTTCAAAATTATCTTCCTCTGCATAGTAAGTTTGTTGTCAGTCTGGGACATATGAGACCCTGTCTCAAAAAAAAGGGAAAAAAAAGGCAAGTGAGGGAATGTACTTGTTTTATTCAAGAAAGAAAATAAAAATTGAATGTTTAGGTGAAAAAATGAGGTTATAGTTAAAGTGATGGTCTTTGTTGTTTGGAAATATAAAAGCTAGGGGCCACAAAGATGGCTCAGCTGGTAAAGGATGTCTGTACCATAAAGTCTGATGACCTGGGTCCAATCCTCAAGACCCACATAGTAGGAAGAGTTGTCCTCTGATTTCCACAGGGACACCATGGTGCATGCGCATGTACACACACACACAATGTAATTTTAAAAATTCATAAGAAAACACAAAACTAAGTAACAAGTATTTTTGTAATTCTAAACTATTGATTGCACTTTATTTTCCAGTACATATTCGTTTCCCTACTTTCCAGAGATTCAACATACAAACTGCTAAAATCTGTGTGTGGACACTTGGAGGTGCGTATGACATCCAAATTCTCCAAATTCTGTGCTGTCTTTCTTTCATGTGTCTTAAAGTCTGAAGCTGATCTGGGTCTTCATTTTATTCCTGTGATTTCAGAACACAAGTGTCGGTAACAATTCCAACCCATCTTCTCCAGAAAATAGTTTCCGGGCAGATCGCCCTTCATCTCTGCCTCTGGTAAGCTGCCCAAATAATGATGTAAGCGCACAAGCACAGGATGGAGCCACGGCTACCCTGTGCTCACACTACAGCCAAGGCTCGGGAGGAATTCAGGGCCAGTGTAGTTGGGGACAGCTGCAGAGCACAGCCTGTCTCTCCAGAAGCAGAGAGACCAAAGGAAGCCACTAGCTTTTTTTTCTAGTAATCTACAGGTTGTTCTGCATGGAGAAGAAATGGCATAGTGAGACTGGGGGTACACAAGACCTGCTTCACTTGCTTGTCAGTTTTGTTGTGTGTGGTGCTGGGAGTCAAACCCAGGGCCTCATGCATGCTAGCCAAGTGCTCTCTGCGAAGCTGCATCCCAGACACAGGGCTCCTTTAAAGAGATCCACAAATCTCTTTGAGGCAGGCTTGGATCACAAAGGTCCATTCAGGGTACTATACTGGGAAACCAAGGAAAATTCAGACCAATTCTCACCTTGAGGGACTTCAGCTTAGGAAGATGGGCAGACTCAGAAATGACTTGGCAAAGCTATTATGCTCAGGGGACAGGTAGAACTATTATGGCTCCCTTGGACTTTGTAGACCTCAGTGAAAACCTCCAGTGGTATCTCCTATGCATACATGATGTCTACCTGTAGCAGAGACCTCTAACAGTATCGTATAAACCATTGACCCTACACTGATTACTGATAAATGTTTGCCTGGAGTCAAGCAATACAGCCCATAGTTTCAGCTATATGGCGGTGGCGCACACCTTTAATCCCAGCACTCAAGAGGCAGAGGCAGGTAGATTGCCAAGTTTGAGGCCAGCCTGGTCTACAAAGTGAGTTCCAGAACAGTCAGGGCTACACAGAGAAACCCTATCTGGGGGGGGGCAAACAAAAAAAAACATAGTTTCAACATCTATGAATCTTCTTTTGCATTTTGAAAACTAATGTAATTAAAACATGTTCACATAAAAACAAGAAAGTTTACCTGGGAGTAGTGGCATGCACCTGTAATCCCAGTACTTGGGGGGCTAAGACAGGAGGATTGCTATGAGTTTTAGGCCAGACTGGGTTACATAAGCCATGCTAGAAATATATAGCAAAACTTTGTCTCAAAAGCAAAAAGGAATATTTATAGCAGTATTTTTCATAATAGTCCAAAGTAGGATAAAACCCTGATGAATGGGATGTATTTAATATAGTATACAGTGGAGTATTACCCACTCATGAAAAGGAATTGAAGGCTGATACATGCTACCACATAAATGAACCTTAAAAATCATTATGACAAGCAGGGCATTGGTGGCGCATACCTTTAATCCCAGCACTCAGGAGGCAGAGGCAGGCGGGATGTCTATGAGTTCAAGACCAGCCTGGTCTACAAGAGCTAGTTCCAGGACAGCCTCCAAAACCACAGAGAAACCCTGTCTCAAAAAAAAACAAAAAAAAAAATCATGACAAACACAAAAGGGTATGTGTTGTGTGATTGCATTTACTGATGCTTCTCAAGTTAGGATGGGTTTCCATCCTTATAGACCATCATAATGATCCATAGCACTCGGAGGGAAAGGGTGTGGGCCGTACAAAATACACATGTGGTGACCTGTAGAGGTAGAGGCAGGAGGGTCCAAGGTTAAAGGTCATCCTCGGTTACATTGAGACTTTGAGACCAGCCTGAGATAGATAGACCCTGTCTCAAACAGTTAAACCTAGTATAAATCAGTCCATCAAATGTTCGCCCTTTTTTCCTCTATCCATCATCGTAAGGAACCTAATGGATGCTGAGATGACCCTAAGACAGTAAAGTCAAACACAAACGTTGCTCATTTGCTTACTAGTGTTTCCTCGGTCAGCAGCTAAGCTGTTAAGAGCTCAGCCTAATTCGGCCTTTGCCAGGGCCAGCTGGGAACACCATGTGTTCCCTTAGGTCTTAAACACTTCGGGAAAGCCAGGGGAATACAAATTGAGACGCCTCTGCCCGTGGCCTTCTCTCCTGCCCACATCCTCTGAGCCGTAGCTGACCCTGATCGAATCTAACTTACAAGGTTGCAGCTTTTCTTTCCCAGTCTGATTTGCCGGCAGTGTTTTATTTGTTTGTTTTTGTTTTGTTTTTCTTCTCTGTGCCCACTGTCATGTTTTCTTCATTGTAACTTACAATACTTTTGTCTCCACATCCGAGTGGCTTTGAGCTGTCTGTCTGCTCTTGTGCTGTTGGTGGCGGTTAGATGTTCCAGGGCACAGGGCTGCTGAGCTACTCAGCCTCCCACTGGAAGTTTCTCTCCCACCAGCCTTCTAGCGCTTTCTCTAGACACTTGTTTCAAACCAGCTGTGTGCTGTTTGTTAACAGAATTCTAACCATGCTGAGGAATCTCGGTTCCATAACCAGATACTCCCAGGTTAGGAAAATCCTGTGGCGAGTGGTAACCCGTGCTTCCTTTCCATATTTTACGGCTCAGGCCTAAGCAAGGCGGCTAGGGTTTACAAAGGCCTGCTATCTCCTCATGTCACTGTTCTCCGCATAGGATTTCAACGATGAATTCTCAGACCTGGATGGAGTGGTTCGACAACGAAGGCAAGACATGGAAGGGTACAGCAGCTCCGGCTCCCAGACTCCAGAATCCGAGAACTCCCGAGGTCTGAGGAGATCGTGTCCCCATTCAAGTTTCATGCCCCCACCCAACACCCTCCCCTCACCCTCTTCAAAACACAAAATAAGGCCCATCCTTCTCTCAGTTAACAGTTGCGAAGGAAATCTTGGGAAAGGGTTCCTAAGAAAGGGAATTGCCTCTGGCAAAATCCATCTCCTTTGTCCGTATTTAACAGACATCTCTTACACTGATGTGCTAGGCTGGCTGAGAGAGATCTACATGAGATTTCTCACTTACGTCAGTAAAAGTAAGAGAGGCTAATACCGTGTGTCTGTGGATGCCAACCCAGTGTCCTTGCGTCATTCTTGGTGAACTTTGGGTTTCAGTCTCCAGGCACCACATCCCACTCAGGAGAGAGCCACAACATGGCCACTGTGTAGATGAAGGACTCATGGGTTTTGTAGCTGATCCTATGACTTTTAAGTATATTGGGGAGCAAATTGACCTGGCCTCATTTTCTTGACAGACTTCCATGTGACTGAATCTCAGACAGTTCTGAATGTCACCAAGGGAGAAACAAAACCACCTCGCACCGATGCCCACGGGAACAGAGCGCCTGAGGGGAAAGCCAAGAGCCTGCCTGCGCATGGTGAGGAGCAGAGTCATTGATGGGAAAGTGGTTGGTAACGTGTAAAGAGCCCCAGTGTTTTACACCATGACTGCCTCTCATGGTTCCTTCCTCTTGTTTCTCTTTGCATGTCAAATCCCACTTACTTATTCAATAAGTAGTTCCTGGTTCTGGGCTTTACCAGAGGTCACAGTGGGAAGTTGCCGAATTAGTCTCCATAATTTGAGATTATGAACCCAAAGTTTATGGTAAAGCTTGTTACTGACTTGTTTCTTACTTATTAACTATAGTAGTAATAATAATAATAATAATGTTACATTGTTCCATAGACCCCCCCAATACAATACAGAAATAAGCATCTCAAATATATATTAGATGAAATGACTTGAAAAAAATGAGCCTACTGGTTAAAATACCAAAGAGGAGTTCTCCACTAATACTTTCCTTTCCATCTGGGAATGAACCTATCTCAAGTACCTCTTCCATGTTGAAATATTACTAAATGAAAGAAATATACTGGGGTGCTAAATTGCTATTTTGGTTTTCTCTCAACAGGCCAGCCAGAAACTGTTGGGATTTTGCATAACGTCAAGTCTCAGAAATGCCCAACTCTCCGCCATATTCTTATATTCTATGCAATTGTGTAAGTAGATATGTTTACTTTAAGTGGCTTATGCAAATGATCTGGCTTTGCAGATGAATAATCTCTTCACGTTGCCAAGAGTCTTCGTGAATCCCGCTGGTGCTGACACAACCCACATATTTTTCTTGGCAATTTCTGTTTCCTTCTGGGATGGTTCCGCCCCCTCCCTCGGCTGAGAGGAGCCAGTTCAGTTCTAGGGTGTCTCTAATACCAGAGGGGGATAAATATGCTCCTTTGGTCTCCACCAAAGGAAGGAATTTGTGAGTCTCTGGGGAACGAGGTTTGCTGCCTCTGCTCAGCCTCCTGGACCAGAGGAAGAGGATGCCAAAAAGGATGGGAGCTTAGCTTAGCCGTCCAGCTTGGGTCTGGCCTTGAACAATCCTATAAGAATGGCCATTTTTGCACTTTGAGGACTTGGGTGACAGGATTTTTAGTCCTCTTGCTGTGAAGTTTTATAATAAGTATCAATCCATTTTCTCTCCTGATTTTTATTTTTTGTTATTATTTTTTATTTCATGTGAATATTTTGCCTGCATATATGTCTGTGTGCCACATACACATCTGGTGTTCTTGGAGGCCAGAGGGCATTGGATCCTTAAGAACTGGAGTCACAGATGGCTGTGAGCCTCTCTGGGGGTACCAGGAATCAAACTCGGGTCCTTTGGAAGAGCAGCAGCAAATGCTCTCAACTGCCGAGCCATCTCCCCAGCGCTCAACTTAGACCTTATAAATCTCTTTAAGCCTTTGGTTCTTTTTGAAAATGCTCCCAAAGTGGAAAGATGGCTCCACGGTCACTGTTTTCTGAAGGTCAGTTCCTAGCCGTTAACGTTTGGAAATTTCTGGTTGCCCCTCTCTAGCGTGTGTGTGCTGATCGTCTCGACCTTCTACATGCGATACAGAATTAACACTCTGGAGGAGCGGCTGGGGTCCCTGACAACCGTTTTGGATCCCTACAGTACTGAGTAAGATGGCTTTCCCGTGTGGACTCTTTGAATTAGTGTAATGACTGTCCTTGGTTTGGAGTCCCCCTTAGCAAACACCGAGAATGCGTTCTGTGTCCTCACTCAGTTAATGTGTGAGCCTGGAATGCAAAGAGGCAGAAGGGTTCTAGAAATGAGTGACTTCACCCTGCATGGTTCCGGGGCTGCTGTCGTGTCCCCAGAAATGCTACAAGAAACATGCCGAATATTGTGTTATTCTGCTAATTATCCTAAGATGTTGGCTGTGACCTTGACCTTAAATGGTTCACCTTTATCTTTAGAAAATGGCAGTGAGTCAAAACATAGGTTTAAAAAAAAAAAAGTGACTCAAGCAAGTCAGCACATCCCATCATATGTAATTGTTTATATTAACTAATTTATTTGCAGAACCCTTGCCCATATTCATGATCACTGACTCATTGAATGTGTCTGTGGTGATTTTTCCTCCATCTCACTCACTCACACACACACACACACACACACACACACACGTATATATTTGAGACAGGGTCTCTCTATATAGCCTTCGATGTCCTGGAATTCACTCTGTAGACCAGTCACAGAGATCTGCCTGCCTCTGCTTCCCGAGTCCTGGGATTAAAAGTATGCGCCACCACACTCAGCCTCATCCAACACTTCCAATATGCCTAACTAACCAGATCTATCCAACCTATTCATTCTTTTCTTTAAATCTATTTGGATATGGATTTTGATACATTGGCTAAAATGGCTTTTAAAGACTATCTACCACTTGCTAGGGACCCTATTAAAAGGGCTGGAAAGATGGCTCAGCAGTTAGGAACACTGGATGCTCTTCCAAAGGACCTGGGTTCTCTTTCCACCACCCATAGTGCAGCTCACAACCTTCTCTGCTCTAGTTCCAAGGATCCAGTGCCTTCTCTTGACTACCAGGGGCTGTACACATAGTGTACATGCATACACTCCTACATATAAAATAAAAATAAACATTAAAATAAAAGCTGGGTGTAGTGCCTCACACCTTTAATTATTCCCAGAACTCAGGAGGTAGAGGCAAGTGGATCTCTGTGGGTTTGAGACCAGCATGGTCTACAAAGAGAGTTCCAGGAGTTCTGTAGACGGACTTCCTTCCTTTTCCTCTGCCAGCACCAAATAACAACACCGAGACTTCTTTTTAATTATAGACACTTGGCCTTGCCTACGCTTGTCCCATTAGCTCTCATAACTTAAATTAACTCCCTGGCTTTTCATTCTAGTGTACATGGCCCTTTCTCCCATTAGAAAATCTGTCATGGCTGAGGCCAGCCGTCCTTCATACACATGGAGCTGTCGTGGGGATGGCAAGGATATTAGAATCATAACAAACCACATTCTTGGGAGCAGTTGTCTGAGTTTTAAGTTCAATCCAACGCACAACAAGGCACTTGGGGAAAAAATTAGCTTAAGAGATTTCATGCCAAACTCAGAACTGGCCCCTGCATATCTACCCTAGGGTTGAGGATTACTACCCAGCCTTTGTGACAGTGACAGGCAAAATGGCGCCGGTCCTCTCTTCTAGCCTATCGTTTTTCCGTTCAAACTCAATGTTCTGTGCCTTTCTTTGCTGTGGTTGCTCTTAATGTTTCTCTTTTTCCTTACAGGCAGACAGTCCCATCGGGCCGGGGGCCACAAGTACAGTTAAATGTGGAGGCCCTCTGCCAAGAACTTACAGCTAACATAGTGAAATTAGAAAAGGTAAGTTGGTTTTTTTTTTCCTGAGTAGTATAGGAGCAAGCTGGTCGTTCCTTTCAATTGCTAATGACCATTTTTATTTCTATAAAGAAACAGAATTTAGTCACAACAAAATAGCAATTTGGTTGGTCTAGCATTTGTGTCCCTGCCTGGACGTGGGACCACTGGTAAAGTGATCAGTGACATTGGGGTTCATGGACGGTTACATTTGGGAATCAACTAGTATGCCTGTTACTACGTTGGCTCATTAGGAATAAAGTTTTAAGTTACCTTGCTCCCAGTGGCAGAGGTAGAAGGCTGTTGTCTGGAGACCTAGCATTTGAGCCACTGGCTAAGTTGTGGTTAGAAGTCTCCTGCTTGCTTTAGGGTCTGCAGAGACAGCTTAGCTGTTAAGAGCAATGACTGTTCTTCCAGAGGACATGGGTTCAATTCCCAACACCCACATGACAGCTCACAATTGTCTGTAAGTCCAGTTCCAGGGGATCCAACACAGATGAATATACAAACAAAACACCAATAAAATAAAATGATGAATAAAATCACTAAAACAAACAAACAAACAAACAAAGCTATGTGGGGTGAAACAGCCTTTAATCCTAGCTCTTAGGAGGCAGGGGTCAGGTGGATCTCTGAGTTCTAGCCAGCCTGACTGACAAAGTGAGTTTCAAGACAGCCAGGACTACACAGAGAAACCCTGTCTGGGGTGGAGGAGGGGAGGGTCCTCTGCTTAGGACTGGCTCAGAGGGAGAGGTTCAATCCTCATAATAAATAAATTCACCTTCTAATTTACTGCTCATAGGCCTCGCCTGGATCAACTCTGTCCTTAGCTTCAGTCTTAGATTTAAGATGGTAAGAGAATGCATGAGGAGAGCATAATCATTCATAACTAGCCTAGAGATACACCTGACTGTCAGGGTTTATTTCTCCTTTCAAACATTTCCGTCCTTTTGTGTGCGGTAACTCCTTCCGTTTTTGCCCTAATCCTTTACCTGCTGCTCGCAGGGTGGGGCAGTGTTGTTTTCAGTTTTCCTCATTCTGACTTGTAAACGCTGTTCTTTGGTTCAGGCGCACACAGAATCCTTCCCCCCACTCCCTTGTCTTTCTCCCTCCTCCTGTTCCTGTCCCTGCCAGGCCTCCACAGAAGGATTTGTTCACCAATCGAAGTTGGCATGTCTGTGTGGGGCTCGAACCCAGCCCAGCTGGGCAGCGAGGGAGACGGCTGGAAATGAAAGGAGACCGCTTGCATCCCCAAAGCAGAGTCTGTAAAAAGTAGATTTGGGCCAAAATGTTCCCAGAGGCGGTTGAGCAGTTAGTTGCCTGGCACAGCCTGGGGATGAACAAGCCCGCCGAGATGAGCTGTGGGAAATCCTGAGGCATGACTCAGCTCTTTGCAGCAATTCCTTTCTGCTGTCAGAGACCGATCATGTCTAAGCCTCTTGATCATTCCTCTACACCCTGTTTCTGTTCATGGTCGTCACTGTCCCTTCAGTCACCTTCACGGGAAACCCAAGGGTAGCCCCCACTCCCCCCAGTCCCATGAAGTCTGCCTTCAGATGTCTCCGCATTCTCTCCCCGTCTGGCACTGTGAAGTTGAATCCCATTATGAGTTTTCTTTATTTTTTCTGTTATTATGGGATGTGAGGGGATATAAGGAGTGTGTACACCAGTGCCCCTGAACACATGTAGGGGTCAGAGGACAACTTTTGGGATTTTCTTTAGTGGGTTCCAGGAACAGAACTGAGGTCAGTAAACTTGCACTCATTTTTTTTTTTAGTCTATCAAGTCATCTCCATGGCCGCATTTTTGTTTTCTAATACTCCTAAAACTCAGCATTTGATATATTTATTAGCCACTGGATTTTTGGCTATTGGTTGCTTATTTATCTCTTTTGTTTGGGTTTTGCTTTTTTATTTGTCTTTATGAGTATGTTCAACTTTTTTTGCTTTGTTTTGAGGGATTTTTGTTGGTGGTGGTGGTGGTGGTGCTGGTGGTGGTTTTTCCAAGACAGAGTTTCTCTGTGTAGCCCTAGCTTTTATGGAACTCGCTCTGTAGACCAGGCTGGCCTCAAACTCAAAGATCCGTCTACTTCTGCATCCTGATTACTAGGACTAAAAGCGTGTGCCACCACTGTTTGGCACTGTTTGCTTTTTTTTCACATTTATTTGTGTGTATGAATGTGTACACACACACACACACACACACACACATTTACACACAATACCACTAAGCACATGTGGGAGTCAAGGTGGGTTCTAGGGATCAAACTCAGGTTGTCAGACTTGACAGCCAGAACTGTCCCTAAATATCTAACCTAGAGTTGAGAATTACTACAGGGCCTTTGTGCTGGTCACAGGCAAAATGATATAAGTCCACTGTCCTGTTTTGCTTCTCTGCCACCGTGATAAAACACTGACCAATAGCATCTTGGGGGGCAATGGGCTCATTTCAGCTCACAATTCATTATCCAGGGAAGCCAAGGCAGGAGCTGAAGCCGAGACCATGGAGGAAAGAATGCTGCCTACTGGCTTGCTCAGATACCTTTGTTTCCCTCTCTGTCTCTTAAGACTTTTGTCTTATATGCATGAGTACTTTGCCTGCATGTGTATATTAGTGTCATGGATGGGCCTGGTGCCCAAAGAGCACAGAACAGAGTATCGGATCCCCTGGAGCCAGAGTTACAGAGAGTTGTAGACCACTGTGTGGTGCTGGAAACTGGAACTAGGGTCTCTGCAAAAACAGCAAGTGCTCTGGCCCACTGAGCCATTTCTCCCCACCCCCAATTTTTTTTAGATTTAAAAAAATTTTTTGTGTTTCTGATTGTTTTGACTGCCTGTATGTATAGTCGCACCTCATGTATGCAATGCATGTACAAGCCAGAAGAGGGAGTTGGACACACACACACACACACACACACACACACACACACACACACACACCCCTACCTACCTCAAACCTGGAATTACAGACAGTAGTGAGCTCCCATTGGGTGCTGGGAACTCAGGTCTTAGTTATCCCTCTTATTACCCAAGGCCCACCTGCCTAGGAATGGCGTTGACCTACAGGGATTAGCAATTAAGAAAATGTCTCAGGAAGGAATGAGAGAGGAGGGAGGGGAAACTGGTCAGTATATAAAATAAATGAAAAAAATGTAAAAGAAAGAAAATGTCTCACAGACAGGGCTGCAGGCCAATCTGATGGAGGCAGTTCTGCAGCTGAAGTCCTCTTTCCCCAGGTGTCTCTAGATTGTGACACGGTGGAGGTGAAGCTAGCTGTGACACCTGCTAAGCCATCTCATCAGCTCACAATGCTTTAAATGTTTTTATTTTGGTGTACGAGTGTTTGCATGCATGTATGTATGTACACCACATGTGTGCAAATGCCCCTTGAGTGTAGAAGAGGGCATTACATCACCTGGAACTGGAGTTACAGGCAGTTGTGAGCCACCTGATATGAGATCTGGGAACCAAACCAGGGTTCTCTGCAAGAGCAAAAAGTTCTCTATGGGGGCTGGAGAGATGGCTCAGTGGTTAAGAGCACTGGCTGCTCTTCCAGAGAACCAGGGTACAATTCTGAACACCTACGAGGCAGCTCACAGCTGTCTGTAACTCCTGTTCCAGGGGATCTGAAATCCTCCCACAGACATACATGCAGGCAAAACGCCAATACACATTAGATACAAATAAATAAATTTTTTGAAAAGTTACCTTACATGCTAAACCATATCTCCAGCATCCCCTCTTCTAGGGAATGCTTTTTATGGTAAAGAAGTAATTATTTTCCTAGGACTAGAAGGTGCATTATTGGTAAAATGATATAGTAGGAAGAACATAAGTGTGAGTTATATTTTCATACGTCAGCCTAGCCTGTGTATGGGATGGCATGGTCACGGCGAGAATACCTAAGTACCTACACACGAATACTAGAGGCCTTTTCTTTCAGCTTTCCCTGAGCATGCATGTAAGATATCATAGACTTCCTCCAAGCAGTGTCTTAGTTTGTTATGCAGAGCTATCACCGAATGCTACAAACTGGGTAATTTTATAAAGAGGAGGGATCTGTGAAGCTCTCACTTCTGGAGGCTGGAAGGCTCAAAGTAGGGAAGGTGTACCCAGTGAAGGACTTCCTGCTGATGGGGACTCCATGATGGGACAGAGGGAGCGGACTGCCTTGGGTGTCTCTTACCAAACCTCTAATGCAGTTGTTAGTGAAGCCCCACCTTAAAATACCATCAGCATAGGACTTCATGGTTTCGTTTCAACATGAGTTTTGTTGGGGGACACAATTACCAGGCGTAGAAAAGAAATATGGGTTGGGGTTTGTTTGTTTGTTTGTTTGTTTGTTTGGTTTGGTTTGGTTTTGGTTTGATCCACAGGATTCTCTACTGCTGTTATAATATTGGTTGTTTAGAATCCCTCCTCTGAAATCTTTAAGACTCACCTATTCTGTGTTTCCTGAGAGCATTTTAATGCCCAGCCAGGAAGTAGTTGGTCTCTCTGGAAGTAGGTCTTCTGTGGACATTATGCATAGCAATGTGTAATAGAATTGCTAAACATTACGTTGCTAGTTAAAGTCACAGGGTGGAGCTTTATTTAAATTTAACCTCCACATAGCTTTTTATTCTACATAGAATTATGTCCAGCATTTCTCCCTGACCTTAGCAAATATACTCTTAGGATACATACTGTAATTCATAACATTGTATAACAATGGCATCTCTTTAATTGTTTCAAGATACAGAACAACTTACAAAAGCTGCTTGAGAATGGTGACTGAGTGACCAGATGCTGGGACCAACATAATACCTCATGTTTTCCCTCGAAGAAGGTGCTTCCCGAGAGAGTCTGTTGTGCGCCCCCTGCTGGCCAGAGGCGCAAGAGGCTGGGAATCCAGATGTGTTTGCGCTTGGAGGTCTCCAGCTCAGGAAAGGGGGGGAGGAAAGGGAATGATTTTGCTTTTGTGCAATAAAAGGTGACCTTGTCTCTGCTGCTGCCTGAAGGAAACAGACCCATCTCGGGAGGTGAGCAAGGTCCCGGAGGACACCTGTAGAGCGAGGGTTATGGTGACGGTCAGTAAACACTGCACTCCATGCTTTTTAGCCCTTCCCAGCCTCCTCTTCGCTCCCTTCACCCATCCCAACCAACCTCCAGACCTAAAGGGTACGCCACATACAAACTCAACATGCTCCTTAAAGAACTAGCCATGAGCCTCCAACAAGGCAGGAAGGTGTATCTCCAGATGAACAGGCCTGCTTCAAACACCCGCGTTTTTGTCTCTATGTTTTTTTTTTCCTTCTGCTCTATGTTCTGACTTCTTTCATCTATGCATTTTAATTTCTCAATTCAGTTTTGTAAGCATGTCTGGTAAAGTGAATTAAGCGTTCCATTTGTGCTATGCTGTTTTGTTCCCTGTGACTAGTACTTAATTGGAGTGATTCTCCCTCACCTCTGACCAGGAATCTTGGAGGTAGGAAACTGAAATACTAAACCTAGATTCACTCTGAAACCAAAACTAATCTTCAGGCCAAAAGCTGTAATCGTGATATAATTTGCGATGGAAAGTACCGTTTCTAAGATTGTAAGTGGAATACGGTAGCCGTTCTGTAACCGGATCTCTGTGTTGGACTCTAAATCCCATCTCAGCATGGAAATCGGATGTTCTTTCTCCTACAATAAAAAGCAGTACGTGGTGGCTGGCTAACTTTACTTACAGTATGGGTTGGATTTTTTTATTATTAATAATTATATAGGGTACCGTAAGATCTGTAAGTATAAGACATTCTCTCTGCAATGCGTTTTGTAATCATTTCTATGAAATGTATTTTGTTTAATCAGATAAGCTAATAAATGGATTGGTTACGTCGTTTGTATTTGTCAGCCTACTGGGTACCTGTGCCTGGTGCACTGGCTTTTAATAAATACTCATTGGCTAAAACCCTGTACCTAACGCCGTTTCCTGGGTTTGTGAATTCTTTTGCCTAAGACTTCCTGTGCCTTTTAAGTTTCCTCAACCCCACACTATGACTTCCAGCTTCATACTCACCACCACCACCACCACCACCACCACGGAGCATTTATTTCAAAAGTACAAAAAAAAACCGGGGGGTGTTATAATGGTATCAAGGAAAGAAAATGAGCTGTGAAATCAATCGACAAGAGCCCGATTCCTAGGTTTGATGGATATTTTAGGAGGTGTAAGATAGTTTGCCGTCCACTTGCCCGTTTTGTTCCTGAGACTGAAAGTGCCAAAGGAAAAGGACCAGTGTGGCCTGATGCTCCCTCTGAAGCGCGCAGCTCTGTTGGGCGAGTAGTTTCCCTCATAACAGACACCGTGCTCCTTTTTTAAATTTCATCTGGGTGTGCATTTGTGCGCACATGAGGTCAGAGAGAACAACTTTCAGGAGTCAGTTCTCTCTCTAAACCACAACTTCCAGGGATCAAACTTACACTGTCCGATTGCACCGCAAGCACTTTTACCTACTAGGACCTCACTGGCCCCTCTGTGAGTGTTCTGCCATCTAGAGATCCATCTTAAAACAATAATCAGGCAAATATCAGCTTTACATGGAAGCATATTTCTTGAGACGGGGTCTTGCTATGTAGCTCTTGCTGGAACTTGCTGTATAGACCAAGCTTACCTGTCTTCTGCCTTCCAACTACTGGGATTAAAAGCACATGTCACACCCAACCTTCAAGAATGATCTTTGAAGTTTTCTGGTAGCAGAACACATTTCTGGTTTGGGTTTTAATTTGGTTTTTGGATATAGGATGTAGTGTATGTAGTGTGTGTGTGTAGTGTATGTAGGCCTGGCTGGCCTGCAACTCACTCTGTAGACTAGGCTGACCTCAAACTCTCAAGAGATCCGCCTGCCTTTGCCTCCTGAGTGCTGCGGTCGAAAGGTGTGTGCCACCACCGCCCAGCTTGGACAGTTTTTAAGAAAGGTATATTGTGGAACTTTGTCATCATTTACACACCTCCCTGTTGGAGTTCCTGCCATCTCACCAGCCCAGAATATCCTTTCATGTGCTGCTCCCCCTCCCCATTTTATTACATTTATCTAATTGGAGGGGGCAGTGAACATAGTATCAACGTGTGGCAATCAAGTGACAACTTGCAGGAGTCCATTCTCTCACCATATGGATCCCAGGAACCAATCCTGGTTATCAGGTTTGACAGCAAGCACCTCTACCTACTGAACCATCTTCACAGCCCCTCGTGTGCTGCTTTTAAGTGTGTATCCTGATGCTAATGCTGTGGCCAGATTAACTGATATAGCCGAGCCTGCCATGCCCACCACAGCTTCCCTGGTGCTGGGGTTTCAGGCATAAGCCACCACATACAGCTTAATACAGCAGGTTTGGTTTCCTGAATTTCCAGACCATCTTTGTTGTATCCAGATGCAAAACCTTTTCTAGTGTGGGAAGAAAGACTGAAAACCACTTTCTCTTTTGTGGTTTTTCTTATCTTTTGTGTTTCTAACTACTTAATAGAGTCTCCCCACCCCGACCCCTGTACACACATACACACACACACACACACACACACACACACACACACACACACACAGTGTCCACCACACCAATAATCTGTATAGGGGAATGACAAATGGGGGATCAAATAGCCCTTGCCTGCAGATAAAGTCACTGCATAAATGGATCTTTATGAATCACACAGCTCATCATCCTTTAGGTTTTTAAGAATCTGGCCAGAAAGCCTCACTTTAACAATTCTTTCTGAAAGTAGCCTTAATACACAAAACTATGAGAAAATGCAGCATGGAGAAGTATGCATCCATTTGTCCTGCCATCACTCTACCTAATTCTTTAAAGACGTGTTTATCTTATTTTGTATGTGTTATTTTGCCTGCATGTACATATGTATGTATATAAACCTGTGCATGCCTGGTACCCGTGAAGACCAAATGAGGTCATCCGATTCCCTGGAAGTGTGGTTACACAATTGTAAACCAGCATGTGGATGCTGCTGGGGACCAAACACAGGGCCTCTGCAAGAGCAGCAAGTGCTATTAACCGCTGACCTGTCTCTCCAGCCTCCTCTACCTGTTTTAAGGATGTTATAGACAGAAGCTTTCCTCCTCCTGAGTCCAGAAAGCTACACATATTCACTGAGAGTGTTGCTTTGTTAGTTTCTGAATGTCCCTCAGCTGTGTGCATAAATTAGGGTAGCAACACCGGTTCCTTTGTTTTCTTTTCAATGTTCCCTGTTAAAATGCACCAATGGGATGATGAAGCAGATTTGGCCCCAAGCATATTTAGACTCCTTCCCTCCTGCATGCATTCTCAGACTCTGACCATGTAAGAATCCCCTTGGCCGTTTGTTCCTTCATTTGAGCTTTGTGACAGTGTACTCTATGCCTTCCTGCCTATGTATATATGAATCACAACTCTCTGCCCTCCTTAGGCACTGCACATATGTGGCGCACATACATACATGCAGGCAAACATACAAGTGAAATAAAAAATAAATATTTTCAAAATATGAGTAAGCTGGGCATGGTGGTGCATGTCTTTAGTCCCAGAACTCAGGAAGCAGAGGCAGATGGGTCTGTGTGAGTTCAAGGCCAGCCTGGTCTACAAGGTGAGTTCCAGGAAAGTCAAAGCTACACAGAGAAACCCTGTCTCATAAAACTGATGATAAATGGATGGATGGATGGATGGATGGATGGATGGATGGATGGATGGATGGATGGATGGATAGATACATAGATAGATAGATAGATAGATAGATAGATAGATAGATAGATAGATAGATAGATAGATAGATAGAAAACTACTATGGCCATTCTAGTACACATATATGGGTATTTTCATTTCTCCTTGGGGAAACAGCTAAGACTTGAAAGGCTGCATCTCATGGCAAGCATATGATTAACTTAAGAAACCTAGAACTGGACTGGAGAGTTGGGCCCATGCTAAGTAACACATACTGTCTTCCATAACCACCCCCCCCCCTCCAGGACTTGAGTTCAATTCCCGGAAGCCACGTCAGGCTGCTTACAACCACCTATAACTAACTTCAGGGCATCCAGTGCCCTCTGGCCATCTCAGGCACCTGTAAGCACACACATACACACTAAATAAATATCTTTTAAAAAATCAAAAAGAACGAAACTCCAACCTATTATCCTAATTCATTTAATCTTCACCCGCACAAAACACGCAGTCTTAAATCAGTGTGTTAAGTCCAGTCACGTGGTCTCTGCCTGTGCCCAGGTGTCACCCCACGGCCAGGACCCTATTAGCACGCTGATGAGAGAAGGGCATGCATCTCAGGTCAGCACATACAGCCTTTTGGTTCTTGGGAACCCTCACAGGCTACTGTCAGTGGTGATTCAGACCCTTTTGTGCATCGGTAGGTGGGCGGGATGCTCGTGTTTCCCTGTAGCTCCGCTTCCGCTAACCCTGCCCGTGGAAGCAAGCTCAGCCGGGTCTTCCTCTTGCCCACATGGATTTGTGGTTTTGAGACAGAGTCCCATGTGGCTGACTCTGACTTCAAGCCTGATATTTTGCCAAAGGTGACCTCGAACACCTGATGTTCCTGCTTCCACCTGTTGTGAGTGCTACATCCCTAGATCCTAAATGGATTTCTGAATGGAGTTTTTAAATTACATTTTATTTATTTCATGTGCAAGTCTCTGTGTGAAGTTTTTTTATTATTTTTAAATTTAAATTAGAAACAAGGTTGCTTCGTATGTCAATCCCTGGTCCCTCTCCTTTTCCCTCCCCTCCTCCCACACCCTCCCACCAACCCCTCCAATATCCACTCATTTCTCCAGGGAGGGTGAGGCCCTCCATGGGGGTGTCCATAGTCTGTCATTTCATCCAGGGCAGGGCCTAGACCCTCCCCCAAGAGTCCAGGGTGAGAGTGCATCTCTCATTGTGGAATGGGCACCCAAAAGTCCATTTGTATACCCGGGACAAATACTGATCTACTACCCAAGGCCCAATAGATTGCCTAGGCCTCCTCACTGACACCCACATTCAGCGGGTCTTGATCAGTACCATGCTGGATTCCCAGCCATCAGTCTGGGATTCAAGAGCTAACCCTTGTCAGGTCAGCTGTTTCTGGGGGTTAAACCAGCCCAGTTTTAACCCCTTTGCTCTTCAGTCCTCCCTCTCTGTCACTGGGTTCCTTGAGTTCAGCTCAGTGTTTAGCTGTGGGAGTCTGCCTCTGCTTCCTGTGTGAAGTTTTTAAATTTGTTTAGTGCATGCCTGCACGTGTGTGTGTGTGTGAGTGTGTGTGTGTGTGCATGCATGTGTGTATGCGTGTGATCGAGCACGAGGGCACACACACCACAGCAAGTGTGTGAAGGTCAGAGAACAACATACGGGAGCCATTTCTCTCTTTGCAGTGTGTACCGTGTGAGGCCTGGATTACACTCAGGTCAGTCCACCAGCTACTGTTGCAAGCACCTTTCCCAGCCCCTTGAATGATGGTTTTAGGACAATTTCAAGGGCCCTGACTTCCTCAAGTATTCACCTTCCTTGTACTTCAGTGTCAGCAATAATCACTAATTTTAAAATGGCCCTTTCAAGAAGGGCGGTGGTGGCGCACGCCTTTAATCCAGCACTCGGGAGGCAGAGGCAGGCGGATCTCTGAGTTCAAGGCCAGCCTGGTCTTCAAAGCTACACAGAGAAACCTGCTCAGGAAGAAAAAGAACGGCCCATTCAGCAAGTGGTTGCTATACAACATAAGAACCTAAGTTGGATCCTAATACCTACACAAAAAGCCAGCACAGTGACATATGCTATAATCCTGGCCCTGGGAAGGCGCAATGAGGGGATCTCTGTGTGTGCGCGCACACACACACACACACACACACACACACACACACACACACACAAGCACACATGTTCCTCGTGAACACACACAAAAACGTAACCAATAATACAAAAGTGAGTTTCTAAAATAAGAATTTGGTAGTCATTCCGGGCAAATCAAATGAAAATCTAAATAATTTCCCCTTCCCAGGGGCCATGTAACAGCCAGTGGGGATCCCGCCTCTACATCAACTACGGCCTCAAGAAGAAAGATCTTGGGAATCTCCCTAGCCCTGATTTAGTCAAAGAAGGGAAGAACATGGCTGGAGAGCTGGAACCTTCCACCTGCACACGGCAGTAGTCCCTCGTCCTAAGCCCTGTCCAGGAAAGAGGGGATAAAGGAAGGAATGACTGAAGACACCAAAGCGACGGCGTGGCTCCGAGACTTGGCTCTGACGAGATCTGGGGAAGCGGCACACACGTTCTTCTCTGAGAGGGATGGCTGAGAAGCTCTGCTTTCCTCTTGGTTCTCCTCCAGGTAAACATTTCCACATGGCCACTCCCGCTATTAAAGTAGCTGCATAAACCAGATACATGGTCTTCCTGGGAAAACACAAGGTTTCCTATTTCTAAATCAATGTTTTTATAATCTCTTGTTCTGGCACTTTCAGGCTTTCTATATATGGGCCACTTCCTGACATTTGCATAAACTTTAATGAATCCAGGCCGTGGCATTTATAGACGACAAATTATGCCACCCCCATCCTTTGCTTCCAGCTTCATCAACAGTGCTGGAGGGCTGGAGGGATGGCTCAGTGGTTAAGAACAGTGGCTGTTCTTTCAGAGGGCATGCATTTGATTCCTAGCACCTAGATAGCTGTCCACAAGTGTCTGTAAACTCCAATGGAAATCCAACGCCTTCTTCTGGCCTCCTTGAATAACAGGCATGCACCACGTGCACAGACATATACCAAGCAAAACACCCATACACATGAAAATAAGTAAAATAGTGCCTGAGCTAGCAAAGGTGACCACACAGCCAGGACCAGCTGATGAAGCCAACACTAGAAACGACCATTCTGCTTCCTTTCCTTGTGTAGATGTTTGTCCTCATGCATAGCTGTGCTGTTTAAATCCTGGCTACGGGGAAATACAGGGACACAAGCTTTGTCTCTTTTTCCTGAGTCAGAACAAAGAGCCTGAGAGGACAGCTTAGATAAGGAGCAATCATCTTGGTTCACCATCTCCCTGGGTCCAGTCCATGGTTTCCTGGCCACACGCATTTACACAGAACATCATTGTACTAACAGCGTGTGCCGGAGGCTGTTCACCTCATGGCTGAGAGAGGAATGACTGTCAATCAGGTATAACCTCCAAAGGCATCCATCCATCCAGGAGTGTGTACGACCCTCGACCAGCTTAGTCTGTAGGGAGGGAATATTTAGATTCAAATGACCTATCTTGTCATGAATTTGGTTCTTATGAACTATATGAGATCTCCAAAATATTCCTTTATTCAGTATTTGATAATTATCATTTTTTAATTTTTTTTGGTATTGGGTACCAATCATATACATGGTACTTGCTGTGATTTGAATGAGAATTGCCCCATAGGCTCATATATTTTAATGCTCAGTCCATGGTAGGTGGAACTGGTTCAGAAAGATTAGGTATTGTGATTTAAGAAAAGTGGCACTCTTGAAAGAAAGATATACGACAGGGTTCAAGCAGAAGGGATTTTTACTAAAAGAAAAAAGTGGGAAGGGGTGGGGGGAGGGAGACCAGCCTCCAGGACAGGAGCATCAAGGAAGAGGAAAGGGAGGCAGAGAGGGAAGAATAGAGGGAGAGAAAGAGAGAGGAGAATGGAGGTGGGCAGGGCCCTTTAAAAAGGGAGCATAGTGAATGTGCACAGGTGGTGCTCTTAGTGGCTGCAGCTGAGGTTGTATCCTGTCAGAACTCCAAGGACAGGCCAGAGCAGATGCCTGAATGCTAACATTAGGAGAAAAAGCCTTGTGGGGGAGGTATGTCATTGGGAGTGGGCTTTGACGTTTCAAAAGCCCCAGCCTACCTGGTGCCATGCTCCCCACCATTCCACCATGATGATCATGGAGTCACCCTCTGAAGCTGCGAGCAAACCCCCAATTTAAAACTTTCTTTTCTAAATTGCCTTGGTCACGGTGTCTCTTCACAGCAACAAAGAATTATCTAAGACAGTGCCAAACAACTGCTGGTGATGGGCTAGGGTACCAGCTCTCTCTGGGGCTGGAGTACTCGAAGACATAGCAACTAGCTCATTTCTTGCATTTCAGTTGCCTTCCTAACTGTCCCAGGCACACGGCTTTCCTCACTTAGGCCCTGGGAAAGGATCTGCCTAACCACAGTGAATTTGCTACCATCTGGGGCTGGATGTGTGGCTCAATCAGAGGTTGTCTCAGTTAGGGCTTCTATTGCTGTGAAGAAACACCATGACCACAGCGACTTTACAAAGGAAAGCATTTAACTGGGGCTGGCTAACAGTTCAGAGGTTCAGTCCATTATCCCCACGGCGGGAAGAAAGACAGTGTACAGGCAGACATGGTTCTGGAGAAGGAGCTGAGAATTCTACGTCTGGTTCTGCAAGCAGCAGGAAGAGAGAGAGAGAGAGAGACAGAGAGAGACAGAAACACAGAGACAGACAGAGACAGAGAGAGAAACAGGTCTGACTTGAGCATCTGAAACCCCAGACCCCACCCCCAGTGACACACTGCTTCCAACAAGGCCACACCTCCTAATAGTGCCACTCCCTATGAGCCTATTGGGACCATTTTCATTCAAACACCACAAGAGTTGCCTGGCATGCTCAAAGCCCTCGTTTCCACCCCTAGAACTGCATAACCTGGGTGGTACATATCTATATCTTTCCCTGCCAAGTAACTTTAACTGATATTAACTGCTCTAGGGTGGTTTCTCACAAAAAACCTAACACCTATAAAATCATGTACCTCAGGGCTAGACTCAAGTCTCAGCGGTCAAGAACACCCATTCCAATTGCAGAGAACACAAATTTAATTCCCAGAACCCAAAGGGAGTGGCTCACGATCACTTGTAAGTCCAGCTCCAGGAAATCCCACCCCACAGGTGCCAGCACTCAAATGCACATACTCACACACATACACATAATTTAAAATGAAAGTAAAATCTTTAAACTTTCCCATGGTAGTCTGTCTCCTTTTTTCTCTCAGTTTAATTCACAGCAAACTACTAACTTAGGAGTGTAGAAAACATTTTTTCTTCCCCAAGGAAATTTGTCATTTATCCATTGCCACAAAACAAGAAATTTTTAGAAATATTTTGTATATTGAGATCAAATCTGGACCAGACAAAGAACCTTGACATCACCAGGAGTCCTGGGAAAGAGAAACACTGGGAAAAATGTCATTCCCAACCTCAGTGAAGGAAAAGCCAGAGGGCGAATTTCTCAGGAGCTAAGATCACAGGTTCCAGACCCCACATCTCTAACTTCAAAATTGTCTTCCATTAATTGCTAATGGGAAGCATTGGAGGTTTTCTGCCTCGTATTTGTCTGCTGTGACCCCTGCAATGGAGACAATGACACAATTCTGAAGACTTGAAGGAAATCTCACAAGATAATGAGCATGGTGATGCGGTAAGACAGGGTGGACCAAACCCCAGGCTGCTGCTGAGCTGCACTGTGGAATTCGAAGCCAACGTCACCCACTAGGAAGTTCCACACAAACTCCTCTTCAAGAGCATTTATGCTCATCGTGGTGGCACACACCTTTAATCCCAGAGCTTGGGGAGGCAGAGGCTAGCCTGGTCTACACTGAGTCCCAGTCAGGGTTACACAGTGAGACTCAGGCACAGAGAGAGAAGAAACTGAAGCCAGCTGCGGCTTGCTGGCAGGCTTTTACTCCCTGAGCCGTCTCGTCTCATCAGGAACACACACAAATGCATGCATGTGCACAAATGCACGCATGTGCACAGACGCACACACATCCACATCCAGTGGTTATTCTAGGCTCGTGGAACAGAAGCTGAAGCCAGAGGTCCCATCTGAGATCTTAGATGTAACGAGGTGAGTGCCTGGGGAATTCCAGCCTGGCTGGAGTTGAGAGCCAAGCTTCCCTCAGATTAAGTGGGAGAAAGGGCTGAGGTCTCATTTCTCACTCCCAGCCAAGCAAAGCCTTCCAGTAAACCAACCTGATAATAACTTATCTTCTCTAAGACTTCTGCAATCTCTGGAAAGTGACACACACACACACACCATGAATTAAACCGCCCATGGTTTTGCTTTAGGTAACAACCTGCCACTAAAATATGCCAACCTTGTCTCTCAAAACATTGTGGCGGGCTTTGTTTGTTTGTTTTTTTCCTCTCTTGAGCCTATAGAATCTGACTCAGCAGGTCTGCTGCTGTGACTCTCAATATGGGAACAGAAGCCCACATCCTAGCCCTGGCTGGCACCTTTAGTAGCCCTGAGGTCATTCAGGGGTCAATTGGAAACTGTAACCAGAAGAGTGCAGTGGTGTGAGGCTAAGGAGCCCCAAGCTCCTTGTCTCTGATCTACCTGGGAAGGGAGGTAAGCAAGGCTCGTCTGTCTCGATCTACCAGCGCAAGACAGAAAGGCACATTCACACCAGCACGTAGACGGCTAGACTGCTGTTCTGTATCAGTGTGAAGTTATATGACGTTCTAAAGGACAGGTCGGTATCATGCTTTTAAGGTATCATAATTTAATTGATGGTATTAGCATTAGGTGCAGATTTTGTCTCCTGTGAGTACTTTAAACAGGACAGCCAGAAACAGTAACAACAAAAGAATCCTTTCCTATAAGTAAAAGGCCCATTAATGGTCTTTTACTCAATCCCAAAGGAACTACTGCCAAACATTCAGGGATGTGGTGTTAGGATTCAGGCATTATGCTGGCCTACCCGCGTCACCTGGAAGAATGCACTCAGGCAGTACCCTGGCCAGCCCAGGGTCCTATAGCTGCTACGTCTCTATGTAGTCTGCATTCAGGTGCAAAGGTCCCTTTAAGAGACAAACTCTGCCCACATCCGCTGTCTTTCCCACTGTTTCTCTGGAGGAGCAGCCAGGACTTTTCCTGTCTCTTCTGCTCTCTCTCTTTCCTTCTCTCCCCCTCTCTCCCTTCTCCCCACCCCTTTCCCTTCCTCAATAAAACTTCCTTCTCACGTAGTTTCTGCCTGATGACGTGTTTGTCCCTCAACCATGGCTTCTGCCACAATCCCACCTCCAGCTGTTTTGTAACACTCCGTAGCTTGTTCCCAAGGTTGGGATACACAGTCTAACTCCAAATAATCCAACCTTTTGTCTCTTGGAGTCAGGGTCATTTTAATGATCCACAACCACAATGAGACTGATAAAACTCCCAATTATATGACTGCACTAAATGAGAATTCCTATAGAAAAAAATGTATTACTCACTTAAAATCAAGAAAAGACTTTTCCCATTAAGCTGAGGCAATCCGTTCATGTATGGGACAGCACACAGGCCAAGCCCTCCCCACCGTCTGCACATCACCCATACCTGTTCACAGACACCACCCCTTAAGAAGGATGCGGCTCAGTTGGTAGAGTGTGCTAGGCTCTGGTTTCCATGCCCAGCACCTCATGAACTATGTATAGTGTGGTATACACCTAAATCTCAGCACACGGGAGGTGGAGGCAGGAGGATCGATTCGGGACATCCTCAGCCACACAGTGAGGCTGAGACCAGCCTGGGCTACATAAGATTCTGTCTCAAGAAAGTAAATAAGGGCTGGAGTGTGGTGGTGCACGCCTGGAGTCCCTGTCCTTGGAAGGAAGGCAAAGGCAGTGGACCTCTGTGTATTGAAGGCTCACTTGATGTACACAGATTACAGTCCAGCCAGGGCTACCGAGTAAAAACCCTGTCTCAAAACGAAGAAATAAATGTAGCATACACCACCAACACATCTGTTAGCCTCGGACCTCACTGCAAGCAGGAAACAGCGCCGGAATCACAACAGAAACAAGACAGGAGGTCATCTCTCAGGTCAGAGGCTCTGGGGTGGGCTGTTCTGAACTGGGGTCCGTGCAACTTAGAGTAAGGGTTCTTCATGCTTTTTGACATGGCCACGCCCTCACGCCGTCCAAGCCTAAGGAGTTAGTTTTGTTCTAGCCATGCACCCACCACAAGGGAAGGGAGGACAGCTGCCAAGGGAGGAAATGATCCATCTCCACCACAGATAGATTCTGCAACCTCCACGGAGCACCAATTTGTTCTGCTAGTCAACAAAGGTTGACTAATCCCACACCGTGTGCCAGCCACCTTATGAAACACAAGGAAGAGAGTGGGAACGAGCTAGACACGGGTCTGCCCCTGTAGAGTTCCATTTAGTAAGTGAAACGTAAGTGTTTTGCAGAGCTGTCAGGGTGAGAGGAGAGTTTGCATTTAACATGAAGATGATCGTGAGAAAGTTCCTGTAGCCCTCCCTGTTGTAGGTAAGCCACATGGACACGGACAGACGGACGGACGGACACACACACACACACACACACACACACACACACACACACACACACGGAAAAAAGAAACGAGCATCAAACACAGAGGCTTCCCTCCGTGCAAGCTGAGGTCACCGGCTCTCATGCACAGCTCATGGTGCAGCCGGCTCAGAGCACTTAGTAAATGGAAGTGGAAGGGACACAATTTTCATTCCCCTTGGATTTTGCCCGTGAACACCCACCAAGCCATTCAGCGAGCACTGTGAGTTCGCTGTACAGCTGCTTGGCTCATGGTAATCCAAAACCAGTCTGGTCCGTAGCCCGGGTTCTTAGGTCTACATCGTGGTACAGCCTCCAATTTCACCACCCTGGCACGAGGGCTAGTATGAGTTGCGTAGTCAATCAAGAAACCGACTGGAGAAAAGCTGGCTGCCCCTTCCTGGGTTTGCGTCAAAGCGGGGCACAGTGTTCCAAAGGCTTCCCTCCTCCTGTCTCCACCAGAAAACAGAAAAGTTAACATGACCCCTCCCAGTCAGGAGATCCCACCAAGACACTGCATCACAACTTCGCTAGTTTTTATAACCAATCATTGTTCGGCTGGAAGTTCCAGCTCACCCCCGATTAAAGCGGTTATTCCTCTCTCTCAAGCCCCTTCCGTCCTCTCAGAAAAACAGCCAAAAAAGTCCAGTTCAGTTTTCCTGACGGTCTTGGAGGCTCCTCCCCTGAAGCTGCCAGCTGCCCAATCCCCGCCTTAAGCGTTATAACTGGGACATCCCTCTCCCCCTCCCCCACCCCACCTCAGGCTCCTACAGGGTTATTTAAGCTCCCTCCTTTAGCTCGGCAATGTGATTTTTCTCCTGCCCCATTCCTCTGCCTCCATCCCTGGGGACTGGAGGATCTGGGACTTGCTTTGCCCAAATAAACCTGTTTTTTTACTTTCTAATTCAGCTTGATCTGGCTTACTGCATCGGCGGAAAAACCTATTATCAGGGTACAGAAAACCTATTCATCACTTCCCACAGCCTGAACTCACACAGACTCCAGGACCTTTGACTTTGTCATTCAAAAATAAAACCAGTGTTTACTTTATTAAGATGCTGGACTATGCCACTGCAGTCATTCGCCAGTGACAGCTTGCCTTCATCTTGATGAAGATGAGATGCGTGCGCTAATAAAATTCTGCTTCTTTCTCTGCTGCCAGTCTGTCAGTGAGAGAACCTGGAGAGACATCAGCAAACAGAATGTCTCCTTTCCCAGACTTCCTGGAAGAGATACAGCAGCAGTAAGCAGAGGCAGCTTCCTGGCTCCTGCTGTTACTCCAATGGCCCTCCTACTTAACACACCCATTCTTTCTCTTAAATAAGTGTGACTCTGATGGCCCAAGTCCCAGATTTGTATAAGGGATCTAACCCCAGATGATGAAGTCTCTAGCCCCACTGTTAAGAAATGACCCTTGACCAGGTAGTGGTGACACGTCTTTAATCCCAGGACTTCAGAGGCAGAGGTAGAAGGATCTCTGTGAATTGGAGGCCAGCCTGGCCTACAGAATAAGCTCCAGGACAGTCAGGGCTACACAGAGAAACCCTGTCTCGAAAAACAAAAGACCCTTGAATTGGGGGTGGCCCCAACTGTCCAGACTGCCGAGCCTCTCTTGATTGAATGGGTGCCTCCTGGTGTTCCAGGCCAAGCCTCGCTCCACACACATGGTCTGGAAGCCTGTCCCTAAGTCCTACTGTCTGCCTATTACACTTCAGACACAAAGCTCTCACGCTCAGGATTACAGCTGTGCTCAAACATGTTGAAGAAGTGTGGCAGATGAGACTTCCACGTTTGTAAACTACTATCATTTGCAGAGAAGGATATCATGCCTTAAAAGAGAGATGGTTTCCTGGTGTCCTGTGTATGGCCTGGTGTCAGGAATCATAGCACAAATCCAGGGCTCCTAGATGCCAGAGGCCATAAAAGAAGAAACACTGAGCACACAAAATGAAGCAGAGGCAGCTGGAAACAGCACTGTTCTGGCTATCATTTCTCTTTTATCAGCCTGTCTTTCCCAGGTAGCCAGGCCTTCTGGTCTACCCAGTGACCACCACAGGGTTTCCAACACTGCCAAGTCCCCCTTGTCCACTCTCCTCCATCCCCCCTCTTTCCTGGTCACCCTTGAATTTTCCATGATGGGCTGCTTCTAGAAGCACATGGCTTTGATTGTCCTTGGAAATGACAGAAGAATGGACATGAATCTCAATGGCAGGCAGTCAGACCGCATGAGGAAGATACTCCAGCCCACGGTGAAGGCTACTTCCCCATTCCTACTCAACAGACAACATGGAGCTCTGGACTAATGAGCAGCTTCCATGGGTAAAGTTGGGTTCACAAGGCCACACATGCTATGTGACTGCGTTCTGCCCATATGTAACGTGTGAAAGGTATGTGTCCACTTCTGATCACATCCTGAAACTGAGAGGCTGTTCTCTGCCCCATTCACCCACTGAAACGCAGACATGGCAGTGAGCCATCCCCAGCCATGCAAGACATCAACTAGAAGCCAGAAACCTGGCACAGGCTCACCCTGGATGGTTTCTGCCTGGGCTAGTTAATGGGGAACAACCCTGTTTCCCCTTTATTTTCTCTAGTCTGTGGAAGCAGCTAAAGCATGTCTATAACACAAAGGCTCTGCACAGAAGTGCACAGCCTGTTTCATTCATTCTTCTAGATGAAGTGGCTGTCTAAGGGGGGTTGGAGGCGTGCCTGGCTCATCAGTACCTGAAGAATAAAGCCATTGAACTGTTGTGTCTGGAAGAGACTTCAAATGTCACTTGTGCAACTGGAAAAGGTAAACAGAGCAGTGACCTACCTGGCCTAACTGGAGGGACAACAGCTTCCACCAAAAAAAACCGAAGTGTGACTTTTCACTATTTATTTATTATTGTGTGCATGATCTATCAGAGGGGACAGTCAGCTGTGGCAATCATATGACAGGGAAAAGACAACTTCATGGGATTTTTCTCTCCTGCCACCTTCACAGGGACTAAGTGCAGGCCGTCAGACTTGTTTGGCATGTGCTTGCCCAAAGGCGGAGTTCAACCCCAACTGTGACTTCATGGTTCATCCAGCTCACCTAGATTACAATGAGAAATGTGAGAGATGAGGATGGCAATGTCATGGTATTCTGTGTATTGGCAACTTTTGTGTCCACTTGACACAATCTAGTCATCAGAAAGGAAGAGACCTCAGTTGAAGAAATGCCTCTACAAGATCCAGCTGTAAGGCATTTTCTCAATTAGTGATCAACAGGGGAGGGCCCAGCCCATGGTGGGTGGTGCTATCCCAGAGCTGGTGGTCCTGGGTTCTATGAGAAAGCTGGCTGAGCAAGAGCAGCACCCCACCATGGGTTCTGCATCAACTCCTGCCTCCAGGTTCCTGCCCTGTTTGGAGTTCCTACCTTGACTTCCTTCAATAATTAACAGCCATATGGAAGTGTAAGCCAAAAAACCCTTTCCTCCCCAACTTGCTTTTTGGTCATGGTGTTCTGTCATAGCAATAGAAACCCTGAGACAATGTGACTGCTGTTGTTTGAGACAGGGCCTCTACATAACCCTGGCTGGCCTGGAAGTCACTATATAAACCAGGCTGACCTTGAACTCACTAAGATCCACTTGTCTCTGCCTCTCAAGTGCTAAAATTAAAGGAGAGTGCCACCATATCTGGCTATAAAGTGTGATTATTTAGGCAACTGTACCTGGAACATGGGTGTCCCATCTCAAGGACTTGTGCCCACTACCATCTGGTACCCTCTTCTCACTGAAGTTACAAGCATCTTGCTCACTGTCATAGCAGACAAGGGGTAATCTGACACTATTTTGATTCTGACTCAAAAAAAAATCTTCATATGCCCTGTGTGATGGTGAACTCCTTTATTCCCAGCACTCAGGAAGCAGAGGCAGGTGAATCTCTGAGTTCAAGGGCAGTCTGGTCTACAGAATGAGTTCTAGGACAGCAAGGACTACACAAAGAAAGCCTATCTCAAAAAACAAAAAACAAAGTGTGTGTGTGTGTGTGTGTGTGTGTGTGTGTGTCTGTGTCTGCATGAGTTCATGTCTACCATATGTGTTCAGTGCTAGGAATCCAACTTGGGTCCTCATGGATATCAATGCAGATGCAGACTCTGATTTCTGTAGGACCATGGACCCAGACATATGTATATTGAAATCCCTCACAGGTGTACCCAGACACTTGGGGTTTTGGGGGGGGTTGTTTTGTTTTTGTTTTTATTTGGCTTGGTTTAGTTTTTCAAGACAGGGTTTCTCTGTGTAGCCCTGGCTGTCCTGGCACTCACTCTGTAGACCAGGCTGGCCTCAAACTCACAGAGATCCTCCTGCCTCTGCCTCCTGAGCACTGGAATTAAAGGCATGCACTACCATCACCCTGCTTGTATGTGGGTGTTTTGTCTGCATGCATGAAAAGAGCATTGGATACCATGGGACTACAGCCAAATGGACTAGAGTCAGACAGTTGTGAGTCACTATTTGGATGCTGGGAGTTAAACTCAGGACCTCTGGAAGAACAGCCAGCACTCTTAACTGCTGAGCCATCTATCCAGTCCCCATAATCATATTTTTAACATAAGAGATAGGAACCCACAATTGCAAACTGTGTTTCTCTTTGGGGCTTATCCCATGGGAGCTCAGGAGATCACTGTGGTTAACAGAAGTCTGCTGGAAGGTGAGGAGACTGATGAAAACTGGGCAGTGAGCGCAACACACCTGCTCAAACACGGCACTGAGCAACAGTGGCCCCTACAGGTCAGCACCATAACTACACTTGAGACTCTCCCACTCTCAGCCACATAGGTGGCTGGAATGCAGCCTACAGTAACTGAAATCATCTCATATGTACTAATAAATTTAAATTTTAAGACATCGAGCTGGGCATGGTGGCATTCACCTGTAATCCTAGGAACTGGGGTGGGGGAGTTAGAAGCCAGCTTTCACTAGAGTGTGCAGCCAACTTGGTCTGTAAAACAGAACCCTACAAAACTACACAGGTTTTCACGGAACCTTAAAAATTGTAATAGATCAAGATGCATGTATGCAGTTAAAAAAAACCCAAGACTTCCTAGTTATTCTTAATTTATAAGAGAACTGTATGTCCATGTTTAGTAATTCACTGTCACCGTGGCCAAGGGCACAAGTAAGTGTGCACCACTTGATGAGATGAAATATAGTTCATTTTCCAAATATACATTCAGCCATTAAAGATGGGTAGACTCCTGTTATCTGTGGCAAAATGGATGAAACTTGAGGTTTGGTGAATAATCCAGGCACAGAAATGATCTCACACCTATGGAATCTGAAAAAGCCAATCTCCTAGGAATCAGGAGCAGAAAGGTGATTTTAAGAGGCTAGGAAGAACAGGAAGGACATCTAAAGCAGTGGTTCTCAACCTGTGGGACCCCTTTGGGCAATCCTCTATCTTCATAAATATTTACATTGGGATGCCTAACACTAGCAAAATTATAGTCATGAAGTAGCAATCAAAGTAATTGTATGGTGTGTGTGTGGGGGGGGGGGTGTCACCACAACATGAGGAACCATATTAAAGGGTTGAGAACCACTGCCCTAGAAAAAGGTGGGCTGTTGCCACTGGCTACTAAATTACAGCTAGAATAAGCTCATGCGATTACACACAGCAGGGTGTACTGTGGATTTCACCTATGTATCTTATGAGCACTGATGTTTTATCTGCATGTATGTCTGTATGAGGGTGTCAGATCTCCTAGAACTGAAGTTAGAGACAACTGTGAATTGCCATATGGTTTCTGGGAATTGAACCCGGGTCTTCTGGAAGCACAGCCAGTGCTCTTAACCCCTGAGTCATCTCTCCAGTTTCTGTGGATTTCAAAAAGCTAGAAGAAAGGACTTCTTTGCCCTGATTTAATCATTAAACAAAGCATGCATTATCAAACAGCATATGTACAACTCTAAAATACCTTTCCGGGGGCTGGAGAGGTGGTTCAGAAGTTAAGAGCACTGGCTGCTCTTCCAGAGGTCCTGAGTTCAATTCACAGGAACCACACAGTGGCTCACAACCATCTGTAATGACATCTAGTGCCCTCTCCTGGCCAGCAGGCATACATGCAGGTAGACCACTGAATACCTACTAAATAAATCTTAAACACAATAAAACATAACGTTCTGTGTGTTAAAAATAAATCTAAGAAGAGGGAGAATAATAAAAAGAAAAAATCTAAGAAGCTGAGTGTGGTGGCACAACCTTTAATCCCCCAGCACTCGGGAAGCAGTGGCAGGTGGATCTCTGAGTTTGAGGCCAGCTTGGTCTACAAAGCAAGTTCTAGGACTGTTACACAGAGAGACCCTGTCTTGAAAAATGAAAATTAATCAATTAATTAATTAAATCTAAGGTGTTGGAGAGATGGCTTAGCAGTAAGAATACCCCCTTGCTTTCGCAAGGACCCACAGGGAAGTCCACAAGCATCCGTAACTCCAGCTCCAGGCACATGTTGCACAGACACGAATGCAGCACACATTCAGAACAAAGCAAATCTAGGAGAATAAATCTAAAAGCACAGCGGCAAAGAGCATCAGGAATGGTGAGTGTCGGTTGCTCTGGAGAACTGGGAAAGGGAACACGGATATTGGCATCTATGATGACACTCTTACCCTTCCTAAGATTGTACTTTCTACCCTGATTTTTAAAAATACTCTCTTAAATAGAAAGCAGAGGAAGGGGATGGAGAGATGGCTCAGCGATTAAGAGCACTGACTATTATTCCATGGGACCTGGGTTCAATTCCCAGCACCCACATGGCAGCTTACAATTGCCTACATCTCAACCTCCTGGGGATCTGACATTGACAGACATAACATGCAGGCAGAATACCAAAGCACATTAAATAAATATATCATTTAAGAAAAAAAAGAGGAAAAGACTTCCAACTTGATTCTCTAAATTTGCTGTAACAATGTTAATAGATTTGACTCTATATAAAGGGGATGGAAATTAGCTCTGTGGGCAGATTGCTTGCCACTCCAGGCCTAGGTTTCCATCTCCAGCACTGTGTCAAACTGCCATGGTGATGAACACCTGTAATCCCAGCATTGGAAAGGTGGCAGCATGATCAGGAACTCAAGGTCACTTATTGTCAGCTACATAGGGAGTCCAAGACCAGTCTGGACCCTGCATTTAAGGGCGGGGGGGGGGGGTAAGGTGGGGTGGAGAGAAGGCTCAGCATCTTCCAGAGGATTCAGATTCAATTTCCAGTACCCACACATCGGTTCACAACTGTAACTCCAGCCCTGGGGGTCCATCACACTCTTAGGATTGGTGCAGACACAGACACACATCTACGGAAAAGACCCAAACACATAAAAATACGGTAACAGGCAGGGCAGGGAGCATGGCTCCGTGGGAAAAGCACTTGACACACAAGCATGAAGGGCTGAGTTTGGAGCCCCAGCACCCACACCGACTCCTGGTGGGTAGGGACGCCTGTCATTCCAGCAGCTAATGAGGATTACAGACGGGGGATTCCTGTTGGCTATGTAGACTAAAGGAATCAGCCTCAATGTGTAGGTAGAAAATCATCACATTACCTGCATTAGTGCGTGTACACACACACCATCTTTATTTCTTAAACCAATTTTAAAAAAGTACAGAGGACAGCTTAAAAGCCAAAGTTTTAATAAAAACATTATGACAAACAAGTCCTTGTGCTAGAAACACATAAAAATTATGAAGTCTCAAAGGGACCTCTGAATCAGCTTCGGCCAAGATTCTAACTCTCCATCATCTTCTACACACTGGACATAAATGCCATTGTCACATGTGGCCACATCATCATAGCTCCTTAGCAATTCAACTGAAGTGTTTAAGTGTGTGTGTGTGTGTGTGTGTGTGTGTGTGTGTGTGTGTGTGTGTGTGTTGATCAAAATGAGTACTGGTCAGGTGTGATGACAGACTTCTAATTCCAGCACTTGGGAGGCAGAGGCAGGTGGATCTCTGGGTTCAAGGCCATCCAGAGTTACAACACTGATCCTGATTTTATTTTTGTTGTGTTCATCATAACATGGTCTCGTTTCGAAGGATGGCCTAGAACTCGTGATCTTCGTCTCTACCACTTGACTGCTGAGACTCCAGGTGTGCACTGCCACACTCATTTACTGGTGTGGGGACTATATTCCAAGTTCCTGATGCTCCAACTTCATTCTCTTGCTTTGAAGAATCAAGCTGGGCAGTGATACACACCTGTAGTCCCAGCTCTTGGGATGCCTGGGGGGGAAAGCCTATCTCAGGAAAACAGTTCTAATTAGGCAGTAGAAACTGGCCAGCTCACTGCATTGTGTGTGTTATGAAAAAGCACAACCTGGGTCCTCATGGCCACAGCAATGATTCAGAATCCACCTGCAAATCTTAGCAAGCCATGTCACTTTCTTACTTAGTAATTTGGGGCACTGTCAACAATTTTTCCCCAAGAAATGAACTGTTTATTTTCCCCCTACCCTCATTCTTGACAACAGCCTCTCAGTAGCTCTGTCACCGGCATTTAGCTTGGCTCATAGTCAGTGATGGCAAGGGCATGCCACTCAATGCTCCTCACTGGTGACAACAGAGAGGTGTGAACACACATTTGTAACTGGTTGGTGTGCCACCCGCCGCTTCCCCACACTGAAATCAGTCCCCCAAATTCTTTACTGTCATCCAAATCTTTCCACACCATGACTCTAGTTACCTACAAATGTCCCATCCTCCTTAGGCATCTGCAGGGGCTCAGTGTGACAGTAGACCCAGTGGTGGCTGCTATGCAGTACAGAGTGACAGCACCACAGAGCAGGTACGCCACTGCTTCCCGGTGAGACCTTAGATGCTCAGCAGTGACCTTCCCTGCATGCACTGTGAGCATTCAGGCTAAGAAACCTATGAGCATCAGCACAAGCCCGGGCTCTGGCTTATGGTCTGAGGTCACTCGAGGCATCCAGGAGTGCTTTTATGAGTGACTTCAGCCCCAGAGTTCCCAGCAGGTGACAAGTTCTGGGACAAGAATGAAGGTCTGTCTACCCCACACAGTCATGAGCAGGAGTCATACATGGGGGAACACCCTTCGTTGACTACAGCATTTTTTGTTGTGGTGGTGCTGGGAACTGAACCCAGGACTTCACATATGCTAGGCAACCATTCACAACTGAGCTAAATCCCTCGCCTCACCCAACAGTGACCCACTGTCATTTGGAACACTGCAAGTCATGCACACGAAACTGTGCTGTGGTCCCCAGCATGTGAGGGTACCTCTCCCCTTCAATCCCGGCCAGAGGAGGGGACTGTGAGTAGTGAACACTGCTCAGAGGACAGCCTTCATCTTCTCTACTGCAAGGACTCTCTTCCCTCTCTATTCGGTCTTCCATATCCCCAGCTTCCTATGATGGCATTTACTTAACCAAGAAATAACTGTAATAAAAAAAGGTCACTAGTGACACAAATTCACCAAACCCATCTTTTGCTAAATGTGGCTAGGTTGAGAATATTTAATTTCAATTTCTGAAAAATTAGTATCTTGATTTAGTCAGGTTTGGGGATCACTGGAGATCAGACGCTGTTAGATACAAAACGATCAGGGAAAATCAGCGTTTCCTTGGGCTTCTTCAGAGTAGCCGCAGGAATGGCTAAGTGATGCCAAATAAAGCATCGTCACTCAAACTTGATGCCTTGAGCCAGAGGCAGGTCCGTGCTGTAGTTGATGGTACTGGGGAGAAGAGAATTAAATGAATGGCAGAGCACACATAATATAGAACATTTTCATAACACAACAACATAGGTCCATTTATCTTAACAGCTTACAAGTTGGTAAAAAAAAATTAGTATACAAAACAATGTCAGTGTGATTCCTCATAAAAAGAGAATAACATACGTCTGGAAGATGCACATCACCACTTACTATCAACTTGGCCCCCCAAGTCTTGCTCAGCCTTCCAAGCTGGTTCCCCCCACCCTTAAACTTACAGGCCAGACCCCCCCCCCATGGTGCTCTCTACTTCACTGGAAAGCAAGAAAACTCCACCACAGGAGAAGTGGCAAGGATGGCTCCTCCCACCTCATCATGCTGAACGACCCAGTCCTCTGGTCCATATCCCACCTCTGGAGTAGAATCCAACAAGGATCATAGTTGTTACGCTAGATGAGGGTGAGAGTCTTTCACTGGAAATGTGTGGGAGTGACTCTTTTAGACCTTTTTCTGATTTGGGAATATGTGAGTATTCAGGAGACACCTTGGGGACAGTCCATTCCTGTTTCATGTACCTCTGCAAACACTGCCTCCAGGTAATTTCATACATTCCTAGTATACCTCCATTATGACTACCACCCGTCATATGACCAGCTGCAGAAGTTCCGCACACGTTACGGCATGCCAATGCAGAACTGCTCAGATTTGGGAGCATTTAGGATTAGTGTGCTTAACCTGTAGTGTATCGTGCATACTCAAAAAGATGCAGCTACATACAGAGTCTGGAAAAGCAAAACCAAGAGAGCCTGAGCAAAGACAAAACCGGAAGACAGAAGAGCAACAGCCCACTCCCAAGGCTTCAAGCGCGAACCCTCCCCCGCAAAGCCTTTCCTTACCACGTGGATCTTCGCATGTACTGCTTCCAGGCATCGCTGCCAGATTCCCTGCCACCGCCCGTGTGCTTCTCCCCTCCTACAGAGATACAAAGTCATCTCACACCTTTCCTGCGGCCCTCAGAGGATACGGGGCTATCAGATCAAGACTGGGTAGGGTAGTACACACCTACAGTCCCAGCCCTCAGAGACTGAGGCAGGAAGATTATGAATTCAAGATCAGCCTGGGGTATGTGTAATATATGAAGTGCTCCCCCTCCGCCGCCAAAAAGAGAAAAGCAGAAGCAAATGGAGGAGAAGGACGAGGTGGCGGCAGTGGCAGCTGGAGAGGAGGCTCGGTGGTTAAGAGCACTGTCTACACCGCTGGATAGGGCCCAGGTTCAGTTCCTAGCACCCACGTGGCAGCTCACAACCACCTGTAACTCCAGTTCAGGGTACCTAGCACCCTCTTTTTGGTCCCTGCAGGGACCAGGCATGTAAGTGGTATTCACATATACATGAAGACAAGCACTCACACATATAAATAAATCTTTAAATTTTTTTAGTTAAAAAAAGGAAGAAGGAAATCAACACAGAGACCCACAGCTGAACAATGTGCAGAGCGTGAGAACTCTGGAGCACCCGGCTTTAAAGGCACCATCAGAGCCCTTCCCTCAAGGCTTAGGGACCTACGTGGGAGAGGGAGCAGAACCCAAGCGAAGTGTCTTCCAGACACAGCAGAACTGATGTCATATGAACAGAGACTGTAGCAACACACACAAAACCTTTACAGGTTCAAGTCAGATGGGATCCCAGCACCATAAGGGAGAAATGAAGACTGGGCCCCACCCCTAACCAAGCAACTATTTGCAAGTGACACCCAATGGCAAAGGGGAAATCATTCCACATCGAGGCCCCATGTTCCAGAGTAGTTAGCCAAAACGAAGGGAATTCCGTGCTGTTTTTTTTAATTTTTTACTTACTTTTAGCACTTCTTTTTTTGTCTTATTGGTTTTTTGCTTGCTTGGGTTTCGTGTGCATATGTTTAAAGACAGAGAGGGGAAGGAGAGGAGGTTCTGGGAGGCCACTTATTTTTACCATACTTTGTGTTTTGTTTCGGGTTTTTTGTTGTTGTTTTTCTTTTTTCAGGCTGGGTCTTTCTGGCCTGGTACACAGTCCAGCCTGGCCTCATTATGGCAATCCTTCTGCCTCAGCCTACAGAGAGCTGGGATTCCAAGCATGGGCTACCACACTCAGCCATGTTGGCTAATTTGTTTTTAATTTTTGTGTTACATTGATTTATTTTGTGTCCAAGTGTTCATAAGTGTTCATACCACAGTGTGAGTGTGAAGACCAGAAGGCAACCTCCAGGGGCAGGCAGGTCTTTCCTTCTGGCTTATGGGGATTGTACTCAAGAGTCTCAGGCCTGGTAGCAAATGACCTTACCCACAAGCCATCTTTCTGGCCGCACTATGAATAATTTTTAACGAGTTAAACTTAATATATACCCAAAAAGATTTTTAAAAACTACAATGAAATATCAGTAGCTCATAGGGTCCAGGAAAAATAACTGCTTAATATTTCATCTAGTGAAATACAAGGAGGGAGCAGATAAAGTCTTGAGTGAATGCATACTGTTGACATGGGCACAGCCATGCCAAGGATCTCAACACCTCAGATCCACGAGAATGGCAAGGCCTTCCCTAGGTCCAAGTATGGGTGCCCACTAACAATTGAGCGTTAGCTAAAATCTGTGTGTGCAGAACATTTCAAGCACAGCCCCCTCATCCTGAAGACTACAACCTGAGTTGTTCCCCACAGGCCTTCCTGTGGACGTCAGCGAACCTGCCTCCTGTTCATACTCTAGATGGTAAATGCCCTGAGTCCTAGGCTGCTGCTGTGTCTCCATCAGGCTGCACAACCCACCATTTCTCAGCTTTTCTGCGTGTCTGTCATTTCTTCACTCCTTATCCCCCACTCAATTTCTAAGCCCATTTTACATGGTATTTGCAAATGGGTTGTATTTTGTTTCCTAGCTTTGAAGCAGAAGTTTTAACCTTTCTGGCTCTAAGATCTGCCTAGAAAAACACTGAATCTCAAGGCTCATGTATCTTGAGTTCAGGGCCCTGCTCCAACCTAAGCCAAAGATGAGGACTCTGGTAAGAACTTGGGTTGGAGTGCATGTTCTTTCAGGCATGCTAGGTCACAGGTTATTACAGAACATAAATTGTATTTCCATTTCCTCTTTTCTTCGTTTTGTTTTGTTGGTTTTTTTGTTTTGTTTTGTTTTTGAGACAAGGTTTCTCTGTGTAGCCCTGGTTGTCCTAGAGCTCATTCTGTAGACCAGACTGACCTCAAATTCAAGAGATCCACCTATCTCTGATTCCTAAGTGCTTTGCTGGGATTAAAAGCATATGCCATGATGGCCCAGCTTGTGTTTCCACTTCTTGACAAACTAAAGGTGAACATTACTGTTCCTCTGCTGCTCACTGTGAAAAGGAGTAACGAGGGCAGAGGCTCTTAGCTTGGTGTAGAGTGTTGGCCTAGCATCATGACAGCCTAGGTTTAGTCCCCAGTACCAAAATAAAAGGAAAAACAAATCTCTACATACCAAATGCACCACCAATCTCAGCCCCGCTGGTAGGAATATTGACGTTCACAATGCCACAGTCTGAACCTTTGGGTCTGTGTGTGTGGGGAGAGAGACAGTGAGAACACACAGGAAATTAAACAAAACAGAACAAAGCCCAGGCATTCAGGCTCTCACCATGAACACAATCACTCACCACATCAAACTCAATAAGTACTCAAAACAGACTAAGTTATACCCAATCCATCTGAAGATTCTGCCCAAATCCTTGGTAAAAATACTACTTGAAAGTCCTTGTTTCACTTCATTATTCCATGCAAAAACCTCTTGTTCATTCTAAAAGGACAAGATTGGGAGCTGTTAGTGTCACCAGTATTACTATGCTCAGGTCAAAGCTCATTTCATAAGATACAGTGTTAGTGCACAAAAGAAACTCAATTGCCTTGTTACATCTGTTTTCTTTCATGGTCTGGATCTTTCCCTTTTTACCTTGAATTTGAAGATGTAGAGAATTGGGGCGAAAGTCTCCTCGTGCACAATGGATGCATCATGGGCAAGACCAGTCACAATGGTGGGCTCTACATAATTGCCAGGGTGATCCATAACCTTAAGAGAAAGATGAAATAAGAAGAGTGGATGGATTTCCTTTTCTAGGACTTGAGATCAGAGGACACCATCATTCCTACATTTACGAGGAGAAAATCAAAACAGCCTTTACAGGTAAACTATTTCTCCAAAGAAAGCAGCATCCTGTTTGGAATGAAAATGCCCTCCTGCTCCTACCCGTCAGAGAGAAAAACAGAAAAAGGTGTTTGGAAAGAAAAACCATGCCGTGTGCCACACTGAAGTTATTTGGCGAGGCAGACTGCTGAAATGCTTTTTAAGTTAATTTAAAATAGGCAATCTGCACCCATCGTGTTACTGACTAAATAGTGTTCTGTCCCAATTCATACACTGAATATGACCAATACTCAGAGTGACGGCATCTGGACATAGGACCTAATTCAATACGGCCAGCATCCCTTGTCCTTTAGGGAAAGGTCATGTGAGGACTCATCCACAACCCAGAGAGAGTTCACCAGAAACTAACTCTATCAGCACTCTGGTTCCGGTCTTCAACATCCAATTTCCAGTGCTTCCAAATCAGTTTCTGACACTTTGTTATACAAGCTCTAGGAAATTCATATACATTACACAAAATTCCAAAAAGGTGCATTTGTAACCACACAGCCTGTCCACTTAGTGGGTAATAGTCTTTCCTCATGAAACACCCCAGCCCGCTAAGTTCTGCATCAACCCTGTACTCTAAACTGTTTGCATGCAACTCTATCTGTTCCTCCATGAGCATACTGAACCATGAACTTAAGTGTCACACAAGGGCAAACCCTATTTCTGTAACGGTTAGGTTAAGTTCTTTACAGAAAGCTCAATGTAAGAAAAGAAAGCACACAAATATACACCCACATGGTATCCAAGCAGATATAAGTGTCTCCAATCTGGGGGCATCTGCTTTCGGATTGCCTTGCAAGGACTGGGCCTCCACAAGCTTTAAATGAAATGCAACTAAACAAGCAATAAACGAGGGTACACCTTTTGTGCAGATGGAGGCGACCAATCCATGAAGCAAGGCCTTGACTATACATAGTCCGAACACACCACATGGTATCCAAGCAGATATTAAGTGTCTCCAATCGGGGGCATCTGCTTTCGGATGTAGTTCTCAATGGGGAGAATGATGCTTGCCTTTAATCCCAGAACTCAAGACAGGCGGAGGCAGGTAAACACTGAGTTCCAGGCCACCAGAGTTACAAGATAAAATGGTGTCTCAAACTACAACCAAAATGTAGTTCTCAGGTGTTGAAAATAACAGTGTGTTTGTGATTTCTTTCCTTAATTTTCCCAAACAACCAGTAGACATGAACTCTAACTACCCTGAATATTGTTTTATTCCACAGCACACCCAGACCCTTTCCATACAAATCCCAGGGGCTGACTTAAAGGCAACCATGACTGAGTTTCTTCTGTGTCATCATGCGTTCCTCAGAACCCTTCTCCCCTTTGTGACAGGGATGGGGAGAAGAGCATCCATGCAGCCATCCAGGACCCTTCACCAGATTTTCTCAGCAATCTGTGCTCAAGGGAAAGAAAGAAGCGAGGCTGTGACTACCCACCCACAATCCTCATTACCTTGCCCCCGTAGACCACCGTGCCTCCTTGTTTCTTTATCTCTTCCACGGCTCTAACAAACATGCTCACTGCCTGTTTGGTGTGGAGTGGTCCATAGAGAATATTCCCTGGGGAAAGAGAAGGGAAGCTCTTCATTTTGCCCTCAATAGCATCATTTTATTATGTTAGTGGCTTTCAAAACTAACCGGCTAAGCCCTCCTCCCTACATCCTCAGTTAAGAGCAAGAATCAGCAACTCTCTCCCTGACGGACCAGATTCTTAATATCTTATGCTTTGTATCAAGTATGTGGCTTCCAACACAATTACTCAACTCTGCCTTTGTAGTCCCAATGCTGCCACCCACAACACACAAATGAGTAGGGGTGGCTTCGAGGCAGACACAAACAGCCAACCAAATGTGTTAGCTAACCTCTGCCTTAAAGGAAGTTATCAAAGTGACGCCCTAAAAGCACAGGAGTGGCATGTTCATAACAGTGTGCCCACTCTTGAAGACCATTATAATCTCTGTGGCTAGTGTGCAGTTCCATGGGGTAGACTGCAGGAAACGAAACAGGTAGACGGCCGGGAACTGAACCCCTGAAGTAACCAAGGTGGGCGAACTGGAGCCCAGGCCGAGTGGACACGGGTCTAGTGGGCAGTAAGGGGAAGGAAGGCAGGAGCAACGTCATAAAAGCCTGGGCATCCGCCACAGAGGGATTCTGATTTTAGTCTAAGAACAGTGAGAATCGCTGGAGTGTCCCAAGCAGAAGGGTGAATTATATTTTTCAATTATTTTTATTTTTAATCATGTGTATGCTTGTGTTTGTGTGGGTGGAGACATCTGAGAGTAGGTACCTACAGAGGCCAGAGGTCAGACCCCTGAAGTGGAAGACAGTTTTAAAGCTGGACATGGCAGTGAATGTCTTTCATTCTAGTCATGACTACACCATGAGACATTGTGCCAACCCCGCCCCCAAAAAGCAGTTGTGAATCACCTGATATGGGTACTGGGAACTGAGCACTGTAGTTCTCCCCAAAAACAGTACCTGCTCATCTTAACCCTGAGCCATCATTCCAGACCCAAACTGTCCCTTCCCTTACCCCCCCCTTTCTGAAAAATATGAGATATCATTATGTAGTCCTAGCTACCTGGAACTTACAATGCAGACAAGGCTAGTCTCAAACTCACAGAGATTAGCTAGTTCTGCCCCTTTCTCCTGAGTGAGGAGCTTAAAGGCTTACACCACCATGCCCAGCATGATTACAGCTTAGCAACCACTCTGGTTGTTAGGGAAGAAAGCACTGGAAGAAGGTGAGTCTGGGGACTCGAACACTTTCCCTGTGGACAGTGATGCCTTGGGAAGAACAACAGCAGTAAAAAGGAGAGCTCAACCATCACCTCATTCAACCAACAGGACCTCAACTCTTACACATGTCAAGTACAAGGTCCTAACCCTGACATGTCATCAGATGCCCCTCAGTCTCTCAGAAAGGGGCACCCCACCTCCAGCTCAGAAGGTCAGAAATACAGGTAACACTGGCTGTCAGAAGAGGATAACTTTTAAGAAGAGAACCAGCTACTTACGGTCCCAGGGGTTGCCAACACGGATCTGCGAGTAGGCGCCTTTCAGTCTTTGTACGACTTCCTCATGGATACTTTCATGCAAAAACTACGTAAAGAATGGGCATTGGGGGAACAGCAAAATGAATACACGTCTCAAGACTTAGTAAATAAGTTCTTCAACAGTACTGATAAGTAGCTACTAAAATACTACAGTCTCTGAAAACCAACCGAAACCATGCTTTTAATTATATATTTTTCTACTTTTAACATTAACTACATGAAAATAAATCATCTTGCTGTTCTTCCAGAAAATCCAAGTCTGGTTCCCAGGACCCACACTGGGTAGTTCACAACCACCTGGAATTCCAGCTCTAAGAAACCTGATGTCCTCCCCACTTTGGCCCCCTGAGGGCACCTGTACACAACACATATACACATTCAGGAAGAAAAAGGACATTCTCAAGCATGCTTGTGGACACACTCACCAGCCGCCTCACAGAGGTACACCTTTGTCCAGCTGTTCCCACGGCGGCAAACAGAGCTGATGGCAGAACCAGGCTGAGGTCTGCATCCTCGAAAGCTTAAAAAAGCACAAGTGTACCATCAGTGCAGTAGGCAGGCAGAGCAGTTTGCTAAACAGTGTAAAACAAGCCTTTAGAAAATACAGTAACATCAAAGTAACCATTGCGTAACAGACACGGTAGAGACACGTATCCAAGGGGAAGGAGCGCTTTCCTTCTAGGGAAGTGTTGATGATGACAGACAGGGCAATGGAGCTACGACCTTTACCCAATACACAGGTAAACTAAGGCTCAGCTAGATCACATTACCTTTCATCTCACTACTGCTCACCTGTCCCAGTCCACGCCCCGCTGCCACAAAGCTTCCTGCTCCTACATGAGACAACCTGTCCCTTGCTACAGCAGAAGATCACAGCCTGTTCCTGCTTCCCTGAAGACATCCAGGGAAAGTCCTGTCACTACCTTCTTCCCCATTCCTCTCCCTCTGCCCTCAGAAGAGTACTCTTTACAAAGTTAACCTTTTCGAGGCTAACTTACTACTTACAATCCCTGTTTCCTCGTGCCTTCTGACAGCTACTGTCCCCTCCTATGCTGTCACTGTTACCCTTCCAACCTAAGCATCCCTGGGTCAGGAAGATGGAAAGAAGATATTTCACACACACAGGCTAGACTTTCTATCCATTTTACAACTCTTTAGTTCCACTATTTGAATTTTCCCTTAGTTCTGGGGACCAAATCCAGGGTCTTGTACGTGTGAGTTTCTGTACTAGCTGTGTCCTTGACATCAACTGTCAGAGAACAAAGCACAGAGCTTCAAGTCCTTCCTTCCATCTATTCAGACAGAAGGCATCATCATCCAATGATACAGATGAGCAAACTACAGCTTTAAAAGTTGCACAGCAGTTGGAGGATTAGCTTGGTAGTGTAAGAGCATGTACCGCTCTTGAAGAGGACCCAAATTTGGTTCCCAGCACCCATATCAGGCAGCACACAACCACCTATAACTCCATCTCCAGGAAAGTTGATAGCTCTTTTGGGTCCTTAGGAATGCATGCACATGCGCACGTACACATAGAAGCAAAAATAAAATCTTTTAAAAAAGCAAGTGTTCCTTCCTAACATGAAAGCCCAAATACTCCACTAAAGGTCAACTTTGTGTGTCTGAAATCTAAAGAAATCAGCAAGTCACTTAGGAAACAATTGATTATTCTGGAAGAGCACACAGCCAGTTTCTAGACAACAAGAGAAGGAAAAGCATGAAGAAGAAATACCACATTAGAGCAGATAACATTTTCCCAACATTATCGTGTTTCTCAGCTCCCTCTTCCTTTAAGGCAGGTTCATGTCCTGACTCCTCAGGAAAATTCCTAAAGATGGGAACTGAGTCCCAAGCACACAGAGCATGGAATGGATGAGTTCCTGTGCCAGCTCCATACACTCAAGATGACTGGACAGCAAACCGAACAGAAAGCAAAGCAAAGCAGCCTTACCTATAATGGCATTGTTTCCTCCAAGCTCTAGCAAGCTTTTCCCTTTAAAAGAAAACAGACACAATTATTTCCCATTTCAGCACTCTCTGCACACCACCTCTCATTGGAGCAATCCCAGTTATCTTTTCATTTACTTTCTGATTAATGGGGCAGCTTAACAGTGATATTAACGACAATTACAGCATTGTACGACAGTTACATACAAGACTGTGTTCTTGGGAAATACCCTGAAAAGGGATATGAATTAAATGCCCACACTGCATGCCTGTGAGCCCATGCGTGTATATATTTCTAGAGAGAGGGAATGACAGAGCGTCATGCACATAGCTGCCACTTCCCTCCGCAGTGACTGTGTTGGCTCATAATTAGTCAGAGAACTGAGAATGCATGACAGCTGAATGGCCACCATGAATGGCATAGGACAACTCTATCATGGTCCCCGAAGTAGTGGGAACAGTGACTTCCAGGCAGGATGTGGCTATGACAATTAACTCAAAGTATCTGTGTGGTTACCCACATAGGATGGGACCTATCAACACCCTGTTATGGAAAAGGAGGAACTCAGAGTCCCAACACTCCCTGGGGTCTTACACATAGTGGTTGATGGAGGAGGGGGAGACATTTTCTTCAGTGGTGGAGCCCATAAACAAACCCTCACCCTGAAGAAGCAACACTGATGACGTTCACTAGGAGCTGACAAGATGGCTCAACAAATAAAGGTGCCTGCAGCCAAGCCTGAGTTCAATCCCCAAGACCTACATGATTGGAGAGAACGGACTCTTGCACACACACACACACACACACACACAAAGACACAAATGAAAACAGAAGGGGCCTAGTTAGGAGGGGAAAGTAGCAGATGTGGGAAGAACCAAAAGATAGCAGAGTGGGTAATACCCAGCAGTGGGAAAAATGAAATCAATGCGTGTCATTCCACTGCAATGACACACCAAACTTTATTTAATTAATCATTCAGTGCTGAATATATTAGCTGCTTGCTATCAGTGTTTTTTATTATCTACTTAGGTCACTGCCCAGAACTCTTGACATGTGACGCCAATTCACTCACATTCCAGAGAAGTTATACAGAGCCCTCTGAATGCCTGGGCCCCCTTTCACTCTCCCCTGAAGAGAGACTTGAGATCTGCCTCAATTTTATAGATTACAGTCATCACTCTACTCTTTTCAATATGTTTCCTCTAAAGTAACTCATTTGAAGTAGCAGGAGCATGGCACAGGAGAGTACACTGTCACCCCCATGGCTCCGAAACAGCAAGCATTCAGTGGGTAGGTACTAAGTATGAATGCTATGGCTACTATCCGCCAGCTGGACAACAGCTCCAGCTTCTGGGGGCAAGAACTGGCCTATGGAAGGTTTACCGCCAACAGCATGGCACTACGCTAGCTGCTAAGAAGAAAACAGGAGAGTCTTTCGCACAGCAATTTCCCCTTCCTGGTTACGAGGGGTATCTGGCAAAAGGGGAAGGCCCACCCCTTCTGCTTACTCCCATTGACTGCCCTCTGACCCCCCTCCCAACTGCCAGTTCCCAACCCCCTTCCAGACAAAAGTGCCTATCGCTTAAGATAGTCAAAGGCACTCAAGAGGATGCAATCCTACTATGCTGCTACTTAAGCAAGAACAAACTACTGCTTTGAGTAAGAGATGGTGAGAAGGTGAAGACTTCCTGAGAACAGAGACACGAATGAAGCTGAGCGTCTCTTCCTGCTTACTGAACACATGAGGTGCTCATTCCTATCTACTGCCCATTTTCAGCTATTCTTTCTCTTTATTTGAGTATGTGAGAGGGTGGGTCAGACAGACAGAGCAAGCACACACAGAGCACAGGTATCACAACGGGCACATGGATGTCAGAGGATCACTTTTGGGAGTTTGCTCTTTCCTACCACCATGTTGTTTGGGGAGGGTTGTTGTTGTTTTTTCTTTTCTGTTTTTGGTTTTTCGAGACAGGGTTTCTCTGTATTGCTTTGGAGCCTGTCCTGGAACTCACTCTGTAGACCAGGCTGGCCTTGAACTCACAGAGATCCTCTGCTGGGATTAAAGGTGTGCACCGCTGCCACCACCACCACTACCTGGCTCCATCTTGTTTTTGAGGCAGTGTCTCCTGTTATTTCTACCACTGGGCTATGTACGTGAGCTTCCAGGTGCTTCTTCTGTCTCTCCCATCTCACCATGGGCGTGCTGGGACTACAGACACAAGCCACCAAGTCCATCTTGTTTCCATGGGTTCCAGGAATTAAACTCAGTTATTAAGGCTACATAGCAAATGCTTTTACCCACTAAGCCTCCTTACCAGCCCCCAATAATTGCATTATTTGTAGTTGGAAATATAACTCAGTGGTAGAGCACTTGTCTCATATGGATAAGTGATAAACCCAGAATTATAGAAAAAAAATTTATGGCATGTGTCTTTATACTGTTAATCTTTAAGAGTTTCTACTTCCACACACACCTTTAATCCTAATATTCAGGAGGCAGAGCAGACACATGTCTATGAGTTCAAGGCCAGCAAGGTCTACATGGCAAGTTCCATGTCAGTGATCCTGTCTTAAAAAAAAAAAACAAAACAAACAAAAAACGCATTTCCTATATTCTAGACACATGTTCCTTAGTGGAGAAACGACTTGCAAATATTCTGTGCCCTTCTTAATTTCTTCCTCTGGTACACGGTGAAGCACTTTAAAAAGTTTTTGATGAAGTCTAATTTGTTACTACTAATATTTGTGCCTTGGGTGTCATTTAAGAAACCACTGCAGAACGCAGGGTCACAAAGGCTTATTTCCTAGGTCTCCAAAAATTTGGTCTTGGCTCTTACATTTAGGTCTTTGATAGATTTTTAGTTAAGTTTGGGGTTTAGGGTAAGACAAGGAAATTTCATATTAATTCATGTGGCTGTCAAGAGACTATTCTTACCCCACTGAAAATGTCTGGCAACCAGGCTGAGAGGGAAAAACACCCATTAGCAATAGACGTGTGGGCTCTCGGTCCTATCCCACTATCTACAACTTCATGCAATAATTCTGTCGTAAGTTGTAAAAGCAGCAAGCAGGAGATCTCCATCATTAATCTTTTTCAAAATTGTTTCAGATATTCAAGGTTCTTTGCATTGTCATAGGAATTTTGGTGTCAATCGTCACTAGCCACAAAACAGACAGCTGATGCTGACAGCAACTTCACCGAGCCCACGGATCATTTGGGAAGAACTGGTATCACAACAAGCCTGAACTATGAAAAATGAAAACCCGATGTCTTCCTGCTCTAATGTCTTTCAATGGGTACTTGGAACAAAAGGCTAGCACTGCTTTAGATTTTATTTGAGTTTTGGTTTTCTAATGTCACCATAAGCAGAACTGTTTTCTAAATTTCACTTTCAAGTCATTGTTACTACACCGAAATATAATTTTTTACAGTTAATCTTGCATCATACAACCTTACTGACCTTATTGTTTATTTTGTTGAGTTTTTTGTTTGGTTTGTTGGGTTTTTGGAGACAAGGTCACAATGTGACTGGAGCTCACTACATAGACCAGGCTGGTTCTGAATTCAGAGGTCCACCTGCCTCTGCCTCTCAAGTGCTGGAATTAAAGGAGTGCATCACCAGGCCCAGCAAAAACTTGTGAATATCAAGCACTGATTCAAATCCTCGTCACAAAGCCGGACTTACCAAACCTCTCCTGCACCATCAGGGCCACCTGTTTCCCCACTTGAGTGCTCCCAGTGAAGGACAACAGGTTCACACGTGTATCCTTGGCCATTGCTGTGCTGCAGGGAACAGAGAGGGTTACCCAAGCAAAAGCACCTAGAAATGACGGCACCCGACAGTACCAACAAGCAGCATGAACGGGCCCTTGGCAAGGCAGTCAAGGTTACAAGGAAGTCTATCCCAAGGGCATGAGGTGGTGAAACAAACTATTCACAAGCAGAAGCTCAGGGAAAGCAAGCTGACCTTCTGTGTGAGCTGTGACAGCCCTTTAGGGAGCCTTCTAGCTCATGAAGAAAGTTCTTCCTGTACTGAGAGGGAACAGAGACCATGTGTTCCGAGAGCTTCCTTAAGGAACATCAGGTGCTTTCGGGCTCCTAATTTGCAATACTTTAAGAAAAGCCAGCCCTGGGGCTGGAGAGCTGGCTCAGCAGTTAAAAGACCAGCTGCTCTTCCAGAGGATCCAGGTTCAATTCAATCCAGAACTCACATGGTGGCTCACAACCGTCTGTAACTCTAGTTCTAGAAGACGCTATACTCTGGTTTCTACAGACACCAGGCACACATGTGGTACACGTGCAGGCAAAACACCCACAACACACATACAACTCAACAAGCCTTTTATTTAGAAGAAAAGAAGCTACGGCACGAGCCTGTGATCCCAGCTACTTGGGAGCCTGAGGCAGGAAGATCTCATACTCAAGGCCTGCCGCCTGTGCTAGGATGAGTTCAAAGCCACCCTGGACCACTCAATAAGGCACTACCTGGAAATAAAAATCCCCATGACAAACACTGCCGATCTCTCCAGGACCCAGGTAGCATGCATTGCCCTTAGGGTTGGGGATGCAGCCTGCTTCATCGCATTCAGGAGGCACCACACAAAACCAGATGCAGTGGTCTATACCTATAATCCCAGCAGTTGAAAGGTGGAGACAAGAAGATAGAAGGCTCATGTCATCTGCAGCTGCCCCGGGGTTTCCAGAAGCAGTCCCTCCCTTAACCGCCTTTCCCCCCCCAGTTAAAACGTCCCCCCCAAAATATACAACTAAAAAACTCAAAGCTGTTCTAGGACTTCCAGTTGGCTCTCAGGAATGTAGCTCAAACACTGCTGACTGAAACTTCTTTGTTCCGTTGTTTGTACTTCTGTTAGTGTGAGCAAGGCACCCTGGACAGCTTGATCTAACCACTCAGGTAAAAACTCCCCAGGTTCAACCTACAATCATGAGTGCCTGTAGGCCAGGTGGCTGCGCTCAGTAACGTCCTACGTATGCTAATGGCCTATGCCAAGGCCAACAGGACAGGATGTCGGGAGCGCAAGAACACAGTCGGCCAAAGAATACAGCACTCGTGTTTCAGTGGCATTTACAGGCATTTCACTGGGCACTATGGGGGTTGGGAGGCAGGGAGGCAGTAGGACAAGTTTCCTATTATTCTCATCTATATGAACAAGGAAATAAGACCCTAACGTCTAGACCAGCATGGTGAGAGACTTGACTCCTAGAGAACCTCCCTGCTCAAAGGCTAAACTAGTTTAAAAAAAAAAAGAGTGACCCCAGCTTTTCTGCTTATTCTGGGCAATTTTAGCCAATTCCAGACCCAGAGGCTGCGACCTTGTGCTAAGTAAAAGAGGAGTCACAAAGGAGAGCATCACACACAAAAGAACTCATATTCTATGACTTCATTTATACAAAATGGCACCAAATTGACAGAGACAAAAAGGATGTCAGTGATTGTCACAAACTTGGGGAAGGCGGTGAGAAGTGGGTGTGGAAAACGTCCTGCAATAAGACAGCAGCGGTTGCACAAACCTGAATGTTTTAGAAGCTACTTGGCAGGAGCTGAGGTGGGAGAGCCCTTGCCTGGGCTGCACACAGAGTACCTGGGCTCCCATCCCAAGACCCAAGCAAAAACCTAAGTTTCACAGGGATGGTTTTATGGTATATGAATCTTGTTGCAGTTAAAACAAAACCCAAGATCCACCCCCCCTTTTTTTTTCTAAATGGGGTCTCAAAGTTGCCATACAGCTGAGGATGCCCTTGAACTCTTGATCTTCCTGCCTCCACCATCAGGGACCTGAGATTATAGGCATGTGTCACCACCCCTGGTACATTCAGTGCTAGGAACTGAACCCAGAGGTTCCTTTCTTTCTTTCTTTCTTTCTTTCTTTCTTTCTTTCTTTCTTTCTTTCTTTTATTTATTTAATGTACACTGGCATTTTGCCTGTATATATTCTGTGTGGGAGTGTCGGATCCCCTGGAATTGGAGTTACAGACAGTTGTGAGCTGCCATGTGGTTGCTGGGAATTGAACTCAGGTCCACTAGAAGAGCAGTCACTGCTCTAAATGGTTGAACCATCTCTCCGGCCCCCAGAATTTCTTGAATACTAACAAACACTCTACCCACTAGGCTACATCTCCTGCCCCCTTTTATGGTCAGCTAAGGAAATGAAACTAGGCTAAGTCTCCAGGCAGAGAGTTCGATGTCACAGCTTTGTTTTATAGGTCCCTAGATAAATCAAGTATCAGGAAATTAATATCTGTCCAAACCATGAACACTGAAAATCAGTAGGTCAATAACTAAAAACAAGTATTTCTCGGGAAGGTTGCTCACTAACAAGAACATAGCAGGTCTATAATTTTAATGGCCATAGAAGGTAGCCTCGCCTCTTTAGCCACCCTGGGTTTTGTTATTATGGTAGAAGATGCCCAGCAATCAACCCAGGGTCCTTCAACAGAACGATGCTCCTCATCCATTCACCTACCCAATATCTGCTCCACCACAAGTCATGGAACAAATGGCACCAGGCAGATCATTGTCCTCTAAAACCTTGGCTACGATCCTAGGAAGAAAAAGGCAGATACTGGTCAGTCAACCATTTCCCTCAGAATAGTTTTATAAACAAGAGAGAAATTCCTCTCACATGGCTTCCCTTTTAGTTTTCCTTCCAACTCTTCAAACACTCACACCTAGGTTTTCCTCACAAATTATAGCTAAGATTTACAAGCACAAGCAGAAGTTTGGGTTTAAAGTAGAACTTGCTGTGTAGACCAGGCTGACCTGGCAGTCACAGAGATCCGCCTGCCTCTGCCTTCTGAGTGTTGGCATTAAAGGTGTATGTCACCACATTCAGCCTTAATTACATTTTTCTTTCTTTTTTTTTTTTTTTTTTTTTTTTTGGTTTTTCGAGACAGGGGTTCTCTGTATTGTTTTGGAGGCTGTCCTGGAACTCTCTTTGTAGACTGGGCTGGCCTCGAACTCACAGAGATCCGCCTGCCTCTGACTCCCGAGTGCTGGGATTAAAGGCATGTGCCACCAACGCCAGGCTCTTAATTACATTTTCATCTATCTATTTTGTATGAATGTCTATGTCTGAAGTGTGTGTGCACATGTGTGCCATGGGGCTCTGTTTTATGGGGATCCAAGGACAGAGCCATCTTGATAGCTGAGAGAGAGAGAGAGAGAGAGAGAGAGAGAGAGAGAGAGAGAGAGAGAGAGAGAGAGAGAGAGAGAGAGTGTGTGTGTGTGTGTGTGTGTGTGTGTGTGTGTGTGATATGTACGTGTGAGAATAGGTATACCCATGCCATGGTTATATGTGGAGATCAGAAGACACTCTTGTACAAGCTCTCTATCAAAACTTTTTTTAAAAGATTTATTTATGGGGCTGGAGAGATGGCTCAGCGGTTAAGAGCACTGACTGTTCTTCCAGAGGTCCTGAGTTCAATTCCCCAGCAACCACATGGTGGCTCACAACCACCTTAAGTAAGATCTGGTGCCCCCTGCTGGCATGCAGGCAGAAGACAGTATACATAATAAATAAATAAAATAAAATAAGAAGATTTATTTATTATGTATAGTGTTCTGCCTGCGTGTATACCTGAAGGCCAGAAGGGGCACCAGATCCCATATGGATGGTTGTGAGCCACCAAGTGGTTGCTGAGAATTGAACTCAGGACCTCTGGGAGAACAGCCAGTGCTCTTAACTGCTGAGCCATCTCTCCAGCCCCAAAACTTCTTAAGTTAGAAAGAAGATCATGCAACCACTGGAAATAAGCATCAAGATTAAATAGGTCAGAAGAAGTCAATGAATCTAAATTCCAGATTCATAAATTGATAGTATTGATTTTATGACCTCAGAGCTATAAAGGTCTCAAATATAAATAAATAAGGTACTTACAATTTTAACAAAAATGTAATTCCTTTTAAATAATGTTAAAGAGTGTACTAATTAGCTGGGCGTTGGTGGCGCACGCCTTTAATCCCAGCACTTGGGAGGCAGAGGCAGGCGGATCTCTGTGAGTTCGAGGCCAGCCTGGTCTACAAAGTGAGTTCCAGGACAGCCTCCAAAGCCACAGAGAAACCTTGTCTCGAAAAACCAAAAAAAAAAAAAAAAAAAAAAAAAAAAGAGTGCACTAATTGGTTCTCTCTGTTTTGTTATTGGTCTATTCACTTGACTGAAAATATATCTCAATGGTAGAACGCTTGCCTAACATACGTAAGATCCTAAATTCAATCCCCAGCCCAGGGGCAGAGGGCTTCTCAGCCACAAACCTGTTGGACAGTTATCCAATAAATACAGTCCCTAAAGTGCCAGGGTATTTATTCTCTGCTGCAGAGGTTTTTGTTCTTCAAGTGATAAAATGTCTAGAAGAGTTCAACATGTGTGTCAGTATCCGGCATTCTTCCAAAGAGGTAAATTAAAGGTCATGGCTCAGAAACAGCCACAAAAACTGCAGTGATATAAAAATGTTACTACAACCAAAGAAGAAAGTTATCTGATGTCTATGCTGAAACAAACAGGACACTTCCCACCATTAAAAACCAGGTGCATGTCTTTAATCCCAGCACTCAGGAAGCAGAGGCAGGCGGATCTCTGTGAGATCGAGGCCAGCCTGGTCTACAGAGTGAGTTCCAGGACAGGCTCCAAAACAATACAGAGAAACCCTGTCTCAAAAACCAAACAAAAAACAAAAACAAAAACAAAACCAGCACCAAGCCAGGCAGAGGTAGCGCAAACCTTTAATCCCAGTACTTGGGAGGCAGAGGCAGGTGGATCTCTGTGAGTTTGAGACCAGGATGGACTACATACACGTGAGTTCTAGGACAGTCAGGCTGCACACAGAGAAATCATGTCTCAAAAAATAATAATAATAAACAAAGATGAACAAACAAAAAACCAGCACCTGTCAATCACCTATGCAAAATTACATCATACCCAGGAAAAAGAAAGCCACACATACTTACTTTGTGACAGCTATAGTAACAAGAGAAGTTGTTGGGGCTCCTTTCCTAGAGACATTTTTAAAATAAGAGAGAGAAAGAAAATTAACTTGAGAGGCAATTACCTTTCATTACAAAGAAAAACAAAAAGTTATGGAGAAAAGGTTCTGTCCAATTAGACAACAAATAACTCTAGTAATTGAAATGGAAACCTATCCTTCAGGTGGCGTCTCTGGGCATAATGGATAAGGAAACTTCATGAGCATAACTCTGCAAACGAGTAATGCTGAGCCCACCCGCTGCAGGACCATCGGAACTGTTATAGTATCTGCCAGCCAGCTACATACCAGCATGCTGATCTCAACACTGTATGAGTCTTACTTAGGACTGTCAATTTGACTGCTCTAAGCATTGCCTAGGCCAGTGCTGAAACACACAGCATGGAAACCAGTTGTGCTTATAAAGGTGCTTCCAGAGGCCATCAACTGAAGGGGGGAGACTCACCCCAAACACGGGGAGCACCAACCGACCCATCACTGGACCTCAGAACAGAATGAAAGGGGAAAGGGAGAAATGAACACTAGCATTCTCCTTTCTCTGCTGAACAGATATGAGCAAACTGGTCCCACACCATGCCGCCTCCGCATGATGGACTCTATCCTGCCTCCCACCTGTGACCCAAAATAAACTTCCCCTCCTATCAAGCAGTTGGTCACAGCCATGGGAAATCTCAAACAGAAAACATAGGTTCCTTCAGAAAGATGGTAACAAATTATTAAGCCTTCAAACTGCATTTTGTTTTATGAGAGATTCAGAATATTCTATTGAAGGCATTAGTTAACACTAATAAGTTTGGCGTGGCATACTGCTGCACACCTGTAAACCCTGCATTGGTGGGGGTGGGGTTTGGATCTGAGGCAATAAGATTGTCTGGGATATATAGTGAGATCTTATCTCAAAAAAATTAAATTTTAAAAGTCCTGGACAAGGTAGCCCTTTGAGCACTGCATAAGAATAGCATATTTATTCATGACCGTCTTATTCTGAGACAGGAAATGAGCATGGCTTACCAGACGCAGACATTCCCTGTGATCAGCGCTATGGCATTGTTCCAGCCAAACACGGCCACCGGGAAATTGAAGGCAGTGATGATTCCCACCAGGCCTAATGGGTTCCACTGCTCAATGAGAGCATGGCCAGGTCCTACGGTGTGTAAACATTCACTTAGTGGACATTAATGTATTAAGAATAAAATCCTATATCATTCCTCTTCAGGTCAGGTACATGTACTATACCAGAGACGATTCCTGATACCTCCTTGGGTCTCTTCACATAGCCAAAAGATATGAACATATCACTTAATATAAGACAGAATTGCTTCTTACTACACTGCTTTACCAACTGTAATGGTGTTCATTACACCTCACACCTCAGGAGCTGCAGAGGTAAGGGCATTATGGGACCCATGTGGAAGATAGGGCCATGTCAGTGAGCTAGTAGCAGGTTCCCCCAAGAGATGTGAACTCAAAGGGTAAAATATAAACAGAGCATAGAACATGTGATTCTCGGGTCTATGTTCTCTTATGTTGTCTCTTGACCTCTCCAACTTCAAGACGAGGAAGCTTGTGTTGCAGGCTCATGCTGAATGGATTACAGAAACTTTCTATTCACTGTAAGGAAATTAAAAGTATGAATAGAGGTGTTTATATTTTGGCAGAATATGTGGTTCATTTGGTAGACTGCTTGCCTAGCATGTATAAAGCCCTGGGTTGGATCCCCAGCACAGCACAAACTGGGTGTGGTGGCTCACGCCTGCAATCCCAGCATTCAGGAGGGGGAGGCAGAAAGACCAGCTCAAGGTTTTACTCCACTACACAGAAAGTTCCAGCCCAGCATGAAATACATGAGACACTGTATAAAAAAAGAAACAAATAAAAAACCTAAACTCACATTTTAATTACAAGCTTTAAAGCTAATTCCACCAAGGCTTATTTAATCAATAGCTGGTTGAGCCAAGAAACTCTGACAGACCTGGTTAAGATGATACACTACCACACAGGAGGAAAGTGGCACTTCCTGTCATCATTTACACCGGAAGTAGGGCTGGGAACCTCCTGGCATAGCACCACATACTGAGGCCATCCTGCAGGCCAGCACCCTAGCTCCGGCTTGGCAAGGCTAGCCTACTCTTCCTTCTCGCCCCTGCTGCCATCAGTCCCTTGCTTAGTTAGAGGTGTCTACTGTCTGTATAGATGCTGTAGCCATTCAAGATAAAGTCCTCACAACAGGGGTCATTACACTGCATCCTCCAGCTGTGCCGAAGCAAGGCAGTCCCCACATGGACCTGTTCCTCCATCCTCGACGTCACACAATCCTCTTCCCCACCCGAAGGATTCTACCCCCATCTCCATCTCCTTTGAGGCCTTAGGGTATCTTCCTGAAGAGGCCTATTCGTCAGCATGCCCAGGCTGGGTCAGAAGTCCCCTACATGCCTAAGGTCCTATCCTCCACTCTCTCTGTTACAGATGCCAATTCCCTGGCATCGCCCTCCGCTCTAAAACATACGTGGCGTGTGAGTCTGAGTGTGCACACATGCGGAAGCCAGAGGACAACAAAACTCAGTTCTCTCCTTCCACTCCGTGGGCCTTGGGAATGGAACTGACATTGCCGTGTCCTGCCAAGCCATCTCTCCAGGGCGCGCAACAGTTAACTGATGCCAGGCTTACTTTCAGAAGGCAAGACAGGTCCCCCGATCATCCTTGACAAGCCAGCAGCATAGTCACAGATGTCCACGAACTCCTGAACTTCTCCTATTCCTTCCACTAAGATCTTCCCCATCTCCAAAGACACCTAGAAATATAAAAACCAAAGCATTGTTTCTCCAGTAGAATCCCTATTTAACATTAAGCTGAAGACAAAAAAAAAACGTTATTTTATGTAGGTAAGAAACTAAGAAAATCTGTTCTTTTCTGATGACTTTTTTTCTTTATCTTTCTTTTTACTTCTTTATTTACTTGCTTTTTGTCTTATTTTTTAAATATAATTTTGTTTATTAATTCTTTGAGAATTCCATTTATGCACATTGGATTTTGTTTTAAGGATTTTTAAACCACAATTTTTTTCACTTTTCTCTAAAAAAAATGAATTTCAAAATTTGTTTTTCTTAAAAAAATCACAATCTTAGGACACATGTATAAGGTTGATCCTTGTAAATCTGATTCAACCTCGAGGAGAAAGGAAGCACACAGACTCCAGCAGTGAAGAGTCTGAGGCAGAGGGATCACTTGAGCCAAGGCTAGACAGCACAGCAAAAACCTCAGTGTCAAACAAAACACAACGTACATAGGAAAACTCATGACAGCCTACTCTCTACTCAAGAGATCACGAACAGACTTCAAAGATACTTTACCAGTTTTCCCAGTACTCGGATCTTCTCCCGCAAGGCAAGGCCAATCTTTCTTACTATTTCTCCTCGCTTTGGGGCAGGAATCTAAGAAAAGAGTAGAATATCGGTGTCAAAATATATGTCCATGTCTACCACACTGTCAGATGTGCACTGCAGAAGAAGAACCTGCAACATCAGAAGAGGCTTTGGGGTCACATCAGTACTGTGACAGGGCTAAACATCCCTGGAGCTAATCTCTTCTGGGAGGCATAGACGAAAAGGTAACAAACTATTACCAATTGCTGATGGTCTAAAGACAAACACTGAAAGAGAGAAAACAGCAAGGTGAGACACGGGGAAACCTAAGCTCAGACCTGTGCTGAATCCTGAAGGATGGAAAGAGTTGGCCGTGAAATACAGAATGAATCATGGAGAATAAAGGGCGGGTTGGGAAGGTTAGAGGCATTAAAGAGAAGGAATCTCAACTGGGCATGGGGGTGCAAGCCTTTGATCCCAGTACTGGAGAGGCAGGCAGTACTATTCTCTATCCAGCAAACAGGGTTCCCTTCCCCCCGACTCTCTCTCTCTCTCTCTTTGGAGGTGGGGCATTGGGGGCTGATCCCTATGAGTTCAAGGCCAGCCTGGTGTACAGAGCCAGTTCCAGGCCTGCCAAAGGAACTGAGACTCTGTGCCCCTGATGCCCCACCCCCAGGCAGAGAGAGAGAGAGAGAGAGAGAGAGAGAGAGAGAGAGAGAGAGAGAGAGAGAGAGAGAGAGAGAGAGAGAGAGAGAGAGAGAGAGAGAATCTTACCCTCGGGCAATGTGGAACCTATTTGTTCTTACCGCACAGGATAAAGGGCTTTACTGTATCTTTAAGCACCACTCTTTGCTGGACAGAAAAGAAACTGAAGGGGGAAGAGCAGATCCAGGGATAGCAACTGAGAACAGAGTAGCCTGGAAAAACAGTTCGGAGTGGGGTGGTCGCCTAGCGTTCGCAAAGCCCTTGGCTCCACCCTCAGCACTACAGAAACTAGACTGATAGCATACAAGTGTAACCCCAGCACTTGGGAAACAGAAGCAGGAAGATCATAAGTTCAAGGTTACCCTTTGCTACATAGTCAATTCCAGACCAGCCTGGGCTACATGAGGCACTGCTTTGAAAAAAAAAAAAAAAAACAGGCCAAGCAGTGTGGTAGCACATGCCTTTAATCCCAGCACTCCAGAAGCAGAGGCAGGTTCTGTGAGTTCGAGGCCAGCCTGGTCTACAGAGTGAGTTACAGGACAGCCAGGGCTACACAGTGAAGCCCTGTATTAAAAAAGCAAAATATACATATATATGTATATTCCTAAATATATATATGTATATACGTACATTTCTAACATATATTTTAGAAAAGTTAATTACATAGACAACTGAGGAAAAAGGCAGGATTTGGGGATAAAGTGTAGGCTAAACAATGTTAACACTGATCTGTGACTCACAAACAGTGACACAACTTCCCCAATAGTGGCCACAAACCCCCTTTAGCTATTCCTCTATATCCCCTTTAGAAGGCAGCTAAAATAAAATCACACACCCGTATTCTCAGTATTCAGTAACTGGAGACAGGGGGACCAGGAATTCAAGGCCACCCTCTGCTATGGAATAAGTTCCATATTAAGCCCTAGGCCAACCTGGGCTACTACAAGAGATCCTGTCTCAGAAGAAAAAAATAAAAAGAGCACCTCCTACAGATGGTAGGCTGGCTCCCCACACCCACCCCTCCTCATTACATGCCCACACTCCATCTTTCAGAGCCCCACCCACACCAAGCTTCGAGGGTCCACTTTGCTGTCCTCTTCCCCGAGGCATCCCCACATCTTAGAACGGCTTATGTGGAGGGCGGCGTGGCAATGCATCATGCTGGAAACACTCTTCCTCTTGAAGTAGACAGCTCCACCTCTCGACACTGAACTTATGTGTGTGTTGAAACAAACAGTTAAAACAACAGTCGTCATACACTTTTCCTAACAGAGATACCCATCAGAATGTGACGTGTTAATTATGCAACAGCCCTAAAAGGAACAGTCTCTAAAATGAATGGGTACATAAGAAAAGCAGAGAAGAGCTTCAACAGTATAGCAGAAAGGTAGAAGACAGTATGCCTATCCTAAGTATGCTTTGCTTCAACATGGAGGCTACACCAAGATGTCCACAGCGGCAGTCTCTTAGAATTACAGCTGATGCTCACTCACATCTTTCAGAATTTATTTTACATGTATGGGTGTTTAGACTACATGTATGTCTGTGTACCTGGTGCGCTCAGAACCCAGAAGAGGGTGTCTGATCTTTACAGATGGCTGTGAGCCACTGTGTAGAACAGCCAGTACTCTTAACCACTGAGCCATCCCTCCACCCTCGTTCACCACATTTTATATAACCACAAGGTTTACCTTTCTGAAAATTTATTTATATATGTGTGTGTGTGTGTGTGTGTGTGCGCACGCGTGCGTACACCCATACATGTGGGTATCTCTGGAAGCCAGAAGATGACATCAGATCCCTTGTAGCCAGAGTTACAGCCCTCGTGAGCTGCCTAACATGGGTTCTGGGAGCCAAAATCTAGTCTGCTGAAGGAGCAGCAAGCACCCAGCCACGGAGCCACCTCTCCAGCCCCTAAAGCATGTGTTGTTTCGATGGGAGAGCGGTGCCGAGGACAGCTTGAACCTTGCAGCAGTAGGTTCTCTCCTGCCACCATGTGGGTCTCGGGGATAGAGCTTGCCTTTACCCGCTGGGCCATCCGGCCAGGCCAGGTTTGTCATCCTTATGCTACATGCCCTCCTTGTGACATTAACACAGATCCCATGCTTGGCATTGTGGCACAGGTGTCATCATGTTGCTACTGAATTTAGCTGACATGGTTACAAGTGAAGCCAAGCTGATGAACACCGGCTGAGAACAAGTATAATGGCTTCTACCTCCCTGTGTGCAGGAGCCCACAGAGGTCAACACGGGGCATCAGATCTCCTGGAAACAGCTGAGAGCCGCCGTGCGGGTGCTGGGAACCGAACCCAGGTCTTCTGCAAGAGCAGGTAAGTGCTCTTAACCACTGAGTGGCTCTCCAGTCCCATGTGGCACACATGTAATTTACTCCAGTCAGTCTTTTGATTCCTATAAAACTGCCTGGGAACATCACTGTCAACGGTGGCTATAGTTCTTGCCCAGCAGAGAGGAAAACTCAGTGAGGTGACTGCAGTGGTTATCAGAACAGATAACCAGTGAAGAGGAGCAAGGCTGTGCAGCGGAAGCAGCCAGGACGGGCCAGTGCTAGTGTTGCTAAGGGAGGGGGAAGAAGGTCTTTGAAAGTGTAGAGCAAGGCATACGCAAAGGCCAAAAGGCAGAGAAAATATAGTCGTTCTGAAAAGCAAAACAGCTTAAACAAGCAAGAGAAGAAAAGGAGGAGTCACGTGGCCAAGGGCCAAAGATCCTGCAAGCAACAAGGATCACAAGGAGGTTTTTAAACAGGGAGGGAAAACAAAAAAATCAAAATACACTTTAGTATATCGCTCTAGCTCCAGTTGTAGAAAGTGACTGGAGAGAGACAGGATTTGGGAAGACCATGGGACCAGACAAGAGTTAGTATAAAGTGTACTACAATACTATATATATAACACAGCATATAACTCTGTGGTTGGCAGTATATCTCTAAGACAGATGCTAATGTCATATGCCAGTGGTTTGCAGGTCTGGCTGTAGGGATAGATGAAGTCCTAAGGAAAGAACCCTTCCCTATGGCGTCATTAGTGACTTTGTCAGAGGAAGTGACCTGAAGTAGAATGTCTGCGTGCTGTCTTGGGATTCTGTTATATGTGGCCCTCAGCTCTGGATTGCCCAGCCCCTCCCCCACACACACACATACTATAGAACACTTAATGTCTGTAGAAATTACTTGTCTATTGTATTTATAGTAAACAAAACCAGACTAGGACATAGCCATGTATTTTAAAATGTTCAAGACTTGACAGTTAGCAATTGATTGATCACAGATTCTTGATTAGACATGGCGTTTTCACAAGACACTATGCCAGATCACACTAATAAACAACATCACTTAATGTGACATCTTCAGTTTCGCTTATTATCCTTATGAACAACATGGATTGAGAACACCGGGATTAAGGTTTGAAGAGAACAGAAAGAAAGGAATAAGAAGCAAGAAGATGGCCTCATTTCTAGTATGGACTTGACCTGTCCTAGAAGAGGCTATCAATTAAGTACAGTAGCTGGAATCACAGCTAAGATAATAGAATGCTTGTCTAGAACAAGTAAGACCAGGGGTTCGATATCCAGTACTACATAAAGCCAGACATGATGGCAAAACACTCAAGAGATGGACGCAGACGGAGCAGAAGTTCAAGGCAATTATCCTTGTTACATAGTGAGAGGCCAGTTTGGCATACATGAAACTTTGCCCGGCTCAGTGGGTACACATGCACCACACACAAGATAAATTTTCACATGTAATTTTGAAAGCTGAGGGACTAAAGAGATGGCTCAGCAGTTAAGTGATTCTCTTACAGAGAAAGGATCAGGGTTCTACCCTATCATCCACATGGTACCTGGAAACTATCACTCTTCCAAGAGTCCCGGGCATGCACACAGTACACGCATACACATAAAATGAAATAAATAAATCTCTTTTTTAATTGGGAAAAGAAAAACCTCCAGGACCCTGTCCCGTGGTTTACATCAGAAGTCCTCACCCCTGTAAACTCCACCCAGGAAGTCTCATCTAGAATAGACATAAGACAGCAGGTGGCAGGAACTATACAAGCTGAGGGCACAGTGGTGCACATCTTTAGTTCCAGCCACTGGGAGGCTCAAACAGGAGAATCCCTTGAGTCTAGGATTTCAAGTCCAGCCTGCATAACATGGTGAGTCCCATTCATATAGAAACAACCAAACGGGAACATTGGTACATAATGTAGGCACACTCACAGCTACCTGGTATCTATTTCTTTTTACTTAGGAGAAATGATCCATTTCTGTCCTCAAGGGACAGAAGAGTCTTGCTCTTTCTCACCAGCAACAGAGGGGAAACTGAGGACACACAAGGGACTTGGAGGAGCAAGACAAGGAGAGCCCTAAGTAAAAACTCATACATTGAGGGGAAGCAATGAGTTTCAGTCTTAGAGCTAGGTTCTCTGTAGCAACTGTAATTAAGAGAAAGAAACCTGTGGGGTGGTGACACACGCCTTTATCCCCAGCACTCAGGAGACAGAAGTAGGTGGATCTCTGAGTCTGAGGCCAGCTCTGGTCTGCAGAGCAAGTTCCAGGACAACTCCATAGCTCCATAGAGAAAGTCTGTCTTGAAAAGCCAAAAGAGCAGAGCAAGTTCCAGGACAGGCTCCAAAACGACACAGAGAAAACCTGTCTTGAAAAACCAAAAGGAGAGAGAGAGACAGAGACAGAGACCTGTTTTCAAGGAAGGCATGGAGGTGCACTCCTATTAACACCAGCACTCGGGAAAGCAGAGGCATCAGGAATTCAAAGCCAGCCTTGGCTCCCTAAACTACATGAAACCCTCTCTCTCAAAATAAATGGATGGATGGATGGATGGATGGATGGATGAAGCAGCTTTTATAAATTACTTTTCCTTTGTACTTATACTTCCCTTAAGGAATAATGTTCCCTTTGAAACTTCTAGGCTTAACTGGAATGAAATGAAGCAATGTTCTGTTGGAATGTAAGCAAAGCCAACAGAAGGAGAGAAGGCAGAAGAGGAGCTCCACAGCAAGGGAGACTGTAGTCCAGGATAGCTCGAGGATCCTGGAGGGAGACTGTAGTCCAGGATTGCTTGCTCTGGCTTTTTGTCTAAGGCCCAGCCACTCCATCTCTAAGTCACTGCCACATTAACCAGGGCCCAAGAGGACTGTTAGAAAAAGCTTGTCTCTACACTAAACTTTGAACTCAGTTGCTTAACTCAGATTCCAACAAATAGATCCCCCACTGGTTCAGTTTACTCTCATCCAAGAGTGGCTCATCTGACTTATCTAGCAACTCCATCTCAACTCACAAATGAACAAGCTGCTGAAGGAATGCTGAGGGCAATGTGGCAACGTGGGACAAGACTCTGAAGTAACAGATGAGATCCCAAATTCAAAGATAGCAACAAAAACAACACAGCACAACATTCCAGAAAGATTATCATGACAGCAACCACTGCAGCAAGGGAGACAGACTTAACAGGAGATGAGACGGCTCAACAGGTAATGGTGCTTGCTGCTCAAGCCTGGAGACCTGAGTTCAATCCCCAGAACCCACACAAGAGGGAGGGAGGGAACCAACTCCACAAAGTTGACCCCTGACTTCCATATGTACATTATGGCACATACATCACCACCACCACAAGTTCAGGAAAACAGCCGCTGAAACCAAACTGTTCTTAAACATGTTTGTATTTATTCTAGATAAACATACATGAGCACAAGTGTTTCTCATTAAAAGTCATGTGAATGACTCCAGCATTTGGGAGACTGAGGCAAAAAGATATTTCTTGGGCCACATATAATGTGTCTCAAAACAAAAGGAAAAAGGTAGGTCAGGGCTAGATGGCTCAGCAATTAAGAGCACTTGCTGCTCTTGCAGAGGACCTAGATTCAGTTCCCAGCACCTATGTGACAGCTCACAGCCATCAGTGCCCTCTTCTGACCTCTGAAGACACTAGACATGCACATGATACACAGACATACACTCAAGTAAAACCCTCATATGCATAAAATCTTTTTTAAATGTTTGGCCTCTAATCCCAGCATTCAGGAGACAGAGGCAGGAGAATCTATGTGAGCCTGAGGTCAGTCTACATAACAAGCTCTAGGGCAGCCAGGACAAATAGAGACCCTGTCTCAACAAACAAAGTTTAATGGAGAGATGGCTCAGAGGTTAACAGCACTTGCTCCAGGATCTTAAGGAGCATAACATGCCAGGAATCCCAGAAAATTCCAGTAACCTCAAGGCACTGAAGTGGGCAGAGACAGGAGGACTACTGGGATTTTCTTGCCGGCTTCCAACCTAGTGAAAACCCTGCTTCAGAGGAAGGAACACAGAGGTAGATGAGGAAACAATGGCCTCTCCTGGCCTCTCTACATGCATGCACAGGCACATAAGTGCAACACATACATGACTAAACAAACACCTTTGAAAAAGTAACTGGATGACTGAGATGGCTCAGTGAGTGAAGGATGCCCCGGGCAATGTCAGTTTGACGTCCCACGTGAAGTCAGAGAAGACACTCCACAAAGCTGTCCTCTGACCATCACACACACTCCGTGTGCACACAGACGTACAATAATAGACTCCAGGTTTCTTAAAGTATGTATTAACTTTGTCGGCATAATAATGTGATCCTGAAATTGTGCACACATCATGTAACATGATGGAAAGATCATGGCTCTGGAGTAAACTCCTGGAAGCTGGGAGAGAAACACCCAGAGGCAGCTCTGACAATCATCTGTACTGAAGAGGCTGAGGTTAAGAAGACTAAATTTGGTATGCATCATCCTTAAAACAAGAAGAAAAACCAAAAAGCCAGGGAGCTTTGAGATGGCTAAGTGGGTTAGGCCACTTGCCACCAAGCCTGATGACCTAAGTTCAGTTTCCAGCGCATGGCATTATGGTGTACTGGTGCTTGCCATGTGCCAGCTCTGCCATAAACACTTGTAAACAATGCATGACTAAATGATTTAATCCTCATGACAACTCCAGAAGACAAGTATCTGGGTCTCCCCTCTTTATGAATACACTCTGATGGAGGCAGAGGGATGCTGGAAAAATCCTTGACTGCCTACCTACAGCGGCAGATAAGTGAGGCCCAGCCCAGCAGCCCTCAGAATTCTTATTTTGGCTTTGCTTGTTTGTTTTGTTTTGTTTTGTTTTTCCAGACAGTGTTTCTTCGTGTAAAAGTCCTGGCCATCCTGGAACTTATTTTATAGACTTGGCTGGCCTCGAACTCACAGAGATCCGCTTGCCTCTGCCTCCGAAGTGCTATGTGATCCACCACAGAGCAGCCACACTTTGGCTCTTTCAACTGATGATTAATGGTGTTCAGAGATGAAGGAGGCAGAGGCCAACAGGAACGCCTTAGCCCTGAGGAAATGGTGTAGCTGCTCTGTAGCCAGACCTGCTGTGAAGACATCTCATCCCTGGTCAGTCTGACAGGAAAGGCAAGAAGAACAGAGAACAAAGAGTGCCCCTTCTTTTGTTCAATTACAGGTTTGAGAGGAGAATATTCTTGGCTCTGGTTTACACGAGATCAACAGTTTTCATCTATTGTGAAGTTACCCATTCTTGTCATCCCAAATGGGGAGGACACTATTTTAGGATGGAGGGAATTAACACAGTCCTCAAGATCACACATTTCAGCACTGTCACGTGCTTATCTGTCTTCACAATTATGGCAAGTGACCTGTTCTGCAGTGGGGACTATACTTACCTCTGCCCACATTTTCCAAGCTTCCTTGGCTTCCTTTATAGTCTCTTCGTAGTCTTCCATACTGGCCTAAGTTAAGAATTGGGGTGAGAGAAAAGGAATGAAAAAGTATAAGTGAGATTTCCTAGAAAGAGGCTGTGTCTGCAGATACTGATTAATACTGTGGAAGGCCTTTTTAATCCCAGCACTCGGGAGGCAGGGCAGGCGGATCTCTGAGTTCGAGGCCAGCCTGGTCTACAGAGTAAGTGCCAGGACAATCAGGGCTACACAGTGAAACCCTGTCTCAAAAAGAAAACACAAAACTTGCAGATAGTTTCAGCATCTTTAATTCTTTGCTCACCTGAGTATCTCTGGAACATCCTGTGGCTAAACAATGAAAATCTTTTGCAATCTATCAGGTTAGCAGAATACTAGTCCCAAAAGCTAAAGAATGTCATCAGATAACAGGCAGAGTCCCCCATCTTGCTGAAACAACCAGTCTAAGGTAGCACTGATGTGTATGACTTTCATTTTCCTGCAACTATATATAAAACTCCAAGAACAGCTTCCCCGAGGGAACAACCTGGAGTACCCTAACTGTGCTTCCCAGGGCATGGTGGTCACTCAAATTTGGCTCCAGGAAAAAAATCTATCTCCCATTCCCTCTTAGGTGAGAGCTGTGGTTTGTGCTTTGACCACAGGATACTTGCCTTATGGAATATACATACATCTCTGCAAAAGAAATGGGAAATCTCTGTGTCCCTAAGACTCACAGATGATAGCAACTTCACAGTCTACAATCCTATCAAAGACTGTTTATAAGGCTGGAGTTGCAGCTGGGGGGCAAAGCTCTTGACCGGCATGGTTGAAGCCCTGGGTTCAATTCCCACATGGTGTGGGGGAGGGGTATAGAAATATTGGAGCACAAACAGAAAAACCAGCTAGAGTCTAACAGAAGAACAGATAACCCAGCTGTGCTTTAAAGCCTTGCTCTTCAAATGTTTCAAATCAAGGTCTACCCTCATCTGGATACGACACATGATCCATATTAGAAAGCTCAGTCTTGGGCTCCAACCCAGATAAGAATCAGAACTTTCAGTCAAAAAAAATAAAATAAAATAAAAACTCCGGAATAACTCAGAAACAATACCCCAGAGGGAAACTAGGAATGTAGTTCAACTTGCCTAGCATGCATGAAGCTCTGGGTTCAAGTCCCAGCAAAAATCTAGCATGGCACTGCATGCCTATGGGTAAGTCCAAAGTCAGCTAGACAGCAAGCTCTAGGCTAGCCTAGGCTACACACTTTGTATCCAAACAATAAAAGACCGTCTGCCTACTCCTGTCGCTTAGTCACCTTCTCTAGCTGATCCCCAATCTCACAATGACAAGGAAGTGCATGATTCTTTACATCTGCTAGCACAGGTCCCTGTAACAGCTTGACTTTTAGCAACTTACCTGTCGGATCCTTGCGATTGGCTCATTGTTAGCAGGACAATAGGACGTAATTACCTTGAAACAAACAAAAAGATGACAATCATGCACAGACATTATAACTATTCCCATTGAGGAGATGCCAAATAGAAAAATAAAAGCAAAACAGGAGCCTTCCTGTTACAAGAACACACTCCTCGGAGTGGGTTTCTCACCTATGCATTCAGAACTTTCTGTAAGATCCATTCACACCCTCTGGCCTGGAAACACAGTGCCCAAGTCCAGACAAGCTACAAAAAAGCCTGTGTTGATGAAATTGAAAAGGTCTCCAAATAAAGACAAAACTAAAGTGTAGCTAAAAGGCTAGGTTTTATCAGACATTAATGGCTAACGCTACAAAAAAAGTAGGTTGAGGGAAAAAAATTTAAAAAGAGACAACAGGGCGAAACTCACAATTTCGTAACAATTAAAATTACCTAGCTCTTCTACGTTAAAGAATTTGCATTTTCTGTACCAAAGCAGATTCTGGCACAGCTGAAAGTCAGGTTTCTGAAAAAACTTCCTTTCTTTCCCTTGAAAATATGCGTCACTCTCCCAAGTTTTGGGCAACTATAACTTTACCTGTCCACTGCATTCTAGAAAACGTTTTATTATGGTGACAAGTCTAGGCAATAAATTCTGAAAACCAAATCTTCAAGGGGAAAAAGTTTACAAGATTTTAGCCAGGGCGAGCCATACGGCTTTAAACCCTGGGGTTTAACCTTCCCGGCGACTCCAAACCTCCATCGATTGCTCACAGCACTAAAATCTAAAGTTCACTTGTTTTTGGTCTTTCTTAGTGAGAAAACTTCTACTGTACAAATTTAAAACTTCCCAGCCGGTCTATCCTCCCACAGTTCCAGTAGGGAGGTGGGAATGGGGGCGCCCATCTCGCGGCCTCCCAAGCAAACCTTGGCTGCAACTTTCCGGGGCGCTCGCATACCTGTCCCCCGCCGCGCCAGTTTCCATTATACACGCCCGCGTTCTCCTCGCGGAGCCCCAGCTCTTGCAGCCAAGCATAGTCAGGATGATGGATCAGCATAGTGGACATGAGGGCGGTAGGCCTGCACGGTGGGCGGGAATGCCTGATGCTCTTCGCAGTACGCTCGCACAAAGTGCGAGCCAGACGCCACATACCGAGCTTAGAACGCCAGAAGCCCCTGCCGCAGGGGAGTCCGGGAAATGCAGTCCCGCCCCCAGCCCTGGAGAGTCTGCAAGGCAGGCCCCGCCCCCTGCCCCGCCCATTGAAGGCCGTGCCCCAACCCCCTTCCGCGAACGCTCATGGGGCAGACCCCTCCCCGGAAACCTATTGGACAGCCTCACTCCACCACCCCCCGCTGACACGCTCCCCCAACCACTCCCTCGGGGTCTTCCTGACCTTACACTCCGGACAGTAAGGTTGCACAGGGTCTGGGGGCGGGGACGGCGCCGGGGCGGGGCGGAGGGGGCGGGGCGGAGGGGGCGGGGAAACGCGCCACCCATTGGTTCTGAAGTCCAGTGGGTTAGAGTAGAGATTTCAAACAATATGCTCCTAGGCCCTAGTGTTCAGGGTATTCTGGGCGTGCTCATTCCGTGGATCTGGGCTGAGACCTGAAAAAAATCTCAGCATTTCTAATTGCTCTCAAGAAGCCTTAATGTCACTGGTTTCTGTTGTATCCCTGGGTGTTTTTTCAATGAGTGGAGACCTCATCAACGGTCTGAAGAAGGTTATTTTCACTGCTTTGGTAAATTACAAACGTTTCCTAATAAATGAAAAGTATCGCATGAATGCATCATCTTCTAAATACGCTGCCTGAGTATATTGTTACTTCCTTCACTCTCCGTTTCTTCCATATTTCTGCAATCTCCTTGCCCCTCACCCTCTTAGAATAACCTTGGGTCATTCCCTAATAACCAGGCCTCTCTGTATGAGGGAACTCCTAGCATCTCATCAACTCTAGACACATGCATTCAAATTAAATAAGTGGCTCAGTCATTTCCAGCCTGTTGATTGCCTTTGTGATTCCCAGGCCAAGTTGGGTTTTTCAATGAATCCCCACCTATATTTTCAATATTCTTCAATTGCTTTCTACCCTGAAGCTAAAGTCACAAAATGATACAAATAGGAAAGGAAGAATCAAAATCAAACTATTCTTATTTGCACATGCTATGACACTTTACTTAAAAATCTGGTGGTGGTGCAAGCCTTTAATTCAGCGCTCAGGAGGCAGAGGCAGACAGATAGGCAAATCTCTGTAAGTTAGAGTCCAGCTGATCTACAGAGTTACAAAGTGAGTGCTGGAGGGGGGAGGGAGAGGGAACTGGGATTAACATGTAAAACAAGCTATTTAAAATTAAAATAAATAAATAAATATATCCAGAATCTATGAAAAATTTTTAAACGCTAAACAATATTAAAAATAGGGCTAGCCAGGCGTTGGTGGCGCACGCCTTTAATCCCAGCACTCAGGAGGCAGAGGTAGGTGGATCTCTGTATCTCTGTGAGTTCGAGGCCAGCCTGGTCTACAAAGCGAGTTCCAGGACAGCTTCCAAGATAATACAGAGATCCCAGCACTCGGGAGGCAGAGGCAGGCGGATCTCTGTGAGTTCGAGACCAGCCTGGACTACCAAGCGAGTTCCAGGACAGCCTCCAAAGCCACAGAGAAACCCTGCCTCGAAAAAAAACAACAACAACAACAACAACAAGATAATACAGAGAAACCCTGTCTCGAAAAACAAAAACAAAAACAAAAAAAATAGGGCTGGAGAGATGGCTCAGAGGTACTGAGTTCAGTTCCCAGCAATCACATGGTGGCTCACAACCATCTGTAATGAGATCTGGTGCCTTCTTCTGACCTGCAGACATATATGCAGACAGAATACTGTATACATAATAAATAAGTCTGGAAAAGAAACATCAATGTACATGAAATAAAAATTAATTAAAATATTAAAAATAATAATCCAATTATTAAATGAGCAAATTAATAAAAAAGATGGTTCTTAAAAGAAGTACAAATGTCTAATGGCTTGTTTTAAATGTTAAACATTGTTTGTCATCTAAGAAATGCAAATCACAACTGCACAGTCTATCTCATCCCAGTGAAAATGGCCAAAAGGAAGAAATCAAGGAAGCACTGGAGAAGATGGAGGACAGGAAACACTTGTACACTGTTGGTGGAAGTGTAAATTAATGCAGCTGTTGGCGAAATTAGAATAGAGGGTTAAAAAATCTAAAAGTATAACCGTCACATGATCCAGGTAGATCCCTCATGGGTATATACAAAGAATATCATAATGTAATATGGACATCTGGCATCCTTTTTTTGTTTGTTTTTGAGATAGGGATTCTCTGTGTAACAGTCTGGCTGACCTGGAACTCTCTGTGTGGACCAGGCTGGCCTCAAACTCAGAGACTCATCTGCCTCTGCCTCCTGAGTGCTAGAATTAAAGCCATGCACTGCCACCTCCTGGCTTAACATCCATTTTTAATTAATATGGCACTATTCACAATAGCTGAGCTATAGAATCAACCTAGGTATCCACTAACAAATAGATGAAGCGGTAGGGCACACGTGCGTGCGTGCATGTGTGTGTGTGATGGACTTTAGTTCAGACAAATAGAAAAACCAAATAATATAATTTTCAGGAAAATTCTTACAGCATGGGTTTTTTGGGGTTTTGTTTGTTTGTTTGTTTTTTGGTTTGGGTTTAAAAAAACAAACACTGTTCATTAGTGTTGTGGTTTGACATAATATCACCCCAAAGGGAGTAGCACTATTAGACATGGCCTTGTTTGAATAGGTGTGGTCTTGTTGGAGGAAGTATGTCACCGTGGGAGTGGGCTTTGAGGTCTCTTATGCTCAAGCTATGCCCAGGATCACAGGTCACTTCCTGTTGCCTATGAATCAAGATGTAGGACTCTCAGCTTCTTCTCCAGCACCATGTTTGCCTGCATGCTGCCATGTCCCACCATGTTGATAATGAACTAAACCTCTGAAACTGCAAGCCAGCCCCATTAAATGTTTTCCTTTATAAGAGTTGCATGGCTATGGTGTCTCTTCACAGTAACAGAAACCCTAACTAAGACAAAATTTGTACCAGGACTGGGGCATTGCTGTGATAGGTTGAACTGTGCTTTGTTTGTAAGAATTTGTACTTAGGTACTTTGGTTTACAACAGAATAGTTTAATGGTTCATGCTAGTAGGAACATAGAAGAGTTGAACTGTGGCGACCTGGCTCAAGAGGTTTCAGAGGAGAAGAATTTTAGTGTGTTGCCTAGATATCGTTCTTGTGAGTTTTGGTGAAGAATGTGACTGCTTTTTGACCTTGTCCAAATATTCTGCCAGAGACTATAGTGAAGATATTTGGATTAATTCTGTTGACAGAGGAAATCTCAAAACATCCTAGCATAGACCTCTGTTGTGTACTTATTAGTGTTAACGCTAATGAAGATATTGAAAAGGAGCAAGCTGAGCAAGGAAAAATACAAAATGTACAATTTAAAAAGGGGAACCAGGAAGTGGAATGGAGCTACATCCCATATTCAAGGAGAAAAACAGATTAAGGAATAGAATAAATGGCACACACCTTTAATCCCACCATTCGGGAGGCAGAGGCGATGGATCTCTGGGTTCAAGGCTAGCCTGGTCCACAGTGTGAGTTCCAGGATGGTCAGGGCTACACAGAGAAACCCTATTTTGCAAAGCCGAGAGAGAGAGAGAGAGAGAGAGAGAGAGAGAGAGAGAGAGAGAGAGGTTTTAGTGTAGATCTAAGAAATAGCTTTGATGCTAGAAATGTGGCTTAGCAGTCAAGAGCACTTACTGCTCTTGCCAAAGAGTTGAGTTTGATTCCTATCATCCACATTATAACTCCAGTGGCCTGTAACTCCAGCTCCAAGGGATCTGATGCCTCTGTCCTCTGGAGGCATCTGCACATGAGAGCGTGCGTGCTTGCATACATGCATACATACACACACACACACACACACACACACACACACCACATATTTTTTGTGGTCACATTACCAGTCCTGTAAGGGGCAGTATCTTTTCTCTAGTAAGCATATGAGTCTGTCCCCTAAAAGTTCCTGCCAGCCATGCCTAGTGGCTGGCATCTTAATGACCATCATATAAAACTAATTCAAAACACTATAGACCTAAAAGTAAGAGCTAAAATTATAAAATTCTTAGAGAAAAACATAGGAAATATTTTTTCTGTGACAAACTCTGCAGCTACATCCTTAGTTATCAATAGAATCCATACATTGCCACAGTTAGAAATATCATAGGGACTCTGAAACTGCTATTCCCGAAAGCCTTGACTCTTCACTCAGGCCTGTAGATATCTCAGGGTCACTGAGGACCAGATACAAAGGTTTGCATCTCAGCTTGGCACTTCAACATATTAATCATTTAAGGAGTGTTTATTTAAAGCTGGTGACCTTCCTCCTTCAGGGCTGAGCACACCAAGATAAGAGTAACTAAGGTATTTTCAAGATTCACAAGACCATAATAGTCAACAGATTATTGATCTCCAGCGTTTACACTGTCCTTTGCCGACCACAGGAAGGTACCTGAAAGTCTTTAGCTATTGCCCTAAAAACTACAGCAAAGGTTCTGTACAGCTGACCGAGTCAGGGGGGGAGTTATAGGCTCATATCTGCCCCCCCTCCCCAAGCAGTTGGTAGCAGAATATAAAGGAAGGAGAAGGGAGAGTTGCTCACACATTTTCTAAGTCAGTCACTTTTTGACAGCAATACTATACCAGAGAAAAACAACTTAAAAGAAGAAAGATTCTGTTTGGCTCACAATTTTAGGGGTTTTGGTCCATGGCTGGCTGTATTGCCTTTGGGCTCATGGAAAGACAGATAGAGGACCATGAAGGAAAAAAAATCTGCTCACCTTATGGCTGGCAGGAAAGGGGGAGGGGGCAGGGACAAAATAGACCTCTCAAAGGACTCCCAGAGACCCACTTGTCCCTACAGGCTCCACCTCCTCCTAATAGTCCATTCAGCTATTAATTCATCAATGGGTTAATGAGATTAGCTTGTTTTTATGATCAATCATTTCTCAGTAATGACACCAGTTGGGAACTATAGGGAAAAGGGACCAGTCAAAGAAACATACCCTGAGCAGAGCCAAAGAAACACACTTTGGCACTGCAATCAGAACCAAAGAAATGTACCCTGACCCTAAAACCAGTGTCAAAGGAACACACTTTGTTCCTGGAATCAGAGTCACTGAAAGAAATGCACCCTGGCCCTAAAATTGGAACCAAAAGGCTAAAAAGGACCAGAGAAAGAAACACACTTTGGCCCTGAAACCAGAGCCAAATCTGACCTTAATCCTATGCAGAAAAGTAACCAATCCCAGAGCAGAGCTCTAGCCAATCTGAGCTCAGCACTGAAATCGGACCAATCCCTACCCTGGAAAAACTTCCCCGCCCCCAAGAATCCCTATATAAACCCTGTGTATGTTCAGCTTGGCTGGTCCAGCTGCCTTCCAATAAATCCCTTTGGATGAGCTTTGGGTGAAGATCTTCTTTTGCAGCGGCGACTGAGCAGAGGCCACCCTAGGCAGAGCAGAGCAAGCATAGGCGACCCTGGGCAGAGCAGAGCTAGCAGGGCTGTAACACTTGCCCGGGAAACCTTCCCTTGACAGAGCGGAGCTGTTACACTCTGCCCCCCCCCCCCTCTCAAGAGCGCTCTGCTGAGGAGCAGAGCTGAACTGTAGCAACTTCGCCAGAGAAACCTCCTGCCGAGCAAAACTGCTACACTAGGCGAACATCCCCAACTGAAGACCCTGTCCTGTCAGAGCAGAGCTGATACACTGGAGAAGCCTTTCTCTGAGGCTGGGCTGTAAGCTGCTAAGCTTACTGCAACCAGTGGTGGTCCTTGGATCCCGAGCTCCAGGATACCTGCTCCACCTGAGCTGTGTAACACTCAGTATTCTGTGACTCCCGAGTGCCAGAATACCTGACCCACTCTTGTTCCATCCTGTCCCGACCCATCCCGAAACGCTTATAGAATCTTTCAACACATGAGCTTTTAGGACAATTTAATAGCAAAATCATGGAACATGCCTCCGGGTCACATATTTCAGTGTGACCAGGCAAATTATATTCTGTCCAGGAGATTTTGAGTTTATAGCATAACTGGCCAGATGATCACATTTTTCTGGTCATGTCCACTCTTGAAAAACCAGTTGTAACCAGACATGGTGGTGCTTGCTTTTAGTCTCAGCACTTGGGAGGCATAAGCACGCGGATCTCTTGAGTTTGAGACCAGCCTGGTCTACAGAGTTCCAGGACAGCCAGGGCTACACAGAGAAATCCTGTCTCACAAAACAAAAAACAAAGAAAAGAAAAGGAAAAAAAGAAAGGAAAACTAGCTGCAAAGTGTTCAAATTCTAGTGAAAGAATTGAGACTTTGCTGAAAAGGTAACTTTAAATCTTTGTTATTTGAGCGTCCACCCTAAAATCTAGAAAAATTTCAACACTGTTAAAAAAACAAGACGAGATGGCCTACAGAGATAATGCTTATTTTCCTACAGACACCTCAGGGCCAGAATGTTTGCGTTCAGTTTTACCAGGTCTGGATGCTTCTCACAGATCTAAACAATGTATCTTGTAAAAGTTATTTCACGAGAAACCCTGTCTAGTAAAAACCAAAAAAAAAAAAAAAAAAAAGAAAAGAAAAGAAAGAAAGAAAAAGAAAAAAAGTTACTTCCCAATTTCATTTGTAAAAAGAAATTCTCGAATGTAAGAGAGGTAAACCCAGCTGGTGATGGTGGGGAAACCCTGTCTCAGAAAAAACAAAACATAGAAAGTAAACTGGACTATATATTTTTACTTAATTCTTAACCTTTGTTGAATATTTTTTTATTTTTGGTTTTTCGAGACAGGGTTTCTCTGTATTGTTTTGGAGGCTGTCCTGGAACTCGCTCTGTAGACCAGGCTGGCCTCAAACTCACAGAGATCCGCCTGCCTCTGCCTCCGGAGTGCTGGGATTAAAGGCGTGCGCCACCAAGGCCCGGCTCCTTTGTTGAATATTTAAACCTTGCTGTAGATTACTTTTCTTGGAGCAATGTAACAGAACGTTGCAATCACATTTACCTTGGAGACCACTACACACAACTCTCTGTTGAGCTCTTACCCATCTTGAGTATGGACAGCCCTGCTCCCCACCTCTGTCAGAGCCAGCACTTAAAACTGAAGTGTGTACTATCCCTTATCTCTTACCAGGCTTGCTGACTTTGCTTCTCTCTGGCTGTTCTGGAATTTATTTCTTCTGTGTAGTCAAGGGTTTAACTTTACCCCATTCCATATCCCCAAGGTGAGGAACTCCTCGGGCTATGGGGGAAACACTGCTGGCCTATGTCTCACCACTACAGATTGGTGACATTTAACAATTACCATGGCAGTGACCAAAAGGTAAAAAGGGGGATGGGAAGGGGGAGACGTGTCACCTGAATTCCAGAATGCTCACTAGCCAATCTATGGAAAGATCTGAATAACCCCTCCTTTTAAACCCATCCCCTCTTCCCCCCCCCCCCAAGACAGGATTTCCCTGTATTGTTTTGGAGGCTGTCCTGGAACTCACTCTGTAGACCAGGCTGGCCTCGAACTCACAGAAATCCGCCTGCCTCTGCCTCCCAAGTGCTGGGATTAAAGGCATGCGCCACCAACGCCCGGCTTCTTCCTCCCTTTTTAACTCAGTACCTGTTACTTCTCAACGCCCAAGAATTGCTAAACTGACTTGAAGGTTTATCTTCCATTTCTCTTGCTCTTAGCCAAAACTAAGTCTCCTTTTTCTTCTCAGCTGATGATTGGTTCCATAGTCCCAAGAGGGAAAATGGGATTTGGGCAAAAGACAATTAACACCTACAAGAACAGTCTGCAAATTGATACGTTTGTTTGTTTGTTGTTTCTCAAGACAGGTTTTCTCTGTGTACCAGACCTGGCTGTTCTGAAATTCACTTTCTAGACGAGGCTGGCCTCGAACTCACAGAGATCCTCCTGCCTCTGCCTCCTGAATGCTGGGATTAAAGGTAGGTACTTTTTTTTTAAATCAGACTTATGAACCATAGCATTTCTTCTTTCCTTTTTTTTTTAACCTGTGAATATGCATGTTTGCATATGTTTGGGCCTATGTGCATGTTATCAAACTTGGAGATCACAGTCTGTGCTCTAAGAAGTCAAGTTCCTCATAAAGTCAATTAAAATAGCCAAGTTAATAGTAAAAATCAGAAAAGGGAGATGTATTCAATGCAGCCATATTGGGAAGAAGGACAAAGAGATCCATGACTCACCCTAAAGTCCGTCTTTGGTCCCAAGATGATTGTAAAGTTTAAATCGTGGCCAAGAGTGTGAACTGTAAATAGTCTGAACCAGGAGTGTGAACTGTAAAGAGTCTGAACCAAGGTGTGATCCTCCCGCCGCTCATTCACCCATCGTCCTCTGGGTTTCATCCTCATGCTGTAGTCTGACAAGTCAGAAGCATGGAAAATCTTTTTCCCAGTCCCTCCCCGCCTTGTGCCTTTTCCTTTTTCCAGCACGAGATCCCTGGGGAGATTCTCATTTCTTGGGGTTCACTGCTTCAACAATCTGATAGACTTAGAGATTTAGGTGAAGAGAAAGCTCTTTAAAACAGTCTCATTTCTGCCAGGCTAAATTTCATAAGTTCACGCATGTGCGTGTGCGTGTGCGTGTGCGCATGCAGACATGAGTGTGTGTGTGTGTGTGTGCTCGCACGCGCGTGCGTGTAAGATAGAGGTCGGCATCGGGTGTTCTCCTCTGCCGTCTCCCCCTTATATATTGAAGCACTTGAACCCAGAGCTTGAACCAGCTTGTTGAGGTTGTCAGTGTCCTCTGGGAATCTCCTGCCTGCACCTCCTAAGGCCTAGGATTGCAGGTGAGCTGCCAGACCCACATGGCATCCAAGTGAATGCTCAGGATCTGAACCCGGGTACCCATATATGCACAGCAAGCACTTTACCTAATGCGCCATCTCCTCAGCCCTTCTCACATACTCTAGAAACAAGTTCCTCAAAACATAAACCCTGCCTGGTATGGTGACGAACACCTTTAGTCTCAGCACCTGGGAGGCAGAAGCAGAGGATCTGTGAGTTTCAGTCTAGTGTAGCTGGTCTACATAGTGAGATCCAGGCCAGTCAAGGCTACAAAGTGAGACCCTCTCTCAAAAACAAAACAAAACAATCACCTTGGAGGAAATATCCATATTATAAAAGACTTGGACTCAAATTTATACCATAGATTTTCCTTTTCCTTAAGCCTCCAAACTCAAACCAGGAGTATGCCACTAAATCTCCTGTTTCCAGTCTGCAGATGGAAGATTGTGTGAATTTCCTGTCACCATAGTCACATGAGCCAATTTATACAGTCGTCCTATATTGTAAAACTCTAAATGTGGTTTATTGTCTCTCTGTAGAACTCAGACCAATACTAACTATAATCACAAAGATTGGCTTAGATTCAACTAAAATGCTCATTAATTAGTAGTTAAATAAAAGTGATAGAATCATTTGGGAAAAAAAATCTTCGCCATTCTCATAAAGTCATAGATAAATACCAAAAGCATTACATGAAATAAAAGAGGCCAGATATAAAATGATACATCATAAATAACCTCATATATGCAATATACCAGAAAAGATAAAATGTGCCAAGTATTGTGGTCCGGGCCTACAATCCCAGTGCTTGGGAGGATCAGGAGCTCAAGACATGCTTAGCTACAGGGCTGTGAGGTGTTGTAAGACAAATTCAGTATTGAGCAGAGCACAGTGTGCTGGGACTTAAAAAAGGTAGTTCTGAGGACCAGAAAGCTTGGCCCTGAGGGCACAGCTCAGTTGTAAAGCTCTTGCCTACTATGTGTGAATCCTAGCTTTGCACAAAAATAAAACGCAGGCTCTGAACAGAGCACCCCACCATGCTGCTGCCTGTCTGTGTGTCTATCGTGTCTGTCGTGTGTCTGCGTGTCTGCGTGTCTATCGTGTCTGTCGTGTGTCTGCGTGTCTGTGTGTCTATCGTGTGTCTGCGTGTCTGTGTGTCTATCGTGTTTGTACGATGTTTTAAGTTACTGGACTGGCTTGAGGGCAGTCTGTTCAGGTGCTTGGCTGACAGTCCTTTGCTTAGGTCACCAAGGAAGGGACTAAAAACTCTCAATTATGTGAGAAACAAGACCTTCACTTTGTAACAACAAATTCAAGAGACTAGGGAAAGTTAAAGTTTTTATTTTACAATCCTGTGGACATGGATGTTGGCCTACTAAAAGGAGTGGTGTACCAGGTTGGCACAAAGCAGCGATTTTTATTTACTTGTTCATTTATTTATTTTGGTTTTGGTTTTTTGACAAACAGTGGTTTTTAAAGGCCCCAATTGCAAAAACCAACCAAACAAAAACAAAACATCCTGTTTTTTTCCCATAGGCTGGTACTCCAGAGAGGTACAGAACCTTTGCTCTCACCTCTTAAAGCACCCTCACCGAACGTCCCATCCTATTGGCTCAGAACGTACAGTCTTATCTACCGTATGTCCTGGGTCTTGGGATCCCCTTTTCTGATCACCGTTGGCTCAGTCACGCGTCAGAGTGCCTGTAACTTTTCAACCCTAAGATAAACTGGACTACCTAGACACGCAGGCACCAGTTACCAACTAAGGGAAGAGATGGGTGTGGTTGGGGGGTGGGCTAGCACCTCCAGATTATCTGTAATTGAGCGCTAAGCCACCTCACGAACATAATCTATTTACTTATCCATTATTTAATAATAAAGTTTATTTTAATATTTAATAAGACTTTAATATTTACATTTAATATTTAATAAGAGCTTATTTTGTCTTATGGTTCTTCTGTACAAGGCATGGCAGCACATAACATGATTTATTTCTTGTAAAACAGCCCTGGCCTCCACCAGTTTAGGTTAAAGGGAAGAAGAAAAACAAAACTTTAAAACGAGTGCTTATTAAAGCCTATTATTAATATTAACAGCACTTTAAAAATAATCTAGCCGTAATTAGCCAAACACCCTGGGGCTAGGTGGGCCATTTTATCAGCCCTGGAAGAAGGGCCTGCGGGCGATTCAGGAAAAGCAAGGCAGCAAGGGCGGCCTGGGAACAGAAGTGGGCGAGTGACAACCGCACAGCCAAGCGTGCGAGCGGGGCGAGCGGGGCGAGCCGAGTGCGGCGGGGAGGCGGAGGCGGAGGCGGAGGCGAGCAGCCGGAAGGCTCGCCCGGAGCATCCGGGTGAGAGGCCGGAGGTCGGAGCGGAATCCCGGAGCGCCGCCCGAGCTCGTGGGTGCCGGGAGTGGTGGGGGTGGATCTCCAGGGTGCGTGGCTTCGTTATGGTGACGCTCTGGGAGGCCCGGCCGCACGGGGGCGCCGGAGCACGGCCATCGGGCGTCCCTTCCGTCCGCCGGAAGCGCTCTCCTGACACTGCGCGCCGCGGGAAGATGGCGCTGGAAGCTGGCGACATGGAAGACGGGCAGCTTTCCGACTCGGACTCCGACATGACGGTCGTACCCAGCGACAGGCCGGCGCAAATGGCGGTGAGCGAGAGGGCGCGCGGGAGACCGGGCCGGACGCCGGGGGAGCGCGGCCGGGAGGAGGGGTGCGGGCGGCGGCCTCGGGATGCGGCGAGTCGGAGGCCGCGGGGCCCCGGCGGAGACTCGACCCCGCGGAGCCGCCGGCCTCGCGGCCTCCGGGACTGGCGCGCGTCCCCTCGCCTGCGGCTCGTGCCTCCGCACGCTTCCCTTCTTCCTGCACAGCCGCCCCAGGGCACTGACGCCGCCCAAAGCGGAGCGTGGGGACGGGGAGCGGAGACTGCTTCGGATGCGCGTTTTATTGGCTCCTGGCGGGCAGGGAGCTCATTGCGTACCCGGGGCCTGGTCTTGAGAGTTGCGGTCTCTTCCGCGTGCCGGCACGGAGGCACCAGGCTTTGTTTCAGCTGCGCAGGGCTGTAGACGGCGGCTCGCTATGTATCCCACGGCTGGTCGGGCGCTTGAACTGTCGTCCTGCCCCTTAGACTCCACAAGTGCTGGGAGGTCCCAGTGCGCCACCACTCGAGGCAGCTTCCTAATTCTCTGGGACTTCTGCTACTCCTCGGAAAGTCCTGCTTCCCGCACCCAATCCCTGGCACCGCCGCTGTCGTCTGCAAAATGTTTTGACTGCCCTGCTTTGGTTTTCAGGTGGGGACTGGCATGATGCACACTGTAAGGCCTGGCCAGTTTTGCCTGCGGTTATTGCTGGGGGACTATTCATCTACTGCCTTAAGTCATCTTGCTCGTTTTAAATAACGAAGAGGAATTCAATAGATGCTTGGTTTTGTGTTTAGCATAGAAAAGCAAAGGTTGAGGGCAGAGTTACAATTAGAAGAAATAAACTCGGGGCTCTATTGCATAGTAGGGCGACTAGTTAACAGTGGCATCTGTTTCTAAATAACCAGGGAGTGGGGGTATAGCTCAATCATAGAGTGCTTGCCTAGCATGCAGGAGGCCCTGAGTCCAGTCCTCCCACTCATAAGTCCAGTGTAATTCACATGTGTCCTCCCCCCCCATAAGAGGGTTTTGTTCACCATAAGGTCTTTTTCATCATAAAGAAATGATAAATGTTTAGAGTGATAAATAAGCTAACAACCCTGATTTGATCATTATGAAAGATAGACATAAATTGAAGTATCATATTATACTGCATAAATTTGTGTAGTCATTATGTGTCGGTTAAGTTTTCCAAGTGATTAATTTCACATGTAGGAAACTAATACTGGGATCTTATTTTTCAGGCCCCTCTCCCAACATTAATAGTTTGGTTGACATAATATTGTGAAATTGTTTTTGTTTGGTTTGGGACAGGGTCAATTTTCATAGCCCAAAGTGTCCTCAAAACCAGGATCCTCCTGCCTCGGCCTCCTGAGCTCTGATTAAAAGTGTGCACCACTATACCCGATGAAACCTGCAGTTAAAAGTAATATGTCTGGCCTGGTCTACAGAGTGAGTTCCAGGACAGCCTCCAAAACAATACAGAGAACCCTGTCTCGAAAAACAAACAAACAAACAAAAGTACTATGTCTGGGATTCTTCCCCATGGGAGCTTACCATCAAATCTTTTGTTTGTTTGTTTGTTTTGTGACAGGGTCTTCACTTATTTAGACCTTGGCTGGCCTTGAACTTACAGAGATTTGTCTGCCTTTGCCTCCCAAGAGTACTGGGATTGATACCATCATGTCTTAAAGGAGTAGCCACAGAACCGTATAGAGGAAGTTGATATATTCAACTGGAAAATATATTTTTGGAGGGAAAGATAACAAACTCTGCCTTAACTGCCAGTAACAGTGATGTATGTCATCCTCCCAGATGTGGTTCTTGAAGGTGAGAAGTAAAGGCTTTGGCAAATTTTTAGGAGGAGATCTTCCAGAACCAAATTAACAGAAACTAGATTAGTGTCAGCTGTCTTTGGATGGTGATGATTTTGGATGCTCCCATGGAATCTCTGGTACACTCTTTGTCAAGTCCTCTTCTCCTTAATAAAGTCTGTGCTCCACAGACAGGCCTGAGCCCACTGTGGAACCTAAGTTGTCTTTAAGCCTCTGGTCCTTCTGCCTCTGGAATGCCGAGATGGCATGCATGGGTAGTGCCTACATCACTAAACAATAGCCCATGGTAGGTGGAGTTAATGCTGTGTGGAACTGACTGTGATTTCTTTCACTTGCAGAAAGTGCTAGGTGGGGGCAGTGTTGCGTGTGCACCAGTGTCACACTATCGGACTGTTAAAAACGTGGATTCCAGTGAGGAGAGTGTGGATTCGGATGAAGACTGCTCTCTTTGGAAACGGAAGCGACAGAAATGTCTTAACCCTCCTCCCAAACCAGAGCCTTTTCCGTTTGGCCAGAGCAGTCAGAAAACAGCTCTCAACGGAGGGAAGAAGGTGAACAATATTTGGGGGGCTGTGCTTCAGGAACAAAATCAAGATGCGGTGGCCATCGAGCTTGGCATCCTGGGAATGGAAGGTACCCTTGACAGAAGCAGGCAGTCTGAGACCTACAACTATTTGCTTGCTAAGAAACTTAGGCGGGAATCTCAAGAGTACACAAAAGAATTAGACAAAGAACTAGATGAATATATGCATGGTGACAAAAAACCGGGGTCAAAGGAAGAGGAGAACGGGCAAGGCCACCTCAAACGGAAGCGGCCTGTCAAAGAGAGACTGGGTAACAGAGTAGAAATGAACTACAAAGGCCGCTATGAGATCACAGAAGGTGACTCCCCAGAGAAAGTGGCTGAGGAAATTGCTTTCAGGTAAGCACTTGACCACATGTCTCGTATTTGCAGGAAGCAAAACAGATGCTAACATATTCCTTTTTTACTTTTTTTGTTTATGTGTTCGTTTAGTTTTAGGGTCTCCCTATAGTTTTAGCTGTCTGGAGCTTGCTGTGTAGACCAGGCTGGCCTCAAACTTACAGAGATCCACCTGCCTCTGCCTCTCAGAGCTGGGATTAAAGGCGTGTGCCATGCCTGACTGACGTTTTGTTTTGTTTTTCTTAAAGGAATTAACCCAAGCATATTTGACTGTGATTGGATTTGTGTCTTTTAAAGATAACACTGAGCTGGACACGTAGCTCAGTTGGTGTGGTGCTTGCCTAGCATGCATGAGACCTCGAGTTCAATCCTTAGCACCCATAAACTGGGCACGGTGTTGCCTGCCTGTAATCACAGTACTAATGAAATGGAAGATCAGAGGTTTAAAGTCATTCTCAGCCACATGGGAGCTTGATGCCAGCCGATGAGATACTGTCTCAAAAGGAAAAAAAAAAAAACGAGCTGGCAAGGTGGCTCAGGTGGCCGGGCGTTGGTGGGACACGCCTTTAATCCCATCACTTGGGAGGCAGAGGCAGGAGGATCTCTGTGAGATTGAGACCAGCCTGGTCTACAAGAGCAAGTTCCAGGACAGCCTCCAAAACAATACAGAGAAACCCTGTCTTGAAAAAAACCAAAAAAAAAAAAGATGCTCATCTGATTTAGACTCTTGTCATCAAGTCTGGTGTCAGTTTAATCCGTGGTCCCATGTGGTAGAAGTAGAAAGTTGTCTTCTGACCTCCACATTTATGCCATGGCGTGCACACACACACACACACACACACACACACACACACACACACACAATTTTTACTGTTATTCTTAAGTTGGAAGATAAAATAGCTGATATGTTAATATGATAATCATTCATTTTCAGGTGTTGATTTCTTTATGGAGACAAATTACCCAGTTTTATTGTTAACAACTGTGGCTTTTAAAAATCTTTCTCCATCACCCAGTAAAATCTTTTGTGTCCTCACCCATATGCCCGTTTACTATTAATATCCTTATTCTCCTTCCCAGACAAATACACTTTTCTGTCCTAGTAAATTTGCCATACAGATGCAGCCATGCAGTATCCATTTTTGTAGTTTCTCTCCCTCCCTGAATAGGGTTTCTCTTTGTAGCTCTGTAGACCAAGCTGGCCTTGAACTCAGAAATCCACCTGCCTCTGCCTCCCAAGTCCTGGCATCTGCCACCATGTCTGGCTACTCTTTTCTTTTTTTCCTTTTCTTTTTTTTTTTTTTGTTTTTTGTTTTTTTTTGTTTTGTTTTGTTTTTTTTGTTTTGTTTTGTTTTTTTTTGTTTGTTTTGTTATTTTGAGGCAGGGTTTCACTGTGTAGCTCTGCTGTCCTGGAAGGAGTTGTATGTAGACTCAGAGATCTGCCTGCCTCTGTTCTCCAAGTGCTGGGATTAAAGATGGGCGCCACCACTGCCGGACTTCATGCTGTAGCAGAAACTAGTTAATACTTTTACCCCTCTTTCCTTTTTTTCTTTTTTGAGATAGACTGAATTGATGAAGGAACCTGAGCCAAAGCCAGTCCTAGGAATTTGCTGGCCTCAAACTCACAAGAGAGCTGCCTGCCTCTGCCTCCCAAGTGCTGGAATTAAAGGCGTGCACCACTCACTATGCCTACACTTATTTTCTTAATTTGTAAATGAGAAGTGTTGCTTTTTGATTTGGGTGTTTTGTTTTGAGAAAGGTCTCCCATACCTCAAACTTACTATGTAGCAAGATGGGTCTTGAACTCTGATCCTCCTTCCTCTACCTCCCAAGGGCTAGAGTTACAGGCATTCAATCACCACTGCATTTTTATTAAATGTGTATAGATTTATGTATCTCCGGACTGGATGGATAGTCTACATTTATTTATTATGAATAACGCTGTTAATGACCTTTGCTTTTCGTTATGGAAAATAGAATTGTTTGGCAGATACTAAATTGACAATTCATGCATTTTTCACAGGCTCAGATTCTAGTTAATGTTTATTAGCTCTAAGTCACTAGTATTTGAAAATAGTATACTGTTAGGGAAACTGTTTCAGGCAACACCAGTACTGGTTAGGTTTTTTTGTTTTGTTTTTGTTTTTTGTTTGTTTTTCTTTTTAATAGTGAAGATGTTTGGGAGCTTGAGAGAGCTCATTAGTTAGGAGCACTGGCTGTTCTTCCAGAGGATCCAGATTCGATTCCCAGTACCCACATGGCAGATCACAGCCATCTGTAACGTCAGTCACAGGCAACCCAACACCCTCTTTTGGCTTCTGTGGGCATTGTGTGCACATGGTGCCCATGCACACATATGGGCAAAACATTCTCTCTCTCTCTCTCTCTCTCTCTCTCTCTCTCTCTCTCTCTCTCTCTCTCTCTCTCTCTCTCTCTCTCTCTCTCACACACACACACACACACACAATCAAAATCAGTCTGGTTTTTCAAGTCTAGTCACAGGGGATCTGGTATCTTCTGGCCTCCTGGGTATCAAACATGAGACATACGTGCAGGCAGTAGACGTTTGGAGTTTGTATTCTGAAGAAATGTAGTATTTATAAACCAAAATCTTCCCTAGAGATAAGGAAGCTGGACCTTGGTCACTCGCTCCTCCTTTCTGGTGCCTTTCCCACAGTGTTAGATTGCCTCCGTGAGGAGAAACCAGTGTCTGGGTCTGACTGGAAACTGAAAAGGCTTCTGCACTGTTTTTCTTATTTCTGGGAGCCATGGACCCTGTCTGACCCAGTTAGAAGAGTTACTCGAGCTCCCTGTATTTTTTGTTTTTTGAAACAGGGTCTTACTGTGTAGTCTTGCCTGTCCTGGAACTCAATGTGTAGACCAGGCTGGCCTCAACTCACAGAAATCACACTGCTTCTGCCTCCTGAGTGTTGGGACCAAAGGTGTGTCCCATCATGCCCAGCACTCCTTGTGAAGCGCTACTCCCAGCGACTCTGAAGAGTAGAATGAAATAGTGTGTCTAACATTAGAAAGAATTGGTATGTGCAGAGGGTAAGGCCTTTAGGATTGAACTGTAAGAAACCATTTGTAGATGTTGGAAGGTTAATCTGGAAGCATAATAACTGAAAGCATACTATATGTCCGTTATTTGTCTTTATAGTTAGAGTTGAATTAATTCACCTTGTTCTGCATGTTCATTTATTTTGAGAACTACCATAATCCAACAAGGTGAACAAAGAGCCTTAGTTTAAGAGTTGGTGTGGAACTTGAGTTAACATTCTTTTTTTGTGACTAAAGAGCAGGTTGTTCCATGTCAGTGACCCTACCATTAATGGATGGAGATTTAGAAAAGCAGGTATTGTCAGTAAGATTGGGTTCTAGTTGAAAACTACTCTGGTGATTAAAGTAGATTTAACAAGTTCTAAATTGCTTTGTGTTCTCAATAGGTTACAGGAACCAAAGAAAGACCTGATAGCCCGAGTAGTGAGGATAATTGGGACCAAAAAAGCCATTGAACTTTTGATGGAAACCACTGAAGTTGAACAGAACGGTGGTCTTTTTATAATGGTAAGACTGCTTTACTGTTTCTGGGTTTGGTTTGGGGGGTTTTGTTTGATTGGTTTTGGTTTGTTTTTTTGAAACAGCTTTTCTCTGTGTAACCCTGTCTGTTCAGGAACTCTTCCTGTAGACCAGACTGGACTCCAACTTACAGAGATCCACCTGCCTCTGTCTTCCAAGTGCTGGGATTAAAGGGATGTGACACCATCGCCCGGCTGTAATTTTTTTTAAAAAGAAAACTTTATATGTTCCAGTGAGTTAATACTGGTCTACTGAATATTGAGATGTGAATTCAAGTGCACTTTTGATATATTGTCTTTGAATAATTATTGAAAGCCTGCTTTGTACTGAAAGCTATTGCAGTCAAAGACAAGAAAAAGTCAGTTTATTGCAGTAATTATAAAGCCAGCCATGGTGACACATGCCTATAATCCCAGCACTAGAGAGGCAGAGACAGGAGAAATGCTGAGCTGGAGACAGGGTTCCTCTGTATTGTTTTGGAGGCTATCGGTCCAACCCAGCCTCGAACTCAAAGAGATCCACCTGCCTCTGCCTCCCGAGTGCTGGGATTAAAGGCGTGCGCCACCACCGCCCAGCTGCTGTGGCATTTCTTGAAAAAATTAATATAAAAATTTTAAGAGTAAGTAATAATTAAAGTGTATTAGCAAGTGTATGCCCTGATGGGAAAGAAATAGATCAAATGAAGGTGTGAGGAAGAGAGCAGAGAAGTGTAAATAAGTGGTCAGGGTAGCGATCTGAACAGGGTACTGCAAGAATGGTACGTGCGTGTTTGCGTGTGTGTGCGTGTGCGTGCGTGTGTGTGTGTGTGTGTGTGTGTGTGTGTGTGTGTGTGTGTGTGTGTGTGTGTGTGTGTCAGTGTCAGCTTGGAAGGTGTGAGAGATAGAGAGATACCTGGTGGGACCAGAAATGCTCAAGGTGAGCAAGAATTTGCCTTGGGTGCAAAGTTTGGCAGGATACCAATACTCAAGGTATATGGCATTTTCAATGTGATCTTTTCAAAACTAAAAATTTATTTTTCTTTGTTTTTGAGATGGGGGGTCTTGTTATATATCCTTGGCTGCCTTTGAACTCACTGTGTAGACCAGGTGGCCTCAAACTCACAGAGATCCACCTGCCTCTGAGTACTGGAATCAAAGCTGTGCCCCCCACACCTGGCTCAAAATTAAAAATGTAAGAAAATCCACATTCAACTAAATAAAAGGTGGGCTTCAACCATGTACAGTTGACCTAAAATCTTCCTGGTGCCTGATAAGAACAAGGGGGTCTTTGTGATCGGATAAAATCAATGAGAGACTAGGACATAAGGTATCTTAGTTACTTTCCTATTGCTGTGCTAAAACACCATGACCAAGGCAACCTATAAAAAGACTTTTAATTTGGGGCAGCATTTCAGAAGGTTAGAGTCTGTAAGTATAGTGGCAGGCAGGCATGGCACTGAAGCAGTAACTAAGAGCTCTCGCCTTAAGACTAGACAGGAGACCGAGAGAGACACTGGGCCTGGCCAGGTCTTTTGAAACCTCAAAGCCTATGCCCAGTGCCTCCTAATTCTTCCCAACAGTTCCACTAGCTGCTGCCGAGCATTCAAACGTGAGCCTGTGGGGCCATTCTCGTTCAGACCACCCCGTAAGACTCGAACTGTGAGCAGGTTCTCGTGGGGAATACTTTGTGCTCAAATTTGACTTTTTACTTAGAATGAAGTAGTTCTTGGAGGTCTTTGAGTGCACATTGAATTCTAGCTGCAGGAGTTAATGCCATGAGTCAGTTGCCTCTTGCTCTGGGAGCTAGTGTCCTTCTCAAGGTCTCTCAGTGTAGTGCCATGTGTTTTGCATCTTTGTGTTCTATTTTCTGGTGGTTAGCTGGGTAGTATGAGGGTACTGACACTTGTAAATTCTAGAGAACTGTGGCATGCCTTAAGGAAAAAATTATATTCGTTAAGCTTCATTTAATAATGATTTATAATGTTTTTGGCCATTAGTCCGTATTAATGAATCTATATGTGTGTGCATGCATTTTGTTTGTTAGGTTGGTTTTTGATTTGTTGTTTTCACTTCAGTGGCTTATTAAAACCCAGTCTTGTACAAAATATGCCCTATTTGCTAATTTGTATTTGTGACAGCTTTAAGAATATTGGGAAGTAGTCTGTCATGATCAGTGTAAAGCAGTGGTAGATATGTATGTATGTATGTATGTATGTATGTATATCTTAGAGTATATAATTAAATCTAAAATTCTTAAAAAGAACCAGAATCAGATCTGGGTTTCAAATCTGGTTCTGGCTGTCTCCATAAGCGTACCTCTATTCAAATATGTCCTGGTCATTTGTGGAGCCGTGGTCTGGGAGCCTGGGTTCTAGTCAGTGACTCAGCACTTTGCTAGCATGACAGAGGCCCTGACTTCTGTCTCAGTACTTTTTTTTTTCTTCTTCTTCTTTTTGGTTTTTGGTTTTTCGAGACAGGGATTCTCTGTATTGTTTTGGAACCTGTCCTGGAACTCACTCTGTAGACCAGCCCGGCCTCAAACTCACAGAGATCCACCTGCCTCTGCCTCCTGAGTGCTGGAATTAAAGGCGTGCGCCACTGACGCCCTGCTTCCAGTGCTGTTAATAAGTAGTCAGTCTTCACATGTGCAGTTGTCAAAGAATAAATTTGAAATAGTCTCAAAAACTTGCCTATGGCAATGTGTATAGATTAATTTTTTGTTTCTTTTTGTAGAATGGTAGTCGAAGAAGAACCCCTGGTGGGGTTTTCCTGAATCTCCTGAAAAACACTCCTAGCGTCAGTGAAGAACAAATTAAGGTAATGACAACGACTGTGTCCTTGGCTTTATGATGCATCAAAACACAGGACTTAGGGCACACATTTGTAATCCCAACACCCAGAAGCAGAGACAGGAGGATTGCTGCTTCCCAGGAAAGATCCCGTTTCAAAAGAGAAGCTGAGCATGGTAGTACATGCCTTTAATCCCAGCACTTGCAGGGGAAAGTGATCTCTGTGAGTTTGAAGCTAGACAGAGCCACATAAGATCCTGTCTCAGAAAAAGGAGAAAAAAGATGCTTAGTTCTTTTTGGACTTCTATTGAGTCTCCTTTTCTTTCTGTTATTTTTGTTTTGTTTTGTTTTTGAGACAGGGTTTCTCTGTAATAGCCTTGGCTGTCCTGAAACTCAATTTGTAGACTAGGCTGGCCTCGAACTCACAGAGATCTGCCTGCCTCTGCCTCTGTCTCCCAAGTGCAGGGTTTAAAGATGTGCACCACCACTGCCGGGCTAGTCTAGCTTTTTGAGAGTCAGTTTTAAGCACGTGAGTAGGGCTGACAAGAGGGCTCAGTGACTGAAGGAGCACAGCGAGGTGTACAACCTGAGTTTAGTCCTAGGAGCCCATGGTGGAAGTGAACAACGGAGTCCTGCAAGTTACTTCTGACGCATGTAATGAAAAAATCTTACAGGTGCCATAAAAGTGAATTTGAGAGCTAGGGTATAGTAGTGTAGTGAATGCTCAGTATGCACAAAAACCAAGTTCGATAAAGAAAAGATTGAATTTCTTAAATGTCAAGTAAGACTGGCTAGATGTCTCCAATGGTAAAAGCATTTGCCATCCCAGACAATATGTTCTATCCACATGATGCTGCAGCTACTCTTTTAATTGTCACATTGGTGAGAGTCAGTCTGTAGAGTTTGGAAGCCAAAACCAGACTTTTTGTTGTTAATGTTGGTTTGGTTTACATTGTGGATGCATGTGCGTGCGTGCGTGCGTGCGTGCGTGCGTGCGTGCGTGCGTGCGTGCGTGCGTGTGTATACCATAGCATTTGTGTAGAGATGGGAGGACAGCTGGTGGGAGCAGTGTCTTTCCACCGTGTTGGTCCTGGTGTGTGGTGATAGTTATTATTTAGTAAAGCTTGCCCGAGGGAACAGAAGCCAAAGCAGCCAAGCTCTCACCTCTACCTCAGGCTGAAAGGGCTGATCCTGTCTCCATGAACTCTCCACCAAGCCTCTCCTCAGCATAGCTAGAGACTAAATCTCAGAATGCAGCCTGAGACACTGGGCTCCTGTCTTATATACCTCTCCAGGACTAGAATTAAAAGTATGAGTATGTTACTCTTTTAGACTGATTCACTCTCGTGTAGCCCTGGGTGGTCTTGGACTCACAGAGATCCATCTGCTTCTGTCTCCTGAGTCCTGGGATTAAAGGTGTGTGCCACCATTGCCCCGCTTCTATGGCTAGCTAGTGTGGCTAGCGCTGCTTTCTGATACTTCAGACAATCTTTATTAAATCATGAACAATGATATATATCACCACACTGGTGGTTGAACTTGGCTCATCAGGATTGGTGCCCACTCAGGTACCTCCCCTGCCTGTTTTCCTCTGCTCTCTTCCTTCGACCCTTCCATTTTCTTTCTCTTCTGTTTTCTTTGGGGTTTTTGCTTATTGCTTATCCTTGTTTGGGAACCTTGTAGTTTAATACTCAGTGTAGAAAATAGAAAACATGTGTTCATGTTTGGGGGGAAAAGCAGAAAGTAATAGTTTCTGGTTTTTGAGACAGGGGTCCCACTGTGCAACCTTGACTGGCCTCTGCTTCCTGAATCCTGAATGTCCCACCGATGGTTTCCTTTTAATGAGACTTGCAATGTTTGGTGGGAAAGGAACTTCATAACCGTTTACTTCATTGCCAAATATAAGGGTCTTTTTGTTGTTGTTGTTTTTGTTTTTTAAGATCAAGATGCTTAATAAAGTAAAGTTACATTTTACCTCTTGAAACCACCATGTGGTTTCAAGAATTACAGGATTACACATCTGCAATTCTAGCATTTGGGAGGCAGGGGCAGGAGGATCCTCACAATTTGAAGTCAGCCTGGTCTACATAGTGAGTTCTAGGCTGGCCATGGTAGTATAGTGAGACTCTCCTAACAAGCATATATTTATTTATATTGGTTTTACTCCTCAAAAAACATTTTTGCCCTTCACAATTTGGGATGGTGTAGCCGTATACTACAAGTAGTGGGTAAAGGCTAGATGCCCAGCCTAGGAACTCATTAGTGCCAGTGTTAAGAAGCATCGTGCTCTTCAGTATTGGTTTTTATTTTATGTGTGTGTGAGTGTTTGCCTGCATGTGTGTACAGTGCTCTCAGCCCTGGGGGGAGGGTTGGAGTTATAGGTAGTTGTAAGCCAACATGTTGGTGCTGGGAACTGAATCTAGGTCCTCTAGAAAAGCAGCAATTACTCTTAACTGCCATCTTTCCAGCCCCTGCAATAATACTTTTTTAAGAGATGGAATTGTTACATTTTGCAAGTGGCATGTTCTTACATAGATCAGTTTAATTTTGTAGCACAGGTAGCCATGTATAGTTAGGATGTTTCAAAGTTAATACATCTTTAATCTTTTATTGTGAGTATGTGTGTGTGTGAGTATGTGTGGTCAGTTATAATTTAAGTTCTAAGCAAAGTTTCCGTGTGTGTGTGTGTGTGTGTGTGTGTGTGTGTGTGTGTGTGTGTGTGTGTGTGCGCGCGCACACATGAGATCAGTTAAAGTTCTAAGCAAAGTTTCCCCGAGGTAGTTCCTCTTTTAGCAAACAGATGTGTGGGACGGTGTGTTAGGGTAGAATGAGCATGGCCTACCTAACAGTAGATTGGCTTTGACTATAGTAGTTGACGATATCATGAACTCTGTTCTGGTAATGGGATCACTAGTACTTGTTTTTTTTTTTGTGAGAAATAGATGATTTTAAAAGGCCTCCCTCGTTATATAACAAATAATACGGTGTGGCTTCTTGCTTGTTATTTTTAACCAACGTTCTTTTTATTTCAGGAAATTTTCTACATTGAAAATCAAAAAGAATATGAAAATAAAAAAGCTGCTAGAAAAAGAAGAACACAGTTATTGGGGAAAAAAATGAAACAAGCTATTAAAAGTCTGAATTTTCAAGAAGATGATGATACATCACGAGAAACTTTTGCAAGTGACACTAATGAGGCCCTGGCCTCTCTTGATGAAGCCCAGGAAGGAACCGGCGAAACCAAGCTGGATGCTGAGGAGGCCATTGAGGTGGATCATCCTCAGGACTTGGACATCTTTTAGGCACATTTTGGACGTTTTGAAAAATAGACCTTTGTAAAAAAAAAAGTTTCCATTTCTACTGAGATTGCTGTACTATGCACTGAGTGTGGAGAAAGGAGAGCTGTTGTGTTTCTTGTTTGAAGTAAAATTGTATGTGGGCAGTCAGATGCCATTGACGGCCGTGTCTGACAGGTGTACAGCATGAGTGTCATTGCTCATTCTGCTGCATGTAGTGACTGCTAACGCCTAGTTCTACCTGCGCTCGCACTGTCCAGCTCACTGTCATGCCATTAAGAAGCTTTTGTTTTCTGATTTCTTTGTGGTGAACTATGCTTAGGTTTTAACACATTCCATTAAAATATGCTATAATATGCATAAATTGCTCAGCTCTTACATCCGATTGTTCCTGTAGGGCGGGCAGGGTCTTGGTATGGACTTACCTCTTGTCTTTCTCCTCCGCCTGAGCAGTGCTGAGATAATGCGTTTATGCCACCATGCTCTGCTACCTCTTGGCAACTTTTAAAAAGCTATTATTATTGTGTGCATGGCCCCACACCTCCTCCCTCCCTCCCTCCTGCATACAATAATAAATAGCAATTTTGTGAAGCCAGGTATCCTCCCCTTTTAAGTGGGCTGGGGTATAAGGCCTGCACCTCAGATGTCTCTATCTGCTGAGCTATCTCACCGGCCCTTTTAAGCACTCTTGGAAGCTTAAGTCTATGTGGAAGCTCTGCTTGCCATTTGTTGAAAGCAAATATCAGAAGCTTCTTTTTTTTTTTTTTTTTTCTGAAATAGGTTCTCAATGTGTACCTTTGGCTGTCCTAGAACTCACTATGTAGACCAGGATGGCCTCAAATTCCCTATGTAGCCAATAATGGCCTTGAACAGCTGATCCTCCTGCCGCTTCCAAATGCTGAGATTACAGGTGCGTACCACCACACTTGGTTTATATGGTGTTCAAGATTGAATTTAAGGGCTGGAGAGGTGGCTCAGAGGTTAAGAGCACTGGCTGCTCTTCCAGAGGTTCTGAGTTCAATTCCCAGCAACCACATGGTGGCTCACAACCATCTGTAATGAGATCTGGTGCCCTCTTCTGACCTGCAGATGTACTTGCAGTCAGAACACTATATACATAGTAAATAAATCTTAAGGTTCAGAACATTATACTAAGCAAATACCACCAACTAAACTATATCCGTAGGCTCTAGCCCAACAGATTTTTCCTGTTTGTCAAATTTGAAATGTCTCCAAGTATTCTCATTTTTTAATCGATGATAGAGACTTAGAGAAAATAAGACTTACACTGAAAATAGCTCTGAGCTGCATACTCAGCTTCTAAAGGTTGCTGTGGCGTTAGCAGGACAATTGTTACATCAACGATCGCAGTCTCATCAGAATTGGACTGTGTGAGGTTCTAGGTGAGAATTCTGTCATTGCTTCCAGTGATGGCTTTGGAAAAAGATGCCTGTCCTGCTTTACCGAAATTGGACAATATCTGCGCAGCAGAGAACCAATCTAAGCCTGCCAATAAGTGAGGACCTCAGGGTCTGGGTGGTGGTTCCTTGCATTGTGTTAGAGAGTACAGGGCCTCACACAAGCTGGGCAAGTGATCTATCATTGAGCTTCACCAGCCTTCACCATTACACCCCCGGGAGAAGTCAACGCTGGCTTTGACTTCCTCATATAGCTGAGAATGGCCTTGGACTCTTAGTGCTAGGGAAACTGTTATGCACCACCAAGAAGTGCTAAGATGGGACCCAAGTTTTATGCGTGCTAAGCAAACTCTCTACCACCTAAACTGCATCCCCTGCCCTTGTCTGCCCCCAATGTTATTTTTCTGTGTGTTTTTTTCTTCTTTTTAAAATATGTATTTTTTATGTGGTATTCCTGCGTGTATTCCTGCAGGCCAGAAGAGGGCACCAGATCTCATTACAGATGGTTGTGAGCCAGCATGTGGTTGCTGGGTATTGAACTCAGAACCTCTGGAAGAGCAGCCAGTGTTCTTAACCTTTGAGCCATCTCTCCAGCCCTGAGTTTTTGTGTGTTTTTTTTTAATTTAAAAAATCATTGTATGTGTGTGTGTCTGCATGGATTTATGGGCAAGCACACTATATGTGTGGTGTGTGTTTGTGTCCTTGGAGGCCAGGAGCAGGTGTCAGATTTGGAGGGAACTGGAATCCCAGGCATTTGTGAACAGCCCAGTGTGGGTGCTGGCAACTGAACCCCTGTCCTCATGATAGAACATTCAAGTACTCTTAACTGCCCAGCCACGCCATCTCTGCTGCAGCCTAAGTTGGTTTTTTTTTTAATTGCAAGTAGATTCTTCCCATACATTCTGAGCATAGTTTCCTTATCTTTCCTCCTCTTCTCCTAACCTTCCCTTCCTCCCCTCTGCCCCCCTTTTTACTCCTCCATTTCCTCTTAAGAAAAGAGCAGGGCCAGGTGTTGGTGGCACACTCCTTTAATCCCAGCACTCGGGAGGCAGAGGCAGGCGGATCTCTGTGAGTTCGAGGCCAGCCTGGTCTACAAAGCGAGTTCCAGGAAAGCCTCCAAAACAATACAGAGAAACCCTGCCTGGAAAAATATAAATAAATAAATAAATATTAAAGAGAGAGAGAGAGAGGGGCTCCAAGAAAGGTCAGCCTAAGAGGATAAAACAAGATACCTTTACCATTAGACAAGGCAAAAGCCCTCATATCAAGGCCAAACAAAACAACCCAAAAGGAGAATAACGTCTCGAGCAGGCAAAAGAGACACACCTGCTCCTACTGTTAGGTGCTGTAAAAATACCAAGCTAGCAGCCATAACATATGCAGAGGACCTGGTGTACAACCATGTAGGCCAGTTCAGCCTCTGAGCCCTGCTTAGTTGAGTTGGTGGGCCATGGTGTCCACCACAAACTCTCGATGAGTTCTGAGTTTTCTGTTGCCCATGTGTTGTGCAGTCTAGGACATGCAAGAGTACAGTAAATTTGAGTTTTGTCTTAGCTGCTTTTGCTCTGAAGAGACACCATGGCCAAGGCAATTTACAGAAAAGTTAGTAAGAAGCTCGTGGTTTCAGAGGCTTAGTCCATGATCACCATGTTGGGGAGCATAGCAACTGGTTCACTCTTAGAAACAGACTGTAGGGGCTGGAGGGATGGCTCCGTGGTCCAGCGCACTTGCTGTTCTAAAGGACCAGAGTTCAGTTCCTAGCACCCACACTGAGCAGCTCACAACTGCCTCTAGTTGCAGTCTCGGGGGCTCTCATGCCCACTTCCTCCCTCTGAAAGGCATCCTTGCACACACATACATACACCAAATAAAAATAAAACTCTGGGTTGTATGTACATTTGTAGTTGGGGTACACTTACCCAGCCCTAACTTGATCTTGGTGATACTTGGGTTTATTTTGTGGAAGGGTCTCACTCTAGCCCTAGCTGACCCAGTATCCAGTATGTAGAGTAGGATGGTCTCTAGCTCTCTAACTGCTGGGATAAAGGCTGAACTACTACATCGAGCTGGCTGGCTGGCTGTTTGTTGAACCTCAGTAGCACAACTCTGCCGTGCAGCTCTGGGACGTGAGGAACACAACTACATCCATTTCTTAGAGCAGAGATTCTCAACCTTCCTGATGCTGAGATCCCTTAATACAGTTCCTCGTGTTGTGGTGACCCCTAACCACTAAATTATTTTTGTTGCTACTTCATAACTATAAATTCTGTTACTGTTATGAATCATAATATAAAAATGTGTTTTCCGATGGTCGTAGCTGACCCCTGTGAAAGGGTTGTTTGACACCCCCCAAGGGTCATGACCCACAGGTTGAGAACCATTGTCACATTATGACTTGGACACAAATTGACACAAATCTCCTTTCTCCTTTCCTAATCTTCAGGTGTGAGGAAATTCACTTACCACGGTTCTCACTAAAGCAAGGCATGATCCCGACACGTTACGTTATGCCTTGGAAAGAAAACATGAAATTCAGGAATGTGAATCTGAAGGTATTTTCTTACAAATATTCAGATTAAAGGCTACCTGTGGCTGTCAGAGAGGAAGGTGTTTTCCTGACAGTCTGAGGCTGACCTAAGACCCACAGGCTGGAAGGAGAAACCTGATTCCTGCAAGACGTCCTCTGGCCTGCTCACACACACATGCTCACATGTGCCCATACATGCTCACTAAATAAACCAAACATGACAACAAAAATAAAGCCAGTTTAGAATGCTCTCTAAGGCATATATAGCTCTGCAAAACAACAACAACAACAACAACAAAAAAAACAATTTTTCTATGTATTTTCACATATGCTCGTAAACAAAAATAACCCAAATGCAAACATAGAATGGCCGCACGACAGCATTTGAGGTCACATACACTCACGCAGGTCGTGAGCAGTAAAGCTGCAAGTACAGGAGCTATGCTTTCAGATTGGGCCGAATGTTCAAGCAGAAAACCATGGAAACAGCTGGGCTGGATCTACAGGTAAGACTCCACCCAGTGCTGCCAGCCAATTTGAAAATGTTTTCCCAATTAAGATTGGCCCTTATAGGACTCTTCTTTTCCTTCCTTTCCTTCCTTCCTTCCTTCCTTCCTTCCTTCCTTCCTTCCTTCCTTCCTCCCTCCCTTCCTTCCTTCCTCCCTTCCTCTCTCCTTCCTCTGCTTCTCTCTTCTCTTCCTTCTCACCACCCCTCTCTCTGGATCCAGATTATCCTGGAATTCACCATATAGCCCAAGCTGGCTTTGAACTCATGACTATCTGAAGTGTGTTCCTAATTAGTCTTAGTAATAAAATCCTGGAGTCAGATAGCGGGGTAGAAACTGAAAGATCAGAGAAGTAAAGGACCAGCCATGGTCACCTTTCACTTCCCTGACTCCTCAGATGGAAAAGGGCTGAGCTGCTGTCTACACCCTACCTTATCACTTCCTCTCTCTGCCCAGCCACATCACTTCCTGTCTGTCTGTACAGACCTCCAGAACTCTATGGTCAACTCTAGCTCCACCCTCTGATCTCCAGGCAAGCTTTATTTGTCAGAGCACAAACAAAATATCACAACAGCTATCCTCCCGCCTCAGTTTCCCCAGTGCTAGGATTAAAGACAGAAACCACCATACCTTTCTAGTAAGTTATTTCTTTAAAGAGTTAGAATGTATTACAGTGTAAATAATTTGAAAATTTTCAAAAGAATAAATAGCTACTATTGAATAAGAATATGTTTTGGCAAGACAAAAAGAAGCCTTAGATGGGGCTGAAGAGATGGCTCAGAGGTTAAGAGCACTGACTGCTCTTCCAGGGGTCCTGAGTTCAATTCCCAGCAACCACATGGTGGCTCACAGCCATCTACAATTCAACCTGGTGCCCTCTTCTGGCATGTAGGCAGAACACTGTATATGTAATAAATAAATAAATCTTTAAAAAATAAAAGAAGTCTTAGAAATTACAAATATCAACATAGGGTAAAATAAGTGGCTCAATTGCTGGGCATTGGTGGCGCATGCCTTGAATCCCAGCACTCAGGAGGCAGGGGCAGGTGGATCCCTGTGAGCTCAAGACTAGCCTAATCTACTTCGAGAGTTCCAAGACAGCCTCCAAAGCTACAGAGAAACCCTGTCTCCAAAAACAAAACAAACAAACAAAAAGCCATGGCTCAATTGTTTCCTTATAAAATGCTCCTGTACACTGCTATAAAATAAGAGAAGTTATGCTTTCCTTGAGATATATGGGGGGAGTTTTTTGCTTTGGTTTGCTTTTGGTTTTGGTTTGTTTGTTCATTTTTGAGACAGTTTCTCTATGTAGCCCTAGCTGTCCTACCTACCTCTCTGCCTCCTGAGTGCTAGGATTAAAGGCATGTGCCACCACTGCCCCACATGGGATTTACCTAATACTTAAAAAACAAAACAAAACACTACAGAAATTAAAACACGGGTATGAAATACCAGTCTGCATACACTTATTATTGACTTCTATTTTGTTTTGTGTGTGTGAGAGACAGAGAGGAGAGAGAGAGACAGAGAGACAGAGAGAGAGAGAGAGGATGAGAATTGTATATTCCTGATTGTCCTGAAATTTGCATATAGACAAGACCGGTCTCAAACTTAGATCCATCTAACTCTGCCTCCCAAATGCTGGGATTAAATGTGTGTACTACCATAACTGGCTTTTATTCCATCTTGATATTGGGATCTATTTTATATAATTTGATGTCTTAATAAATAGTATTGTAGGGCGGAGAGATGACTCAGCAGTATAAGAGCACTGGCTGCTCTTCCAGAGGAACTGGGTTCAATTCCCAGCACCCACATGGCAGCTCACAGCTGTCTGTAACTCCAGTTCCAGGGGATCCGACACCCTCACACAGAATATATTACAGGCAAAACACCAGTGTACATTAAGTAAACAAATTTTGGGTTTTGTTGTTGTTGTTTGTTTATTGAGACAGTGTTTCTCTATGTAGCATTGGAAGCTTTCCTAGTACTCACTCAGGCTAACCTCGAGCTCACAGAGATCTGCCTGTCTCTGCCTCCCAAATGCTGGGATTATAGGCGTGTGCCATCACTGCCCGGCTTAAATAAATAAATCTTAAAAAAAAAACAAGAAGAGAAAAAGTCTTTAAATCTAACATGAAAAGGGCATCTGGTGCTGTTCAGCAGAGTGTTTTCTCTCTTAGCAAGCCGAAGCATGTGGGATCTATGCTGGCCCCTTGGAGGACTCTCTGTTCTGGGGCTACAGCGAGCGGCTTTGCCATGGGGAAGATCGAAAAGTCGTCCTGAAGAAAGGCCTGCCGGAGATAAAGATTGCCGACATGCCTTTGCATTCACCTCTCTCCAGATACCAGAGCACTGTGATCTCCCATGGCTTCAGGAGGCGGCTGATTTGATGTGCCAACCTGGGGGTAGCGGTGTGCTTGCCTGATGTACAACAGGCTCAGGGTTCAAATCCTATTACTACTAAAAAAGAATAAAATGATATAGCAGTCCAATCTCTTGCCCTGTCTCAGTGCTTAAAAGTTAACCTTAGCTGTTAAGACTGGAATAAAAGAACCTGTGTCTGCCAATGCTGCTGTCAAGGGGAGCTGGAACTCTTTGAAAAGCTACAGAGGATGAAACCAACATGGCTTCGAAGTTTGTTGTTTTATAAATTCTGACATCGTGGAAAAGCACAGACATGTCTATGTTTGTAACATCGCTCATGATAACTGTCATTCTGCCCCAAAATTCAATCCAAAACTTAGGAAATAGCTGGAGAAGTTGGGCGGTGGTGGTGCACATCTTTAATTCCAGCACTCAGGAGGCGGAGGCAGATGTATCTCTTGAGTTCAAGGCCAGCCTGGTCTACGGAGCAAGTTCCAGGCCAGGGCTACACAGAGTTCCAGGGCTACACAAAGAAACCCTGTCTTGGAAAAAAAAAATAGCTGGAGTTCCCTACAGAGGACTTATTTTCTACATCTCCTTGATAGTCTGTACATATCTAAGAAACGAGAGGTTAGTTACCCCGAGTGTAGATTTTTTAATGTTTTTAAATTAGAAACATGAATGCTTCACATGTCAATCCTAGCTCCCTCACCCACCCCTCCTCCCTTGTCCCTCCACCAGCCCTCCAGCCGCCCCCCCATCCCCACATCATTCCCCAGGGAGGGTGAGGCCCTCCTTGGGGGGGGATCTCTAAAGTCTGTCATTTCATCCAGGGCAGGACCTAGGCCCTTCCCCATGTGTCCAGGCTGAGAGAGCATCCCTCTATTTGGAATGGGCTCCCAAAGCTCATTCATAAACCATGGTAAACACTGATCTACTACCCAAGGCCCCAGTGATTTCTGTGGCCTCCTCACTGGCACTACATTCATGGAGTCTGGATCAGTCCCCTGTTGGCCTCTCGGCCATCAGTCTGGGATTCAAGAGCTCCCCCTAATCCGGTCAGCTGTCTGTGTGAGTTTCATCATCATGGTCTTGACCCCTTTGTTCATCACTTCTCCATCTCTGTCACTAGGTTCCAGGAGTTCAGTTCACCAAGTGTAGATTTTTTTCACTGATAACCACTACCTTGCCTCTAAAACCAATCTGAACCGATTAACCCACTTCTCTAGAGCAAGCTTTCCTGCCCCTGCTGAAAATCAATCCAGTGCTCTCTCTACCATTGACCACAAAAGCAAATTCAGCTGAAATAGGGAAAGCAAAGGCTCAGTGTCAGCTTTGGAGATAGCCTTTACATTTATGCCACTCAACTAGTGTTCAAAACCTCAGAAATAATGAAGCCCAGACAATTTTATAGGGATGAGGAATGGGAACTCCATAGGACATCTTAAGGAGCCCAAGAACTCTGTGAAAGGATACCTTGAGTCTGGGAGTCGATGTGAGTCAGAATCTTCATATATCCCTAGGACTAGGTAGGAAAAAATCTTGAGTTGAAATGGACACACAGAGACCTCTGAATACATTGCTCACAGCCAGTGGTACTAACATACTGTGGGCTGGGTCCTCTCATCCCCACAAGGGTTCATGTGTTTGTGTAGAAGTCTGGTCCCCATAGCGTCAGTGACAAGTGATGAAGCATAATCTGAGCCTTGGGCAGTTGGGTGTGCACCCTCAGAAGAGACTAAGCACTCGGGGGACCCCTGAGCTAGTTCTAATGAGGGTAAGAACTCTTGAATCACCCCAGTCCCCTGGTTGGTTGTTGATGCTCTTGCTATCAGGGCTCAACTCTAGGGCCTTCCTCATGGTAGGCCTGTCTTTGGATATCATCTCACTCTTGGCCATGGGCAGATTATGAAGCCACTTACCCGAAGCTGAACCAGCTCGTCTGCCCTGTCTTACTTTCAGCCTTCAAATGATAAGCTTCACCAAAGAGCGCTTTCTTTCTCCTTCTTCCACAGTGTTGGAGTGCTGGGCTAGTGCTTGACCACTGAGTTTAAGCTTTGCTTTTCCCAAGACACGGTCTCACTGTGTAGATCAGGCTGGCCTCTCACGGAGCTCTGCCTGCCTCTGCCTCTCCGGTGCTAGGATCAAAGGTGTGTGCCACCACACCTGATTCAACCCTTTCTTTATAAATATCTGTAGATGTACTGTATAGTAACCAGAACAGTCTAATAACTCATTTACTCTCTATGAAGTCTGTCTCTGAGACAGCGATTCTATGACATCAAGTTTTCTGTCTGTTACAGTTTGAATCTGAAATGTCCTTGTTGTGGTTTGAAAGAAAATGGCCCCCAAAGAGAGTGGCACTATTAGGAGGTGTGGTCTTGTTGGAGGAAGTGTCACTATGGGGGACAGGCGTTGAGGTCTCTTTTTTCTCAAGCTTCCTTCAGTGTGACCATCAGTTGACTTCCTGTTGCCTCTGAGTCAAGATGTAGCCCTCTCAGCTCTAGTTCCGAGTCTGCCTGCACGCTGCCATGCTCCCCATCATGATCGTAATGGACTGAATCTCTGAAACTATGAGCAAGCCACCGCAATCAAATGTTTTCTTTGTAAGGACTGTCACGGTCACGGTGTCTCTTCACAGCAACAGAAACCCGACCTAAGAGTTCTCCACAGGAAAATGCTTAAACACTTGATCTCAGTTGATGGAGCTATTTTTGGAAGCTATTCTTAGGAGCAGGACTCAGCTAGAGGAAGTGGGTCTCTGGGGATGAGCCTGTGAAAGTTTCATCTGGGCCACAGTCCTTTCTTCTTTTTCTGGGTCCTCCACACCTCTTGCTACCACAATGCTCTGCCCGAGTTCATGGGCTAAGAGACACGGGCCAAACTCTCTGAAACCATGAGCCCAAATACATCTTTGTCCATTAAACTGTTCTCTCTGGTATGTTAGTCACAACTGTCCAAAAGTAAGGAACTCTTCATCCCACGTGGTTTTCCTTCTGTTTCTGTGAATGCCAAGTTATTTTCCAGTGAGCGTCCCTTTCAGACTGTCCCTTGCCTAATTTCATGCTCACTTCCTTTCGACGTTTCCCTCCTCCATGATGGGCTAGTTTGAGGTTATGATGTCCCTCCCAGTAGAGCCCGAATACATGAGGAATCTTACTTAGGCCAGGGAGGTCCTTCCCGGTGATTGTGAATCCCTGGGACTTCCAAGGTCCAAACTGCCTGTGGGTGTAGCTCTTCCACACTAAAATCCCTGGTGATTGTATTTAACCAGCAGTGACTAGTTTCTGTCCATCTGGGGAGCCTTGAGAACTAGCAACGCAGGCAAAGTCCACAGGGTGGGGGGGGGGAGGCAGGCAGAAAGGTGAGCAGTGGCTTGAGTTGAAATAGTTCTGTTTACCCTTCTCTGCATTCTCCGGGCTCTGACAAGAGGGGATCTATGTATGATGGGGCCAGTTTACCTGTTTTGTTGTCGTTAGTGGTGGCATATGTGTGTATGTGTGTGCACGAGCAGGCGCGTGTGTGAATAATAATGTATACAACCAAAAACAATACCGGAAGCCAGAACACCAAAATGGTCCCAGTGTTAGTACTTCTGGTGGTGGTGATGTCACTGGTGATGATGGTGGTGATAATTTGGGTCTTCTGAGACAAAAAGGTGATGTTGGTCTCTGTAGCCCAGACTAGCCTAGAACCCTGGAGTTCTGGGAGTACAGGCAAGTACAAACATGTATTTCATCAACAGAAGCTCTTCCTTGGGTGTGAAATACTCTTCCCTCTGTCCTGTTGTCACAGTTAAAAAATCACCACAAATGCCAACTCCTATGGGACGATGTTTCATGCTCAACTCCACGTTCAACTCTTCTTACCAGAAAGTTCCATCTTTGTGCTCCTAGTTCCTCAGCTCGACCAGAAGGGGGCTCTGTTGCATCATGTAAAATGCAATTTGATTTCTGAAGAGAAAATGGAGGGGGGAGTGGATCTGGGGGAGGGAGGAGGTAGGGGTAGCTGGGAGGACTGAAGGGAGGGGAAACTGTGCTCAGGATATATTATAAGAGAGAAAAATCTATTTTTAAAACAACAATTTTTAAAGGTAAAAAAACACAAAACCTTGCATAATGGGGAAAAGAGAAGCTAATGGCAGTCGGTGACTGCTAAGGGAGAGTCATTTTTTTGGGGGGTGGGGGAGAAGCCAATGGTGGTTGTCCAAGTCCCAGTGGACAATCGCAGGTGCTGTGCCTGTATGGGCAGCACTAATTGATCTTAGTGGGTTATTGACAAAAGGGCATGAAGATGGAGGAAGATGGGGACTATGTTGGTGAGGGATGATGGAGGGTGATGAATATGAATGACCAAGATACATTGTACACATGTATAAAATCATCAAGGATTTAAAAGTAAATGTAATTTTTTAGGGGGGGGGGGTTGTCCGAGACAGGGTTTCTCTGTGGCTTTGGAGGCTATCCTGTTCTCATAGACCAGGCTGGTCTCAAACTCACAGAAATCCACCTGCCTCTGCCTCTGCCTCAGCCTCCCAAGTGCTGGAATTAAAAGTGTGTGCCACCACCGCCCGGCCAAATTTATTTATTTTCATTTGTGTATTTATTTTTTGTTTTTCAAGACAGGGTTTCTCTGTATAACAGCTCTGGCTGTCCTGGAACTTGCTCTGTAGACCAGGCTGGCCTCAGACTCACAGAGATCTGCCTGCCTCTGCCTCTCTGCCTCTCTGCCTCTGCCTCCCCAGTGCTGGGATTACAGGCACGGCCTTTTTGTGTCGTCTTTGTTTTACTACAGAATAGTGTTCTGGAAAGGCCATCAACATTCGGTCACAATGAGTCTCCACTCACACAGCTTCTGGCACGCTGAAGGGACGTGTGAATGGCTGTCTTATTGCGAGTTTTTCTCAGACTTCCCACTGTGGATGCATTCCCACCGCTTCCTCTGAAGCAGCTTCCCTGCAGACTTCCGGTACAGGTTGTGCCTTTTCCTCTTCTTTTCCCCACTTGCCTGACACGTCCGCTCCAAGCCCAGTTCAGCTGGCGTCTGCACTTGAAGCCTTCCTTTATGTGTTGGAAACAATCGTCCCTGCCTCTGGGTCCTGGCTTCAGTTGTATTTTATGTCATTATTCATTCCTCCTGAGATGGAGACTTCCCCTTAATCTCTCCTTATCCCCACTTGCTTTCATTGTACTGGGTAAAGGCTGTGTGGGACAGGCCTGTGATGTCTGACCCAGATCAGAGGCAGGCCAACATTGCCAGACCTAGGCCAGTCGATAATTCCTGATCCAAGAATCTATACTTCCTTTATTTCTCTCCTTACCCTTTTCTTTTAGACACAAAAGCAAGCATGGTAAATATAATTAAGATAGTAAAAAGCTTTGGCCTAAAGTAACATCGAAAAAATATTTTTATCAGTAAAGGAAGCTGCCCACCTGCCAGCTACTTAGCTTCCTTCTTAAAAGAACTGATAAAGGATTATTTATGTATATACGATCTCCATTTATCATTTATTCATTACCAAATCGACTTGTAGGTGTTCATGCAAACTAAAGCTGTTGAACTGGCTCAGTTTTCTTTTGGCTCGGAGTGAAACTAAAACTTTAAGAGGAAAAGTATTAACTCCAACTACCTGAACAGGCTAAGTAAGTTTGGCCACATATCCGCTATGCAGATTGAAGGGACAGAATATCAAAGGACTAAGAGAAAGACACTCAACGTGATCACTTTGGTAAAGCTAATTGAGGTGGCTGATGGTCCAAGATCTGACTTTGTTGGAATAACACAAACTCTTAAGTTTAAATGTCAAAATTCTTGTAAAAAGAGAATATATATATTATATACATATTAACAATTATGGGCTAAATACTTAAGTCAGAGATAGCCAGTAAGAAACCAAGCAAACGGCCAACAGCTTCATAATTAATATAGTATCCTGTGTGTTATTTGGGGACTGCAACTGTGGCAGAGCCCAGGCAGCTGGTGGGGGAAAAACCAAGCAGCACACAAGTAAAAAACTATACTCTACACTTCCCCATGTGTCCAGACTGAGAGAGCATCCCTCCATGTGGAATGGGCTCCCAAAGTTCATTCATACACCATGGTAAACACTGATCTACTACCCAAGGCCCCAGAGATTGCTGAGGCTTCCTCACTGGAACTACATTCAGGGGGTCTGGATCAGTCCCCTGCTGGCCTCTCAGCCATCAGTCTGGGTTCCAAAAGCTCCCCCTTGTTAGGTCAGGTGTCTTTGTGGGTTTTGCCAGCATGGTCTTGACCCCTTTGGAATCACTCCTCTCTCTCTGTCACTGGGTTCCAGGAGTTCAGTTCAGTGTTTAGCTGTGGGTATCTGCCTCTGCTTCCATTAGTCACTGGATGAAGGTTCTAGGATGGCATATAGGTAGCCCTCAATCTCATTATCAGGGAGGGGCTATTTATGTAGTCTCTCCACTATTGCTTACTTTGCCAATTGGTGTCATCCTTGTAGATCTCTGGAAATCTCACTAGTGCCACATCTCTCCTCAAACCTATAATGACTCCATCTATTATGGTATCTCTTATCCTGCTCTCCTCTATTCTTCCCCTGACTCAGCCTTCCTGCTCCCCCATGTCTTCCTCTCTCCTCCTCTTATCCCCCATTCTTTTTCTCAGTTCCCTCTCCCCTCCCTCCATGCTCCCAATTTGCTCAGGAGACCTTGGCTCATTCTCCTTCTCTGGGGGAATTACTCATATATCTCTTGAGAACATCCCTTTTTCCCAGACTCACTGGCAGTGGGATTGTAGGCTGGCACTCCCCTGATTCATGTCTAAAATCCTTATATGAGTGACTACAAACCATGATTGTCCTTTTGTGACTGGGTTACCTCACTCAGGATGGTTTCTTCTAGTGCCATCCATTTGCCTGCAAATTTCAAGATTCCATTGTTTTTTTCCGCTGAATAGTACTCAATTGTGTAATTGTACCAAATTTTCGATATCCACTCTTCAGTTGAGGGACATCTAGGTTGCTTCCAAGATCTGGGTATTACAAATAATGCTGCTATGAACATAGTGGAACAGATATCCCTGTTGTATAAATGGGCAGCTTTTGGATATATGCCTAAGAGTGGAATTGCTGGATCTTGTTCATAAACTGAGTCCCATTTTCCTGAGGAATCTCCATACTGATTTCCAAAGTGACTGTAGTAATTTGCACTACCACCAGCAGTGGAGGAGAGTTCCCCTCTCTCCACATCCTCTCCAGCATAAACTGTCATTGGTGTTTTTGATTTTAGGTGTTTTTGATTTTAGCCATTCTGACAGGAATAAGATGATATCTCAGAGTTGTTTTGATTTGCATTTCCCTAATGGCTAAGGATGTTGAGCACTTTCTTAAGTGTCTCTCAGCCATTTTAGACTCCTCTATTGAGAATTCTCTAGTTGGCTCTGTACCCCACTTTTTAATTGGATCCTTTAGTGTTTTGGAAACTTGCTTCTTGAGTTCTTTGTAAATTTTCGAGATCAGCCCTCTGTCAGATGTGGGGTTGGTGAATATCTTTTCCCATTCTGTCTTTTTGTCTTGTTGACTGTGTCCTTTGCATTACAGAAGCTTCTCAGTTTCAGGAGGTACCATTTATTAATTGTTGATCTCACTGTCTGTGCTACTGGTGTTATGTTCAGGAAGCTGTCTCCTGTACCAATTCGTTCAAGGGTACCTCCCACTTTCTCTACTAAGAGATTCAGTGTGGCTGGATTTAAGTTGAGGTCTTTGATCCATTTGGACTTAAGTTTTGTGCATGGTGATAGACAAGGATTTATTTGCAGTCTGCTACATGCCAATATCCAGTTATGCCAGCACCATTTGTTGAAGATGCTATCTTTTTTCCATTGCATAATTTTAGCTTCTTTGTCGAAAATCAGGTGTTCCTAGGTGTGTAGGTTAATATCAGGGTGTTCAATTTGATTCTATCGGTCTACCTGTCTATTTCTATGCCAGCACCAAGCTGTTTTCAGGACTGTAGCTCTATAATAGAACTTGAAGTCAGGGATGGTGATGCCTCCAAATATTGCTTTGTTGAACAGGGTTGTCTTGGCTATCCTGGATCTTCTGTTTTTCAATATAAAGTTGAGAATTGTTCTTTCAAGGTCTGTGAAGAATTGTGCTGGGATTTTGATGTGGGATTGCATTGAATCTGTAGATTGCTTTTGGCAGGATTGCCATTTTTACTACATTGATCCTACCTATCCAAGAGCATGGGAGATCTTTCCATTTTCTGGTATCGTCATTAATTTCTTTCTTTAAAGACTCAAATTTCTTGTGATACAGGTCTTTCACTTGTTTGGTTAGCGTTACCCCAGGGTATTTTATGTTGTTTGTGGCAATTGTAAAGAGGGATGTTTCTCTAATTTCTTTCTCAGCCCTTTTATCATTTGTATATCGTAGGGTTACTGATTTTCTTGAGTTGATCTTGTAGCCTGCCACTTTGCTGAAGGTGTTAATCAGCTGTAAGAGTTCTCTGGTAGAGTTCTTTGGGTCATTTATGTAAACTATCATATCATCTGCAAATAGTGAAAGTTTGACCTCTTCCTTTCCAATTTGTATCTTCTTGATCTTCTTTTGTTCTAGCTCTAGCTAGAACTTCGAGTACAATATTGAAGAGGTACAGAGTATGAAGTATGTCGTGTTCCTGATTTTAGAGGAATTGCCTTGTTTCTCTCCATTCAGTTTGATGTTGGCTTGCTGTATATAGCTTTTATAATGTTTAGATATGCTCCTGTTATCCCAGATCTCTCCTAGACCTTTATCATGAATGGGTGTTGGATTTTTTCAAAGGCTTTTTCAGCATCGGGTGAGATGATCATGTGATTTTTGTTTCTCAGCTTGTTTATATGGTAGATTACATTGATGGATTTTAGTATGTTGAACCAACCCTGGATCCCTGGAGTGAAGCCTACTTGATCATGGTGGATGATTTTTCTGATGTGTTCTTGGATCTGATTTGCCAGTATTCTATTGAGTATTTTTGCATCAATGTTCATGAGGGATATTGGACTGAAGTTCTCTTTCTTAGTTGTGTCTTTGTGTGGCTTGGGTATCAAGGTTATTGAAGCCTCATAAAAAGAGTTTGGCAAAGATCCTTCTGCTTCTATTACATGGAATACTTTGAGGAGAATTGGTATAAGCTGTTCTTTGAATTCCCGGCAAAATTCTGCACTAAGGCCATCTGGCCCTGGAATTTTTTTGGTTTTGATGACTGCTTCTAATTCCTTAAGTGTTATAGGTCTATTTAAATTGCTTATCTGTTGTTGATTTAATTTTGATAAGTGATATCTATCCAGAAAATTTCCATTTCCTTTAAATTTTCAAATTTTGTGAGTACAGGTTTTCAAAGTATGACCTGAAGATTCTCTGGATTTCCTCAGTGTCCTTTGTTATGTCTCCCTTTTCATTTCTGATTTTGTTAATTTGCATGTTCACAGTCTGCTGTTTGGTTAGTTTGAATAAAGGTTTGTCTATCTTGTTGATTTTTCTTAAAGAACCAACTCTTTGCTACATTGATTCTTTGCATTGTTTTCCTAGTTTTTATTTTATTGATTTCAATCCTCAATTTAATTGTTTCCTGGCGTCTGCTCCTCTGGGGTGAGTTTGCTTCCTTTCTTTCTAAAGCTTTCAGTTGTGCTGTTAGCTCTCTAGTGTGAGTATCCTCCAGTTTCTTCATGTGGCACTTAGTGCTATGAACTTTCCTCTTAGCACTGCTTTCAAAGTGTCCCATATGTATGGGTATGTTGCATCTTCATTCTCATTGAAATCTAGGAAGACTTTAATTTCTTTTTTTCATTTCTTCTTTGACCAGGACTGGTGCAATTACGCTTTACTCAATTTCCATGAGTTTGCAGAGTTTCTGCAATTTGTGTTGTTGAACTCTAACTTTAGAGCATGGTGGTCTGATAAGACACACGGAGTTATTCCAATTTTTTGTACCTGTTCAGGTTTGCTATGTTGCCAAGTATGTGGTGTACTTTTGAGAAGGTTCCGTGTGGCGCTGAGAAGAAGGTATATTCTTTTTTGTTTGGGTGGAATGTTCTATAGATGTCTGTTAAACCCAATTGGGTCATAACTTCTATTAGTTCCTTTGTTTCCTTGTTAAGTTTCTGTCTGGTAGTCCTGTCTAGTGGTGAGAGTGGGGTGTTGAAGTCTCCCACTATAAAGTGTGTGAGGTTTTATAAGTGATCTGAGTTTTAATAATGTTTCTTTTACGAACATGGATGTCTTTGTATTTGGGGCATAGATGTTCAGAATTGATACATCATCTTGGTGGATTTCTCCTGTGATGAGTATGAAATGACCTCCTTCATCTCTTTTGATTTAGTTTAAAGTCTAATATTTTAGATATTAGGATTGCTACCCCCACTTGTTTCTTGGGTCTATTTGATTGGAAAATCTTTTCCCAACCCTTAACTCTGAAGTAACAAACATCTATCTTTGAAGCTGAGGTGTGTTTCTTGTATGTAGCAGAAGGATGGATTCTGTCTTCGAATCCATACTGTTAGCCTGTCTTTTTGTGGGCAGGTTAAGACCATTACTATTGAGGGATATTAATGACCATTGATTGCTCATTCTTGTTTGTTTTGGAACGGTTGTTGTTGTTGGAATTGTATGTGGATTTCCACACTTTTTTTCTTTTGCCTGTTGATAAAGTGGGATTATCTATTGCCTATGTTTTTCTGGTTGTAGTTAACTTCCTTGGATTGGAGTTTTCCTTCCAGAATTTTCTGTAGGGCTGGTTTAGTGGATATGCATTGGTTAAATCTGGTTTTGTCATGAAATATCTTGTTTTCTCTGTCTATAGTGATTGAAAGCTTTGTTTGGTATAGCAGTCTGGGCTGGCATCCATGGTCTCTTAGTGTTGGTAGAATATCTATCCAGGATCTTCTGGCTTTCATAGTTTCCATGATGAAATCAGGTGTTATTCTGATAGGTTTTCCTTTATATGTTACTTGGCCTTTTTCCTAAGCTGCTCTTAATATTCTTTCTTTATTCTGTATGTATGGTGTTTTGGTTATTCTGTGTTGAAGGGATTTTGTGTGTGTGTGTGTGTGTGTGTGTGTGGTCCATTTGGTGTTCTATAAGCTTCTTGCACCTTCATTGGCATGTCTTTCTTTAGGTTGGGAAAGTTTTCTTCTATGATTTTGTTGAATTTTTCTGCCCCTTTGAGGTGGGTTTCTTCACCTTCTTCCATACCTATTATTCTTAGGTTTGGTCTTTTCACGGTGTGCCATATTTCCTGGATGTTTTGTGTTAGGGATTTGTTGGACTTAAATTTTTCTTTGGTCAATTAATCTTTTTCTCCTAGTGTATCTTCAACACCTGAGATTCTGTCTTCCATCTCTTGTATTCTGTTGGTTATGTTTGCATCTGTAGTATCTGACAATTTTTCCAGCTTTCCTATTTCCAGTATTCCTTCAGACTGTGGTTTTTTTTATTGTTTCTATTTCAGATTTCAGCCCTTGCACTGTTTGAATTGTTTCTTGAAATTTTTGCTTTGTCTTTTACTCCATTTCTTGCATTTTTTGGATTGTTTTTTCTTTCATCTCTTTAAGGGATTTTCTCACATCCTCTTTGAGGGCCTCTATTATTTTCATGAAGTTGTTTTTAATGTCATTCTCTTCTGCTTCATTTGTGTTGGGATGTTCAGGTCTTGCTGGTGTAAGGTCTTTAGACTCTGGTGGTGTCATATTTGTTTTTCTGTTGCTGAGTGTGTTTTTATATTGTCTCCTTCCCATTCCTTCTTCCAGTGGGTGCAGAAAGAGCCTCTTCCTCTCCTGGTGGGTATGGGACCAGGGTTCCCTTCCAGTGGGTGTAGGCAAGTCCAGTGATTTGGTAGCTCTCCTCTTCCTGGACTACGATGCTGGAGTGCTTTGGATCCCACCAGAATGGATGGAAGCCCCAGTGGTAGACCCCAGGCACAGGAGTGTAGATTTAGTCTTGTGGGTGGAGCAGGAGACTAGGATGCTGGGATGGAAGTTGTAGTGACAGATCCCTAGCACAGGCAGGCTGTCCAGAAACGGGCCCCGGTTTACCTAGTCCTATTTCCATAGTTGGAGCAGGAGACTAGGATGGTGAGGTTCCTTGGTTCCCACTGCCGGGGATGGAAGCCACAGTGGCAGACCCCAAGCTCAGGCAGGCAGACCAAGAATCCTAAATATTCCTTTTTAAATTGTCATTTTTTAAAGAACTGCATCAAGGTTTACTACAAAGTCATCTTAAGGTTTACATATTTTTTATATATTACATAAAGCTTTACATATTTGCATATCTTATTAATCATAATCCTAATAATATACATGGGACATTTATTCATTTCTGTGCTTTTAGTTTTAAATAAAGATAAAATGGCTTGTTAAAGGGTTAATATATTTACCACAAATGCCAACAGTTAGCTCACAAAGAAAAAAGAATAAAATTAAGATATGCCAACTTTCAATGCCTCATAAACTTTAATGAGAAGTAAATGCCTTTTTAAAAGATAAAGACAATTTCAAAGTAGCCGATATAATGACTTAATTCTTTAACAAATTAACTCATTTAAATTGGCTAAGAAAACACAAGGCAATTAATGTGTTTTACTTGTATTTATAAGTGTTAGATGCTTATGATACCTTACATATATTTCCTGTGTTTCAGATTCAGATAAATAGTCAATCTAATTTTTAAAAACCGTGGAAGTTTTGGTTGCTTAAAATGTAATTTACGGCCAGGTGGTGGTGGTGCACACCTTTAATCCCAGCACTTGGGAGGCAGAGACAGGTGGATCTCTGTGAGTTTGATACCAATGTGGTCTACAGAAAGAGTTCCAGGACAGCCAGGGTAAATAGAGAAACCCTGTCTGTAAATCCAAGCAATCAAACAAACAAAATTTGTATTCTTTTCATTTGTTCAGTGTTTATGATATTGTTCTAATCTTAATATTGCTCTTATATATGTCATGCTACATCAAGTACAAAAGATTAATTGATTTTAAAAGATCAGATCCAGATCATAATGTCTAGTAAATTTTAATATGACCTGGTTTCTTCTTTAATGGCTTTGGCAGCTACTCCTCTCTCTTGATGACTGCTTTCCTGCCTGCTACTCAGCCTCATTTACATCTGATCCCAGGAAGCCTTTCCGAGTGTCACTGGACACTAATCACATTTAATAATCAGTATGTGGCCCCCATATGCACAAAATGTGATGCTCAGTCGCCAGGAAGAATGTAGACAAAAATCCCCAGGAAGGAGCTTCCCCTGAAACTGCCACCTGATTGACTGAGGGGAGGGCCAATGGTTGTAGAGAGTTGCAATGTTGCAGGACCAGAGCCTAATTATCTTGTTCCAGCTTTTGTGGGTTTGTCCTCCTCCTATTTATTTATTGCTCTTATTTTATGTGTCTATATGTTTTCTCTGCATATATATACCAATTTATTGCTCTTATTTTATGTTTTATCTGCACACACACATATATATATATATATATATATATATATATATATATATATCACGTGTGTGCCTGCTGCCCAGGGAGAAGATGATTGTGAGCTGCCACGTGTTCTGGGAATTGAACCCAGGTCCTCTGGAAGAGCAACCAGTGCTCTTAGCCACCAAGCCAGCTCTCCAAACCCCATCTTTAGTCCTCTTAGTAGCCATCCATTGCCCTCCTCTGTTCTTGTCCTAACAGCCTTTCGACCAGTAGGTAATCACTCGGAATGCCCAAACAGAGACTAGATTTCCTTTGGAATGTATTGACTTACACCGCTGGCTTCTGAGCCCAAATGCTGAGAATGTCTTCAGACATCCTTGGAGGCTACAGTAGAGGTTTCCCTACTTAGCTGAAACCCACTTCTCTGACGTCTCCCTAACTTGTTTGAAAAGCGCCCTGAGTTATTACTTCCTTTGTTTCATTACAATAAAAACTTCATGATACTGTTTCCAGGTTGGAACATGTAATTTGGTGTGACCTAAATCTGTTCCTGGCCATGGTCATGAGTTGGCTCCAGAATAAGCTATCTCTTGCCCTTTTGGGTGAGAATTGTGTGTTTGCATTGACACACGTCTGAAGAAAGATTGCCCTTCTCATACCATTTAGTGGTAACTAGTGTATTTACAGCGTTGCACAAGCACCACCAGGGATGCCATGTTAAAAAGTGTTCATCACATAGTGGTGGTACATGCAGTTGTGGTGCGCACTTTTAATCCCAGCACTTAGGGGCAGAGGCGGGAGGATCTGTGAGTTCAAGGCCAGCCTGGTCTACACCGTGAGTTCCAGGACAGCTGGAGCCACATAGGGAAACCCTGTCTCAAACAACAACAAATGCTATCATCGCTACCCCCTAATCCCTGTACTTGTCAGTGATGAGAGGACAGACACATCTCCACACTGCCACCAACAACAGCCTGAGGTCACACCAGGGTTTGTGGCTTCAGTGCCGAAAAGAATTTCAGGACTAGCTTAGAGAGCGTAGCTGGGAGTTTGCTAGGATGATTTTAATAGGCGGAAGAGCAACAGTCAGAAGCAAGGCGCCCAGAAGGAAGCGTGGCACACCCAGGTAGGGGTATGTGCTTCCCAAGAGACAGTAGGGGAGTTTAAGACATGCCTGCATGTGCATGGGTTCCTCAAGGGAGAGGAAGCCCTTAATTGTCTAAACATCCATACATACCATTTTGTGCAAGCTACATCTCAAAATGCTGCTCAGAAAGCTCCCCCACTCTCTCTGGGTAGGTGTGATGGTGCATTTTTAAATTTGCAGTGGTTTGGGGATTGAACCCAGGACCTCATGTATGCAAGCACCTTATGACTGAGTCAAATCCCCAGTCCCCACATGCCTTTTAATGGTGTATAAATGGGATACAAAAAGCACTAACCATAAAAGAAAATCTGGAATTTCTGACTTCGTTAAAAATGTATGTTTATCCTCAGACCCCACTCACAAAGTGAGAGAAATCCGTGGACTAGGTGATGTCACATGAAAGAAATAAATCCAAAGATTCCACTTGGAAGAAACAGTTTACCGGGCGGTAGTGGCTCACACTTTTAATCCCAGCATTTGAGAGGCAAAGGCAGGCAGATCTCTGTGAGTTCAAGGCCAGACTGGTCTATGAAGTGGGTTCCAGGACAGCCAGGACTGTTACCCAGAGAAACCCTGTCTTGAAAAGGAAAACAAACAAAAAATATGTGGATGAGTCAGTTTAATAATTATTTTTGCCTATAGAACATTTGTACCCCCTAATTTGGCTTTGAGCTGTGCTTGGAGTGTTTTCATGTGTGCCTCAGTGTGCATGCATGACACAGAAGTCTTGTCCACCAGAGAGAGAGAAGAACATGAGGAGTATCCCTGACTGTCCTGGAACTGACTCTGTAGACCAGGCTAACCTCGAACTCAGAGATCCATCTACCTCTTCCAGAGGGGGGCTTGGCGGTATGAATGAAGCACACACCACAGGAGGCTGGCGAGGACCACACTAGAATGGCTGAACTGCTCATGACATTTGCCTTCCTAAGTGAGGTCAGGAAAGCGCTATCAGAGAATCACTTCAAGTGGGATAAAATGCTTCTACTACAAAGGCAGACGGCGACACAGAGGGGAAGGTCAGTGTTCGTGTCAGAAGCGACAAGGCCAGGGCCCCTTTGTGTTGGAGCGTTTCAGTATGACTAATACGTTTTCTCCTTCGGGAACGGCTCCTTCGAGCACAGCCTAATGAAGAGAAGATAGACAAGACACTCAAGGTCAGCCCTGGACTTGCTTTGTAATCTCATAAAAATTCATGAGAGCAGCAATAGCTAAGATCTGATACATTTGGAATGAGCTACGAGCTGATGTGTGGATGAGTAATTCTAATGAAAGCAGAAACAACAAATCCAACCAGGTCACGAACTCAAATTTCTCTGTGTCTTAGTGCCTACCAAATTAATACTATGCCTCGCGTTCCTCCAACTACTAAGGAGAAGTGTCTCTCTGTATAAATTATTCATTAACATAGGAACTAAATCACTTTATCAATGCTCCCCAGGGGAAAGCCAGCTACTCTCGCCTCACACCCTGTGGCATTTGCAAGCCCAGCTCGCCCGGCTCCTCCTCCTTCACACTCCACCCATGTCGTCTTTCCTTTTGGGTGTCCTGCGCGCTCGCTCACATTGTCTCCATCTCAGCACTACCCCGAGCCCCACACACAGCGGCCTTCTTATCGTGTGGTCTCTATATTGCATTTTGTCTTCTGTGTGAAGCAGGGCGGACGCCGTTGGCTGCCCTGTCCATATTCCCTTCATCAGACTCTACACATGGTCCCTTTGTGGACCTGCTGACGGCCAGGGCTGGGGCCTCCATCGCTGTGTGAAGGGCTGTCACTGCTTGACAGGCGCCTCCTCTGTGGAAGTGCGTCTGGAGACAATGTCTAAAAGGCTATGCCTGGCTCCCAGAGGAGATCCCGGCAAAGACTGATGACAAAGGAGGACATCAGCCTCTCGAGGGGGCACCTGAGTGCAGTTCATATTCTGGGCTTGACATGGGCTTAGTTAGTTGGAGTCTGGATTTCTTTTTTTTTTTATTATTTAAATTTAAATTAGAAACAAGGTTGCCTCACAAGTCAATTCCAGGTCCCTCAACGTTTCCCTCCCCTTCTCCCGTGCCCCTCCCCCAACCCCCCCAATATCCTCTCATTTCCCCAGGGTGAGGTCCTCCATGGGGGTGTCCATAGTCTGTCATTTCATCCAGGGCAGGGCCTAGACCCTCTCCCAAGAGTCCAGGGTGAGAGTGCATCTCACATTGTTGGATGGGCATCCAAAGTCCATTTGTATACCCGGGATAAATACTGATCTTCTGCCCAAGGCTCAATAGATTACCTAGGCCTCCTCACTGACACCCACATTCAGGGGTCTGGCGTCTGGATTTCTTCACCTTTTACCTCAGTGGGAAGTCTTTCCTTTGGATTCACAGAAGTAAAATTCCTACCACAAGTCCTTTTTTGTTAAAGGTTTTTTTTGAGGGGGGGTGTTATTGTTGTTGCTGTGTTTGTTTTTTGAGACAGGGTTGCTCTGTGTAACAGCTCTGGCTGTCCTGGAACTCTCTTTGTGGACCAGGCTGGCCTCGAACTCACAGAGGTCCACCTGCCTCCTGAGTGCTGGGGTTAAAGGCGTGCGCCACCACACCCCACTCGAGTTTAAGTTACATGTATCAGTGTTTTGAGTGCATGCATATCTATGTGCCACATGCATGTTTGGTACTGTGGAGGCCGGGAGAGAGCATCCCCTGGAGTTACAGAGGGTTGTGGATTCCTGTGTGATGACTGGGAGTCTTTGCAGTACTGAACATCTCTTCTGCTTCTTCACTCAGAGAACGCTTGGTGATACAAGTGCTTCTTAAACACTGCATCATTCGTCCACTAGATGGCAGTGAGAACCCCAGCATCTGCGGGTAAACTCTTAGTCTGTAATTGCTAAAATGAAGGCTAATACTGATTGTCAAAGTGGCAATCTATAATCCCCTGGAGACAAACCTCCGAGCCTGCCTATGAGGGACCATGTGGATTAGGTGGACCCACTTCAACCATTCCCCGGATTGGGTGTCCTGAGCTGGGATAAAAAGGACAAAGTGCCTTTAATCCCAGCACTTGGAAGCAGAGGCGGGTGAGTTCAAGGCCACCCTGGTCTACAGAGCACAGTCCAGAGCCTCCAGGGCTGTTACACAGGGAAACCCTGTCTCAAAAAACAAAACAAAATGGGTAGAAAGTGAGCTAAGAACTAGCTTCCATGCCTCTCTGCTTCACAGCAGCAGATGTTACATGAGCAGCTGCCTGTCTTACTGTTTTTCAGTTGTGATGAACTGTACCCCCCAGACTGCAAGCCAATGTAAGCCCTTCCTTCGTGAGGCTGTTCTTCTCAGGTATTTTGTCACAGCAACAAGGCAGGTATTTTGTCACAGCACCAACGCAAGCAACTAATTCCTCTGTGGTTCACCGGGATGAAATATGATCGACAGAATCTGCATCAAATCTTGAGGGCGCATTGGCTCTGGCATTGGAGACATGTGGGAATATAGACGCTGGGCCCACAGGACGGCTTGCTCGGTGTGTCCAACTTCTTGTGAGTCTCTGATCGTCGGCACTAAAAACAACTAAATAGCAACAACTGAAAACAGTACTGAGCCCTGGGTAGAACGGTAGATATTAATACAATTCCCAAAGCCTACAGGATATAGGGACAGGGATTCCCACATATTTGCATTTAATTAAACAGTCTGATCTCGGCAAGGTGAAGGGAAGTGTGGCAGAGCATAGAGCACCAGAAGCGATCAACTCGCCGTCGTCTAACGGGAGCTCCTGCGCTAGTCTAAAGGGAGCTCCTGCGCTAATCTAACGGGAGCTCCTGCACTAGTCTAAAGGGAGCTCCTGCGCTAGTCTAACCGGAGCTCCTGCGCTAGTCTAACCGGAGCTCCTGCGCTAGCTGCAACGTCTTTACTGCCACGGAGATGTCACGTTAGCCTGATAATTCTGTTGTGTGTTCTTTTCGATTCCCATTAGACAACAATAGACAACAACAGTTGTGTTTACAGGGAATGGATACTTGTCTGCGTGAAGTATCAAACCGTGGACCAAATGGCGCAAGTGCCTAGACAGCATATCAAATCCGGACTTGGCCGCCAGGTTCTCCCAGCATCCCTCAGTCCCTACCTGTTACAGGGCATGGCTGGCATATCCCGCCCCTACCCTAAACTCTCAAGCTCAGGGGCTGGGCTGCCCTTCTCTCGGAGGCTCTTCCCTATGTAATCCAGACATTTTGGTTACCCGCCCCTTTTGAGCCTTTGCCCTCTTGGCTGCTGCACCTGGGTCCCCTCTCTCCCCACATGGCTCAGGGTCACGTCCATTCTGTTCTCCCAGATGTCTCTGCCTCTCAACTTTGCTCTCCCGTCTATCTACAATAAACTTCCTTCTCCACCATACCTAGGAGCAGTCGCGAGCTTTCCTTTTAGTTCCTTTTTCCATTCAGTCTGTTTTTTAATTTGGCTTTTTTAACTGTGCTACACCCCCCCCCCACCTTAGTCACTCTGTGACTGAATGCAGTGGTTCACATCTTGTCTTGGTGGGTGCAGCCATGTTGCATTTATTTCATGTAGTTGTATTGTTATTTTTTGTATTTAAGCCATGTTGGGGGGGGCGTCTTTGCAGAGCAATGCTCTCCCTGAAGTTAGGAAGAATGGGTGTTTACTTGAAGGACTGATACATTTTGGTGTAGGAAAGCGTGTTAGGGGTGGGCACATTTCTGAGCATGCTCAACTTAAGATACCTATTTGGAGCATGCTTAGTTTGAGATCATAGTTTAAAAGGTAAAGATTGGGAGAGATGGCTCAGCAGTTAAGAGCACTTGCGGCTTGCAAAGGACCTGGACCTCAGTTCCCAGCACCTACATGGTGGCTGACAACCATCTGTAATTCCAGGGGATCCTCTCTTATGGCCTCCAAGGACGCTCAGCACAACTGTGATACGCAGATATACAAGCAGACAAAATACTCACACCCATAGCATAAAAAGTTCTTCTAAAGGAAAGATGGTGGATGCATTCACAGACATGCTCATTTCAGGGCCTAAAACCAACAGGTCAAAGTGGAAAGACAGTGGACACGAACACCTTGGCATGTTCAGCTTGGTATCATAATGAGCAAGTTTTGGTCTGTGTGGCCTAAGAGAAAGAGTGTGGTGATTCACTGACCTAGGCTGGTTCTTTATAAGTTTCCCCAGATGCTTTGAGCTGAACCAACCAACCAAGAAGCAAAACTCAGTGCAGCGTGTATGGGGGTAAACTGTAGCCCCAACACTGAGGTGGCTGAGGGGAAAGGATCCTAAATTGGAGGGCAGTCTTGGCTACATAATGCGATACTGCTTCAAAACAAAACCAAAAAATACATACAAGGGCCGTATTGACATTCCATTGACATTTGTATTGGTCAATCCTGTTGATAACAAGATGAACCTGGTTAGAAAGAAATTCCCAGTGTTCTGAAATGCTGCCAAGACAACATGCAGTGCAAATGGAAGATAACCCCTAAAAAACATGGAGGAGCCTGTTATACTGGCAAAGTTTCCAAGGCTCCAGTGTTCTGGGTCATGGTAGGGCATCTCCTCTCTGACCACTAAGGCTGGAGGGAAGTGTGTAGCTCAGTGGTGTAGTACTTGTCTTCCAACACTGCAAGAAAAAGATAGAGGGAAGGAAGACAGTGGTGTTGGGGCTAGAACTTGGGGCGGGGCTCCCTGTTATTCTCTGTGAGTGGAGAGGAAGCTGTTCCAATAGAAAGCACCATCGGAGGAACCGTGCACGGTTCGAAGAACCAGTATGTGTCAGATCTGTGATTCTGAGCCACAGTGCTGCTGGGCCAGCAAGATGGCATGGCAGGTAAAAGGGCTTGCTGCCAAACCGGACAACCAGAATTCCATCCTCACCTGAGCATCATGGCCTATGCCTTTAGTCCCAGCACTCAGGAGGCAGAGGCAGCCTGGTCTCTATAGGTTTGCGGCCAGCCTGGTTTACATTGTGAGTTCCAGAGAGCTACATAGTGAGACTCTGTCTCAAAAAAGAAAAAAAAATTAAAAGAAAAGAAAGAAAGAATTACATCCTCCTGGAACCACATACTGGAAAGAGAAGACTGAGTTGGACAAGTCATACTCTGACCTCTATTACACCCATGCTGTGGCAAGCTCCTCCGCACAATAAACAAATAAATGTAATTTTTAAAAGAATATCAGTAAAGCACACCAAAATTAACCACAGTAGACGAGGCAATAAGCAAGAGTCAGAGGTTAAGAGGACTGGCTGCTCTTACAGAGGATCTGGGTTTGAGTCCCAGAACATACATGGAGACTCAAAACCACCTCCGTGTAACTTTAGTTCCAAAGCAACCCATGCTGTTTTCCAGCCTCTGTGGGTACCAGGCATGCATTTGGTGTACAGACACACGGGCAGCCAAAACACCTAAACACATAAAATCATTTTTTTAAAGATTATTTATTACATATACAGTGTTCTGCCTACATGCCAGAAGAGGACACCAGATTGAATTGTAGATGGTTGTGAGCCACCATGTGGTTGCTGGGAATTGAACTCAGGACCCCTGGAAGAGCAGTCAGTGCTCTTAATCTCTGAGCCATCTCTCCAGCCCCATAAAATCATTTTTAAAATTAACGTTACAGAACTATCACCTAGAAGGTTTCAACTAGCTTTCGGCCTCAGCCAGTTCTCCCCCGGCCCCCCAAGGAAGAGCTCGAACGCAGTCCCCCACTACCACAAATTATGCAGTCGAGTTTCCCGCATTTGGGGAAATCGCAGGGGTCAGCACATCCGGCCACTCCAGTTCTTCCACAGTTGTCTTATGAACAGGATAGCAAACAGAGCTATGAATGGGCTCAACAGCACACCCCCAGCAAAGCTGACATGGCTATTGCCGCTACTGCACTAGTAACCGGAAGTGAGAAAGAGCAGTGCTGAGCCTCGGTGGAGGACAGTCCTTGGAGGAAATCGACCAGCCACTTGTGTAGGCTAAAGGGATGACATCAGAGCCTTTCACGGGGCAACAAGCGAGCATTCATCCTAAGGATGATTGTCATTATTGTCGGCTCAGGACCAGCTGCAACAAACCATTCAGGGTGTTTATTACACTAAGCCTCCTCTCACAAGTGCTCAGAAGTTGCACCAGTCAGAATCCTGGCCGATTAGAAACCAGATGGAGTGACATTGCCATGAGAAATGATTGGAGCTGAGTGGTGCAAATGTTTGGCTGAACCAGATGCTGCTTTGGCCCTGCTAAATCGTCCCCACAGGCTGGCTTGTCCTGGACGTGATACTCCTTCCAAGGGTTAGCATTGGGCTGAGGGATGCTGTCTGTACCAGGTACAACTAGAGAGTTACTGCGCTACACTCCCCCACCTTATACATTCCCTGGGATTGGTAACTGTTGCTAGGGTGTAGGCCCAGCCCCCTTGCTTTTGGGAGGGCTCACCAAACTTTGGTGCTTGCCACTCCCAAGAGTACAAAGTCAGTGGTCGTTCATAGACTGTATCTCCCAGACTGCCCTGGTGAGATGAGGCTGCATGAAGAGTGTTAGCCAGCGTAATGTGTGAAATGGATTGTATCTTCCCAAGGTCAAGAGGACTGAGAAGTTCTCTGTGCTGACTCTGTATTCTCTTTCTGTCTGCAAAAGGCCTGGAAGCCAGGAGTAGGGAGTTTCTGGATTCCTGAATCACCGTGTAGAAGGCTGTCATAAGCCAGGAGCATCTATGATGGTTATGGAGTAGCAAATAAACGTGTGTTGTGTTTAGCCCCTAGCTCAGGAGTGGTCATGGTAGCGGGTCCTACTCCACTGTGAACTCCAGGGATGTTCCAGGGAATCAGCCTGATGCTCCCTAGGTCCCTTCTGATGCAGAGTCTCTGCAGCATTTCCTTTGAGATGCCACTGATGGGCTTAGGAGTCATTTCACTTGAGAGCTACCTTGCTAGTCTCTTTATTCACCTATAGCATATATCATAAAGGCTAAGAGCCTCTCAGTCAGAGGAACTGGATTCCAATCTTAGTTTCTCTACCAACCTGCTATAAGGTCTGGTTTAAATAAATGTTTTAAATTATAATTTTAATGTATGGTTATGGGTGTTTTGTATGAATCTGTGTGTGTGCACCGTGTACATGCTTAGTACCTTCAAAGGCCAGAAGAGGACATTGAATTCCCTGGAACTGAAGTTATGGATAGTTATGAATTCCCATATGGTTGCTGGGAATGGAACCCAGGTCCTCTGGAAGAGCAGCCAGTGCTCTTAACCACCAAGCCACCTCTCTAGCCCCTGGTTTAATAATTTTATCTTTGGGCTAGAGAGATGGCTCAGTGTTTACCAGAGAGACGGCTCAGGGTTTACACTCACTGGCTGTTCTTCCATAGGTCCTGAGATCAACTCCCCACATTCACATGGTGGCTCGCCACCATCTATAACAATAGTCTTGCAGGGTCCTATACTGGTGTGTAGACACACATGCAAACAAAATATCCATATATGTAAAATAAATGAATCTTTAAAAAATTATTTTGTTCCAGGCAGTGGTGGGTTAATCCCAGCACCCGGGAGGCAGAGACAGGTGGATCTCTGTGAGTTCAAGACCAGCCTCGTCTACAAGAGCTAGTTCCAGGACAGCCTCCAAAGCCACTAAACTAAAATGAATAAATAAATTAATTAAAAAATTTATTTTGCTTAGACTCAGTCTTATCAGTTGCAAAATTATGTGCAAAAGGAGACAATATGACCTTTCTAGAATATAAATGTGTGTGTATATAGGTATATGTATATACACATTTTTTCTTTTTCTTTTTTTGTTTTTTCCAGACAGGGTTTTTCTGTGGCTTTGGAGGCTGTCTTGAGAGTTTTGATATTCTGTTCAGTTAAGGGAGTAATTGGGAAAGATTTATGCTTCAGAGAAGGCTTAATGAGAGCCAAGAAAGACCAGTGGGAACGGCTGTTAGGCAATGCCAAAATCAGTCAAGGCACCTGGCCAGGACCATGTCACCGGCGTACAGTACAGGCTGAGAATGGATCCATCGTTAAGGTACAAGCTGAGTGAGGTTTTGTTTTCTTTATGAACAAGCAGGCATAGTTGTGTTCCAATAAAATCGAAATTGCATGTATCAGTAATCATCTGCCAAAGGGGAAAAAATTGAGCAAGCTAAAGAAACGACCTGGGAAAGCGTACAATCAGGAAAAGAAAAAGTTCCGCACGCTGTCATAGATAATCTGCTTCTCAGGATCACAGGTTTGTTTTTGCATTCACAGCAAGGCTTTCGGTTGCCTGTGGTTTGTATAAGAAACTTAGGCCAAATGCATGTGAGAAAAAGTTTTTTTCTGACCTTTTTCTGGCTTCTTGTGTGTGACCCATTCTATAACATGCGTGTTTTCTCTGGGATGACTTTCTCCAGCGAAGGGTGCTGAGCCATCTCCAATAGTATGAAGAGCTACTGAATTCAGCCTGGGCTATCACATTAAGTCTTGCTTAATAGCTGTGTCATATATTCTCAAATTATAGAGGTCATGTGCCCCATGAGCAACGGCCACTCATAAACGTACTTGAACGTACAGAAAACTGGAAGCGCGCATGCTCGGGTGTGGGTCAGACCATCAAACCCAGGGCTTCAGACGTGTTATGCAAGCTCTTTATCCCTGAGCTACGTCTCAAGCCTTCTTCTGCCTCTTGGTCACACATCTTCTCTACTTGCTGCAGACCTGGGTCCCCACCTTCCTTATACTCCTTTCACTAGTGCAAAAGGAGGAATGTAGAGTTAAGGCATCTCTGACTTTCTCTGCTGAGGAGCCATCTCAGAATATCTATCTCCAGACACCTACAAGAGACCTTTAAGGGTGGAAGAGCTTGCTCCATAAGGAACTAACAGCATCCATGTCCCACTGTTAAGGAATGAGATTCTGTACATGAAACATATGTGTGTACATGGCCCACATTTCAAATACAGCATTATCCTTCCATCCTTCCTTCCTTTTTTATTTGTAACGTATACAGTGTTCTGCCTGCATATATCCCTGCAAGCCAGGAGAGGGCACCAGATCTCATTACAGATCACTGTGAGTCACTGTGTGATTGCTGGGAATTGAACTCAGGACCTCTGGAAGAACAGCCAGTGCTCTTAACCTCTGAGACATCTCTCCAGCCCCAACATCTTTTCTTCCTTATTTTCTGCAACCAATCACTTGCTAGTTTGATTCTGTTCAGCATACACAAGGTTTTCCATGTCTTTCCTTTCTGAAGCCATCACCACTTAGTTCAGGCCCCCTATGTGACACTATACATTTGGCTTTGATGCAGGCAGTTCCCATGAATCTTGACATAATAGTAAACAGCAGCCATTTAAGACCTATTTGACAGTATATTAATTTCTACTCATTTCTTCTGTTTCTTTATTGCACATATATTTAAGTATAACATTACCCTTAACTCCCTGTAAATTAAGCCAAATTTGCATTTTCCAGCATTAATTTTCTCAAGTTAATTTCATAAACCTGTTCTAATATAGGCACCTGGAAGACTTTGAGCCTTTCCAAACATGTGTACTGTGAATGTTTTAATCATTAACATGATACACTTTAGGGTTTCTTGGTAAGAGAGTTTCAGTGAGGAATTGCAGAGATGAATTGATCTGTGGGCATGCCTGTGAAGGGGGCAAATACATCCTGAGTGTGGGTGGCACCATTCCACCAGCCAGGCCTTGGCCTATGCAAGAATGGTGAAAGTGAGCCGAGCATTAGCAAACTAGGAAAGGAGGAGGATTTAGAAGATGGAATGAGTGGGGCAGCGTTGGTGCAGCAGGATGGTGGGTGTTGTGAATTCAAGGTCAGCCTGGTCTACAGAGAGAGTTCCAGGACAACCAAGCCTACACACAAAAAAAAACCTTGTCTCGAAAAACAAAAACAAGGGCTGGGGAGATGGCTCAGAGGTTAAGAGCACTGACTGCTCTTCCAGAGGTCCTGAGTTCAATTCCCAGCAACCACATGGTGGCTCAAAACCATCTGTAATGAGATCTGGTGCCCTCTTCTGGTCTGCAGACATACATGGAGGAAGGATGTTGTATTCATAATAAATAAATAAATCTTTAAAAAAAAAAAGGGCTGGAGAGATGGCTCAGAGGTTAAGAACACTGTTTTTCCAGAGGTCCTGAGTTCAATACCCAGCAACCACTTGGTGGATCACAACCATCTGTAATGGATCTGGTGCCCTCTTCTGCCCTGCAGGTGTACTTGCAGTCAGAACACTGTATATATAATAAAAAAAAAAAAAGTTGGGATGGAGGGAAGACAGGTCTGATGAGGCTGCGGATGATAGGACAGTTCTGATCTTACCACAAAGTTTAATTGGCACAGTTCTTCCCAGCACATCTCAAATTTTATCTCAGCCCCTTTTTCTTTTGTACCATTATACCTCAATTCTGAAAACCTCTAGCTACAGGGGAGGGTGAATTAGGAGAATCCTGAGTTCAAGGTCAGAATGAGCTACACAATGAGTCCTCATCTCAAAAAGGAAAACCAAACAAAATCACTGGGTATGGTGGCACATGTTTTGTAATGCCAGCTGCTCAAGAGATGGGACAAGGATCCTAAGTTTAAGATCAGTCTGGACAACACTGGGCGAGCCTCTCAGTAAAATATCCATACTGTATGAAACACAAATCATAGCAAAACCCTCCACAAAGGAAGCCTAAATAAATACAGGTCACAAACTGTGAGAAGCGCTGCAGTTTAAACTATAGGATTCTAATAAAATAGTTACTATAACAATAGCAGCAACTCAATAGAAAAAGAGGCAATAGATTTGAAGAGACAGCTCATACATGTATACACATACATGAGATAATTATGATGCCTTTTAAACATAAAACATTCAATGTTCTTAAATGTAAGTTAAAGCTAAGATGAAGCAGCTGCTTCACTGGATTGATAAAAATCAAAAACATTAGTCACTCGGGGCATTGGCTGAGGTAGTCTTATTTTTCAACTTCTAAAGAGAACAATTTGGCAGCATCTGTCATCATCATCATCATTATTTTGGGCTCCGGAAACTGAACCCAGGGCCTGGCCTGCATTCTAAGCACACTCCGCCCCCAGTCCCTCTATCATTTTAATAGTACACACACACTTTGATCAAGCAATTCAACTTCTAGATATGTACTCTGGAGATATAATCACATATGTCTGAAAAGACAAATAAACACACAACGCTGTATGTAATACCAAAGATGGAAATACATATTATATTATGTATATTAATAATAGAGTGATGGTTAGATAGAGCATGATATAACCACTGTAAACACCCATTAAAAATAATAAGACGGCTTTGCAAAATATATTATTAAGAGATAAATATATGATTCAAAGGGGAAAAAGCAAAAAGTAGAATGGTTTGCAAACTATCATTTGTGTAAAAACTAAGAGCGGTGGAACATATACATCTGCTCATACACATTTGGTAAGGGTGTGTCACAGGCTGGTAACTATGAGTTACCAGAAACTGGGGGTGGGGCACTAGAGAAGAAATGTGGGAGGAGCTTCTGCTTTAATCTTGTTCTTTTTTTTTAAAGATATATTTATTATGAATATAACATCCTGTTTCCATGTATGTCTGCACGCCAGAAGAGGGCACCAGATCTCATTACAGATGGTTATGAGCCACCATGTGGTTGCTGGGTATTGAGCTCAGGACTTCTGGAAGAGCAATCAGTGCTCTTAACCTCTGAGCCATCTCTCCAGCCCATAATTTTGTTCTTTTTAACCAAAAGTTCGGGATGAAAGTTGCAGAAAACCAAAAGCTAAGTGCAGAAGGTTTATTGGCAAGTGACCTCAGGAGACATGCCTACGGAAGCAAGAGGGCATCGTGGCCTGGAGGGAAGCTGCTCTACGATGGCATTGCATCTGAGAACTCAGGCTGTTCTCCAGTCCCGCGGTGCATCCTCAAGTTAGGATAGCCTTTTGCCATCGTCCCTGACTGAGACAGGGAAGTAGAACTTGCTATCCCAATTCCTGCAGGCAGCCAGCCGTTGACCTGGGGCTACCTCTGGGCAGGCTATAGCTCCCAGCAAATGATAATTCTAACTAACGCTCCCCACTAGCTTCAGAATTGGTCCCGCAGCCCTCAAGATCAGGGCAGGTACATTTACATTTGCTGAAAAACAACAAAATAGAATAGCTTGGCTAGAGTGGGTAAGGGGCCAGGACTCTCTGCTCTGGAATCATAGAAGGCGGACCCTGGGGACCCCCCTCTCCATTACGGAACTCCCCTCTGGGGAGGGCAGTGCTTGTTTAGGGTCATCTGCTCCTCGCTGGTCTGAACTCTCAGCCCTCCAGTCTCAGCTAACAGATCCTTCAATTCCCTCAGCACCCCTGACAGAGGCGGGAAGAGAATAAATAAGTGTAGTCGCTGTCCTTAAGCAAGTAACTCGGCATCATATTTTAAAAGCTCCGCTTTATCTAATTTTAGCTGTATATTCTTGGCTACATTTAATTTGAGTCCATTACATTTTAAAAGTAGGTTGAGGGACAGCGATGTAGCTCAGTTGGTAGAGTGACGGCATAGCATGCAGGAGTGGGGCATGGTGGCGGACGCCTGGAGCCCCAACACTATGGAGAGAGGGGTTCAAGGTCACCCTCAGTTACAGTCCAGGGCCACAGAAGACCTGAGAGGAGGGAGAGAGAGATGGGGGGAGAGAGGAGAGAGAGGGGGGGAGAGAGATGGAGGGGAGAGAGGAGGGAGAGAGGAGAGAGAGAGAGAGAGATAGAGGAGGGAGAGAGACTGGGGGAGAGAGAGAGAGGAGGGAGAGAGAGATGGGGAGAGAGGAGAGAGACAAAGAGGAGGGAGAGAGAGGGAGATGGGGGAAAGAGAGAGAGAGAGAGGGGAGGGAGAGAGAGATGGGGAGAGAGGAGAGAGAGAGAGGAGGGAGAGAGAGACTGGGGGAGAGAGGAGACAGAGAAAGAAGAGGGAGAGAGAGGGAGATGGGGGAAAGAGAGAGAGAGGGGAGGGAGAGAGAGATGGGGAGAGAGGAGAGAGAGAGGAGGGAGAGAGGAGAGAGAGGAGAGAGAGGAGGGAGAGAGAGACGGGGGAGAGAGGAGAGAGAGAAAGAAGAGGGAGAGAGAGGGAGATGGGGAGAGAGAGAGAGAGAGAGAGAGAGAGAGAGAGAGAGAGAGAGAGAGAGAGAGAGAGAGAGAGAGAGGAGAGAGAGAGGAGAGAGAATGGATTTGTTTTGATTTGGTATCAATCATCCGTTGTGTGTGTGTGTGTGTGTGTGTGTGTGTGTGTGTGTGTGTGTGTGTGTGTGTGTGTTTTAGACAGGGTCTCAGTATGCAGCTCTGGTTGGCCATCCTGGAACTCACAGAGATCCACCTCCCTCTCCCTCCCAAGTTCTTCTTTTCTTTCAGATTTAGGATTTAAAGGATCAGATTTAGAAGAGAGGATAAGGAGGGATTGAATGCAGGAAATGGGCAAGAGTTATGAAAAAAGGATATAAAGCTAAGTGTTTTTCTAGTCTAAATCTGTATGTGAATTTCCTGTACGTTTTTTAGTAATAAAGTGTTGTGCCCAAATTCTGAACCCTAAAATCACCAAGAGGTCAATTTCGATGTAAAAGCAAAGAGTCTTTTATTAAAGTTATTTAATGAGCTAAACCCATTAGCTCGGGCCCTTCATCCCACCACCATGGCGGATGGCTGGAGAAAGACCCGGAGCAACCTCGAGGCAGGGATGGTAAAGGGCAGCGCGTAAGGGTATGAAACAGTCTCAGGATTGGTGCGCTTCTAAGTTTGGACGACCTGCCCTGTGTTGATTGGTCAACTGTCACTGTTGTGCACTGTCCATAAAGCACAGCCCCACCAGCTAACTTCTGATTGGCTCCTTGCCGCTGGGCGGGCATCTGACCTCCTTAGTGACCAGGACAGGAGCTGGAAGGTCATGCAAGCACGTGGTAGCCTATCATGGCTGCTAAAACAGGGAGGCTGGTCACTACAAAAGTTTATAGAAGAATAATAAAATTTAATACTTCATATGCTACTCAATTCTTCGGGCACTAAATGAGATCAGAAGAGATGTAAAAGTCCTGGAACTGTGGTAGTCCTGGCTACTCAGGAGGCTGAGGTGGGATAAGCAGTGGCATTTAGAAATCCAAGGCTAACCTGGGCAACATAGCAAATCCCCATTTCAAAAACAGCGAAATAAACTATATTTAAGAGACAAAGAAAATTGTTATAACATATTCGAATTCTGAGGCAAAAAGAAAAAGATTAAAAATGTGCATTTTTCAGGTGGTGATAGCTCATACATTTAATTCCAACTTTCAGGAGGCAGAGGCAGGTGGATCTCAGAGTTTGAGGTCAGCTTGATCTACAAATCAAGTTCCAGGACAGGCAGGATGGTTACACAAAGAAATCCTGTCTTGAAAAAACAAAAACAAACAAACAAACAAAAATATGCATTTCTCAGTCACTCAACTGAAATCTGACATGAGCTGAGTTGTTCTTTTTTTTTTTTAGGGTTATTTATTTATTATGTAAACAGTGTTCTATCTGCATGTATGCCTGCATTCCAGAAGAGGGCACCAGATCTCATTGTGGATGGTTGTGAGCCATCACGTAGTTGCTGGGAATTGATCTCAGGACCTCTGTAACAGCCGTCAATGCTCTTAACCTCTGAGCCAAAACTCCATGAACTGAGTTTTAGATAATAATGCTGTAATTGGATCCGGGGAGGTCATGGAAGCTGGAAGACCCAGGGCTGGAGCAATGTCTTAAGTTATTGGAGGTTTGTCCTTAAAGGTCACGGTGGAATGCCTGTCTCTGTCTCTTACATGGCCTCCATGAAAAGTTTATTGCAATCCCCTTACCTGATGGGCTGACTCACCAGCGGTCCAATGACTGTGGAAGGAAACTTTCAAAGTGGAGAGTGAAATAATTTTGTTCTCAGGGCTAGAGAGAGGGCTCAACAGTTAAGAGCACCTGCTGCACTTCCAGAAGACCCAAGTTCACTTCCCAGCACCTGAGTCTGTTAGCTCACAGCCACCTGATACTCCAGCTCTAGAGGATCCAATGCCTTTCCCACACATACATCTACACAACCATCTGGCAGTGGTGGCACACACCTTTAATCCCAGCACGAGGCAGGTGGATCTCTGTGAGCTCGAGGCCAGTCTGGTCTACAGAGCAAGTTCCAGAACAGCCAGGACTACACAGAGAAGTCTATCTTAAAAAATCAAATATGAGTGTGTGTGTGTGTGTGTGTGTGTGTGTACACATGCATGCTTGTGTTTGTGTGTGTTAATCCTTTTAAATTTCCATATTTTATTGTATGGGTTTTTGCCTCCATGTATGTCTGGATACCATGTGCATACCTGGTACCCTCAGAGACCAGGGCCATCATATCCCTTGGAACTGCAATTGTGGGCATGACATCCCCTGGAACTGCAGTTGTGAGTTGCCCTGTAGGTGTTGGGATTCAAATCTGGATCCTCTGGAAAAGCAGCCAGTGATCTTAATCATTGAGCCATCTCTCTAGCTCCCAAATAAAATAAACTTTAAAAAAAATGATTCTGTTCTTATGGGCTGGAAAGATGGCCCAGCAGTCAAGAGCACTGACTGCTTTTCAGAGGACCTGGGTTTGATTCTCAGCATCCACCTGGGACCTTGAAGCTGTAAGCTCAGTCCCAGGGGATTGGATGCATTCTACTATGCTCCTCAGGTACAAGACATACATGTAATCCACAGACACACATGTAGGCACAACACTCATACACACAGAGTGAGATAAATAAAATATAAAAATAAGACAGACATTGGTGGCACATGCCTTAAACCCAGCACTCGGGAGGCAGAGGCAGGTGGATCTCTGTGAGTTCGAGACCAGCCTGGTCTACAGAACGAGTTCCAGGACAGCCTCCAAAACAATACAGAAAACCCCTGTCTCGAAAAAAACATATATATATATATATGTATATATATATATATAATCCTGTTCTCCTTATGAATTGATTTGTCTCATAATTATAGTAAGGAAATGCTGAATTAACATAGATACCAACAAATTACTGTCCACTTATTATATAATTTTAAACCCATATCTATCAACAACTCATATTAAAATACTTCCCAGTGGAATAATAAGTTGGGGAATTGCTTAAGACCTCAGCTAAACTGGGCACAGTGGTGTGCGTCCACAGCCCCAGACACTGGGGATGCTGAGGTATGAGAACAGTTTGACTTACCCACCCGTAAGATCTGCTAAGCCATCTCACTGAATCCTAAACCATATAATTCTGTTTAGAAAATAAGACGCTTGGAGATGATGGCTTAGCAGTTAAGATTGCTTACTGCTTTGTCAGAGGACCTGAGTTCAGATCCCAGCACCCATGTCATGTGACTCACAAATGCCTGTAACTTCGTTAACAAGGGATCCAACACCTTCTGTCTGTCTGTCTGTCTGTCTGTCTCTCTCTCTCTCTCTCTCTCTCTCACACACACACACACACAATTACAATAAATCCTGAAAAAAATTAAAGAAAGAAAGAAAACCAGCATCTGCTACTTTACAATTCTCCTCTGTATTTACATAATTGGTGGGAACACCAGGCCCCAACTTTCTTATGTTTCATTGGCTACATTATTATTACATCATTTGATGCTTCTACCTTGTAATTTCCCCATGCATAGCATTTCACAGATGACAGGCTAGACTATTAACTGCAGCTATGAAAAAGACAGCTCAGAGTATGTTTCAGAGTGAGGACACAGCACATTCCTTTTATTTTTGGTAGCACAGCCTCATTTATTATCATATAAACTTACCCCCAATGAATAATCCTATAATTAACTGAGCATCTTCTCAGGTTGGAGATGGACAAGTGGGCTCTCATTATTATTTGTTTCTCCTATGATCAAAGCAACCCTGTGTCTGAAACTTTCTTCTAAATCACTTCTAACAATAATCATGTTCACATGTGAGCCCTCCATGCCTCCTGAGTTCAGACAGATTGTACTAGAAGATCTTACCTCACAAACTTTTGCATGTGTTATGGGAGACTGAACCCAGGGGCCTTGGGAATGCTTACCTGAATGTTCTACCATTGAGTTACATCCCACGCTTGGTACTTTGTTGTTTGGGTTGGGTGTGGATTGGGTTGGTTCAGTGTTGAGTCAGAGTATTGCAGGCTGGCCTAGAACTTGTAATGCTGCCTGTCTTTGGAATGATGGGATGACAGGCAGGTGACTGCTTCTCAAGCCCTCCCCAACTTTGGATCTCTCTTAGTTGCAGACTGGCTTGTGTTTGCCATCCTGCCACCTCACTTTCTAAGCGGCTGGGGTCTCAGCTTGTGTACCATGCTGTCATTTAGATCCTTAAATATCACTGACGTAGGGCCAATGATATGGTTCATCAGGTCAAAGCTCTTACTGCCAGTCTTCCCAATGAGGTCAATCCCTGGAACCCACATGGCGGAAGAGGAATCCTGACTTCTAAAAGTGGGCATCTAACCTCCACACTTGTATCAGGCACTTGAGCATGCATGCACACACACACACACACACACACACACACACACACACACACACACACACACTAAATAAATAAATAAATAAATGGCGAATGGAAATAACTACTATTATTTTGTTTTTTTTGTTTGCTTGTTTTTTTTTCGAGACAGGGTTTCTCTGTGGCTTTGGAGGCTGTCCTGGAACTAGCTCTTATAGACCAGGCTGGTCTGGAACTCACAGTGATCTACCTCCCAAGTGCTGGGATTAAAGGAGTACACCACCACCTCCCGGCTGGATATAATTATTTTTAAAGAAGCATCTCATATGTTGACATGCGCAATTTCATTGTCACCAAAATAAACAAAAGGTGGAGAAGGAGGAGGAGAAAGAAAAAGAAGAGGAGGAGGAGGAGTAAAGACAAGGGGGAGGCTGGAGAGACCTAGTGGTTAAGAACTGTTGGTGGCTGTCTGTGTTAGAGGAGCAGCAGGTGGCAGTTGAAGTACATCCAGTTAGTCCCAAATAAACACACAGAGGCTTATATTAATTACAAACTGTTTGGCCTATTGCTCAAGCTTCATATTGGCTAGCTCTCTGTTAATTATGAACCCTTTTCTATTAACCTGTATTTCTCCATGTAATCTTGGCTTACTGGTGATGCCAGGACCTCTGGTTTCCTCAGCAGCTACATGGCATCTCCTTGACTCTGCCTGCTGTCTTTCTCTATCCCTGTTTGGATTTCCTGCCTGGATAAATCCTGACTGTCCATTGGCCAAAACAGCTTTATTCACCATCTAATAAGAGAAACACACCAGCTTGCTTTCTGTGACTTGCTCAGCCTGTCTCCTTCTACCACCCAGGACCATCTGCCTATGGATGGCACTGCCTACAGTAAGCTAGGCCTTTCTACGCCAATCTTTAATCAAGAAAATGTCCTATAAATTTGCCTGCAGGTTAATCCGATGGAGGCATTTTCTCAACTGAGGTTCCTCCTCCCAGACGACCCTATCTTGTGACAAACTGACAAAAGACTAACAAGAATGGTGTCTGTCCTTGGTCTCCTTTCATACTTTTCCCTGTGAATCACTTTTGTGTGATACTAGGATGTCTCCTGCCCATCTTTTCATTTTCACCCTTTGTGACCCAAAGTGCTTTTCTTTCACATACATTACGGTTTGAATTGTTGCTTTGTGATCCAGTCTGGAGATCTCTTTGTTTCCAGATGGGACTTCAAGTACATTTCCATTTTTCTCATATGACAGCCACATCTGGTCTTGGTTCTGTTACTTCCTTTTTATTTCCTGTCTTTATGATTTCATATTTTTCAGTGCAATTTGTTTTCTTTATTCTTTTGATAACTCTAGCATTTGTAGAAGTCTATATTTGTAATAAATTTCATGATTAAGAACAGTTTTCTGGAATTTGAGGAATCTGATGATGCAATAGACCAGATCAAGCCAAATTGGAGATGTAAAGGAACAAGTTTATTTGAACAAAGCAACTCCCAGGTGAGTCCTCCAGCCCCAGAAATCAGGGTACAGAAGTCACATGTCTGAACTAAAGCAGGGAACTTATATAGCCTGTAGGTGGGGGGGGGTGATGATGTATCTGCCATAAGCTAGGTTTGTGCCCAAGTATGGTCAAAAGTTAACTACTTTAGGCAGGGTCTTGGGCTGCTGGCAACTTCAGGGGAGGGCTGCCATGGTCGATAAGAATGCTGGACTGGGGCCTCTTCTTTGCTGGAGATTCTCTGGGAGGGCAGGGTTTAGAGAGAGTGGAATGGGGCTTTCCTGGTCCAGCAGGGGTGACCTGGAGGTTCCTGTCAAACAAAGACCACTACCATAATTTGAGACAAATTTGAAGAAAGATTGACTTAGGCCAGCAACTGCCTCCTAAGTCAGATTAAAGAGAGCATCCTGAAATTCATTTATTGGACTTCCTTTAAGGAGTAAAATAATGAATTGTTTTACAGAAGAGAGACAAAGGAGCAATAAAGAAATACTGAAAAAGATCGCAAAAAAATCGTGTGATCGCCATGTGATTGGGGAGGGTTCAGAGAAGGTCAGAGCAGGTAAAGGTATTCTCAAAAACAACTCAATGGTATGAATTGGGGAAAGTAAGTTTCCAGGAAACAGAGCAACTCAGTAAATAGAAACTTATTTTTAAGAATACAGCATAATAGCTCCTGCCTACAAAATGGACTCAGGCAGGTTCCTCAAAGGGAACTGTATCTGTTATATATAAATGACAGTTCAATAAGAAAAAACAAAAGCAACCAGGTGTAGTAACATACATCTTTAATCCCAGCACTTGGTGGTAGAGGCAGGTGGATCTTTGAGTTTGAGGCCAGCCTGTCTACAGAGGGAATTCCAGGACGGCCAGGGCTACAGAGAGGAGCCTTTCTCAGGAAGGAAGGAAGGAAGGAAGGAAGGAAGGAAGGAAGGAAGGAAGGAAGGAAGGAAGGAAGGAAGGAAGGAAGCAAGGAAGGGGTGGAGGAAGGAAGCACCAACGTAAAAGCTGCCAAACATTTTGAATAAATAGTTCTCTGAAGAAAATGCATAAGTAAACATAGACAGATGATCAACATCCTCAGTATTTAGCAACCAAATCAACTTTAAAAAAGATTTATTTATTATGCATGCAGTGTTCTGCCTACATGCCAGAAGAGGGTACCGGAACCCATTATAAATGGTTGTGACCCACTCAGGACCTTTGTAAGAGAAGTCAATGCTCTTAACCTCTGAATCATCTTTCCAGCCTCATGATCCCATTTTTATTCCTTATGTTATATGGTGAATGTCTCTATAATTAATATGCCAAAGCTCTGACTCTCATGTAACCATATGTGGAGACAGAATTTTCATGAAAGCAAAAAAGTAAGTGGCATTTTATAAATGTCTTGGGCTGATGAGGAGACTAAGAGGGTAAAGCCACGTCTTGCAAAGCTTGGAGACCTAGAATGCACAAAAAGGTGTAAAAAAATGATAATATTTTGGTAGGTGGTGGTGGCACTCACCTTTAATCCTAGCACTAGGGAGGCAGAGGCAGGGGGATCTTTGTGAGTTCTAGTCCAGCATGGTCTACGGAGTGAGTTCCAGGATAGCCAAAAACTACACAGAGAAATGCTGTCTCAAAGAAAAAATATATATTGGGAAATGATTATTTCATGTGTTTTGCCTGCATGTCTGTCTGTATGAGGATGTCAGATTCCCTGGAACTACAGACAGTTGTGAGCTGCCGTGTGGATGCTGAGAATCAAACCCAGGTCCTCTGGAAGAGCAGCCTTAACTGCTCAACCATATCTCCAGCCCCAAATAAGTAATCTTAAAAACATAGTAAAGACGTAGGTGGAATTGTCAAAGAATAAGAATACCTGAGGTGAACTGCTTATAAGACCCATTCAATGAATGTTGTCAAGAGGCATTCAAGGATAGAACTCAAATGGCCCAATGATGGTTCATTTTTCTTGTTGTTTTTTGAGACAGGGTTTCTCTGTGTAGCTTTGTAGACCAGGCTGGCCTCGAACTCACAGAGATCTGCCTGTCTCTGCCTCCCGAGTGCTGGGACCAAAGGTGTATGCCACCACTGCCTGGTTTCCTAATGATGATTCTTGGAAAAAAAGAAAATAGTCAGGAAGTTTAACACCACTATTATCATCCCCCTAGGAATTGCATGTTTCCATTAGGTACAGTATCTTTGCTTTTCCTTTATTTTCCTTATGGAATCTAGAGACACTATCATAAAACTCTAGTTTTTTTTTTTAATTAACTAAACACTATCCGTTCCATTCTCTCTGAGGACATTTAGTCACAGAATACTTCAAAGGATAAACGTGTGATCTTCACGCCTTCTCCCACACCATGCTCACTGAATATTTTCCTTGTATCTCGAAAGCCTCAGCCAGTGAGCTAGATCTGAGTCATTCTTGGCTTTAGGCCAAGCATTCCATTTTCTGCACACTGGAGTTACAAACTGAGTAGCGTAGCCAAAGACAAACATTCAGGTAAACATTTATAGTACCCTATTCCCACCCCCACCCCCCAACCCCCCGACCAAATTAAGAAATCACTAGATGGTCTGGAGAGAGGGCTCAGCAGTTAAGAGCACTTACTGCTCTTGCAGAGGACCTGAGTTTGGTTCTCAGCAACCACAGGGCAGCTCCTGACAGCTGCAAGGGTCTGGTGTACTCTCCTCGCATCCTTGGGCACTGTATGCACACTGAGTATGTCACCTCGTGCACACAAGAGCAGACAAAACAATTCTTAAAGATCTGTTGGAGCAAAGGAAAGGAAGAGGAAAGACCAAACTGAATACTCTCAGGAACATGGAAGCCAGTGTCAGCGACAAGCAGAGGCCATCCAGCGTGTGTGGTGGTTCGCGGTCTGCTGGGTTGCCTTGCTAGCTGTCCTTCCTGGTCCTGTCAGGCACCCGGAATGGTCCACATCCCAGACACTGCTTGTCTATGAGGAATACAAGCTCCTTTCTCCACAAAGACTTGTCCTCCACCACTACTCTCAACCCGGGTACTCAGCTGGCCTCTCCCTGGGCTGACAGCTCTTGCCTGAGAAAGACTGTACCAGACAGAGGCAGGCGGGTGTAACACACCAGGGAGTGGAGCAGTAGGAAAACACCTTCCTTACACTCACCGGCGGATCTTAGACCCAAGCAGCGGGCAGAAGGGCCGGAACCGCTGGAGGGGAACTGATTTAACCTCGGAGCTCACATTGCACGCAACACTGCTTTCTCTGCCAACTCTGCCTGTAGAAAGAACTTCCACCCAGGAATGGGCCTCCTGATAAGGAGAGGAAGGGCCAGTCCTAAACGGAGTTGTGTCCATGCACACTCGGAGGTGTGTAGGGGGATGAATACCACTGGGTTTGGCTATTCTTCAGAATTAAAAAAAAACAAAACTCATGTCATTGCCTCACTTTTAGAGAGTGAAATATCAGCCTGCCTTGGTGGCGCACCCCTGTAGTTCCCATAGGAAAAGCAAAGGATTTCAAGGCCCGAGGCTGGTGTGCAAATTGCTCACACAACCCCCTTCAGCAGTGTGTGCCGGGGAAGGTTACAACAGCGGAAGTCCAGATGTGATCTAAAATGCTGCCACTTACATCATGAAGCATGAAGTCATTTGTTTGGAGCTATTAAGTTAGCCACAGTTGAGTTTTTATGAGGCTTTCTAAATGACCCAAATATGGGCTGGTTCAATCCCCAGAACCAAGAAAAAACAAATAAAAAAAAACCAACCCATGAACCTGGAATCTCACATTCCTGAGAATTTGACAGATTCCTTGCTCTGTGCCAAGTATCTAAGAACTGCATTTCTAAGCTCTATAAACTTTGTTGGGGAAGTCTTATGCTAATAAAGCACTGTCTGGCCAATAGGAATCTAGATAGGTGGGGCTAGGAATACAGGAGGATTCTGGGTAGGAGACACACAGGAGAGTCAACATGTGACGCCATGGGAGTAGGACACCGGGAACTATTCTCCGGTAAGAAACATACTTAGATTAACAATTATGGGGTAATTACTTAAGGCAGAGCTAGCCAGTAAGAGACAAACAAGGCCAACAGCTTCATAATGAATATAGCCTCCTGTGTGTTTATTTGGGACTCATGCGGATCTAGAACCAGGCTGGCGCGGCAGAGCCCAGGCGACTGGCGGGGGATAACCAAAGCGGCTAGCAAAAGAAAAAGCTTCTCTTAACATAATGGTGATCAGGAGTGGGATCATGAATTTCCACGCAGAATGACAAAAGCTTTAAAGGAATTTTAGAAACAGAAGAACGGAGAGAAGCACAGATTTTTGGTGGCAGCATTTTTCTCAGGTGTGCTCTGTTTTGCTAGCCACAAGCCGAGATTCACGCGGCTCGCTTACCGGAGTCTTCCTGACTCGACATAAAAAAAAAAAAAACCAACAAGGTTGTTTTAAGAGACTCTACTAACGATTGAAAAGTTGTACATACAGCTGGAAGTGGCAGCTTTTTCTGGATGTCAGCATGGACTGAGGCGGTAAGCTGCAGTCACGCTTACGCCTGCCATCTTGAAACGGCAGTTTAAAACAGCCGCGGTTTTACAGTTAAGACACGTGGCCAGAAAAACGTAAAGATTTACAGTAAAGTCAGACTTGGATGAAGAAAATCTCTAAACGTTTACAGTGTGTTTAAAAATATACGTGAGATTGAGAGAGAAAATGAAACGGCAAAGTGGTAAATAAATACAAAAGCCGGGTGTGGTGGCACACGCCGGTAGGATTGCTCCAGAGGCAGAGGCAGGCAGGTTTCCACAGAGAAACCCTGTCTCAGAGAAAAATAAATAAAAGTGAAAGAAATAAAGTAATATTAGATAAATAAATAAGCCACGTAAAGATGGAAAATACACAGAGAGTCTGGATACTGTACGCTATTGTGTTTTTCAGTTTTTTGATTGCTAAGGAAGGAACAAATGCTAAAGTACACTTGATTATAAATGCTGCTGAATTAATCCAACTTCTATCTTTTGAAAATGCCTTGACTTCAAAATTTAAGTACAAGGATATGTTACTCGGAAAAGGAGTTTTAATTTATGTTTCCACAGAACATAAAAAGCTGAGGATTTCTTCCAGGCTTCTGTGGTTTGACGAACCAAGACCCCCAGAAGCAGTGGACCAGGTGTTCCAACAATTGAAACAGCTAAGATGATGCAGTTTTACAGACCCCGAAAATATGGACTTATACAGGTTTCTGAGTTTTGTCATGATCCCCATGGTATAAACAGCGCCCCCTTCCAGCAGGAAGCAGTTTGGAATGAGCGACGTCCCAATTCCCATCTTGTTTATAAATCTTTGTTTTCATTTAAATGGGATTGTTTATAATTGGCTAGTGATCACAGCCAATCTTCTTTTAATGGTAAAAAGGGGAATTATGGTATGGGTATTGTTTTTCATTTATTGATACAAATTCAAGGTCAATTTTGTGATATGTACATTTCTCCTCTTGATTAAGTATTGTGCTTATACTGATCTTTTAAAATGTAATGCGTAACTAAATACAGATTATAGATAGTTACTTACAATAGTCAGAATTTATAGTTAGGTAAGTTAGGTTTTCTAGATATACAGAAAAATATTTGAGATAGATAAACAGTCTTCAAACCTCTCAAAGACCTTCAGAAAATGGCATTTAAAATGGTTTAGGGCTTTTCTTGACAATGAGAAATGTCTGCTCCTGACAGCACCAATTACGTCTGAGAGGAAGATGGGCATCGAAGAAACTTGTTATGGAGTTTGCTTTCAACATGGCAAGATTAGCCATTTGGGCAAGAAACTGCTCTTGCCTAGACTGTTTGACTGTTGTTGTATCATCTGGACATGCAGGACCCACAGGAAAGTGACTACTGAACTCAGTCTTACAGGGTTCCTGCTTGATGAAGAGTCTACGAGACTTTCTGCAAGACAAAGAAAAATGACTGACAGACTGCCAATGCAGATGGACAGTTTGAAATTTCCTGCTTTGCTGAGAAGTGTTCCAGACACATTGTGCCCTATGGGCTGAAGATGGATGCCCCAACGTTACAGAGGAACTTCGGGTGACTGTCCAGGCAGTAAGATGTCTCTGTCAATCCTAGTGTTTATATATTATCCTTCTGTTGTCTTTGATGGAGTTGAAGACAGATAGTTATAATTATAGTTTTCCTTAGTTATGATAAAAGATAAGCTACATATAGTACTTTGGACTCACAAGGATGGGATGGATGATATTTTCTTTAAATCTTGCTAAAATATTGTAACTATGTTCTTACTTGATAACTGTTCTGTTATATACAATTTGACTGTGTTAAAGTTAAGACCTTTCTTTTTGTTTAAACAGAAAAGAGGAGATGTTGGGGAAGTCTTATGCTAATAAAGCACTGTCTGGCCAATAGGAATCTAGATAGGTGGGGCTAGGAATACAGGAGGATTCTGGGTAGGAGACACACAGGAGAGTCAACATGTGACGCCATGGGAGTAGGACACCGGGAACTATTCTCCGGTAAGAAACATACTTAGATTAACAATTATGGGGTAATTACTTAAGGCAGAGCTAGCCAGTAAGAGACAAACAAGGCCAACAGCTTCATAATGAATATAGCCTCCTGTGTGTTTATTTGGGACTCATGCGGATCTAGAACCAGGCTGGCGCGGCAGAGCCCAGGCGACTGGCGGGGGATAACCAAAGCGGCTAGCAAAAGAAAAAGCTTCTCTTAACAAACTTGGCCCCGTTGGTTTCCTTGTGCAATGCCGCCTGCAGAGGTTCTGAGCACACCACTAAGTTGAGCCAAGACAAAAGGATAACAGCCAGGCGCTTTGAAAAGTCACTTATTTTAATTAATTCTTTTCTTTCTCATTTGTTTGAAGGCTAAATAGTGGATCACACACACACACACACACACACACACACACACACACACACACACACACACACCACAGACATACTAACTAGCCTAATCCTTCTCTCCTCCCTCCCAAGTGGTGAGATGATGGGTATACACCACCATTACTGGCTTCCAGGAATGCACCGGGGTTTTGTGGTGACAAATATTGTTATTTCAGTGACAAGTCTTCCAAAAGGAGGCTTTAAAAAGCCTCATAAAATATTCTACAGGGCCAGGGGTATAACTCAGTAAAGGATTCATTATGCTTAACTTGCATGAGGCCCTGGGTTCAACTCTCAGCACGCTCCCACGGAACACTCTACTACTGTCTTCTATTTTTCCCTAAGAATCTGCAATATTAAGTTTTCAGAACTGGAATAGTAAAGATACTGTGAAATTGAATGAAAAATCTTGTGTGAACATCCAAATGTGCTCATAATCCTTGTGCTGCTCTTTTGTTTAGACAGCAATAGGTGTTTGCTGAATCATGCATCTTTGCTGGTGTTTTAAAGATACCCAGTTACGCAGCGGTAGTGGTGATGCCTTTAGACCCAGCTCATTGGAGACAGAGGCAGGTAGATCTCTGAGTTCAATGCCAGCCTGGTCTACACAGCCAGTTCCAGAACAGCCAGAGCTACATAGTGAGACCCTGTCTAGAAAAATCAAGAAAAAGAAAAAAGAAAATACACAGTCATTCCTTTATGAGCAGCTACAACCTGCAGCTGGACTTGCGGGGTTGCCTGGAATCTGGAAGCCTGGATCAACTATTTCTAGGTTGCTGGGCTGTGACCCCTAGGGACCCTGGAGTTTGCCAAGTAGCCCAGTAGTTGCCTGGAGGGAAACAAAAGCGATACTTCACATGAAAATGACCCGGGGAAGGCAGCCAAGCTGTACCAGTCACACCCACTTTGAGGTTTCTCGGCCTCCCACACACAAAGCCTCCAGCACAGCAGGGTGATCCCGGCCGGAATTAATAAAAGGCACAGGGAACTGCCACCCTGTCTCCCCACAAGCATGGCTGTCAGTTCTTACAAGGAAAACCAGATTGCTGCTGAGTGTCACGGAGAGAAAGCAGGAGACTTAGGACCCCCTAAAGCTCAAGCAGGTTTGGCTTTGAAAACAGGTCGCAGGTTGCCTGAGGGTGTTTTGTGGAAGATGGGTTAAATTCAGACTACATTGCATTAGACAAAAGGACAAATTTCAGCTTAATTTCTTTGTGTGTTTGTTTGATTTTTGTTTTGTTTTCTCATTCTGTAAGTCAGGCTGAATTTGCTATGTAGTCCACAGGGACCCTGAAATAGCAGTAATCTTCCTGCCTCAGTCTCCCTAGTGCCTGAGATTACAAGCATGAGCCACTATGCCCAGCGTTTAGGTTCAGTGTTCAAAATAACACGTCCTTAATGTTTTCTGAACTTAGAGTGAAGATACAGAATCCCAGTTCCCATCCAGATTTGGTTCAACGGCGTGGATGGCACCCAACAGCGAGATCTAAGCCTTGGCTGTGTGTTTAACAAAATGAAACTGGTAGTTGTCCCCATGACCAATGCAAGGGCTCTAGAATTTTACAGCAATCCTGCAGGAGCCAGAGAGAAGGCTCAGTGGTTACTGCTCTTGCAGAGGACCAGAGTTTGGTTCCCAGAAACCACATCAAGAGGCTCACGGCAGCCTGTAACTTCAGTTCTCGAGGATCTGACGTCCTGTTGTTTATGATCTAACAAATAAAACGTACCTGAAGATCAGAGTGCAAAGCTAGCCACACTAGCCATAGAGACCATGCAGTGGTGGCACGCACCTTTAATGTCTCTAATAGAGACAGATCTCTGTTAGTTCAGGGCCGCCCTGGGCTACATGAAATTGATCCAGTCTAAAAGAGAAACAGAGCTCACACGAAGGTGATCCCAGCACTTGGAGTGACAGGGCTTTAATCCCAGCACTAAGGAGATGGAGACAGGAAGGATATGACTGGACTGAGAGAGGACTATAAGGTGGGAGGAGACAGCAGTTCATGGCAGTCTGAGGAGCAGGCAGTCTGAGGCAACAGTCTGAGGATGCAGTCTAGGCAGTCAGTCTGGTCAGTCAGTCTGATGATGCATTTAATCTGAGGATTCCTAGAGACAGGATCGCCCTTTTGGTCTGAGGATTCAGTAGAGGTGAGAACTTGTGGATGACTGTTTTGCCTCTCTGATCTTTCTGCTCCCCACCCCCACTCCCTAATATCTGACTCTGGGATTTTTGTTTTCTATTAATACCGATTATAATTCATGCTACAACATCCTCTTCTTCTTCTTTTTTTAAAGATTTATTTATTATGTATACAGTGATGTATCCCTGTATACCAGAAGAGGGCACCAGATCTTATTACAGGTGGTTGTGAGCCACCATGTGGTTGCTGGGAATTGAACTCAGGACTTCTAGAAGAGCAGCCAGTGCTCTTAACCTCTGAGCCTACAACATCCTCTTCTAACTTCCTTGTATTTGCATACACAAGGATATATACTCACAATAAAAATAAATGAAAGCAATAGTGTAAACTCTCTTCAAAATGTAACAGTGCTGGGTTGTAACTTGGTGGTAGATCACCGGCCTAATATGCTCAAGACTCAGGGTTTAGTTTCCAAAAGCCTGACGTTTAAGCCAGGCATGGCGGCTGTTGTTGGAGCTACTCAGAAGCTGAGGTGGGACTGTCATGTGAGTCTGCAAATTGCAGAGCCACCTAGGCAGTGAGACTGTCTCAGGAAAAAACCTAACTAAGGCATTCCAAATCACAATTTTCAGTACAGAGCTGCCCCCCTCTTGAATATCCTTAGTCAGATTATCAGTGTGTTCAGAGTATGTCCTGAGTCCTTCTCTGCAAATGCATACAAATCCTCCAATGACTGGTCCTGCTTGCTAAGTTAAATGCAGATGCCCATCCCGTGTGCATGTCACCCCCACCTTAGAGACATTCTCATCTGAAGATGACTGTTTTAGCGCTGGCGGTACCTCCATGCCACAGTGCTGCAGGCCTGACATCACTGCTGAGCTAATGTCTGATGTAAGCACTTGCTTGTCATGTCCAAAGTGAAGGGGATGAAATCTCATTTCCACCCCATGAAGACCTTGGTCTTGTCAATCAAAGAATCATAGGGCATGGACTTCTAGTTGGACAGCCTTTAGATTTGCTAAAAAAAAAAAAAAAAAAGCTTTATTAGACAGACAGATGATGGACTGTGTGTGTGTGTGTGTGTGTGTGTGTGTGTTTGCAGGTCACAGAACCATTTGCAGGAGTCCTTTTCTTCCTCTGTTAACATAGAAACCAAACCCCTGGTCAAGAGAATGGAATTTCTGGCCTGGGTGGAGACCTAACATTCCAGTTGGGCTGGTTCAATCACTGGCTAAGGACCACCCCTAGGAAGGTGAATTCTACTTAAACCATGCTAGCCAGATAGGCAGAATAATTAGTTCTTTAAAGAGATAGTGTACATTTCCTTCCTGGAGTCCTGTCGCCTAGTGTAGAAGCGGACAGACGTTGCATGTGTGTGTGTGTGTGTGTGTTTTTTTTTTTTTTTGATTTTTGAGACAGGGTTTCTCTGAGGCTTTTGAGGCTGTCCTGGAACTAGCTCTTGTAGACCAGGCTGGCCTCGAACTCACAGAGATCCGCCTGCCTCTGCCTCCCAAGTGCTGGGATTAAAGGCGTGCGCCACCAACGCCCGGCCGTTGCATGTGTTTTAAGTTGGCCCACTTTTCTGAGTCGGTGAAACATCTTCAGAATTGACCAAGACCGTGAGGGTTGCTGGATGCCACAATCCCGCCATGATACTTTCTCCTCTATAAGTTGCCTTGGTCATGGTGCCTTAGCATAACAATTGAAAGAGTTGTCATGACCCTAGCCAGTCTCTGCTTCCTGTTTCACAAAGATGCTGAGGTGAGAATTCCCAGGGCCAGTTCCCACTGTTATGGAGCTGCCTGGTGCCATGCCTTCCTGGTCATAATGGACACATCCCTAAAACTGTGAGCCAAAGGAAGCCCCTGCTTCTCTAAGTTGTCTCTTGCTGGGCATTCCATCACAGCAGTGAGAAAGGCAACTCACATGGCCCCCTGCTTTATTTTAACAAGTTCAATCAGCTAGACCCCAGGAACCAAGAGAATTCTATTCTGTATCTCCCCAGGGCTTATTCTCTATACTACTACACTGAGCGGTTAGGAGAAAGGTGTTGCCAAGAAATATGGAAAGACATGATGTGTCCCTTGGAGGCTGCAGGAAAAAAGAAAGGATGCCTGTCATGTCACCAAGCCAAGTTACACAGATGCAAGTCATTTTTTACTCAAATAATTAGTTTTCAAAATTTGGTTTTGGTTTTGGTTTTGTGTATCACCTCCTTGTGGATTTTCTAGAAAGACAACTAACTGGGAAATCGTCATTTAGTGGTTAACCAGTTACACCAAGAAAATCTATGGTAATACACACTTGCAATCTGGAATACCAGAGTAAAAGGCCTTATGCTAAACCAGTTAGTAATTTAGGTGGTAGCTGTATACATGTCCTGGTCATCTCCCTTTCTTTATTAACATCAGCTAGATTGTATTTTTTTCATACTTACCTGTAGTATACATGTCCTGAGATATGCTTGAACCTTAAAAAGACATGAAATCACAGAGAAAAAACAATAAAGTTAAGGTCATCTTCAAACAAAATTTTTACTTAGATCCAGTGCTCCCCCTGGCCACACCTTGCCCCAAAGAGCAAAGCCTATGTCGAACCTGCAGTCCATCAACTCCTTCTGGGAACACAGGAATTTCTTGCCTTAACTGTCTCAAGAGAACAAGGGGGGGAGAGTGGTAGAGAAGTCCTTACACTCCTCTTCTGACATAGACACGTGCTCGCACGTGCACACCAATGCATACATATGCACACACACAGACCACACATGTGCATGCTTGCGTGTGCATGCATGAGTGTACTCACACACACACACACACACACACATACACACACAAGAAAAAGAAAAGAGAGAGAACGGAAGCTGTGCCTCTCACTGGGCTTCTTGACTGGGGTACACTTCCCTCTCTTACTTCCAGGACTTTCCTGCGGTGATGAAATGGCCCTGAAACTGTTGGCTAAAATAAACCCTTCCTTCCTAATCGCTCCTGTCAGATATCTTGTTACAGCAGTGACAAAGGTGACCAACACAGTTGTGTGTGAATGCTCAGCTGGATTCCATTTGCTAATGTTTAGGGATTTCTCACAGCTAACTCAGTGAGGTGCATAATCTTTAGAATCTAGCACATAATTTGATTCCATTATTAGTAACGTGGGTGATTTTCTTCTTTGACTATTTTGGAAGCAGCTTAGATGCTTTCAATTGTTAGCATATTGCATACTGTATGCTGGGAACTTTTCTAGGTGTGTTATGTATAGCTTAATCTCTGCCATGAAATTTTAAGGTAAGCACAGTGGTTCCTGTTTTACACAAGAAAGAAACTGCCCAAAGGGTCAAAGTTAATCAGTGGGAGAGCTCCACATGCTCTCAAAAGATGCAAGCACATTTTCCTGTAAAATACCTGGGATGCTACTCATTGAAAAGGAGTTCATTCTCAAGCAGGGGTTCACCAGATGCTGCAACAGCATCTGTGACCCCGACTCAGAACTCTGAGCTGGGGGCTGTAGAGGGTGGCTTAGCCTCTAAGAGCACTGGCTACTCTTCCAGAAATCCTGAGTTCAATTCCCAGCAACCGCATGGTGCCTCACAACCATCTGTAATGAGATCCGGTGCTCTCTTCTGACCTGCAGGGACACATGTAGGCAGAACACTGTATACATAATATGTGAATAAATGTTAGAAATAAAAATAAAAGAACTCTGGGCTGGATCCCAGCTGTTTCTGCTTTGATGACAGACATGATTCTGCTATGTGTTGAAGTTTAAGACTCATGGAGATAGAAGTATAGCTACATTACTCAATAGTTTAGTGGACCGTGACTGAAACAAAACGGAAGGGCAGGTTTAGGAGTGGAACCTTCTGCAGTGTCTTTTGCTTTCCTTTTCGCATCTCTTCTTCCTTTGGGGAAGGTGTGTGTCCTCCACAGCAATGCAGTCTTATGATTTATGTGCGGCAAGTAAACAGGGATCCTGCTCGCTAGCGGGTTCCTGGCGTTTCTCATCTAACATCCTACCTGCTTTCCCAATTTTTCCAGGTCAGGGTATGCAAACCCAAGCTGGACAGTTAGAGTCCCTGGGGAAAACTGCTTTCTCCTTTGGAGGTGGGGCAGACGTAACCTATGGCATAGTGCCTGATAACCCCACCACCACCTCCACCATGTAAGTGTTACAGCTCTGAAGGGAAAGTCTTCCCCAGTGGAAGAGTTGTGCCTCTAAGGGGAAAGGCATCCTGGCAGTCGTGAGCCAAGGAATACCACAAAGTCACACTGCACAACAAAACTCACACAAGAGATTTGTTGGGAGGAACTTGGGGAGGGATGCTGCCTCCACTCTGGTGAGAACTGAGCAGAAGGCAGCTTTCTATAGGGTTTCTTGGGGGTGGGGTTTTCCAGGTTGGGGGTTGGTGGGATTTCAAGACAACCTCAGGGACTGGTTGGATTTCAAGCTCAAGTATTGGTGGGCTTGAGGGTTCAGGTATTGGTGGGTTTTGGTGACTATTCAAACCTGGAAGTGGGTTCCGACATTTTACCCTTCACCCCAGTTCTGTGGAGAAGCCCGCCTGCAATGGAGGGACCGGCTGTAGAACTTGACACTCCAGCAGCAACAACAACCACCATTTAACTTATCCGCCCTGTGTTCCATGCCGACACCCCAGCATCCGCAAGGCTGAGGCAGTGTGGTCACAAGGTTCAAAGCCAACTCCAGCTACATAGTGAAACCATATCCTGAAACTAGCAAACGAAACACGGAGTCTCACAAACAACCACACAAGCCTAAACTGGGAGGAAAATCACACAAACACATCTGAGACGGGGCAACTCTCATCTTGAAACCAGCCCCACCTTGCACACGCCAATGACACAAACCAATAAACTGTCGCGCGCTCGGGCTGCTTTGAGTTGGGTTTCTGTCGCTTGCAAAGGAAAATGTGCTGGCTACTGCATAAGAAACCAGGAGTACACAGAGGATGTTAATCTACTTAATAGGCACAATATTTTAATTCTCAAATCTATTAGTATTGTGACAACATGGAAACACTTCATCTCAATTAGATTTCTATACTACTTTGGAGCTTGGATGTGTGTGTAATTAAAGAAATCTGACTTCTCTATCTTGCTGGTCCAGACACTTGGCTTTTTTTTTTTTTTTTTTTTGGCCCAAGCTGTTACTTCCATCTGTCATCAGTAAGCTGTGACACTTTTGCTCCCCTGCAGCTGGGAGCTGCCACAGAGTACAACTCTAAACCATGACTCCATAGGGAATTAGTTGACTTAGGGAAAACTGAACAAGACCCATGTGGGCACCTGTCTTCTGTTTGGTTCAACCATAGGGAAAACACTGCCACAGGAGGCACTCAATAAGTATTTATTGAGGGAGGGACATGAAAACCCAGGAGAGATGTAAAATTTATGGTATTAAAAAACAAAAACTGAGGATTTTATTTCAGCACTCGTGCATGAGCTTAGGAAATTTATTCTATCTGGCAAATGCTTGGGGCCAGAGGAGCATGTAGCTGCAGTCTCAGAGGCTGAATCATGGTGTCCGCAAGACTTGGGCAACACAGTGGGCACACCTGTGCCTCACAGCCCAGGCCTGGGCCTGTCAGGTGGGAGATGGGCTCAGAACGTCAGCCACTGCTTATCTCTGACCCAACATTACCTTCTCAGCTGTCCGGGCGGATTACTGAATTATCTCGGCTCCTGGGCAACGCTGGCTTAGGAGTTTATTTCTGAAATGCTTGTGGCGGGGAGAAAATCCTGCCTGCATGCACTAAGCACATCAGCGTAGTACGGTTTCCTGTGAGATATAAATCCCAGTGTAGAGTAAGCTCCCAGGCCTCCAGTATCTTACTGGTGGTATGCAGATTCCCTCCCAACAGTGTTGCGATTATCTGTGTTTCTAACATTTTTGAAGACTGATTTTCCTTGCAGAAGAAAAACAAGCATGCTTCCTAGAAATCTTTATTTTGTCCCCTAAGGCAATTCATATAACATGCAAATTTAAGTATTTTCGACTGAGTTTAAGAAGTATAAACTGGGGTCGGGAGTGATGGCGCATGCCTTTCATCCCAGCACTGACAGAGGTAGGTGGCTCTCTGTGAGTTGAGGCCAGCCTGGTCTACAAAAATGAGCTCCAGGACAGCTAGAGCTACACAGAGGGGAGAAAAAAAGGATAAAGTCTAATATCCTAGCTTGTTGCAGAAGACATGAAACTGCTATTTGTGTGCAGTCCAGCTGCCTACTCAACCTTTCTGGACATTTCTGGCATCCTACAACAGAAAAGGAGATTTCTTATGTTTTTTCTTTTTTGTGGTCATGGGGTTCAAAACCAAAGTCTCGGTCACTTTTCTGTTGCTGTGATAAACACCATTACCCAAAGCAACTTGGGGAGGTGAATGGGAAAAAGAAATAAAAAGGAAAGGAAAGGACGTGACTGCTCCTAGAAGTGGTGGAGGAGGAAGTTTATTGTAGATAGAAGGGAGGGAGTAGGTAGAGACAGGGACTTCTAGGAGGGTCCAGAGTGGAAACAACCGGACTGAGCTGGGCCATGTGGGGAGAGGGGAGAGAGGGAACCAGGAGCTGCAGTCAAGAGGCCAAAGGTACAAAAAGGGGGTGGGTAACCAAAATGTCTGGATTATATAGGGAAGAGCCTTTAGGAGAACGGTGGCCCAGTCCTGGGCTGGAAAGTTCAGGGTAGAGGGCGGGATATGCCAGCCATCCCTGTAAAAGGTACGGGCTGAGAGATCCACCTGCCTCTACCTTCCAAGTACTGAAATTAAAGTCATACACTACTATAACCTGGCCAATCTGCTGTCTTATATAACCTAGGAACATCTTCCTAGTGGTGGCACCTCCCAGAGTGAACTGTCTCCTTTTATTTGTTTGTTTGTTTATTTAAATTAGAAACAAGCTTGCTTCACATGTCAATCCCAGCTTCCTCTCTCTCCCTTCCTCCCCAGCACCCTCCACAGACTCCCCAGCCCTCCTCCCAATCCCTACTCCGATCCCCAGGGAGGGTGAGGCCCTCTATGGAGGATCTCCAGAATCTGTCATTTCATCCAGGGCAGGGCCTAGGCCCTCCCCCAAGAGTCCAGGCTGAGAGAGCATCCCTCATTGTGGCATGAGCACTCAAAGTCCATTTGTACGCCAGGGATAAATACTGCCCAAGACTCTATAGATTGCCTAGGCCTCCTCACTGACACCCACATTCAGGGGGTCTGGATCAGTCCCATGCTTTCCACACAGCCATCAGTCTGGGGTCCAAGAGCTCCCCCTTGTTCAGGTCAGCTGTTTCTGTGGGTTAAACCAGCCAGTCTTGACCCCTTTGCTCATCAATCCTCCCTCTCGTCACTGGATTCCAGGAGTTCAGTTCAGTGTTTAGCTGTGGGTGTCTGCCTCTGCTTCCATCAGTTGCTGGATGAAGGTTCTGTTTCCCAGACTCTCTAGCTGTGGAATTGTATGCTGGCACTCCCCTGATTCATGTCTAAAAATCCATATATGAGTGAGTATATACCATGTTTGTCTTTTTGTGACTGGGTTACCTCACTCAGGATGGTTTCTTCTAGTGCCATCCATTTGCCTGCAAATTTCAAGATTCCATTGTTTTTTTTCTGCTGAGTAGTACTCCATTGTGTAAATGGACCACATTTTCTCTATCCACTCTTCAGTTGAGGGGCATCTAGGTTGCTTCCAGGTTCTGGCTATTACAAATAATGCTGCTATGAACATAGTGGAACAGACATCCTTGTTGTATGACTGTACATCTTTTGGGTATATGCCTAAGAAGGGAATTGCTGGGTCTTGTGGTAGACTGATTCCCACTTTCCTGAGGAATCTCCATACTGATGTCCAAAGTGGCTGTATGACACTCCCACCAACAATGGACGAGTGTTCCCCTTTCTCCACATCCTCTCCAGCATAAACTGTCATTGGTGTTTTTGATTTTAGCCATTCTGACAGTAGTGAGATGGTATCTCAGAGTTGTTTTGATTTACATTTCCCTGACTGTCCCCTTTTACATCAGTCATTAATCAAGAAAATGCCCTGTAGACTTCCCCACAAACCAATCTGTTAGAGGCGTTTTCTCAATTGAGATTCTCTCCTCCCAGATGGCACTAGCATGTGTCAAATTGACAAAAACAACAACAAAACAAAATAAAACAACAACAAAACAGACAGTACAGTAGGCAAGCTACATTTCTGAACCATACCTCAGATCTTTATGTTTTTACCAGTCATCTATTTGTGAGGTATTTTTATGAGTGATGTTTCTACTAAATAGCTAGTTTTTATTTTTGTTTCTCTGTATCCTTTGTTTAAAACCTTTGATTCAATTTAGTATAATTACTACTACTGTTGTTATTATTTGTGTGTGTGTGTGTGTGCACGTGCACACGCGTGCGCACACGCGCTGTCTTCGCACTAGTATGGAGGTCAGAGAACAACTTTCAGGAGTCCATTCTTTTCTTCCAAGGTGGGTTCCAGGGATTGAACTTATGTCATCAGGTTTATGTGGCAAGCACTTTTACCTGCTGAGTCATCTTGTTGGCTCCTGTAGATAGAAGTTTCTGTTCTGCCTGGTCCTGCAGCTGTTTAGTCCCAAATAAACACACAGAAGCTTATATTAATTATAAATTGTTTGGCCTATAGCTCAGGCTTCTATTGGCTTACTATCACTTAATTATTAACCCGTAACTATTAAATGTTTGTTTTTCCATGTGGTCTTGGCTTATTGCAGAATGCCTAGCTACATGTCATCTCTCTTGAGACCCCTCTCTGCGTTCCTCTTCTGAGCGTTCTCCTAGTCTGGTAGCCCTGCCTATACTTCCTACCTGGCTACATCCTGCCTGTCCATTGGCCCAGACAGCTTTATTCATCAACAAATAAGAGAAACATATATTCACAGCATTCAGAAGGACATCTCCCATCAGGCTCCCAACCCTTTAGATATCACAGGGATCTATTATTTTGTAGATTTAATCAAGTAACTAAAAGGAACACTTAGATGTGTGAAACCTGTCCAGTACAAGCATCATAGTTGCAATGGTCCAGATGACAGGTCCTTGATCTTTATAGAACTGGTCCCACCTCTTCATAAAGAGCTGGATGTAGGCAAGTTGACTCAGCAGGATCTTTGAGGCCAGGAGTTTAAGGCTAGTCTGGGCAAGGATGATTATATAAGAAGATAACACACGTGGGTATGTTTAAGAGAATTTTCTATAAATGCCATCCCATGATAAGAATATAGAAACAGTCCTCTGATGATGATGATGATGATGTATCTGTGTGTGTGTGTGTGAGAGAGAGAGAGTTTATACTTCTGAACAAAAGATAATCCTTTTAACAGATTGGGTTTCTGTTGAGTTTTGGAGACCATTTCAATTCCCTTTGTGTGGTGGAGAAATAATCAGTCATATTGTTTGTTATGGAAATGTTACAAGTTTCAATTTGCCAAGGTAAAGTGTCAAAGCAATCAGAAAAGAGACACACCTGGAAGATTTTGGCAAGCCTGGAAGACATGGTTCATCTGTTCTCGTTCCTTTTCTCTTTACAACTGCCAAATGAAGTTGAGTACCTTTAAAATGGTGTAACAGGCACTCCCACCAGGAAGGAATGTAAACTAAGACAACATAAAAGACAATTCTTCCTACAGAGGATTTTGCATATATATATATATATCTGCAAAAGGGGAATTTGCTCATTTGAAATATTTAAGAATATTACATTGTGAGCCAGGTGTGGTGGTTTGCACCTTTAATCCCAGCACTCAGGAGGCAAAGGCAGGTGGATCTTTGTGAGTTCCAGGCCATCCTGGTCTACAAAGCAAGTTCCAGGACAGCCAGAGCTACACGGGGAAACCCTATCTCTATACCACATCCCCTCAAAATCCAGAATATTACATTATAAAATGGTATATTAGTTTGGGTTTCTATTGCTGTGTAGAGACACCTTGACCATGGCAGCTGCTCTAAAGGAAAACATTTAATTGGGCCTGGCTTACAGTTCGGAGGGTTAGCCCATTATCGCCGTGGTGGGATGCATTGTGGCATGCAAGTAGACATGGCACAGGGGAAGGAGCCAAGAGCTCCACATCTAGCAGAAAGCAAAAAGAGTGATCCATTGGGCCTGGTTTGAGCTTCTGAAACCTGAAAGCCCACTCTCCTGACACTTGACCTCCAGCAAGACCACGCCTCCTAATAGTGCCACTCCCTAAGAGCCCATGGGAGTCATTTTCATTCTAACCACTGCAAATGGTGGTTTAAAAAAAAAAAGGTTTCATCATCGGGCGAAAACAAAAGTATATAAAGTCACTGCACAAGTCTGACATCCTGAGTCTAATACCTGGATCCTGTCTGGTTGGAACCTCCTGCTCACCCCTGTATAATCCAGAAAGCCCCAGTTCCATCTCTTTCCCTAAACCCTGCCCACTCAGAGAGTCTCTGAACAAAGGAAAGGCACCAAAAACCAAGTTCCGAATTTGATGACTACTGCAACTTCCTCCCCTGAAGTAGCAAATCGACCAAGTCCCCACCTAAAATGCTCAACTGTGACCATACTTGGGGACAAATCCAGCTTGTAGAGGACATGCCATCACCTCTCACCTGCAACCTATAACATCTCCCTGCTTTTGTTTCTGGGCGTGGCTTCTCCAGCCCCCATCTCTGGGACTAGAGAACCCGCCCAGGAGTTGCTTTCCTCAAACATGCCTGTAGTTACATCTTTTTAATTCCACCTGGCTTGGCTGACTGCATCAGTGGAGAAACCTGGGGGGGCGGGCACACACAGGACTATTAGATCCTACTGTAAAAGGAGAGAATTGATTCCTGACAACTGTCTCCTGACTGCCACATAGCCCACTCCAGTGTCAAATAAAATTTCTTATACAAACAATTATTGGGGCATGAGTGAGGGGTCATTACTTACTGCTCTTCCAGCTTCGTTCCCTGGGCTTATGTCTGAAAACTCAGATATTCCTCTTATTCCTGTCACGGCCCCTTTTTTTGGTTCCCACGAACACCAGCACCCACATGGCATCTGGCATACAACTTTAATCCCAGCACTTAGGAGGCAGAGGAAGGGAGATCTCTGAGTTCAAGGCCAGCCTGGTTTACAGAGCAAGTTCTAGGACAGCCAGAGCTATTACACAGAGAAACCCTATCTTGAAAACAACAACAACAACAAAAATGTTGTATTCTGTCCCATGCCTTTAATCGCAGCACTTGAGGGGCAGAGGCAGCAGAGGCAGGTGGATTTCTATGAGTTCCAGGAGAGCCCCAAAGTGTCTACATCGTGAATTCCAGGACATCCAGGGCTACGTGGAAGGATTTTTGTTTCAAAACAAGAGTTTTTCAAAACAGGGTTTCTTTGTGTAGCTTTGGAGCCTGACTCTGGCTCCCAACTGCTGAGATTAAAGGCATGTGTCACCACCATGTTTGTTTGTTTGTTTGTTTTTGGTTTTTTCTAGACAGGGTTTCTCTGTATTGTTTTGGAGGCTGTCCTGGAACTAGCTTTGTAGACCAGGCTAGCCTCGAACTCACAGAGATCCACGTGCCTCTGCCTCCCCAGTGCTGGGATTAAAGGCGTGCGCCACCAATGCCCGGCTGTCACCACCATGTTTTTAAAAGAACACAAATATCATATTGTTTATCCTTATTTTAGTCTCTCAAGACAAGGCCTCATGTATCCTGATGAGGCTTTGAATTAGCTGAGCCTGGCTCTGAACTCCTGGTCCTCCTGCCTCCTGCTTGGACCTCCAGAGGCCTGGAATTGCAGGTCACCACATCTGGCATTTTGCTTTTCTGAGACAGGGGCCATTGTAATCCAGGCAAGCCTGGCCCCCTCCCTCACCCATCTGCGCATGGCAGGTAGTATGTATCCTAGCTCTTTGAAGGATCCCTGCCCACTTCCCTCCCTTTCCCGCAGTTCCCCTGGGGCAGACAGGACTTTTCCTGTCTCCCTCTTCTCTTCTGTCCTCTCTCTGTCTCTGTGTCTCTTTACCTCTTTTCTCTCTCTCCCTCCCAGCCCCCCTCCTTTTCTAATAAAACTTCTCACTTACACTCTGTGTGCCTGGCATGTTTGTCCCTCCGCCTCTGTCACCCTCGCCTGCCATGGAATCCACTAAGGTCCCCCACGCGCTTTATTACAACAGGGCCAGCCCTCCGTGGCCTCTGACCTGGGATCCTCTTTCCTAAGCCTCCTAAGCGCTCTCTAAGCGCTCTGATTACAGGTGTGTGACACACACACACACACACACACACACACACACACACACACACACACACCACACTGAAGGACGAGGATTTAGATAGGCAGACGGATAGAGAGAGGGACTGTGGCTAGGTAAGGGCTGGCTTTTCCCTTTCTCTCTGGACCTGAGGAAAAAAGGCAGACAATATTGAAAAAAAAAAAAGGCCTCCTGGGCTTTTTCTCTACCAGGAAGCCCCTGCTGATAGCTGACTCAACAGTTCCCGTAGGATCAGGACACGGTTAAGTAACAGCTGTGCGCCAAGCTACCAGCCTGCCTTTTTTCAAACTGACCAAAGTAGGGCAGGAAGACCCTTCAGCAACTTAAAAAGAAAAACCCAGCCTACAGTAAATGACTGGGCTCTGGCTTCCTCTGTGTCTGCTGCACGAGTGTGTTTCCTCAACCCCAATAAAAAAACTAATCACTCTGTGTGCTATGTTCAAGATTTCTCTGCTACTACCTGTTGAGACGGAGAGTTTCCTGTCTTTCAATTCTTTAACCGGTGAGAAAGCGAACCTGGTCTTGGCCCCTAGCTGGTAACACTGCTGTGTTCTGAATATGCCAGCAAACAGGACAACTGAAGAGTTTTAAGTTGTATAAACACTGGCTTCTAAGATTCACTGATTCAGTCAGCCCTCACAGATAATGGAACTTAAATTTATCTTGTTCCCACTATATACTTTCTTATTCCCACCTGTGGATTCCTCTGTGAAATATTCTGAAATCAGTAGGCTATAAAACTTAGTATTAAGTGCCAGGGCGTTGTTGGCACATGCCTTTAATCCCAGCACTTGGGAGGCAGAGGCAGGGGGATCTTTGTGAGTTCCAGATCAGTCTGGTCTACAAGGACAGCTTCCAAAGCCACAGAGAAACCCTGTCTTGAAAAAAACAAAACAAAACAAAAAACAAAACCGGTGGTATTAAGTGACTATCATGCCTTTAAAACGGACTCAGACATCCTTTCCACCGTTGGGGACATTCTTTCCTCTCTACTCCGGGTGCTGGGGACAGAACCCAGGCCATTTTGAACACTGAGCAAAAGTCTACCCCACGCCCCCGACATTCCTTACTCTTATCTGCCAGGCAACTGGATTCCCTTGGCTCTGCACTATCTCCAAACACGGCCTGAGGCTACTTAGCTGGTGGTTTGGGGCGGCTGCATTTGCAGGCATCTCTACCCGGTTAGCCTCAGGAGAAACTCCAGTCCTCAACCTGACCCCCACCCCCACCACAGGGGTTATCCAGAGGCCTGCGGTTCTTCACTTCCCAGAGAGTCTGTGGAGGGTGGAGCCATTCCTGCGCCAGCTGCTCTTAATTAGACCCTTTGGGCTCTCAGGAGAAATGACCCAGATTTTATCCCTCATCTCCACCCCTCCCCCCATTTTGTGTGTGTGTGTGGTGTATATTTAAGACAGAATTCCACAGTATGGAATTCACTGTGTAGCCAAGCTGGCTGGCCTCAAACACCTGGCAGTTCTAATCAGTCTCCCAAATCACGTGCAATTACAGACCAGAGTCACCATGCCCTGCCCAGACTTTATTTTTCTTTTAAGGGGGAAAATGTAGGCCACATGTGATGGCTAATCTCGGTTGTCTACTTGACTACATCTGGAGTCAACTATAACGCAAGCATCTGGGCACACCTGTGAAGGAGTGTTTTGATTGGATCATTTGAGTTGGGAAGACCTACCATAAATCTAGGCAATGCCTTCTGATGGCAGCCCATATAAAAGAACATGGAAGAAGAAAGCTTTTGCTTTTTGCCTGCTGTTTTAGTTAGGGTTTTTATTGCTATGAAGAGACACCATGACCAAAGCAAGTCTTTTTTTAAAATTCATTTATTTTATTTCATGCGCATTGGTGTTTTGCCTGCATATATGTCTGTGTGAGGGTGTCAGGTCCCCTTGAATTGGAGTTACAGGCAGCTGTGAGTTCCAATGTGGGTGCTGGGAATTGAACCCAGGTCCTCTGGAAGAGCAGTCAGTGCTCTTAACAGCTAGCTATCTCTCCAGCTCCCCAAGACAACTCTCATAAAGGAAAACATTTAATTGGGGCTGGCTTACAGTTCCAGAGGCTTAGTTCATTAGACTCTTGGATTTAAGGCCTGCTGGGCAAGAAGGAAATTTTGCCTAGTACTGGAAACCTAGCCAACTACTCTCAGCTAGTGAGGTCATGGATCTGAGAGGGGAAGCTACTGCTGCTTTACTAAGCTGTCATAAAGCCCAACTGCACTCTAAATACTTATGCAGATATGTAAGAGTAGCCCTTACTCCTCCTCAAAGAAACTGAAAGTTACAATTGGTCCAAATGCAGAGAACAAGTGGCCATGTGTTGGCCTGCCCAATGTATGCATCTATAACAAAACTCCTGTTCCTAAGGCTCAGAGAACACTGTGGAAGAGCAGAGCAGGAAGGTTGTGAGAGCCAGAGGAACAGGAAAACCACTGTAGACTGTGCCTCCTAGAAATCACAGAGAGGCATCACCAAGGACACCTCAACAACATGGCTGCCTAAACAAGATCTGAATAAGGATGAAACCTGTAGACATGCTAACATGGGAGGGGAAGATGTCATGGGGCCTCCTCACCCTTGACAAAGTACTATGGTCAGTGAAGGGAATGCTGAGAGCATGAGAAAAAGTCTTCCCAGAATTCATGTACATAAAGCTAACCCTAAACGAACAGAACAGGTTGCATTTATACATTCATGCATATATGCATAACAATAACAATGAAAGAAAAAGAGACCATGAATTTGAGATGTAACAAGTTGGGGAACTCGAAAGATTGGAGGGAGGAAAGGGAAGGAGGAAATGACGTAATTACTTTTTAACTTCAGAAAACTGAAAAAAATAAATACATAAAAAATAAATTAAAAGCACTTAATACACATAGCTGGATATTTTAACTGCTTTTAACCTCTCCACTTTGATTCTTAAATTTACCACAATTTTTAAGGCATCAATGGCACGAAAGCCATGAAAATAACTTTCCAAGTTATATTAACCGAACGTGAGAGAAAAGGATTTTCTGTCCTGTGTGTTCCCCTCCCCTACCTTGTCTTTAACTCCCACTTCCAACTTGCTCAGATGTGGCCAGAAGCCTAGAAGGAATGCTAGCAAATTCAGCAGGTGTTGCAAGAGAGAGGCTTGTTTTCTACCATGGTGCTGGGGGGGGGGATCTGAATGTCAGGCTGACTAAAAGACCTGCTGATCTTATCCAGATGGAAGCTCACTGTGCTGTGCACCCTACTGTTACCATTTCAATGCCTGAGTTAGGGAGAAGGACCAAGAGGCAGACACTGGGAAAGGCAAAGAGATGGGGAGAGCTTGTTCTCCTGGATCAGTGGTTCTCCACCTTCTTAATGCTGCAACCCTTCAATACAGTTCCTCATGTTGTGACTCCCAACCATAATATTATTTTCATTCTACTCATAACTGTAATTTTGGCTACTGTTACAAATCGTCATGTAAATATTTTTAGAGATGGAGGTTTGCCAAAGGGGTCAAGACCCACAGGTTGAGAACTGTCTTGGAGGCTCGCTTGAGGTAGACACTTGAGGGAGACAGAAAACAAGTGGGAATAAGGAAACAGCTGAGCTGGTGGATGCTTTTCTAGCCTGCACAAAGCCCCAGGTTTGACCTCTAGCACCAGAATAAAACTGGGTATGGTGGAGCATCCCCTAGCCCAGCATTCAGGAGGTGGAGGCAGGAAGACCAGAAGCTAAGGTGTCATTCTTCGCTACATAGCAAGTTGGAGACCACTCTGGAATACATGAAACCTTATCAACCAGTAAAAACCAGAGATCTAAATAATGAAGAACCTCCCCAGGAACAGACAGACTCCAGTGTACGTATTATGGAGAGGGCAACAAGAGAGATTTTGCAGACTCTGCTTGGACATGCTCAGGATCTCAGTTTGTGGGTGATTAAGAGTATTTAGTTATTCACTAGATCTTTGGTGTATAAAGAAAACTCCTTCAGGCTCAAGGAGGCCAATCTGGGCTACAGACTGAGTTCCAGGCCAGAGTTGGAACAGGAAGATGCCAGGAAAGGCTGTTATAATTAGACATGAGGTGGGACTGTGGTGGACCCCATGGCGCATGAGGGACAAACATGTCAGGCAGTTAAGTGGAAAGTTTTATTGTCAGAAAGGAAAAGGAGTAAAGAAAAGAAGGGGGGGAGACAGGGAGAGAAAGAGAAGAGAGAGATAGGCAACGTTCTGCCTGCCCCCTCCAGAGGTACAGTGGTAAAGAGAGAGAGAAAGTGGGTGGAGTTTTCCTCTTTTTGCCATGAGCAGAGGCACAGAGGCATGGTGCTCTGAGCCAGAATCCCAAGGGGGCGGGGCCAGATTTGCCTAGGTTACAACAAAGTAACAGACATGATGTAGGAGAGGGTTGAAGAAGTGAACGGATAGACATTTATTATTTGGTTGTCAGGTATGGTTTCTGAATCAACCCCCAACCCCCACACTCAACCCCCAAGGCAAGTTATAAAAACCAGAAGTGATAGAAAACTCCAACCTTCCTTGCCTGTAAGAAAAACAACCAAAGAATCAGGTGTTAAACCTGAAAATAGGGAGGAGAAAGACCAAATCAACGATTGTCCAATTAAAATAAGCTTTCTTTAATACTGGCCAGTTTTATAGACACTGGCCAAGTCCATACCCAGGGTTCCCAGAGAACGATACTGAATTATGTTAGTTAGGTGCTCATAAAGGCAAAACCCGCTTCCCGCCTTTGTCCAATCAGGAGCAAACATACATCCTGATGGACTTCCTGCCTGCATACCTTCTGCCTATGTGTAATCAAGCACGTCCTGTGCAGTTGGGACAACTAACCTTGTTTACAGAAGTGAAAACACAGGGCTTGTTATCTTACACGAATAGCCCCCAGCAGTCTAGGAAGTTATCTGTCCTTGGGCAAGTGGTGTTTACAGGTTAACTTTAGCTCTTACAGGAGGCCATAAAAGAACCTAAGCACGAACAGGAATTTACCCTTGTAGCCCAGGCTGGCTTCAAACTCATTCTACCGCTGAGGGCAGCCTTGAATTTCTGATCTCCCTGCCTGTACCTCTCGAGAGTGCTAGGATTACAGGTACGCTTTATGTGCCACTAGAGATCAGTCCAAGAGCTTTGTGCATGTGTCACTCCAGCAACTGAACTACACTTGCTTTTGGAAGCAATGTTTTACTCTGTAGCTCAAGTCAATTCTTCAGCAACTCAGTGACAGCATCATCACCAGTCGCCAAATGTGACCCCGCCATCACAGACCACTCACTTGTTCTTTGTTCTGTCTGTCTCTCTCCATCTCTCTATCTGTCTCTCTTGTCCCTGCTCTGAGGTGGCCTTTCGATCCTCCCTGCCAGTAAATCTCTTGCATGAGATCTGTTGTTTGGTATGATCTCTGTGGAATTCCTTGGCCCTGATCCGCCACAGTATCCTTTCTCAGCTACACCCTAATAGCTCAGGTTGCCAGGAACTCGTGGCAATTCTCCAGCCCCAACTTCCCTAATGATCACAGGCATGAAGCATTATAGCTGGCAAATCTATAGATCTTATTTGGGTATTTTTCTGTTATCTGGGTAATGCCCTTTATAGCAAAAGAAAAGCCTAGCTAGTATACTATACAATGTATTCAGTGTGGTATCTCTTTACCTGCCTTTAATCGGAGATAATTTTTTAAAAAATCTTTCGACAGGCGCTGGTGGTTCATGCCTTTAATCCCAGCACTCGGGAGGCAGAGGCAGGCGGATCTCTGTGAGTTCGAGCCCAGCCTGGTCTACAGAGCTAGTTCCAGGAGAGCCTCCAAAAAAATACAGAGAAACCCTGTCTTGAAAACAAAAACAAAAACAAAACAAACAAACAAAATCTTTCATGATATAAAGATTTTGAAGAGTACAGGTCATTTAGGTTATAACTCATCAGTTCAAGTGTGCCTGATGTTTCCTTGCAATTAAAGGCAGATGGCAGAAATTTCCATAGAAGACCCACATATTCTATCAGAAAGAATGTGGTGTGATGGCAAGTTGTTCTCTGAGCAGAATTTCAGATTATAACTTCAATCGCTGGCGGAGGGTGTGTCTTCTGTTAGCCAATCAGTTTTCTCTTCATGTCTCCCGTGTCAAGCCTGAGTTCCTTGCTAGTTATTAGTTTCCCTGCTATGACAAAATACAGGGAAGCAAGGGTTTGTGGCTCTGGGTTCTCAGTTATGACCTGTGGTGTTGAGGAAGGCTTGGTGGCAGGCTCATGAGGCGACTGCTCAGGTTACAACGGCAAGAAAAGCCTGTTAAGAGAAAACATTCCTTTTGTTAATGTGAGAAAACATTCCTTTTGTTAACCATTGAAAAGTTTCCTTCATGGTAAGTCCTTGCTGCTTTCCAATGCCCAGGTACCTAAGTAATGGAACAGGTGCTTGGTATCATTCCACACAGAAGATGAGATGTGTGTAAGACTTTTTTTGTTGCTGATGGTTTTTTGAGACAGGGTTTCTTTGTAGCTTTGGAGCCTGCCCTGGATGTATGTAAGACTTTTATATTCACAGTAAGTTAGAATTTTTAATGACTTTTGCTTGTGAGTCAAACAGTTTACTTCACAAGAGAACTTGGTGACCAGATATTACTGTTCCACTATTTTATAAAATAAATGAGGAGGCTGGGGCATCCCAGAGACTCAAAGGGATGTGTCCCAGCTGTAAGCAATGGATGGGTAGGAAGGTTTAAGAATCCCAAAGTGGGCCAGTGAGATGGCTCAGGGGGTAGGGGACTTGCAGCACGAAGCCTGATGATGGAGTTCAGCCCCAGAACCCAAACAGTGGAAGGAGCAGTTTCTGATCTCCACATGACCGTGATGTGTGTTACTTCCTTTCTCCAAACAAGAGATCAAATTAACAAATAAATACATGCAAAAAAGAATTAAAATTATAATAATCTCAAACTGTCACAGAGTTGAGACCGTAACCCAGACTTGGTGTTTACAGTTTCTTTGCAGTGCTAGATAAGTCCTTTGGTCTTTGTCCACCTCCTCACAAACAATAAGCAATGTGGACATATTTTATGACTGTGGTATGATTTCCAAAGATAGCAATTTGCTTGTCAAGTTTTCTCCTATTGGTACAAAATGATCTTAACATAAAATTGACTATTATGGTCATGGTGGGGCACTCCTTTCATCCCAACACTCAGGAGGCAGAGGCAGGGCGATCTCTGTCAGTTCAAGGCCAGCCTGGGCTACAGAGTGAGTTATAGATCAGTTTGGTGCACATAGTGAATTCTAGGCCAGATTAGTCTACATAGTGAGCCCTAGGCCAGTCTGCTCAACATAGAGAGACCCTATTTTGAAAGCTAAACCCAAATTAAAAGGACACAGGGTATGTGTGTGGGAAAACGGCTAAGTAGTTAAGGGCACTCGATGCTCTTTTTTTTTTTTTTTTGGTTTTTCGAGACAGGGTTTCTCTGTGGCTTGGGAGGCTGTCCTGGAACTCACTTGGTAGTCCACGCTGGTCTCGAACTCACAGAGATCCGCCTGCCTCTGCCTCCCGAGTGCTGGGATTAAAGGCGTGCGCCACCAACGCCCGGCTGCACTCGATGCTCTTACAGAAGACCACAGTTCTGTTCTAGCATGGGCCAGTCTACAGCAGCCTATAGCTCCAGTTCCAGGGGATCTGACACCCTCTCCTCTTCTCCTTGGGCACACGCATGTACACACATGTACACACACACACACACACACACACACACACACACACGCAAACACAAACAAATAATACAAACAAATCTTCAAAAACAAAACGCAAAGCATACATTTCAGGTGGTGGTCCAAAACTGTAATCCCAGCACTTGGGAGATGGATGAGGAGTGCCAGAAGTTCATTTCTATCCTTTTCTATACAAACTGCTTTAAAACACCAGTAAACAATTGAATACAGTGAAATAAAGGTATAATTAAGGTTTGTGTTTCAGTAACACTTGCGGTTCTAGCTGTTTCCTTATTGAAACCATGAAACGCTTGCTTGCATGTGAAATTCCATTGGTCCCTTTCCCACTTAAGTCCAGATAAAGAGTTATTTTCAGAGCATGATATGTAGAAGCTGTGCAACTCTCTCTGTGTTTTCCCAGACAGTCCTGGGGATAAGAGGCACTGAGTTAACAGAGAACACTCCCAATGACATCCAGTAAGTCACTCTTCCAAGCACAATATTTCACAGCCTGATTTCTGTTGTTTAATTTTTCCTGTTGCCTGCCAGCCAGGTCTTCTGGGATCTATAGATCTATAGACTTGCAGATCTGAGGATACAGCTTTGCAGCACAAGGCTTACAGGCTCAGTTCCCACACTGGAGCAAAGGAAGGGGGAATACAGGGAGAGAGGGAGGGAGTCAGGACAAAAGCCTGCTCTTTAATTGACATTTGCTGTGGTTTAAGTGGTACCCGCCCACCCCACCCTTCAGCCCTCTCCACGTCTTCTGGGAGCTTAATTAAGATGATACATGTGTCATCTCAAGAAGTAGTCAGCCTGGCGGTGGGTGGTGGCGCACACCTTTAAACCCAGCACTCAGGAGGCAGAGGCAGGCGGATCTCTGTGAGTTTGAGGCCATCCTGGTCTACAAGAGCTAGTTCCAGGACAGCCTCCAAAACCACAGAGAAACCCTATCTCGGCTTGGTGGCCCATGCCTTTAATCCCAGCACTCAGCAATGTCAGGTCCCAGAGAAACCCCGGACAAGTCTCAGTACTTGTTGCTCCTCCTAGCATTTCCTTCTCTTCCCCCAGCTTCTGATCGCTATGTAACTCAGGCATTTTAGCTATACACCCTCTTGGTCCATTTGGCCCCCTCTCTCCTCTTTTGTGTCGTGCCCCCCCACCCTGACCGCCTCCACACCCTGTCCCCGTCCTACCCCCACATCCACCCACCCTCCTCACCCTTCCAGATGCCTCTGGCTGTTCTCTCCCTCATGACAACAAAAACTTTCTCAATCATACCTAGGAGCGGTCACGTCCTCATCTTCATTCAAACCCTGCTGCCGGTTTATGTGTGAAATCTTAAATCCTCAGTGCACAAGTTCTGGGGCTCGGGTTGCCTTGGGCGGAGCTTGCGTGGTGGCAGCAGACCCTGCAGAACGGATTCGTGCCTTTCCAGCAGTGATGGTTCACTGTAGCAGGAGTTCGTCCTCCCTTGCTGTCCCACTTCCTGTCATGGGTAGGAGCAGCACAAAGCCCTCACCAGTGCGGCTGCCATACATTGGCCTTTGCAGGCTTTAGACCCTAGTGCCAAAACGGACGTTTTCCTTTATAAATGCCGTCCTCAGGTATTCTGTTCTAGCAATAGAAAATCGACTAGGACAACATGAGTGTTTTATGTGCAGTTCAGAGTATCAGATCCAGGAGTTTATGTATCATTTTACCAAAGGGAAAATGACTCGGGGCTGGTTATTTACAGGGAGGTGACTAAAGAATGCCTAGTAGCCTGGCGCTGGTGGCACACGCCTTTAATTCTAGCACTTGGCAGGCAGACACAGGCAGATCTCCGAGTTCAAGGCCAGCCTGGTCTACAGAGTGAGCTCCAGGGCTGTAACACAGAGAAACCTTGTCTTGAAAAACAAAACCAAGAAAAAAAATGCATAGATACAGGGTGTTTAGTAAGTGTTATGCACAAAGGAGTCGACCTTTTCTTCCTGGTAAAGGGGAAAGGAAATGTGTTCACAAGGGTTATTTGTGTCCTGCTTTTGGTCAGAAAGGAGATGGGTAAAGATTCCTGTGCTGTTTCTTTATGGCCTTTAGTTCATCATTCTTATGCTAGAGTGCCACAGTTTAATGCGGTAATTCTGACTTCCCTTTAAAAGCAGAGGATCTTGACTTAGAAAAAAAAAAAAAAAGAGGGGAAACCCTGGTAACCTACATGACAGTTTTGGTTTGACTCATGGATCAACTGAAAGGAACAAAGTGACTCAAGTGACTTTAAAACCTTGTCAGGGCTGGGCGGTGGTGGCGCACGCCTTTAATCCCAGCACTGGAGAGGCAGAGGCAGGCGGATCTCTGTGAGTTCCAGACCAGCCTGGTTTATAAGAGCTAGTCCAAAGCCACAGAGAAACCCTGTCTCGAAAAACCTAAATAAATAAATAAATAAATAAACAAAACAAAAAACCTTGTTGGCAACAGTCTCAAAATGAGAGTGTCCCCTCTTCACAGAGGGTTCCATCCTCACAGTCAGAGGGCTCCATCCTCACAGTCAGAGGGTTCCATCCTCAGAGTCAGAGGGTTCCATCCTCACTGTCTATTCCCGAAAGCACAGCTTACCAGTGTTTACCTCTTCGTGGGCCACATACCTAGTTCCAAGCATAAAGCCCTGGTGGTTTTTGCTTGGGTTTTATTTACTCTCCTTGTTTAGTCTTCATAATTTAACCAGAGGTTTTTGTTTTGTTTTGTTTTCTGAGACAGGGTTTCTCTGTGTAGCCCTGGATGCTCCTGGAACTCACTATGTAGACCAGGCTGGCCTCAAACTCACAGAGCTTTGCCTGCCTCTGCCTCCCAAGTGCTGGGACTAAAGGCCTGGCTTTTGACTCTCTTTTTTGTTTTTGGCTTTTTGACACAGGGTTTCTCTGTATTGTTTTGGAGGCTGTCGGTCCAGCCTGGCCTCGAACTCACAGAGATCCACCTGCCTCTGCCTCCCGAGTGCTGGGATTAAAGGCATGTGCCACCACCGCCTGGCTTGACTCTCTTAATAGCAGACATGATACTGGTGTGAGTGGTGTGAAGATGAATTGTACATTGGGACTGGAGAGATGGCTCAGAGGTTAAGAGCTCTGGCTGCTCTTGCAGAGGTCCTGAGTTCAGTTCCCAGCAACCACATGATGGCTCACAACCTCCTAGAATGAGATCTGGTGCCCTCTCCTGATGTGCAGGCAGAACACTGAAACATAATAAATAAACAAACAAACATTAATAAAAAAAGACGAAGTGTACAAAGTTCTGGTTCTCAAGGACTCAAATGATAGAGTGGGGGATTGTTCATTTCAGTTGACACTAAGACACACTTATTGGAATTAACTAAAAGACCTCGAGGTGATGCTTAGACTTCTCATTTAGAACAAGTAGGGTGTGGCCTTACGTCTTTTACAAGGTGCTGGGGAGGTGGCTCAGTTGGCAGAGTGCTTGGGAAACGCGCACAGAATCCTGGGTTTCATCATCAGCACCAAATACAACAGAGACTTAAAATCTTAGCGCTCAGAGATGGTGGCAGGAGGAGCAGAGGTCCAAAGTGAACGAGGGCTGGTGGCGCACGCCTTAAATCCCAGCACTTGGGAGGCGGAAGCAGGAGGATCTCTACATGTTCAGGGCCAGCCTGGTCTACAGAGTGAGGTCCAGGACTACACAGAGAAATCCTGTGTCAAAAAACAAACACAAAGCAAACAAACAATTAATTAGTGGGAGCGTGGAAGTCAACTCAGGACGTTGTAGTCAGCTACAAACTGGAACTCTCTTCCAAGTCTTCACTGGTATTGTACCCAACATGCTCACAGTTCTAGGCCATTTCTTTGGGGACCAAGGAGATGACTTCCATGATGCCCAGCTGTGCCTCGAATGGAGATTTTTCAGGTGCCAAGAATGAACTTTGCTGCTTGGAGTGGGCTGGAGGAGGGTAGAAACAAGCCTTTGCGGACTTAAATGCTGCTGCTGGCAGTAAGCACCTAGTACCTCCTATGAGCCTATGGGACAGTAACACAGACTGTGGCAAGACAGGACACTGCCCCGTTTTGCTCCATTTCCTCCTATTGAAGTTTTTTTTCTTCTTTACTGGTGTATAGTGACATAGGACTTTTACTTCCTGAGTAGGTAGACAAGAACATTCATGTCTGATGACTAAACCCAAGAAATATCGTTTGGTTATGAGAAGTTGAATGATGGGGCTGGGGAATTGGCTCAGCAGTTTAAGAGTGGAGGTCCCAGGTTTGAGTCCTGGAACCCACATGGTGGCTTACAGCTCCAATGGCAGTGAGTCTGATCTCCTCTTCACACCAGGCACACATGTGGTACACATACATATATGTGGACAAACACGTATATGCATAAATAATAAAAATCATCTGGAAAAAAAAGCGAATGGCCTCCATGATAGCTCACAGTCTCCCTGTGGCGCTGGAATTCTGTAAAAAAGCATATGGATTTTCCTCAACCCTAGCCCCTAACAGGAAGAAACCTTTACATTAACAGGCCTAACGTTTCTCTGCAAATTCCCTAGTTTCCTTCCTTTTCCCCTTTATTTCTGGTTTGTTTTGAGACAGGGTCTAACTTTGTAGTCCAGGATGGTCTGGAACTTACTTCATAGCCTATGCTGGTCCTTTTTAGTTCTTTCTCTAAGTGTGTATGTGGGCACAGGGAGGCACATGTGTGCCGTTGTTCATGTATGGAGGTCAGAGGAACTTTCAGGAGTCACTGGAAATGCTCTTCTAGGGATCCAGAAGGGATGAGCACACCTGCTGTGACACTGATCTCTGGAGGCATTAGCAGGAGGACTGCTGCCTTGCCCAGCCCAGCCCAGCTGTCTTAGTTTCTAGAGTTCCCTGAAGCTCTGAGAGGCAGACCAGGAGGGCAGAGATGAACTTCCTGCCTAGCTGATAAAGTTTCCTCATTCTTAGAGAACACAGAAAACAGTTTCTCCTGCTTCAAGGCCTTGATGTTTGTGAGACTCCTAGAACTCTTTACTCCAGACTGAAAAAAAATTATCCATATATATACAAAACAATGGGCTTCTTTGTACATTATTTTAATACACATTGTACATACATGCATAGGATATAACTGGGTCCTATTCACCCTCTTAACTTTTCTTATTTCCTGTCCCCAATTGCTTTCCTCTTTCTAAATAAACCTCTCTCTATCTATCTATCTATCTATCTATCTATCTATCTATCTATCTATCTATCTTTTTTAAAAAGATTTATTTTATTTATTATGAATACAACATCCCGCCTCCATGTATGTCTGCATGCCAGAAGAGGGCACCAGATCTCATTTAGATGGTTGTGAGCCACCATGTGGTTGCTGGGAATTGAACTCAAGACCTCTGGAAGAACAGTCAGTGCTCTTAACCTCTGAGCCATCTCTCCAGCCCTCTATCTATCTATCTATCTATCTATCTATCTATCTATCTATCTATCTATCCATCCATCTATCCATCTATTACCTATCTATCTCCCTCCCTCCCCCCTCTTCCTTCTCTCTACCTCTCTCCTCTCTCCCTCTCTTGCTCAAGGTTTTCTGTTTGTGTGTTTGTCTGAGCACGTAATCCAGGCTGGCCTTAAACTTACTGAGTAGCTAAGGCTTCTGCTTCTCTGTCCTGTCTCCCACAGACTAGGGTCTCAGGCACATACCACCCTTCTGCTTTCAGGTCTCCCTCCCCTGCATCTTAGAGTCACCTATGAGAGGAAAGTTAGGATGTTGTCACTCTGAGTCTGGTTTATTTTGCTGAAGGTACGTAATCTCATCTTCCAGAATTTGTCCTGCAAACAAAGTGATTCACTTTACAGCCGAGTGATGCTTGCGGTGTGCATTTTCTTTGTCCATTTATTAGTTGATGGGTACCAACCTTTTGGCTATGGTGAACAGTGCCATGTTACATGATGTGAAGGCATCACTAATACTGACTTAGATTCCTTCAGATTTGTACTCAGGAGTAGTGGTAGAGCTGGGCATTGATACTTCTGTATTTAGTTTATTGAGGAATAGCCATACTGACCTCATAGTGGCTACACTAATCTACATTCCCATCAATCATGTTAGTCCCTCTCTTGTTCTCTCCAGTGTCTGTTGCTTGCTTGGTGATAACTATTCTGATCAGGGCAGTTTGCTTTCCACTGCTCTTAACCCAAATTTTTCTAAGGCCCTCTCATGTGTTCTCTCTCTCTCTCTGCTGCTGCTGCTGTTGCTGCTATAATTATAGACATGAAGCCACCATGCTAAAACCTACTTATCAATTCTTGCTATTATTTCCTAAGGTAGCAGAGTCCTACTTAGATCGTGGGTACCAATGCGTTTATCCTGAAGAGCTTTCCCTCTGTTTTCCTTTTGTTACATTTATTTATTTGTGTAAATACACACACACACACACACAGGTATGCATTTAAGTCAGAAGATAATTTGTAGGTATTGGTTCTCTCTCTCCACCATGTAGATCCCAGGGACTGAACTCAGGCTTGGCAGCAAGCACCTTCACCTCCTGACCCATCTTACTAGTTTACGAGTCCTTTTTTTTTGCTTAGGACCAGAGGAAGCAAGTAGAGCCGCCTGCTATGAGATCCTAATTGCAGTGACTGTATCCTGCATAGAAGATGACTTTCACATATCTTCCCCCTGTCTCCTAACCCTTACATTCTCTGCACTCCCTCTTCCAGAATGTTCTCTGAGCCTCACCGGGAATTCTGTTTAGGACTGAGCGTTCGATTGTCGCTTATTCTCAGCGTGTTAGCAGCCATGAGTCTGTATTCAACACCATTCACTGCATTGCAAAGAGAAGCTTTTTAAATTATGGCTGAGGGTAGCATTTGTCTGTGGGTATTGTGAGGGCTAAAGCTGTGTCCTAAGCTTAAATTACTGTGCTTAAGAGATCTATAAAAATTGGGAGAAGTCGGGCGTTGATGGCGCATGCCTTTAAGCCCAGCACTTGGGACGCAGAGGCAGGCGGATCTCTGAGAATTTGAGACCAGCCTGGTCTACAAGAGCTAGTTCCAGGACAGCCTCCAAAGTTACACAGAGAAAGCCCATCTTGAAAAACAACAAAACAAAACAAAACAAAACCCCCCAAAAAATTGGGAGGAGAAGAGGACAGAAAACTATGAAAAGAGAGAACCACTGCTCACAAATCATCTTCTGAATTCTACAAATATGCAGATACACACACACACACTCACACACACATACACACATACACACACTCACACACACACACTCACACACATACACACACTCACACCAATACATAATCAAACAAAGCAATATAAAAATGTGAGAAGAGGGGAAACTGTGGTTGAGATGTAAAAAATAATAATCAAAAAATAATTAAGGGGCTAGAGAGATGACTCAGAGGTTAAGAGCTCTTCCAGAGGTCCTGAGTTCAATTCCCAGCAACCATATGGTGACTTACAATCATCCGTAATAAGATCTGGTGCCCTCTTCTGGCCTGCAGGCATACATGCAGACAGAACACTGTACACATAATAAATAAGTAAATCTTTTTTTAAAAAATCATTAAAATAAAAGAGATCTATAAAACGAAATGTCTCTAACTTGTTATCCCCACTTGCCCAAGGACAGATAACTTCCTGGAATGCTGGGGGCTATGATTCATGTAAGGTAACAAGCCCTGTGATTTCACTTTTGTAAACAAGGTTGGTTGCCCCAACTGCACAGGACATGCTTGATCACATATAGGTGGTAAGTACATAGGGAGGAAGTATGTCAGGCTGTATGCTTGACTCTGATTGGATGAAAGCAGGAAGTACATGGCCTTGTCGGTTTTGTCTTTATAAGCTTCAGACTAACGTGATTCAAGGCCATTCTCTGGGAATCCCTGGTATGGACCTGGCCAGTGTCCATCACTCCAATATTTAATAAAACTTGCTTCAAATTTGGCTAAAAAGTTGCAGTAGTGGTCTTATTCTCACCTGGTGGGATTAACAGTATAAATATAAATATTTAGACAGCACTTTGGGTTCAGCCCTTCCCTCGACTCCCAGGGCCTAAAAACTTCTCAACCATGAGTTTTGGACTGGGTTTAAAGTAACATTCACAGGTGTTCTCCTATAGAGCAGGCCTCAGACCAATCAGAGCACAGCTGGTTACCTCCATGGCAGGTGTGCCATACTGCTTCAGGGCCCTATCTTGTCTGGCAGGTTGGCATTTCAGTTCATAGCATCCCCAGATGGTTAAGATGATTGATGCCTTTTTTCTCCCAGTGGCCTGTACAACACCTTCTGGGATTATGAAAGCTGGCTAGCAGGAAGGAAGCTTCCATTCTTTTTTTTTTTTTTTTTTTTTTTTTTTTGGTTTTTCAAGACAGGGTTTCTCTGTGGCTTGGGAGGCTGTCCTGGAACTAGCATTGTATACCAGGCTGGCCTCGAACTCACAGAGATCCGCCTGCCTCTGCCTCCCGAGTGCTGGGATTAAAGGCGTGCACCACCAACGCCCGGCTGGAAGCTTCCATTCTTATTTTAGCTAGATTTATGACTACAGGTCTGTGCTACCACGCCTAGTTTATTTGGTGCTGGGGATCAAATCCAGGGTTTACTACATGCTGGACAAGCACTCTACCAACTGAACTACACATCACCAACTACCACATTAACACCTCTGATCTCCTCCCTCCCTACCCTTCCTGGTCAAAATAATCTAGGTACTGTGTCTGCAATCATCATTTTGAAATAGTTGACTTGTATTGAAGGAGGCACCCCAGCTAGGGCATAAGAAAGGGGAAGAAAGCATTTTTTGACTGAATCCTGAGAAACTTGCAGGGTCCGGATGTACGTTGATAAGTGGAAAGGACATTCCTGGAATAGAGAATAACTAGATTAATTACGTGGAAATAGGCATGTCCAGTGCAGATCCAGGTGCTGGTCTAAAAGTGGGGAATCAGTGAAGGGTGTATCTGTAGAACTTGGTAGATGTGGTCTGTGAGGCAACTCAGACCTTTGAACAAAACTGACTCTGCTGAGAGCATGTGATCTTATGAGTGGGTCTACAGCCACCAGCTTCTCATGTGAACTTCATAGGCTTTTACTAAGTCAACTTCTGACAAGTGCAGCTTTCATTTTCACTTGATAACTCTTAACTTCTCTCTGGACAGGCTGCCACATTCCAGATAAGGATTTTGTGTCACTTAGTGTTTTGTCTGAGAGAAACTACTTAGGGAGGAAGGGCTTGGTTTGGCCCGTGGCTTTAGAGGTTTCTGTCCTTGGTCACTTGGCTCTGCTGTTTCTGGGCTGATGTATGGTGAGACAGAAGCCTAATGCATCAGAGAGCGCAGTGTGACTCACTTCATGGCAGAAGGGAGGAGGGAGGGGGAGAGGAGAGGGTAAGGCTCTTCACAGGGCATATCCCAGTGACCCATTTCCTAGACCCCGCCTCCCAATAGTCCGTGTAACTATCGTCTTGGCCGAGTTCTACTGCTGTAAACAGACACTGTGACCATGGCCACTCTTTTTTTTTTTTTTTTTTTTTTTTTTTTTGGTTTTTTGAGACAAGATTTCTCTGTATTGTTTTGGAGACTGTCCTGGACCTTGCTCTGTAGACCAGGCTGGCCTCGAACTCAAAGAGATCCACCTGCCTCTGCCTCCCGAGTGCTGGGATTAAAGGCGTGCGCCGCCACCGCCCGGCTGACCATGGCCACTCTTATAAAAAAAAGCGTTTAACTGGGGCTGGCTTTACAGTCTCAGAGGTTTGGTCCATTGTCATCGTGGTGGGAAGTGTGGTGGCGTGCAGGCAGACACGATGCTGAAGAAACAGCTGAGGGTTTTACATCCATAGGCAGCAGGACAAGAGCAGACTCTGGGCCTGGCATTGGCTTTTTGAAACCTCAGAGTTCACCCCCTGTTGAGGAAGTCTTACGTCAATAAAGCCCTGTTGAGCCAATAGGGAACCAAGATAGGAGGGCTAGGAGTCCAGAAGGACTCTGGGAAGGAGAAACACAAAAGTCACGATGTAACGCCATGGGGTAGGAAGCCCGGAACTATTCTCTGGTAAGAGAAATACTTAGATTAATAATTATGGGGTAATTACTTAAGTCAGTAAGAAACAAGCAAGGCCAACAGCTTCATAATTAATATAGCCTCCTGTGTGTTTATTTGGGACTGATGCGGTTCTAGAACCAGGCTGGCGGGAAGGCTTCTCTCAAGGAAAAAGCTTCTCTTTACAACCCCCAGTGTCACACTTCCACCAAGACCATACCTTTTAATCCTTTCAAATCACACCATTCCCTAGCCATCAAGCATTTCAATCTATGAGCCTATGAGCTTATCATTCAAATCACCACAGCTATAGATTCCTCAATGAAATTAATGCTCTCATGACCCAATTACCTCTCAATAATGTCACCAGATGGATACCAAATATTAAATGTTCAGGGTTGGAGAGATGGCTTGGTGGTTAAGAGCACTGACAGCTCTTCCAGAGGACCCAGGTTCAATTCCCAGCACTCACATGGCAGCTCACAGCTGTCTGTAACTACAATTACAGAGGATCTGACCATTGACAGACATTCATGGATGCAAAACACCAATGCATAGAATCAATCAATCAATCAATCAATCAATCAATAAATGTTTGGTTGGAAGCTCTGCTTTGGTCTCGCTACCCACAATCCAAACCATGCCTTTCTAAGAAAACCCCCAAGTGACTCCTACCCTGGAGCTGTTCTAGACCTCACTTACAGGGTATTTAAACTGCCTCCTAGGGAGCAGCCACATAAGTTTTCCCAGTCTCCTCTCCCAGGGGCCAGGAAAAATCATCCGGGAATGTTTTGTTCAATAACCTTAGTCTTTTATTCTCATTTGGCTTGATTTAGCTTGCTGTGTGCACACAGAGACTTAATCAGTGTACAGAAATCTTCTACCAAACACCTAGACACTTTATGTCCAAATGATAATAGATGTTTGTCTCCCCCAGTTTGCTTTTGGTTTGGTTTTGATTAATTGAGACAAGGTCTCATACAGCTCTGGCTGTCCTTGAACTTGCTTTATAGCTGGCGATGCTCTTGAACTCCGATTCTGCTGCTTCCATGTTCTGCTTGGTTTATGGAGTTCAGGGCATTGAATCCAGGGCTGCATGTGTGTTCAGCAAGCTCTCCACCGGCTGAACTACATCCTTACGCCCCCTTTTCCTTTCCATTAAGTCTCTGCGTGCTATTTCAAACCTTGAGGGTTAGTGATTCTATTGTCCCTGGTTATTCACAGCTAACGTGTTGGGAAAGGAGAGTGACTAATTGTCTATTAGACAACAGAAACAATTTCTCAGCCCCTTAAAAAGAGAGGCTGCTTAGCACCAAATACCAAATATTTAGAAGATAATTTGGAGGGAAGAAAAGACAGGGGGATCTCTGTGAGTTCAAAGTCAACCCGGTTTACACAGAAAGTTCCAGGACAGCCAGGGCTACATAGAGAGACTCTGTCTTAAAAGCCAGAACAATAAGTAAGTAAATAAATAAATAAATGTGTTAAACACTTATAAAAGAAAATTTGCTACCTTTATATTCTTTTTAAATTTTACATTTATTTGCTTGTGTGTGTGTGTGTGTGTGAATATGTGTGACACAGAACAATAGAACATGTGTGGAAGATAGAGGACAACTTACTGGAGTCAATTCTCCCTTCTACCTTGTGAATCCTGTAAATCCAACAGGTTTTTGGGCTTGACAGCAAGTGCTTTTACCCAATGAGTCATCTCATCAACCCTTTCTCATTCTTAACCACAAGTCAGTGGCTTTAAGTACGTGCGCTCATGGTATTGTGCAATCACCACTGTTTATCTACTTCCAGAGATTTTCATCACCTCAAAGAAAACATAGAAAGTATTGCTATACCCAAAGAAAACATAGAAAGTATTGCTATACCGTCTGTGATGGCTGATCTTTGTTGCCAATTTGACTACATTTGGAAGCAACTAGAACCCACGAGGTACTCCTGGAAGGGATTTTCTTAAGCAGATTATTTGGAGCAGGAAGACCCACCCTCTATCTGGGCCACACCTTCTGCTGGCAGGCCAGATACAAAGGACACGGAAGTAGAAACCCTAGCTTATTGCGTGCGTGCTCTCAATCTTACTGGCAAAGGGCTGCTGTTGCTCTGCCTAATGTTGAATCCAAGTTCTGCAGGATTCCAACACAGACTGAAGACCAGCAGCTCTCCAGAAATCCTCATGTCTCCAGCTCCAGACTGGGACTGCAGAAGATTCAGCCTTGTGGACTGAGCAACTACCAGATTGTCTTTCTGTCATGAGACAGTCATTGTTGGGCTACCCTACCTGAACCACATCCTGTAAGCCAGTCTGACAAATCTCCCCCTTTTTTTGCCAGGCAGTCGTGGCACATGCTTTAATTCCCAGCACTGGGAAGGCAAAGGCAGGTGTATCAAGACCAGCTGATCTACTTAGTGAGTTCCAGGACAGGAGGGGCTACGTCAAGAGACTCTGTCTCAATTAAACACACAAAACAAAATTCTCCCTTTAATAATATATATATTAATTGAACTGGTTCTGTTCATTCAGAGGTGCCTGACTTGTATGCTATCTGATTAAGCATAGATTGAAAGTGCTTTGGCTATAAAGGGGGGGGGAGACAGAGTTAGACATCTTCAATCTCTGCCCTGGCTCTCCACCAGGAGCTGTTTTAACCCCTGTTTACTGTTGGTGTCTTGAGCTGTCAGCTACAGATTCCAAAGGATCTGACATTATCTCCAGGATCCATCTGCTCTGCTCTTCTCCAAAAGCTAGAGTTTCTCTCTTTTCAGGAAACCTGAGCACAGAGGAAATGACCCCAGGGATGTGGACCAAAGACCCTCAGATACGAGTCTTGCATTTTGTACAAGTTTTGGGACCCTCACCTAGATAAAGAAATGTTTTCTCTTCACTGCTTTCAACTGTCAGTAAAGGCCCCCTTTCCCTCTCCAGTAAGCAAAATATACACATCTATTCGTTAATCACCTTGCCCTTAACTCTTTGTCTTTGTGAGCAAAATATAGCTTTGAAGAGACCCTATACCTCCTTCCTTGATTCTGTAGCAGGTCCCCAGATATTAACACAACTGACTCCATGATGAAAGAACCATACAGGCTATAAAACTCCACATACAGACAGCATCACTTGCCAAAATGAAAACAAGACCTAACCTAACCCAAAGTCCATAGTTACGAGGAAGTCTCTAAATGTGCTAACCTTGCTTTTTGGCGTCTGTAGCCGGAGCTTAAAAGCTCACCTTGAGGAAGGCTCGGGACTGTACCGGGATCCTGAGCACCCAGGTAGTTGCAGGTCAGCTAATAAAGACTTTGTATTGACTTGAGTCCATGTCTATGCAGTCTTCTCTGGTGAAACGCCCACAACAGTTCTTATAATTTCTTTCTTCTATTTTTTCCTTTCTCCTTCTTTCCCTCCTTCTTTCAAAATAAACAGCGAGTGCCTGCGTGGAGTGTGTGTGTGTGTGTGTGAGAGAGAGAGAGAGAGAGAGAGAGAGAGAGAGAGAGAGAGAGAGAGAGAGAGAGAGAGAGAGAGAGAGAGAGGTGTCCTGGGTGCCGCA